>NC_138762.1:26406876-27006876 GCF_965113315.1 Podarcis vaucheri | reverse complement strand
AACTAGCAGTAAGAGACACTCTTACTACCTCTGGTAGTAATGGGCATACAGTGCTGCACACAGGGAGGCTGAGAGTGACATGCAATCCATGAGCCACACATTGTCCATCTCTGATCTAGGGTGGATCTCGAAACAGGTTAAAAGCGCTATAAATAAGTCAGAAATTAAATCATTACAACAACAAAAAAGAAAAAAGCCTATGTAAAAATCCATACAAGCTCCTTTTGCTCTCTTGGTGATGGGTGTCTATAACACATTCAGACAAATGTAGCTAAGTAGATTCTGATTCTTGTATCTGCTTCCATATACACAGAAACAAAAGCCATGATTCAGTGGGCTGAGAGCAGTAGACACTGCATGGAGAAGGTCCCAGGTTTAAACCCAGTTAAATAGATATCTAAGGCAGTGTTTCCCAACCGGTGTTCCGCGGCACACTACTGTGCCGTGAGACGTTGGCTGGTGTGCCATGGGAGGGAGGCGGGCGAGTCGGGTGGTGAGAGACGGCGGCGGCGAGGATCCGCGTCGAGCCGGGGGCGGCTCCGCGGTGGTGGTGCCAAGCGGCGGGGCAGCGCATGCAAAAGGGAGGAGCGCGAGACAGCGGAGGAGGAGGAGGCCGGCATGTCCGGGCAGCAGCAGCAACAACAGCAGCAGCAACTCCCGGCGACGGCTCCTCAAGCCCCGCCGCCGCCCCCTCCTCCGCCCGCTATCGCCGCCACCACCACAACAGCCGCCGCCTCAGTTGCCGCCGTCCCTCAGTCCCTCGCTCTGCTGCCTCCTCCCACCCCCAAAGCTTGGAGGTTCCCCGGCAAGGGGGAGGGAAAAAACTTTCACTTTCGTGCGTCCCTCCCGGCGTGACGCTGCGCGCTGACGTCACGGGGCTGTGCCGCGGTGGTGTGCCGCGAGATTTTTTTCATTAAACAGGTGTGCCGTTGCCCAAAAAAGTTTGGGAAACACTGATCTAAGGTATCTGAGACATCTACCTGGGACACTGGGAAGCCACTGACTGTTGGAGTGGAAGATGCTAAGCTGCTATCCAAATCAAGGCATCTTCACATAATGGGCATGGCCTACATTTAAATCACTCTTACACTACTTTAATGGCCACGCCTTCCCCCAATGACTCATGGGAACTGTAGCTTACCCCTCTGATGGCTGTTAAAAGTGACATAAGAGTGTGACCTAACCTCATAAAATATGTATATGTATCTTCATACTCAGGTACACAGTAGTTGTTATGATATATATTATTGGAAGAAGCCATTAAGAGGAGGACCTTAACATGAATGACAGTACAATATATAACACAAAGGGCTGTCTTCCACTTTTTCAAGCAAGGATGTATAGCAAAGAGTCATTCCTAAGGGAGTGATTTGTCCTTACATAACTCTTTAGCACTGCAGCCATGCAAAGAACCAAGCAGATTGTATCTCCCGGGTTCTGATTTGTTTACTTGTTTGGTTTAGCCATTTGTCTTTCCCCATCTAGTTAGTAGATGAAAGAAATTAAAATCCCAACACTGGTAAATAATCCTTATGGAAATAAATCTAAGATTGGGTACTGCACATTCTTAGAGGGTCCAGTCACAATATATACAGTGCTATGGAAGGATTAATCAGAGAGAGTTTAAATAAAATGTAGCAGGTCAATACATGGCCATATTAATTAGAAGCAAGTCCCACCGTTCAGGAAAATATTTCGAACGGGTGTTTAATTTTAAGACAATACACACTATGTGTTGCCGGAAGGAGGGAATTCAAGAGAAGAAGTACTTCTAATAATTGATGTTTCAATATTTCCCTTTAGGTCAGGAACCACGAAGGAAGGCTGGTTGACTGTAGAACAAATATTCATTATATGGAATATTCTTTATTACATTCTTATCCTTTTCTCCTCTGAGGAGCCAAGGGTAGGACACATACCGGTAGTTTTCAATTTCGCCCCTCACAACAACTATGTGAGGTACGTTGGACCAAGGGACAGCATCTGGTCCAAGGTCTCCCATGCAGCAGACCCACTAGAGAGAATCCAGCAGGGCTCTCAGTGGACATTGACAATGGATGCTGAGAAGAAAAGATGGAGGGGGCTGGGAGTTATTAGGAGACCCTTATTCCCCTCACAGAGCTACAATTCCAAGTGTTCCTGGGAAGCAGGACTGGTTGTTAAACTGCTCTGAGGATTTTAAGTCTGTGAGGAGAATGCTCTGAACAACAACCCTGTAAGGTTATTACTGCTAGATTCTGTGTTTTTTTCTGGGGGTACACAGGGGTACGCGTACCCCTAAACATTTTGTGAATCTAAGTTTGGCCTCATTGGGGGGGCAGTATTTCAATATGAGTAGGAAAATGAGAGTACCCCCTAAACATTTTTTTTTAGAAAAAAAGCACTGGTTAGATTCATTTAGAACCCACATAACTTCTGTTCTAAAGCAGCTGTATTGGCTGCCAATTCATTTCTGGACCCAATTCAAGGTACCCACATTAGTGTTTAAATCCCTTAAATGACTTATGGACCAAATATCTGAAATACAAACCAAATCATCATTATTGTAATAATAGTAACAGGCTAAAATACAGCTTACTTAGAGACACGTGCCAAATTCCTTAAAGTGGTTGAGACAGACCCAAGTCTTTCAACTCTCTCTATCATCAGAGCAAGGCCAGCTCTCCTACCCAGAACAATCCTCTCTGTTGTTTTCTGTTTTCCTAACCAAATTGCATCTCAGAGCTTGTCCTCAGCAGACAATTGAAAAAGGACATAAAAGATATTTATGTTGAGCCTGGAAAAGAAGAGACTGAGAGGAGATATGATAGCCATCTTCAAAGATCTCAAGGGCTGTCACATGGAAGATGGAGCAAGCTTGTTTTCTCCAAAGGATAGGACATGAACTAATGGATTCAAGTTTCAAGAAAGGAGATTCCGGCTAAACATCAGGAAGAACTTTCTGACCGTGAGAGCTGTTTGACAGAGGAATTGACTCCCTCAGAAGGTAGTGGACTCTCCTTCACTGAAGGTTTTAAAGCAGAGGTTGAATGGCAGGGGGTTGTACTAGATGACCCTCAGGGTCCCTTCCAACTCAATTATATGATTCTATAAGATAGAAGAGAACCCCTTTGTGTGTATGTATACAAAAGGTGTTTTAATGATTTAGTGTCTTCCCTCCATTGTGCCTTAGCAGATAGGGCCAGCTTCAGATGTAGGCATCGTTGGGCACCTGCCAAGGCTCCCTCTGTGATGGGAACCCACTGTTGGCCCCCAGAAATTCCTTGCTGTCATTTCTTGTCTTCACGTGCCTTGTGCTCTCTCTTGGGACAGTTGTGCAGTCTGGACCCAAGGGGAGAGGACACATGAATGGGCAGCAGGTGCCTGCTGAAGTCATCTGACCTTTCTGAAACCAGCAGTTGGAACTGATAGCAGACATTGATGTGGACAGCAATAGGGTGTGGCCCCAAAAAAGGGTACTGCTGGACAGCCACAGCCAAACTTCCCACAAACCTCCATATCAATGTAGATGAGACCTTCCTTGGATGGATTGTTTGTGCACGCATCTTGGCACCATTTACTGATATGGCACAGATCTGTTTGTGTATATATCAGGGCTGGCATCCATACCTGGCATCCAAGGGCAGCTGTGGGGGCAAAGAGCCTTGGCTGAGCCCACCACTGATGTTGGAGACGAGCTTCCCATTCTGGGCAGCTGAGCCTGGGAGCTGCCCATTGTTTAAATTTCCCACAATGCCATGGAACAACACTTTGAGCCGAAAAGCATTCCCCACTCCAATATACAAGGGCTGCATCTGAGCAAGCTTTCATGAGCCACATGCCAGTGATAAGTGGGGCCAGAGGCAAAAGTAGACAAAGCAATGAATGTAAAGTTCATCTTGTATACATTAGGCTAATTTTATGCACATACTCGTCATCCATATCCTTCACCCAGACAAGCAAGAGGCATTCTCACAATTCAATGACACTTGCTAGCCAGGTAAAAATACTTGGGTGTGTAGCAGGACCAGTCTGGGGAGAATTCTGAGGGCCAGACAGAGCTGTCTGGAGGGTCACATACAGTTCTTGCATCTGACATAGGCAGTAGTGTTGATAATTAAAATTCTGGGTTGCTCACAATGACAACGTGACTTAGATCATGACACTGGATGTGTTAGACTGCCTTTTAGGTATGTGAATGTACTTAGCTTTTATTTTGTTTTAGTCTTATATTGGTTTTGGTTTTTGTATTATATTGTAAGTTGCTTTGAGTTTTCTTTTTAAAAGTGGTAAATAATCATAATAATATATTACCACTCCTACTGCCACCACCAATAGGAACCTGCTGGAGCCCAGACCTGGAGGTAGTAGCATTGGTGTCTGTGCACAATCACAAGAAAACCAACCTTTTTCATGAGATTTCGAGCCGTTTAATCCTCTCATACACCATCAGACAGAAATGCTGCACAATAAGGTTTCGTCATTTGTAAACTTTTACTTACATTGTGCAGTTTCTTCCAGCTAGATTTGTGAGCCTTTTTTGTTCGCTTTTCCAGCATGGGCTTCTGTTTACTTGAGCTTTGAAAGAATGGTTTTGTGTGAATATCTGCATTATGTAATGTGGCAGCTGTGGGTGGGTTGCTGGCAATGAGCAACGAATGCTAGACCTCTGGACCTAACATCAGAAGCCTTTTCTTCCTTGAGAATAAAAAACAAGCCCTATGGCAAATTTACAAAGCACACTATCTGACCCAGATTTCAGATGTACATAGTTCCCCATAGCTAATAACATGGAGCAATATTACCACTCTATAAATACTCCTATTACGCACACAAAAACTATTTGCATTAAAGGATCTTGCAGTTGCCCCCATAGATAGAATGAATGCCATTTATTACACTTTGTACACTTATTGCAAATATTTGCTTATATCACATCTCTTAATGCCCTCAGAAATTCCATAAATAGCAGCAATTAAACATCACATCACTGACCCATTAACTTGGAAGCACAGAAATGGGATTCCATTGATTTCTGTTCAACTGCTTGTAAGAAAATGTATTCAGGATCACAACCCAATATTGCCATTTTGCTATCCTATACCTGATGTTTAACTTTCCTTATACTGATTAAAAACAACTTGCTTCTAGCGTAATACAAGGCCACTAAGCTATGGAAATCCCTGGTTCTGACCAAACATGGATTCAGACAATTCAATTTCCCCCCACCACATAGTGACTGCCCACCAGGTGTGTTGGGTTCTGCCCAACATGGTGGATGCCCAGTGTGCCATGCATGACATCACTAGCTGGGAGAAGCCACAGCACACCCTCGAAAAGGCCTGCTGGAGACCACTGCAGCGGCAGGAGAGCCCACCAGAGCCCATCGCAGCAGCAGGAGGGCCCGATGGAGCCCGTCTGGCTGTGGAATATTGACGTGGCCCAGCCCCCTCATTTAAGATTTTGTGGATGCCTGGGCCACTACTGAGTTACAGGTGGCAAGCCAGGAAAAAATGCTTTCTCCCTTGTGGCATCCTGCCTTAAGATTTCTGGATGGCTACGCATTTTGCATGTTCGGGGGGCTGACAAAAAACATTCTTTTTAGGAGAGTTTTGTTATCTGATTGTTTAGTGGTGCTGATACTATTTATAGTATTTTTGAGGTGATCTCATTCTTTTTTAAAATTACACTGTATTTTAAAAATATAATGCATGATTAGTCATGGTTTGATCTTGCTATAAGGTGTTTTAGGAGTCATGTTTGGCCGAGAAGAAAGGAAAAAATGTAAGCAACACAAGTCGGTGTGATGCAGCAGTTAGAGATTTGGCCTAGGTCCTGGGAGACCAAGCTTCAAATCCCCACTCAGCCATGAAAGTAACTGGGTGATATTTGGCCAGGCATAGTCTCTTAGCCAAATCTGCCTTACAGGTTGTTGTAAGGATAAAATGGTGATGGGGAGACCCACGTTCCCCACATTGAACTATTTGGATGAAAGGCGGGATATAAATGTAATAATAATAATAATAAACATAATAAACATCACACTCAATTTTCCTCCTCTGCTCCAGGTGCACAGTGTTTTTGTATTGCATGACTACCAGCCGCCAACATTCAACTTCTGAAGTAAATATGTTTTCTCTATTTTCCATGAATGTTACATTTTATTTGCTTATGTAACAACTTTGTTCTGAATCACTAAGCAATGACGGAGACAACACGACGTATACACTAAAAATAATGAAAATGTTATGACTTGATGGGTTTGTCAGCTCATCTGTTTGTTCTCTACATCTGTTATCACTCTCATTCTGGCAAGTAAGCTTTCCTTGACCCAGTACCTGAACAACTGTATGAATAGAGTATTCCTTAGTGGTTTGCTGGAAGCATAGAAATGACCAGGAGGCAAAATCACTACTTTGCATTCCTCCTATACCAAATGAATTAATGGAAATACATGCTAGCTGTTAAAAGTGGTGAACAGCCAAAGCACTGCCAATAGAATTTGTCACTTAACTGATTGTCAGCTTTTCTATGGCATATGCCAGGTGGACCTTTTTGAGTCTACGGATCCCTTGATGTTGTTGTTTAGTCGTTTAGTTGTGTCCGACTCTTCGTGACCCCATGGACCAGAGCACGCCAGGCACTCCTGTCTTCCACCGCCTCCCGCAGTTTGGTCAAACTCATGCTAGTAGCTTTGAGAACACTATCCAACCATCTTGTCCTCTGTTGTCCCCTTCTCCTTGTGCCTTCCATCTTTCCCAACATCAGGGTCTTTTCCAGGGAGTCTTCTCTTCTCATGAGGTGGCCAAAGTATTGTAGCGTCAGCTTCACGATCTGTCCTTCCAATGAGTGCATTAAGCATAGTGGGTATTAAAACACAAGATAAGTTCTTCTGTGGTACTTAAATGTTATTTAATCATTCGTGATTCTCATTACACAGAACAATAGAAGCAGTAATCTCAGCTTGCATTTTTGATATGGCGTAAGCAGCTCTTTGGGCAGGGATACTGCAGCTGATAATTGGTTATGATAATGGGTCTGATATGGTCTCTTGCAAATATAGTCTGTCACGCAACCTATGAAGATGGGAATACAAAGGAATTCAGGAGACTAACTTCCCAAAAGGACCCGTTCCTACATATCTCCAGGGCCACACCCAATGCAGCTGTTCCATGTAGTGGATAGTGGAGAAAATCGTTTCACAGGAATGTTTCATCCCCCCAGTTTGCTCAGAAATGATTACATCTATCAGAAATACGTAGAAATCTAGCCTCAGATCTCATTTTTGAACAAGTTACATGGATAAAACATTCACAAGGAAAAAAATTCACAAGCATGCCTCGTGGGAGTTATTCAAGCCGACATCCTGTGGATGCAAAATGTTCTGGAAGAGTTTGCTGGCCCGTAACTGTTCAGGAGAGTAAGCAAGAAAGGACTTTGTCAATGTCACATGAGAGATCTGTGACTGGATTTCCTGACATTTTTGTTTTTATCTTAAAGCCTTCATGGGGGAAGAAGCAGTGACTGGAGAAGTGAGCCTAGGGGGAGGGGTGGTTAACTCTTTCTCCTGCATTATTCTCCTGATGCAGCCCTCCCCGCCAGCTGCTGTTAACTCTGGAGGATAACAGGACTGAGCTCTGAATCAAATTACTTTTTGCATTATCTGTACAGGTTGCTGTTGTTTACTGTACTTGTACCTAACATTGGACTATTTATGCACACCAAAACTATTTTAATTGTTCCAGAAATTTCTGATGAACTGAGAAGTTGTTTTCACATCCTTACTAGCAACATGGGCAGAGGATTTGAAAATCCTGTATGTTTTCTTTCTGCATTTGGCTATTGATGCTGAAATGTGTTCTAGGTTGTAGGGAAACCTATCTCTGAAAGGCTTTTGAAGAAGGAATGCCACCAGACCCCATGAAAGTTGCCCAGTTTATTAGACTTGCTGTGTAATAAAATGCACCCTTTGTTTCCATCCTTCTGGCTACATGAGATGCATCCCCTCTTTGCAATGCTTGCTTTTTAAAAGGGTTTCCAGCATGCAATTTGGATCAGACCCTTTCGGTTTCTTTCCTAACGCTCAGGCTTCCTTCTGAGAAAGTGCCTTCAAGCATATGCAGAGTATCTTTCCCCCCCCAAAATGGAGTTGGGAAACTTGAGGGTGTGCTGTAGTGAAGAAAGGCTTCAGCCCCACCACCTCTTCCTTTAAATAAAAAGAAGCCAGGTGCTGGGGAGAGAATAAAACAGGAGCTTAAAAGCATGAGGAAAGGAATTGTGCTGGTGGATGATCCACATCCCCCCTGCTTCCCAATACTTCTGGTGTGTGAGCAACAGCCTCCTCATGCGCCCCAAATAAAGCAGCCCCCTCCCTCCGTCCCTGCCCAGGCATATGCTAAGCGAGCGAGCAGCCGCAGTCACAGCAGCCCCAAATGGATTAAGTTATATAAGCCCTCCCCCTCCCCGCTTTTGGAAAGCCGCGGAGGGTGGGGAGGGGAGGGGGGAGTCGCCTCTCCCTTCGCCCCTCCTTCCCTCCCGCCATCCCTCCCGCTTTCTGGCTTTGATTGTGGGCTGCTGTAACAGCTCAGGTTGGCTGCGGAGCGAGCGGATGGACGGCGGCGGCGGCGGCGGAGGCCTGGCGCAGGCCCAGGCCTAGGGCTGAGTAAAAGCTGCTTAGCCGTGCCGGGGTTGCCATGGTGACGGGCAGGAGGCAGCGGCGGCCGCAGCAGCAGCAGCAGCAGCGAGGAGGCTGTCAGTGAGCGAGCGAGAGAGCGAGGGAAAGGAACCAGGCATCGGCGGGGAGCTGCAGGAGGGGAAGGCAGCCGCCGCCGCCGCCGCCATGGACGTGCACGGCGACTGTGCCGAGCTCAGCGCGGTGGGCGACCAGCCGCCGCCATCGGGCAAGCTCAACAAAACCGCCTTCAAATTGTTCAAGCGCAGGAAGTCCGGCGGCGCCATGCCCAGCATCTTCGGCGTGAGGAGCGGCGGCAAAGGCAAAGGCGGGGGAGCGGGCGGAGGGCAGCCGGGCATGGTGAGGAGCAAGACCCACGACGGGCTGGCCGAGGTGGTGCTCGAAGGCGGCAAGAAGGAGGAACCGGGAGGAGGAGGCGGCGGCGGAGGGGACGACCAGTTTGGCGGCGGCGGCGGCGGCAGCGGAGCCCCCAAGGATTATTCCCCCTGCTCGGCGGCGAGCAAGTCCCACCGCTTCTTCTCTCTGCTGCGCAAAAACGGCCGCTCGGGCGAAGGCGGCAAAGGGGAGAGACCCAAAGGGCGCGGGGGTCTCAAGGGGCTCTTCAACAGCATGAGGTGGCACCGCAGGGACAAGCCCAGCAAGGAGGACGAGGCCGGAGACGGCGCCGAGGGACAGGCCAGCCACCTCAGGCCCGGCTCCCTCACGGCCAGCCTGGAGTGCATCAAAGAGGAGGCGCCACGACCCCCGCCGGCGGCGGCGGCGACTGCTGCAGCAGCCCCCCAGACCCCCTCTGGGGTGGCCAGTGGGGACCAGATGCTGCTGCTGGCCCACCCCAGCGCTGAGGCCGTGCCCACCCAAGAGCAGCAGGACGTCGGTGCCAGGGAGCCCACCCCACGTACCTCGCCACCACTGGGAGCCGAGCCCCCTGGGATCCAGCCCCCGGCGCAGGAAAGCCGCCCCGAGCCGCCCCCCGGAGATGGAGATGGCCCAGGGACCCAGGAGGACGGCGCCATAACAGGTGACATCCCCATCGAGCCTTCCCCCCCTGTTGAACCCGAGTGTGAACGCAGCCAAGAGGCGGCGGCGGCAGCCCCTGACCCTTCCTCTCTTGATCCACCCTCTGAGCCGTCCATTGACCGTATTTGTTTGATGTTTGCTGACGTGACTTCACTGAAAAGCTTTGACTCTCTTACAGGCTGTGGGGACATTATTGCCGACCAGGAGGAGGACGTGGGCAGCGGCGGTGGCGGTGGCGCAGGTGGAAGCGACAAGAGCGCCCCTGGGGTTGGCAAAGCAGGGGCTTCCAAAAAGCCCCCCAGCGTGGTGACCTATCAAGGAGGAGGAGAAGAGATGGCCAGCCCTGAACAGGTGGGGGACACGTGCGCCCCAGAGTTCTGGGATGTGTTGTCGCAAGCGGAGAAGCCGCAGGAGACCCCGGGGGGAGGGAAAGAATCCCTCGAGGGCTCCAAAGGTGGCGGTTGTACCAAAAAGGTTCAGGATGCATCGACAACTGGGAAGCACATTGGTTCCAACCAGATTCCGGTTCACCACAGCCACAAGAATGACCAGAAGTGTAAGGAAAAGGAGCCACAGGAAGCCATCCCCAGCAGCGATGAAGGCTATTGGGATTCCACAACACCTGGGCCAGAGGAGGACAATGCCAACAGTATCCAGAAAGAGGTAATTCCCAGGGACAGCTACAGTGGGGATGCTCTCTATGATCTGTATGCTGATCCAGATGAAAACACAGCCACAGTTACTTCTGCAGAAGACGTCACCTCTGTGTCTTGTTGCAAGCCACTGTCTCCAGTAACAACAACATGCCCAGTCAAAACCCATACAACTTCACTCAAGGACTCCAAGATACCCATCAGTATCAAGCATTTTACGTCGCCACATGGCAGTCATGGCCCAGATACCAGTAATAGCCATCATCTTGCACACCACCAGCCTACCAAAAGTGAGATCCCTAGAACAAAAATCCCAGTTTCTAAAGTGCTTGTACACCGGGCAAGTTACCGGAGCCTAGCAGGGACAACAGGTAAAACAGCCACATATCATGAAAGTGCCAAAAAATAGAAGGAGATAAATATGGGTGTGTCAGTCTTGCAGAAACCTGCTAATAAGCAGTTTGGCATCATCTAAAGGAAGACACCTACATGTGCCCTTTCTGTGAACAAAAGGGATGTGTGCTTCTAAAGTCCATCTTGATATATAGTATATATATATAAATATAAAGTTAGATTCTTTTTGAGCACTTTTTTAACATTTGTATCTGTTTTTCTGAAGCACTAAACCACTCGGGAAGCCACTTTTCCATGTCTTTTGTGGAAGCAGGACTTTGATTAGGTATATAAAATATAATAATGCAAACTTGTGCCATGAATTCTTCAAAGAAGACACAAATTGGGAAAGAGAGGACCAAAAGAAGTTTTCCAGTATATATAATTTTACATTTGTTTGTTTTAAATGTTTTTAGCCTATACTGAGAAATGTTTGCTCTAACTGTGGGAAAATGTCAAGCAGAGTAATAGCAACAACCATAAAATCCCAGGTATTTAACCTGAGATAGAAAGAGCACTGTCAACCAGCAGCAGATTCAACTCACTTGTGAAAGGTAGATTAGCAAGTTAGATGGATTTCTATAATAAGATATATTTTTGTTTGTCTGTCTGTTTGCTTTGGATCTGTCCTAGTGTAAGTGAATAATGAAGACATCTAGTGAACTCTCAGTTGTTTACACCAATATTTTTCCAATGCACAAAATAATCAGGTTCAAGGGAATAACTTTCCTAAATGCCAATATAGAGACAACTACAACATTTATACAATAAATGGTTCTTCATGTATAGATGGATGCATATGATACTCTTAGTGCTACAGCTTTTTTAAATTAAAATGTCTTTCTGTATTTACTAGAGTTGAAACAAAATTAGTTTTTATAGCTTGATAATTTTACAGTTCTAAATGTATGGACCTTCTTAAAAGTACAGTAACCAGAGCAAAATTTTATATTGGCTCTAACATCCAAGGATAGGCAAGTCTATTGTGTTAATCTTACAAGAGCATGCATAATACTGGAACCAAGGATCTAATGGTGTTTTCGCTGCAAACCCCTTATTTTCAGGACTTTCTAAAAAAAAGAATTTCAGTTTACTACTTGCAGAGCTAAAGCCTGAGGCTGCAAACCAATTTTTAAAATGTTTGTTTTCAAATGTTAATAAAATTAGCTTTTGGTATTTGCTGTGCGAAAGTTTGTATTTCACACACATACCAACTTTTAGACTTTAAGATTATTTTCCTTTAAGAAAGAGAAGAAAATTGGCGAATTCTTAGTCCATTAAATAGTTTTATCACCATGGACAAAACAGACATGTCTGTTGCCACTGAATATAAGCAGTGCTGCTGAAAAGTGGTTGCTGTATTGACATCTTTTCAGTGAAGCAGCATCACATGATGTGCCTAAAGATTTATTTTCAAGATAGAAACAACCCCAATGTGGTCTAATATGACAGGGCTTAAACAAAAGTAAATTAATAAAGCAGAACACCACTAGGCAAAGAGCTTGTTTCAGAGGTCCTATTTATTTTTTAAGAAAGTAAAACTTACTTTAAAAAACGATATATATTTTGTGATGTAGAAAATTCTAAATTTCCTTCCGAAAATCAATTATAAGAGTTCGTTTAACCTCTCCCTTTTAAGTTCCCATAAGTAAATATTGGTTTACATAATATACATTTGAATAAGAGCATTAAGGTCAATGAAGAAAAGCTAGAACATATAATGGTTGTATTCTTGCCCACAGCTAGGCTGCTTATATCACATTGATTTTCAATTGCATTAATGTGGCCTATATCAGAACTGCCAAAAAAAAATCAAGAACCGGAATGTTTATTTACAAAGGTCAAACTCCCAAGGATGATTTTAGGCATGTGCAAGGGCTTGAGTAAGCCATGTGGGATTTATCTCTTCTTTTTACTTTGATCAGCTGATCACCATATGTTGTCACAAACTGCTTTTTAAAGTATATTCAGTTTCATAAGTCATTTGCCACGTCACATGGAGGGTTGGGATGAGCAAGTGGACAAGAAACATAATTCCCAACTCCCCATCCCTTTAGGCATGTGACGCTAGTGACGCTGTGGTCTCAGTGGTCAACAATGAAGCAAAGTTTTGTGATCCTAAGGGGACTTCAGACATATGTTCCTAAACAGCAACCCACATGCCACATAGTAAACTGCTTTTGAGGGGGAGAGCAAGAGCTTGTTAAAGCAGTTTGTAATATGGCATGGGGATCAGCAGTTCAAACCAAATCATCATTAGGCTACAGCAAAGCCTTTCCATGAACTTAAACAGACCATTGGATCCCAGTCAATAATGTCTATTGCTTGCAACCATGCAGATACAGGCTATGGGCCACAGAAATCCCAGATAATAGTGGGGAAACTGCTTTTGCAAATTACATGTAACAAGGTTGGGGTGGGCCATGTCTTCCATTATCCTAGAGGAGGGAGGCAATGGTCATAACCTAGCCTTTCACCCCATATTTACTTTGTTGCTGTGTGCTAGACCCTGAAAGCTGAGTTCTAAGCATGCATAATTGGCATTAATTGGCTATAAGTAGTTCAGTGGTAATCAATGGGTCTCCCAAGTTAAAAAAAAAAAACATGTTAGCAGAGTGCTAATGAACCCAGGTGGGTTTATTTTGTATACTTTCTCAGAATGTATTTGTGAGTGGTTGCAGGTGTGCAGCCGTTTACAAATTCATATTGTACATATGCATGTATATTCCTATGGATACACATACAATACATGCACACATTTCTGTAATATGCTGAAGGGCACATAATCTTCCATGCACAGACAAACAGACCAATGGTACAAATAGCAAATGTTGCCAAATCATTTTGACAGTTATTTAACTTTGCCTGAGAATGGGATTCACATTTGACCTGATTCTGCTTGAGTGCTTGTGTGTTTTTTGTAGATTTGGGATGGAGAATGATTGACTTACCCTTGTGCGTGTAGTCCCTCCCATTGAAGGCCCTGAGACTACATCAAATTACACAGACTGTCCCCTTGTGGCTGTAATACTCTGGAAGGAAAGAATCCAGGGACACAAAATTTTATTCCAAGCTGGATAATAAACAGCTATTCATTGTTTTACATCAGTGAAGATCATGCTGTTTCTGCATGCTTTTTATGCAAAACTATTATAGCATTTTGTTTAAAAGGGCAGTTGTGTAGAGAAGTGCTGCAGGGTGCTGAAAGTTGAGCTGGAAAGAGGATGTTGTAATATGCAGGAAGAGTTAGCTGCAGGTCAGAACAGTGGTGTATCTTTTAAAATCCTATGAAACAACGTTGCCATTTGGGAGTCCTTATCTCTCTTGCAATTTTTCACCATATGCATTTTGTTGATCTGTAGCCTGTTATGTATGAAGAAACAATAGAGTAACCATAGATAAAATTCCCCTTCCATTTATGACTAAGATGTGCCATTAAAATTGTGTTGTCTTTCATTTTCTTGCTTTTTCATTTTACATCCAGTTGTTGCTTTTCTTTCAAAGGCTAGCAAGCACAGAAGGCATCACACATACAACCATTTTTGTCACAGTAAAATGGGAGCAGTGTAAATCACTCTCAGTATCTTCCAGGGATATTAGCAACACTTTTAACAATGATTGTGCATGACAGAGCAGTTTCCATTACCAACAGTGCTCACACAATTTTGCTGGTAAGGGAGTAGCACCATGTACACATCTGACTAGCAATAATATCTTTTTTGTTAACACTCCAGTGATGTATGAATGATCACAGTTTTGTAATGTCAGTTTGGAGTGAAAACTACCTTGTTTACTATGCTGGAAGTCTATTCACTACAATCAACAAGAGTGTTGTTCTCCTAAAACTCACGACTGTTTAGGTGAACTGTGGAGGGGATCAGAAAGATAATAACATTGTTTGCCCAGTTTGTAGCTACCAGTTGGTAGGACTCATTTTGGTAGCTGTTCATTTGTCTGCTAGTAGTATTTATAAGTTGATGACAATCATCCTGAAAAGGAGGAGGAGAAGAAGAGTGTTTGTTTGTTTTATCATAGTAAGGGGATTGGCTGATTTATGAATCAGGGCAAGGCTCTGTGGACATAGGGATGAGTCCACAATCTAAAGATGTGGTATATTCTGCATGAATGTAGTGTCCGTAGGGCAAGTCTTGCAGACATTGCATTCATAGGGTGTTTGTGTGATTGCATACAGGTCATGTGAGAATGATCTTTATACATGTCTGTCTCAGAACTGCAAACTCATCAAACTATTGTCAGTGTTTCAACTCCAAGGCACTTTCAGTAGCCAGGAATATGTGGAACTCAATTCTTACATGATGCTTTGACCTGAAGAGAAGCAACGTAAGGTGCTTCCCACACTTCCAAAACATAGCCTGTGGAAGCACCACATTGCACCAACGACATGTGAGTTAACTGTATCAGTGCTGACTTGGTGTGTTATGCTTCCTTATTTAACCAGCTCCAAGCCTTTCATTTGTGCCTGCATTTTGCCCTGCCCTCATCAGCAGTGATACACTCAACCCACATGCTGCCATGAACCAGGGTCTTAAGAACTGACCCTTAATTATTCACAAAGCACCATTTTGTGCAGTGCAATCTGGTGTGTGGTGGCTCTGAAGGAAGTCCTGTTCAGTGGTCTTGCTTACAGGCGGATGTGCATCGAATTATAGACTTGAGTGGCTAATGATTTTGAAATCATTAATTCCACAGCTTACAAATTGCCACTAATTTTGACCATGATGATTTTATTTTTAATAAGAAGATTATATTTGTACACTAGAAAATAAGCAGTGCCTAAGACAATGCACTGAAGAGGATGTTCAACAAACGTGTTAGGTGTATTTCATTCCCTTCTGTGATCTGTAGAGCACTCTGGTGATTGAGAAAAATACTGGAGTGCTGGAATTAAGGGAATGAACCATGTTCAAGTGACCATGCTAGAGGCATTCTGTAGAGATGTGCATTTTAATAACAGAAATTCATGTATTTCTACAGCCTTGATAGGCAGAAATGATCTTCCAGATCCCAAAGATGCTGTATTCTTTAATAATGATGTTATTATTATTTTTATTCTTCAAAGAAGGCTTTATTTGTTTAGACTTCTGCTTGGGATGATGCTTGTACAGTTGTTTCCCTGTACATAACATGAAAAGAGTATGCTACATCAGGTATTTGGTATTTTTTACTCTTTGCACTTATACCTTTGCACCTGGTACCTTTTACATGTTCTTAGAATATGTTATGTTATTATGTATACTTCCAGTATTTTCTGTGGCATATGTTTTTTAAACAGGAGCTTTATTTTAATGGCATGGATTGCTCTGTGTGATCTTATTTTGCTCCCATAGATTGTAAAGAGGTGCCAGAGGTGTGGTCTGCATCTGAGACAAAGACTTGGTTCTCATCTCAGTGCACATGCATTGCTTCATTGGCAGGAGTCCACAATGCACTTATTCTGGAGCAATTCAATTGATTTGAGTAGCCTGGGATAAATGGTATGTGGATTCCAGCCATTAGCAGTCATAGGAATAAAGCACATGCAGTAGATTTAAGACAGGCCCTGTCTTGACAAAGCAAACACATGCTTACTGTTACTGAAGAATTGAATTGGTTGCCCGTTAAACCTCCTAGGTTAGCAATGAACAGAATTGGTTGGCTTCAGTTCATATGCTTCTCCTATGAAAATTCCTTCCTTGGTTAATTTTTAATGGCCTCTACTGAATTATTTATCTAGACTAAAATGATATTGCACCAAAGTCTTCAAAATGTCTGATTCTGAGGCCAGTCCGTCCCCCCTCCCCCCACATCATAGTGCTTCACTATCCCAGAGAAATCAAATTGCCATGCTTTGCTTAGTGAAGCAAAACTGTTACTTGGTCTGCAAATTTATGGGACTGCCCAAGCTTAAAGGAAGCTGTTGATTTGGCTCCTCAGCTTTTCATCCTACTAAATGGCATGTTTTCAAAAAAGCACTCATTTTTTGTTTCAGTAAAGCTGTGGATGAGGCAGTTTGATTGTGCCATAAATTTAGATGCTAGACATTTATTTAACAGTAAAAATGTGTGTGTATGCACACATATGAATGAAATGGGGCGGTTAGCACATGCTGTTGGTATGAAATTATTGTATTTTTTTCTTTACTCTAGATGAGGAAAAATATACACTGATCCTATAAAGACTCCAAGAGAATTACGTATTGAGATATTTCACATAGGTCAGAGGAACAGTGTGTTCTGTGCCTATTTTTAAGGCAAAAATCACCCATTTGCCCATATATAACTATACTGACATTATTTATTACCATTTTGAGCTGGATATGAAATGGGTGCATTTTAAAATAATCTTGGGGTAGATATTGCTCATGTTATTGCCCTTGACTGCAATGGAAGATGGTACTGTAATCTGGGAACAAGAGTTGCTGATGTTGTGAAACCTGCGGTGAATTATTGGCATATTGCAATTTTGTACTAAACAACGGAGGATCCAAATTAGACATTGCACAGGAGTTGCAATTTTGTTACAAAAAAAGAAGAAAGGCCCAGTTTGGACTGGGGACACAGCCTGGGGAAGGCAGAGTGTAACTGTTCCATCACTGCCTGTCCCCCAGAAACTGCTTGTAGCTGTGGAGGAGGAAACTTGCAAGCTTCATTGCTTAAGCTGGTTAAGTCTTCCCCACCACAATAACAGCAGCTTTGGGGAAGGGAGAATTCAATGTGGGGATAAAGGGTTAGATCCCCCACAGGCCCAATTCAGAGACCCCATCATGGCTGCTTTTCATAGAATTGAAAAGACATTGAGAGCTCCCGTCACAGATCTTCAACATGTTGAAACAGAAGTCAGCCTTTCAAAGAATCTCATCAAAGAGCTGGTCCAAACATCATGTGGCTTGGGTGCACACCTTATATGTTTCAAAACACGTGTATCATGTAGGTACTGTCAGGACTGGCTATGTCAAGCGTGAACCTGAGTTAATCATTGAATAATGTTGAAGCCACCTTATGTTCCAACTCTGTAATGAGAGTTGTGAACTATCCACAGGCAGAACATTTAGAGGTGTTCTGGCCTATTTTCAGTGTAGGAGCTGTTAGGGCAAATCTGGATTGTATAGGGCTCCCTTCCTGGTAGACTTAAGTTGTTTCCAATCCTGTCTATTCTTCCTTTCTCCCTCCATTTCTGATTGACAAGTTTCATCCTGCACACAGCATTTTTGTAGAATCTTCTGGAGGTGATTGGCTTGATTAGGCAGAGAAACACTTTTTGTTCATAACTAATGTAGCTGAGAAGTGTGAAGGAACAAGGACAGAATGCTGGGAACACATGGAGTTCTGGTATAACATTTCACTCGCATGCATCACTGAGCACTAGAAAAACCATATGGGAATCCCTATAAAACATGTCATCCATTTTCATCACTGGTGCCTACACTTCTCTTAATGCCATTTCCAACATGACATCAGTTATGGGATTGTGCCAGTCTGTTTTTTACATCCCTAGCTTGGTAGGGATAAATCCCACTGTTTTGAGTGGGATGGACAGAGCCTAAACATATGCAAGAGCTTGTAACCTTATTGTCAAAATCTAGGTACCTCCATATGTGTCTGCCTATGAAATCCCTCCTAACCTGCTGAGTTTTTCTTCTATGGTCTGTCAGTGTTACTGGCTAATATTGTCTGCTCATATAGTGGAACAACTAGTTCTTCACACTTCCATCAGCACAAACTCCTCTTCTCTCTACACACTGTGAATTCTTCATGCAGACCTCATTTCTCCTCCAATATCACATAGTAGTTTTCATCTACACCCTTTCCAGGGCCAGCGGAGCACATTTAACATGCCTCCCTCTCACTGCTGCTGTGTATTTTCAAATTGCCTGCAGTGTAGACTCCATGCACATCCCTCTTGCTCCACAGCCAGCAGAGATTAGATCCTGTTTATCCATCATCCAATTTGTTTGCTGCCAGCAATGCTTTCTCCATGCCCGTTCCCTTTCACCCAACCAGAAGTGCATTTTCCGGGGGGGGGGAGGAATTCCCTCCCTCATCTTGCCAAATATGTGTTCTCTTTCCGCAGCCAGTGCATACTGCAGGCTATACATGCATTGTCTCTCCCTGTGCATGTCACACTGTATCAGCAGTGCATTTTCGATGAACATCCTTGTCAGTGCATTTTTATTAGAAGCCCACGTCATTCCACTACCTCATTGTTGGAATCATGCTCCTTTCTCAAAACGGCCTCAATTTATTCATCTTCAAGGGACATTGCATAGCTCATAAAAGAAAAAAAAAGCAGGATTTGCTAGACTATTATACTGTACTGTTGTTAGAGGATCAGTTTTGTTTAGGACGGGATGTCACTCTTCACTGCGAAAAGCAGTGGTGTTTGGTAGATAGTGCAGCTGGCTTGTGTTTGATTTATCTCAATGGTGTACAAAAGTGTACAAATTACAGTTGTTGTCAGGGAGTAAGGTGGAAATAATTTGTCTCTTAATAAGATAATTGTTCTGACTAAAACGAATGTAGTCAGAGCTTTGGGGCACATACTCGGTATCACTTAATACAAAATAGTTAGCAGCTTAAGCTTTTACATGCAACATCAAGGTAGTTTAATAATCGTAAATAGGTCCCTCCTCCTTTCACTATCTGTGCACGTGTGGCATAAATTTATAATCCAGGGACTGGTAGTTATTCTGGAGCAATGAATCTCCAACAACAACAAAAAAAAAGCTTTTGGTTTTGAGTATGCGCCACTGAAGTTGAAATACAGGAACTTTCTGTATTTTAATATGGCACCAGAGAAAAGAGGTTTCCAAGGCAAATGATAAAACAATCTCTAAATACACACCTCCACTTATATTTAAAGATTTGTTTCACTGTTATACAGAATTCCACACGGTTTTGTATATTGTTGTGGTAATCTTTCTTTCTGATCTAAATGCAAATCGTGTCTTTCCGTTTTTGTTGTTGTTCCATTTTAGCAAGCAACCACTCCAGGACTTGACCCTGGTGTTCAGCATGTTCAATTTGAAGCTAACACAATCACTGCCATTTTTAATTTAGCTTGTGATGGCAGAAACGGGATCCAATCCTTTCAAATAAGTCAATCCTTCGTGCTGTCTATTGCGTTACTCTGCCTGCCCTGATTTTTGTGATTTGTTAACAAGTATGTTTTTTTCTTTCCTTTTAAACTTTTAATTCCAGGTCCACATAAAAATATTATTTAGCAAATTGATGATGTTGGTTTGAGACTGTAAGGACCACCATCATCAATATAGTATTGTTGTTGTTATTATTATTATTTTGATCTGTGTTGCATTAAAGAAATCACCACTGAAGTATTAACATAGTTCAGTCGTATTTTTTCCACACAAACACATTGAAGAAAAAAATATTTTATCTCCTTTAAATAAATAGCTGCCTTTACAGAAATGGTTACAACTCCAGACAAAGTTATAGTCTTAGAACATTCATTCTTACCCACATCTGTCGCTTAAGCAGCCCTGAATCCTAGAGCAGGGGCGTCACAAGGGGGCTGGGGGGGTGCGGTCTGCCCAGGGTGTCATGCCTGGGGTGGGTGACAAAATCCCTCTGGGCAGATCGGCGTGGCGGTGCTTGCATCCCCAGCAGGCGGATTTTTGCAACTGGCGCGATCCTTGTCATGAAAATTTGCCCGCTGATCAGACAGATACGCCTGGCAATAAGCCTGCCACCCTCCCAGCAGGCGGCGTTCACACCTCCCAGTGGGTGGTTTTATGGGATTGGCAGTCTGATCTTGGCGATCGGTGGGCGGCTGGCAGCGCTGACACGGTTTTATGTGATTGCCGGATTCGTGTGATCTGCAGGCGTATCTGTTTCATGGCCAACCCTCCCTAAAAAAGATCAACAACTTTGGAGTACCATCCCCCAAAAAGCTCAACAACTCTGGGCAACGTTCCCAAAAATTGCAATGTGCGGGTGAGTGACCAAAAAAAAATTTGCACCAGGTACCACCTGACCTTACTACGCCTCTGTCCTAGAGGCAATTATAATTGGGTGCAAGCAAGAGTTTATGAGGCAAATGTCTCTGTTGTTGAAATCACAGATGTTTCCCCTGATTCAGCAAGTGATATTCATGTATGGAAGGACCTTCCTGCAGCTGTAGCTAATGTTGATGTCGATCTGGCTGTGCATCTGCACTGTCCAAGACTCTTTGAATTTCTTGGGTGTGTAACCATCAGGTGTTACTCTGTGCACATGAGAGTCCCCTGAATTGAAAAGTAAAGCATTGTCACACCATAAACGGGGACAGTAGAATCTGTCGTTTTATATATCACCAAGATCTCATTAAAAAACCTACTTCAGCCTGCTAAAACTATGACTAAGACTATCATAAAATGCAACACAAAATATGGCTGCCATTAGAGGTAGCAATTTATTTTTGCCAATGAATGGGGTGAGAGAAGTAAGAGACGAGTTTGATTCAAAATGAATCTCCTAATGACAATAACCTCTCAGTGCACCAAAACTCCATTTACAGAAGGTGCTAACAACCTGAAGGGAAAAGTACCTCAGAGACTTTAACTTGCCTCCCAAAAAGCTGCAGTAGGCTTGATTCAAGCTGACTGAGATGGATTTGTATTGTTATAAAATATTGATTTGGTGTCTTGCGCTCAGCACATTGTAACTGACAGTTCATTTTTACCTACAAGAATCCCCTGCCTTCTTTTTTTTTTTTTTTTTGTTATCTAGTGTGATAGCATGTGGCTTATTTAATATATGTAGAAGTACCATATATTTCAAAAGTGTGAGGTATGTGGTTTATAAGATATCCTTAAGCTATTCAAACATTGTGCATAATTCTATTCCTGATCTATGTTTACTTATGAACTATTCTAATGGCTTACATTATATTTTGGTGTTTATATCATATTACAAGCTAAATCATTGGGTGCATGTTTTGGGGTGCCATGTGAGATTGAGGCCCCGGAAAAAGAAATTTTGGGGGGCAATACTGTGGTGCCCCAAATGGCCGCCATGCTCTCCTGTGCAAAAACGGAATGTCCCTGTGCCATGCCATGAGAAACAGAAAGAAAAATGGAAGATATATCACAATGCTGAGATTCTATCACCAGCCTGCAAAACCAAATGGAGAACACCACCTGCAATACTAGAAAAGTCAACTTCCAAAATTCCACAGAAGCAATTGGATTTGCATGTGCGAAACTGTTTAAGTTGAGAGTCCACAGTTGCTACTTGTACAAAAATACTGATGGTAGTGTTCGCCTAAGTGCAAATACGAAATCTGTTGAGCATCATTTATAGGCAACGTGAGTTGTTCTCAATGAAACTAATACAGTAGCAAAGGTTATTTAATACTCCACTTTCCCCTTAAAGAGCGCAGGTTAGTTTATGTTTGTTGCCCAGTGATCCACTCAGGCAGTTTACAGGATTTTCAGATTAGTAGATTGTATTATAGTAGTTAACGTTTGGAAATAACGTGGCCATAAATAATAATATTTCATTTCCATTTCTATCCACCTTCTCAAGATACATCCATCACATAATGTGCTTCTGCTCTGGTGCTCCATGTGTCCTCTGATGGAGACTTCTGAAAGCAGGTTTCCTTGTCCAGTTCACTGTCAGGAATAGCTCCACAGACACATTGCTTCGCATGTGCTGAGCTGTCCCTCCACTGAAAAGCCACAGGCTTTTCCCATGGAAATAGCAAAGTAGCTGCAGCAAAATTGGATGTTGAATCTTTCAGGCAGCTGCGTACCTCTGTTCCCTCCGAGGCACTCAATATTTCATTTGCATTATCACCAGGTTTGCTTCAACAATGGTTGGCATTCACTACTAGCTGCTTTTTAAAAAAAAAAAAATTATGAAGAATTTCTCCCCCCACTTCCTTTGTATAAAATAGGCAGAGCCAGCTTGCGTGGTTAAGTACAGATTGTCTGTCTTAGATCCACAAGGTGCAAAATGCACTTTAGCCAACATAAAACAAATGGTTTTGCAGATAAAAGGCGGTGTCGGTGCAGTAAATGCAGAAAGGTGAATGTCAACTCCCTGCTTCCAGAAGAACTGTGATTTCAATATGAACCCTTCCATTTCTGCATCAGTTCAAGTGACTTCAGTGTTGGCACTATTTATAGAATACTGCTTTACAGTTCTATTAGCATATTTCCCCCCTCTAAGGATCTACATGACTAACCCAAGCAAAAGACTCGCCTGTTTGAGTCTGTACAAAAAGGTCTGTGTGAAACCAGCCATTCTTGAGAGGAGTTTTATAGCTCACTGGAAACAACTGCCAGCTTCCAACGTGACAAGAGTAAATCTCAAGAGTATGCCTGTGAGTTTCTACAAATATAATAGGGGAAGAGTTTCACTAGTACTGCTTAGTTAAATAGTGCTATGGATCAACCTGGGGCCCCTGCAAAACACCCTTTTCGTAGTGCATTCCTGATGCTTTGTGCTTATGATGGTATAGGGGTGGTTATACACAGCGCACTATTTGTGCCAGCAAAAGTTTCAGGGTGCACATCCTGCTTTGTTTTCAATCACTACATGTCCTGTAGCTTCCTTCTTAAGTCCTGTAACTTTTCTTATCAGAAACATTCCAGGGGTGGTGGGAGTGGGGGTGGTTTTCCTGGCTTTTTGTTGAGCTATAGTGCAAGAGTGCCCCACCAGATGGCAAAAATGCAATAACAAAGTAGTTATTATTGCAGAGCAACTAATAAAGTGGAATGAGGTGTGGATGGTTCAGTATATACCCACCATTAATGCACTATTATTGCATCATTGACATGGTGCAAAATAGACTCAGGACTCAGCTATACAGCTGCAAATAAAACAGTTTAAGTGCATTGTAAAGTGCATTATACAAATGCGACACTAGATGGCAATGGTGAGCTGTGTCAAATTCAATATATTTTTCAAAACTTTTTTTAAAAAGCATTTTTAATATGTGTTTAGATTCCATCTCAGAGCCTGAGCCTCTGTAGACTGTCATCCCCATGTGCCAGTGCTTGATCTGGCTCCTTGCACTCAAGTCCCCCTTACCAGGTTTTTAGGATGGTGTACTGCAAAGGGATGCGGGTGGTGCTGTGGGTTTAAATCACAGAGCCTAGGACTTGCCGATCAGAAGGTCAGCAGTTCGAATCCCTGCAACAGGGTGAGCTCCCGTTGTTCAGTCCTAGCTCCTGCCAACCAAGCAGTTTGAAAGCACAAAGTGCAAGTAGATAAATAGGTACCACTCCAGCGGGAAGGTAAACGGCGTTTCCGTGTGCTGCTCTGGTTCGCCAGAAGCGGCTTAGTCATGCTGGCCACATGACCCGGAAGCTGTACGCCGGCTCCCTTGGCCAGTAAAGCGAGATGAGCGCCGCAACCCCAGAGTCGGTCACGACTGGACCTAATGGTCAGGGGTCCCTTTACCTTACTGCGAATGTGCCAGGAGTCGTCATGAGCAGCATATGAAGATGCAAAGTTGTTGTCAATGGGGAGAGGGAGGGAGGTCAGTTGGGTGGGCCACCCATTGAAAAAAAGATTCTCTTTCCATTACTGTTTCACAGTAAATCTGCAGCTGGAGCAAACGCTTGCGTTTTCATCTTAGTTGCTTGTAAATGTTGACGTTTTTAATTGTTAAATTGCTTTGTGATATTGTGGACCGACCAGATAAATAAATAAAAATTGGTCACTGAAATACATAGGAGTTAGATGTGAGAAATTGTGTAGGACACCCTACCCAAAACTAGCAGCCTCCATATAATTTGGACTGCAACTTCCACCATTCTTGACCATTGGCCATACAGGCTGGCGCTGACAGAAGTTATAGCTCGAAAGGTTTCCAAGGGCACTAAATTTGGGCCGGCTGGTGTAGGAGCTGCATCTCTGTTTCCAGGTTTTCCAGAAAATTGGAAATGATTCAACATAATTAACATCAGAATTATAGATGAGTATAAATGCTTATCACATTGAGAAATGTATAGTTGGCAAGTAAGTGTGTAAACCCAAGGATTATGTGCTACTGCCAGAGTGGTATTGCAATTTCTGGTACTGCATTTCTGACCAGGGCCAACTGAAGATGATGTGATGATTCAACAATGTATGTTGACTCTCTTATTTCATCAGGACATAAATAATCCTTACAATACAAATAAGGTGAGGGGAAAACTCAGCTGGGATGCCATTTTGTTAATGTGTTGTTCTATCTTAACATTCAGATTAAAAAGGAAACATAATCTAGTTTCTGTGTGTCGTCGGTTAACTTAATAAATATAAAATTAACTCACAGTACAGTCTAAAATTGCTCTGGAACATGCAGGTATATGTGATACTCGCCACCAATTGATCATGCTAGGGCAGCTGCAAGCACCTTAGCTTTGTCCCCTGGGAAGACTAATTTCTACCGATCTATGTCTCTTACTGCCTTCCAGATGGTAGCAGGTTTCTTAACAAGCTTTCTAATCTTCCCCTTTTCCCTTTGGGAATTCGTTTCAACCTTATCTTGTCACATCTGGTTTTCTCCAAGCTGGTGATTTGCATTAGACATGTCAGATACTGCTTCTCCAAGATTTCAGCAACCATCAAGGTCTGTTTCAAATCAAATATGTTCATCTAAGGACAGTTTGCTTGTGCATCACACACCATTCATACATTGGGAGTTGGTCAATTCATGGAAGAGCAACTTCAGTTACAGTGAAATGAAAAACATAAGCAGCTTTGTTTTATCCTGAAAGTCTATTAATGTGCCTCATGGAGGCTCTGTGTGGCCTCTGGAGTCTTTTGATTCTGTAAGGTGCAGCTTTTCCTGGCCGCCTGCTCACCTCCATTATGGGGCCTAAAATGAATTAAAGGGATTCCCAAGGGAAGAAGAGCTGATGCAATCATGTGTGGGGATGACAGAAACCTGGAGTCTCTGCCACAGATTTTCTGAAGGTTCTGGACCTAGTCCTTTAAGCTAACAGCTTCATAGCATAGGTAGGTCAAGCATTCAGTGACTACTGAACCGAAACGGACATACTAGAAACCTACCATCAAATATTTGGCTTTCCCCCTCCCCCTAGATATGACTATCAGCCTTCATTACACCTGCAGGTTTTAGCTTACACATCTCATTTTTTTCCTTTCTCAGACTCACAGAACCATAAAGTTGCAAGGGATCTTTGAAGTCATCTAGTTCAACCCAGTACCCAGTGCAGAATTTGCAATGCTGGATGCAACTAGAGTGTGGGTTCCCAGTTAGTGGTCCCCAGACCCCAGAAGATTCTTGTAACCCACCCAGGGGGTCCATGGCACAAACCCATCAACTGTCCAGGACATCCTGCTTTGGGTGGCTGTGCTCACGTGAGAATGCAGCACCTCAAAATACATGAGATTGTGGATGGATGTGTGTCTCATGTGAGATTACAGCACCCAAAGGCACAAGTTTTGGGGCACTGTGCTCTTGCACGGGTCATGTGACTCATGCAGGAGCATGGCCCACGTTTGCACTGGACATGTTGGAAGATGTGGTGGCACCACTCACATTACAAAACCTACCACAGAGATATCAACATTTTCAAACATGGGGGTCATGGCTTGGCTTTTGAGAAAGGGTGGTGGGGGTTGCAGTACTTAGCTAATTGGGAACCACCAAATGAGAGTGAAGTGTAGGTAGATTCCCACAAAGCAAGACACAGTGAAGAACCACTGTTGAACTAACAGAGCTGGCCAGGACCACTCCCACTCTCAATGTGATTGGCTATATAAACTCCCAAGCTGCGAATCATAACTCAGAGTTTAAAGGCCAATGTCAGTGGCCCAAATCCTGAAATGTTCTGTGATTGGATATCATGTATCGAATCAGAACACAGGGGCTCAGATTCCTTAGTCCAGACTCAAGCTCAGGCAAACACAGACCGCTGAATACATAACAGAGAGCATCCCTGAAAGGTAGCCAGCCCAAACCTGCCTGCCTCCATTCATCTGGTTGAGGAAGCTGTGGACCTGGTCGACAGCTGCCTCCTCCTTAGTCTCAATGTTGCCAGTGTGGGACTTAGCAGGGGAAGGATGGGGAATAAATAAGAATGTGTTCCGCCCTACCAGTCCCAATGGTCCCCAGTCACTGCTGCCGCGGGCAACACTGTCCTCTGTCCCTCTTTCTTTCTTTCCTTCCCTCCATCGTCTGATGTCCTCTGGCATCTCTGCCTCCCAAAGGCTTGCACAGCTGTTTGTTACTGCAGCCCTGTCTGCAAGTTCCTTAAGCCAGTGTTTCCCAACCTTTTTTGGGCAAAGGCACACTTGTCTCATGAAAAAAATCTCGAGGCACACCACGTTACAGCCCCGTGACGTCAGCGCACAGCGTCACGCCGGGAGGGACGCACGAAGGAGGGGGGAGGGCGAGCGGAGGCAGCGGCGAGCCCCGTTCCTCCCCATCCGCCCCTTTCTGTGCAAGGAGCGCGAACAGGTGTGAGAAGGGGGTCAAACCTGCGGGCCGGCGCCAGGGAACCTCCAAGCTTTGGGGGTGGGGGGGGAGGAGGCAGCAAAGCGAGGCAGGAAGGAGAGCGCGGCTTGGCTGGGTGAGCTTTGGCAGGGGCAGGGAATGAGAGCCGCGAGGCGGGTGCTGCGGACGGAGGCGCTGCCCGCCGAGCTCGCAGGCAGCCAGGCAGGCAGGCAGCGAGAGCCCCGTGCTGGGTGGCCTCTCCTCGCCGCCGCCGCTCCGCATCTCGCCGCCCGACTCGCCCGCCTCCCTCCGGGGACGGCGCCCCAATCGAAAATTTGACTTTTTTTTTAAAAAAAAATAATCTTTCGAATTTTTTAATTTTTCCCACGGCACACCAGGCAACATCTCGCGGCACACTAGTGTGCCGCGGAACAGTGGTTGAAAAACACTGCCTTAAGCAAATGGTGCCTCCACAAAGGAGGGTGTTTGAAAAAGGGTGAGAGGCTGCCAGCTTGGCAGGCAAGGGGTGACATAACTGGGCTTCTGAGCCCCCCAGGGGTGCTGCAGAAAGAATGTAGCTGGTCAAGGGAGTCATGGGCCCTAAAAGGTTGAAAACCTCTGCCATATGCAAAAAGCTGTCATATGCATAGATCACTTGCTGGATCAGGTATCGGGGGGGGGGGCTAAGCTGAACTCTAATACTGACATTCAGAAACAATATGAGGGTAGAACACATTTGCAGTCTTCGGCTGATTTTCTTTGTTTTGTGGGAGAGCCTAGATGGACTCAGCAGTGAAGATTTCCTAGAATACATGAGAGTTGCATGTCTTGCGGAATCCATGCCTTACCTCTAGCTTGGCATCCTGCGTACCCCCACACAGGGCACACACTTTACTAAGCGGGGGAATGGTAATATGCTCCAGCAGCAATGAAATCCTTAAAGCCAGCAACAGAATTCAAAGGCCTTTGGCTTTGATGCTCTGGGCATAGAGGAATTCCCAAAGCTTTTGGAACTGGACTCTAAAGCAAGGGCCACAAGCCAAGGCTCTCCACATTGTGCAGGTTTTTTTTTATTATGGGTGGCTTCAGAAGTTCTCAATGGGAGAGATGTGGCTGTTTTTAGAACTGAGGGCTGAATAGGTTTATTGTGGCCTTAAAATGTCTACAGTAATTAGCTACACCCAGGTCAGTGCATCAGCACAAAGAATTCTGGGTCTGTACTCAGCCCTTGGGAAGGGTTCAGATGGGTGGATGTGGATGTGTTCACACCATACATTTTAAGTACTTTTTCCTCCCCCCCCCCCCAATCCTGGAAACCATATTTTAAGTGTTAAGGGTGTTGGGAATTACAGCTCTATGATTAGTAAACTACAATTCCCCAGGAATCTTGACAGGAGGCTTAAAATGTACTTAAAATATATGGTCTGTATGCAGCATTTCACTTATGTAATGCTTATGATTTGCTTTGCAGATTTATTTTGTTTGATTTCAGACAAACCTTGTTGTGCAGCTCTATGTTGCTGTTATCTTTTGGATGGTGCACTGAAATAGCGAAATGGTGACTTGACTAAGCTTACCCTGCGATTTCTTTGCAAAGCGATGATTTGAACTCAGAACTCCCAACATTCTGTTAAACTAAACTGCAGCATTTTGTATAGAAACCCAGAAACTTTCCACTACTAGCCTTTCTCGGTTTAGCTCCATGTACAATTCAATTAATCTAGAATACCTAGTTTCAGCAAAGCTACATTTTCTGAAATCCCCAAACTCTAATTGAATTAGTCTGGGTTAGTTGTCTCCTGGTTTTATAGATACGGCGCCTGGGGTTTTGCAGTCCACTTGACTTCCTGTTGCTGACATTTGCACGAAGAAGGATTATTCAGTTCTGAAATTAATGTCATGAGAAACCAAATTGGTAATTAAATTACTTTTGAATTATGGGGAATGCTTTGGTCTGCTAGTATTTTCTGTGTCATATGCTTTGATAAAGGGCCAGTATTTTAAATACAGAAAGAAACACACACACACACACCATTTATAGGGCAGCCGCTCCAACCCTAGAGGGCAGAGGTGTCGTCAGCCCCCTCAATATTCTTTAGCAGGAGGCTCAGCCCCTCCAAAATTGGGGGGGTGGAGGAGGCCGAACTGCTGAGCTGAGCGTGGCACAGCATCAAAGGTAAGCTCCTCCTGAGCATGAGAGAGGAGGAGCCACAGCCATTGAAGCTGGGCAAGGCTTCTTCCTGACAATGCACCTCCTTCCTGATGACACACACAACACGGCATTGCCGTCCCCCCGATCTTTGGCTCTGTTATAAAGTGCACTTCTATACACGCTTACCTGGGATCCATTAAACTCAATGGGACTGAGTAGACATGCATAGAATTGGGCTGTGGATGGTGAAGAAAGAAAAACTTACCTCCCTTCCACAGCCTCACCCTTTGGGCTGTTTATTTTAAAATATTTATAAGCCTCTTTTTTGGTCAAAGCTTACAACCAACAAAAACTACATGCAATTTAAAAAAAATAAATCCCTTGATGAGTGGTTCATTGGTATCCCTCTAAATGAACATTACAAGGAAAGACCAAACCGTACCCCTTGACGCACATTGTGCTTTTGCATCCTCTCAGCAGAATAGTTAGCATGTACTGAAGGAGGAGTAGCAGGTTAGATGAGAAAGATGTTGCTGGAGAGGCGTGAGAGGAGCCAGGTTTTGTCTGTCTTGCATCGCGGCCTCTTATCTGAATCTGTGCAAAATCGACAGAGGTTGTGTGCGTGTGTTTGATAGGATCCTCCATATTTTCAAGACTGCTGGCAAACCACAGCCCCCAAACATTTCAATCACCTCAAGACACTCAGCTGTGTGATTATTTTAGAGCTATGGTTCAAAGACTCCGAAAGCCCTGTCCAGTTCTGGAAGACATTCTCAGTTTATTCGCTTCTGACTTTCAATCTTTCCTCAACCAATGCTGATTAATCCTGTGAGAAAGGAAACTGTGCTGATGCCAAGGGCTGTCTGATGACTTTGACTAAGAATATTGTCAGGCCCAATAGCGATCTCATTCTCAGGAGCAGTTTGGGCTCAGGGCATGTCTGGCTTTGGGGCAGGACTGAGACCGGACAGGATTAAAGGGCTGAGGAACCTTGGACTGGGCAGACATGATCGGAGGAAGATAGCGCAAGCAGGAAGTGAGGCCGTAGCTTAACACCAATGGAAGATTGCCACAATGGATGATGAAAAGTCCTTCTCTTGACTCCTTGTCTTCCAAAGTACTACAATTTGGAATCTGATTCTAGGCAGTAAACTACACAGAACCTGTGACCTTCCAGATATTGTTGGATTCCAGCTTCCATCAGTCGCAGCCAGCATTACCCAGTAGCTTTTGCAGAGGTGCCTACAGATGCATTTACCAGCTCAGCTGGTAGAGCTCAAGGCTCTTAACCTCAGGGTTGTGGGTTTGAGCCTCATGCTGGGTGAAAGATTTCTGCATTGCAGGGCGTTGGATGACCCTCACGATCCCTTCCAACTGTACAAATCTGTGTTTCTGTGATTCTATGATTACCATTGGTCAGGGATGATGGGAGTTGTAGTCCAGCAACATTCCGAGGGCCACAGGTTCCCCAACCCTATACTATAAATTATCGCCGGGTGGTAACACATCTAAAGGTAAAGCCAATCATTTCATCTCCGGCTGCTGCTTTTGGCAAGAGGTGGTGGTGGTGATGATGAGGGCTGAGGCTACATAGATGTCAGTTCATTTACATTCATGCAGGTTTTCAGCTTTGAAAGAAATCAACGCTGTCATCCTAGGAACAATCCTATTCCACTCCTGAGATTTCTTTACCACTGAATCTCAGTGCATTGTAAGAGGAAAAAGAAACATGCCTCTTATCCTAGGCTCTGTTCTCTAAGGACGCTGTGTTACATCATAAGCTTCTTCATATTTTTAAAGGCTTGCTTCTGTTCCACTGATCAGATGAATATCTGTGTCGAACTTGCATTTCAGCTTCCCAAAAGTTGGCCTCCTTTAATCCTGGATTAGTGGCTTGATCACAGGAGAACTCTTCCCTTCCCATACTAGAAAGCTCTGCCACTTACCGCATGTGTGAATTTCACTCCTGTACAATGTATAATTTTCACTAATTGTTTTTGCTCTGATTTTTAGACTGTCTTGAAAGGATCTTTGTTTACAGTGATAGCAGAGGGTAATATTTCCAGTACTGGTAACCATGGCAATGAATAATTCTATTCTCAGATTCAGTGCCAGCTGCTGTCGTGTCTTGATGGTAACGCTCAGCTTGTTAATGAGGGACTTTACATGTACTGGAGAGGAAGATTTACACTGGTCCAAGAATGAGCTTTCTGAAAAGCACATTCTTTTTCTTTTAATTTCTAAAAAAAGAGACATTGATTCTACAACTATTTTTCATTCATAAAAACACTTTTTATTTAAAATAAAAAAAATAAAAAAGAGAATGCTAAGACCTTGGGCAGTAATTTCATCATACAACGACAGATTTACATTTTAAAACCCATGCGCTTCCCCCCTTCCCCCCAAGCGAAAGGAAGAACATGTTATGCGCGCTTAGGTATAGGGCAGAGATTTGATTCAGTACACATTTAAAGCAGAATGGAAAAAAATTACAATTTCTAAAACAACATGAGAACCGAAGCAAAGCCATCCTTCAAAATTTGCTCTTATTTTCTATTCTCCAACCAAACAGTGTTTGCAAAAGTATATATTAGGAAAAGCGACTTGCAAAAATGTGTAATTAGTCAAAACTACTGTACATACAAAAATGTGTTTCTTGCGAAAATTTTGCCCTAAAATGCTGATGAATTTTCAGGAGTTTTTTAAAACAAAACAAAACATGCTCACACACAAATTACTGCAGAAATGTGGAGAAGTGAATTTAAGACTGGGAAAAAACATAAACTGATAGAAACAAAATGGACACATCCTTCAATCCCTATTTGCATCACATACCTCTGTATTTAGAATTAAGCAGCATTATGCTCAACTACCTCGTGAGCACAAATAGCTGCTGAATAACCCACCCCACCCTCTGCAAAGCAGGCGCTGGACCCAAAAGATCCAAGGCTCAGGCCATCCGCTAATGATGTCCCTGTTCTTTTTGAACACAAAATATGCAGCAAAGTACAGCATGGAAATATAGACTGTAAAGCCTATATAAAGCCCTTCCAAGTGAGTACCAAAATTGTCTCCTTTAAAAGTTCCTTCCAAAGAGAACAGGAAGGTGATAAATTGAAATTGCAGAGTTACGACAAACTTAAAGAGAAGGTGCGAGACTGGTTACATTATTTTCAAATAAGAGAGGTCTATAATTTGGATTAAAAAATTGGTTTCCAGGTGGAAAAATCAAAGTTGGAAACAGAACTGTTAGAACCCAATGTAAAGACACTTTCGAGAATGTATAATCTGCTGTTGAAATGGAATACTGAGGAAGAAACAGTAAAATCGGCAATGATAAAATGGGCACAAGACATAGGCCATAACATTATGTTTGCGGACTGGGAGAAGTTGTGGACCACCGGGATTAAATTTACGGCATGTAATGCCTTAAGAGAGAATATTATGAAAATGATGTACAGGTGGTACATGACCCCAGTCAAGCTTGCAAAAATATATCATTTGCCCGATAACAAATGTTGGAAATGTAAAGAGATTGAAGGTACATTCTTTCACCTTTGGTGAACGTGCCCAGGGATCAAGGCCTTCTGGGAAATGATATATAATGAACTGAAAAAGGTATTTAAATATACTTTCCCAAAGAAACCAGAGGCCTTCCTCCTGGGCATAGTGGACCAATCGGTGCTAAAGAAGGATAGAACTTTTTTTATGTATGCCACAGCAGCAGCAAGAATCCTCATCGCAAAGCATTGGAAGACACAAGATCTACCCACCTTGGAAGATTGGCAGATGCAACTAATGGATTATATGGAGATGGCGGAAATGACTGGCAGAATCCGAGACCAGGGAGAGGAGACGGTGTAGGAAGATTGGAAGAAATTTAAAATTTATTTGCAGAAATACTGTAAAATTTATGAATGTTAAGGACATTGAAATGAATCGCAGGGGCTTTAGCAACAAAGTAAAATGTAAGATTGGATTAACAATAGATAAATTAATAGGATATGAATTTAAATAAAAAAATTCCTTCCTGTAGCACCTTAAAGACCAACTAAGTTAGTTCTTGGTATGAGCTTTCGTGTGCATGCACACTTCTTCAGATACACTGAAAAAGAAGTTGCCAGATTCTTCTATATAGTGAGAAGGTGGGGAGGGGTATTACTCAGAAGGGTGGTGGGAATGGGAGATTGGCAGATAGCTGAGATGAGCCTGTTGACGACTCTTAACGACTGCAATAGGTCTTACAGGAAAAGGCAAGGGGTGAGAAGGTGAAAAATGGCTTAGTCATGTATAATGAGATAAGAATCCAATGTCTTTGTTCAGACCAGGTCTCAGCTATCTGCCAATCTCCCATTCCCACCACCCTTCTGAGTAATACCCCTCCCCACCTTCTCACTATATAGAAGGATCTGGCAACTTCTGTTTCAGTGTATCTGAAGAAGTGTGCATGCACACGAAAGCTCATACCAAGAACTAACTTAGTTGGTCTTTAAGGTGCTACTGGAAGGAATTTTTTTATTTTGACTATGGCAGACCAACACGGCTACCTATCTGTAACAGGATATGAATTTGTTGAAGTAATTTCTAAAAAGGGATACAAGAACGGGAGACGTGAGGAAGTCGGGAAAATAAGTTAATTGAAGATGAGAAATTAAGAAAGAGGGAATTTTTGTTTTTTGTTGTTATTACTATATGTGTTTTTATCTCTTTTTTCTTTTTCTTTTGATGTGTTTAATGTTTGTATTTTTGTATTGTATTGTTTTTTGTGATTTTGTATTTTTTCTGTTTTTGTACGTTTTTTATTGTGAAAATTTAATAAAATATTTATTTTTTAAAAAAAGTTCCTTCCAAAGTTTCCCTCTACCCCCAGCATAGGAAAAGACCACATGCCTGGCAAGTTAAAAAATGATTTACTCACAAACTCTCCAAAGGTCAGATTCATATGCTTTTCCATACATGAGTCAAAAAAGTCTCACAGGCAATAAAATGTAGCTTAGTTACAAAGTGCTAAAAGTTCCTAAACTGATGGTATAGGAACATGAAAAAGGCTGGTGAAAGTTATGCGACTGAGCTGGAACAACCAGCTCAGACCTCCTCACACGCTGAATTCACAGGTAGACTGGAGGGGGGGGGGAGCAAAGACTTGATTACCTATTTCCTCACAAATAAGGGGAAGTGGAATAGCTAATTCTGCCGGCACAGCTTACTCTATGGTCTAAAACCCTTCATGCATTATTTAGACTTAAGCATGTTGGTTAGATGTGATTGGTTATCCCACAAAATCTCCTCATGGTAATTCTTCTGGCTCAAAGGCAAGTCAGATGATAACTTGGAGTTGTAAAAGGGTAAAAGAGTATTGGGAAATGATCCATAATGAATTGGAAAAAATGTTTAAAAGTACATTCCCAAAAAACCTGGAGTCCTTTCTGTTGGGGATAATTCAGACTGAAATTCCCAGGTGTCAAAAAAGGTTATTTATGTATGCTATTACTGCAGCCCGTGTTTTGTTAGCCCAAAAATGGAAAACAAGCGAGGTCCCAACCAAAGAAGAATGGCAACCCAAGTTGACAGAATATACGCAGCTTGCAGACTTAACATATAGAATAAGAGAGCAGGAAGAACATATGTTTGAGAAGATTGGAAAACGTTTATTGAATAAATGGGAAATAACAGTGTACAGCTGAAAACGCTGGCAGCATCAAGATAAATTCAACAGTGTAAATAAGTTTTGATGGATGTAATAATGGGATACTGAATGGTTTAGTTTATGAAAAACATGCAGGGGTTTATGTTATGCAAGATGAACCATGGAAAGAGAAGAAGTCACTGATATTTTAAGGATGTAAAAATGAGGATGTGTGGTCCCATACCCACATGTGTCAATACATCACAGAAGAGAGACTTAGAGGGAAAGGTTAGGAGGCTGAATCTGTAGAAGGTTCTAGAGATGAGAATTCAGCCCTAGGATTGAAAACGGTTCCCTGCTCCTGGCCTGGTTGGGCAAAGCCCTTCAAATTTGTTTGGAGGAGATGAGGACATGCAGGTGAGAATCTGCAGGCAGGGAGAGGCTTGAACATCTCCTGCCTGCCAGTCTACTCTGAAAACGCCCCCACCACAAACCCTTGCATTAATGTCACGAAGGCGAATGGAGTTGGTGACCCTTATAATGGCTTAATTCAGCCATGAACCAGCTCTTTGGAGCCGCAACTCTCAATTTTATAAAGAGTGAGACTTATCCTTAAGGTACTCATCTTGCCTACCATTCGTCCAGCAGTAGAGTTTGCCGGCAGAGTATATGCCAGTGATCACAATCCAATTGCCTTGCACCTATTTCTGTAATGAAAACATTGTGGGAGGAGGAGCTATTTTTAGCACCATGCTCTCAAAGCAGAACTCTGCCTAGAATTCTTAAAAATGTATTTATGTAGCATGACAGCAATGCTTTTAGGAACAGGGGGTAATATGGAATGCTTTTGCAAAGGTAGCAAGCATGCAGGGAGTTGATGCTGACATCCAATTCTGTGCTCAGCCACTAATGGAAGCTGGAGCAGAATTAATTGTGATGTAGAGTTAGGAAAATCCTCTCCTAGTTAAAAGATATTTTCATTTTTCATTTGGGTTTGCAATTCTATCATAAGCTATTTATAACACACCCCTGTTTCAGTGCAACACTGCTCACGCGTCTCCTCCACCCTCTGTCCAATGAAATGAAGGCAAACAAGGAATGCTCCATCTGTGCCTTGCAGAAGGATCTCATCCATTATCTGCAACAGTGCTCTGATTCCCCCCCCCTTTTTTAATCACTGAAGAAATGGGTTTAAATATTTTACAAGATTGACATAATAAATAATTGAACACTAGTTAAGAATAACTGTAACTCTTGATGTCTGGCTTCTGTGCCTTTTTCCCTCTTCTCTGCTTACCACTTGGGAAAACATTTATATTTGTCCTAACAAATACAAGGTGGTATTCAACTGTGTATTTACTCGGAGTACATCTATTGAAATTAATGCACCTAACTTAGTCACGGCCATTCATTTCATTAGGTCTACTCGGAGAAAAACTTAGTTGAATACTACCCATTTCTGACTGCTGTTGTAAATCACATCCCTTCACTCCAGTCTGAGGATGCTTCAAGTACATGAGACGCCATAGGTAAAGGTAAAGGTACCCCTGACCGCTAGGTCCAGTCGCAGATGACTCTGGGGTTGCACGCTCATCTCGCTCTATAGGCCGAGAGAGCTGGTGTTTGTCCGCAGACATCTTCCGAGTTATGTGGCCAACATGACTAAGCCACTTCTGGCGAACCAGAGCAGCGCACGGAAATGCCGTTTACCTTCCCGCTGGAGTGGTACCTATTTATCTACTTGCACTTTGATGTGCTTTTGAACTGCTGGGGGGCAGGAGCTGGGACTGAACAACGGGAGCTCACCCCGTCGCGGGGATTTGAACTGCCGACCTTCTGATCGGCAAGCCCTAGGCTCTGTGGTTTAGACCACAGCACCACCCACGTCCCATATGAGACGCCATACTTAGATCCATTTACCCAGGAGCAAACCCCTTTGAAATCAGGGAGCATTACTGAGTCGCCATGCATTGGATTGCGCTATGAAAAAAATAAACCTCACAGGCCTGGGTTGACAGCTGTTATGAAGCAGATTTCATACATTACATCTTGAGGCAGAAAGGTAAAAAATATCAGACTTTTATGCTTCTCTAGTAAACATGGTACAGTGGTACCTCGGTTTAAGAAAAGTCCTGTTTACGAACGATTCAGTTTACGAACTCCGCAAAACCGGAAGTAGTGTCCCAGTTTGCAAACTTTGCCTCAGTCTAAGAACGGAATCCGAATGGTGGAAGGGCACAGGTGGCGGGAGGCCTCATTAGGGAAAGCACGCCTCAGTTTAAGAACAGTTTCGGTTTAAGACTTCCAGAATGGGTTAAGTTCGTAAACCAAGGTACCACTGTATAAAGAACCCTGAGTATTCCAAATTCCAGCTTCCTGTGTGATATGATAATACCACATGTTGGTTATATGAGGCTGGTTATCCCACAACCAGCACGATTTTAATAAATAGATCTGTGAGAACGTCATTTTTCAATGGCTATTAGATAAACACAAGGGTGGCTTTTTAAATCAGTTATTTAATGTTACTAAGTGGGTAAGTGGGTATTTCCATGTGCTTGTAACTTACTGTATTTTTTGCTCTATAAGTCTCCCTTTTTCCCTCCTAAAAAGTAAGGAGAAATGTGTGTGCGTCTTACGGAGCGAATGCAGGCTGCGCAGCTATCCCAGAAGCCAGAACAGCAAGAGGGATCGCTGCTTTCACTGTGCAGCGATCCCTCTTGCTGTTCCGGCTTCTGAGATTCAGAATATTTTTTTTCTTGTTTTCCTCCTCCAAAAACTAGGTGTGTCTTGTGGTCTGGTGCATCTTATAGAGCGAAAAATATGGTAGTTGTGAAATTGACCTTTCAGGAATGATTTGGGTCTTGCAATAAGTCTTGAAGTTCAATTCCGAGGACTGATTCTTACAGCCATTTGAGCTGAGTTGAAGTTTAATCCTGTCTCTAACAGGTGTGATAATATCAATAATGTTTCTAGACGACATTCATCATGTCCTGCTTCTCAAAGATTTTTCAAGACAGAATAAATCTTCTGTCTTAAAATATTCAGAAGTACATGTATAAGCGTTAACGTGCTAAGAGACCTAAAACAATGGTCCTTCCCTGGAATTAATCTTACCTCTTTTGCTATTCAGGAGAGGTGTAACAAGCAATTATGGGCCTCAGCACATGGAGAAAGGCACATTTTGAAGATTTTTCATGGTACATTAATCATTACACATATTCACACGTTTATTTTTAAGACAATCTTAATTTGCTTAATATTTACATGTCGTTTATCTATTAAAATAATAATGAAAGATTTGCTAGTAATCTAGTATCTTTCTAACATTTTTACTCAACAGGTGAAAAAACCATAAAGGTGGGAAATAAAATAGCATGTATCGATGAATACTTTTTGTGGTGAGCACTGTTTTTCTTTTGGATAGCGCTGGAGACCAAAATTATAACGAACCATTTTGGATTATTGTTTAAGCCAGAGTTTGCCCACATAACGCCTCCCAGATATTATTGGGCTACAGCTCCCATGATTCCCAGCTTACATAGCCAGTGATTCAGGATGATGGGAGTTGTAGTCCAACATCTTCTGGAAGGTACTACATTGGCTGTCCCTGCTTTGAACAAAAGATTGCCAACTTTCTCAGGGCTGTCTTTACCCAGGGGTGCAAGGGGTGCGGGGCACCCAGGCGCCGAATTCTGGGGGGCGCCTCTCGATCGGCAGCAACAAAAAGCAAGGGAGTGGAAGTCCCTGTCCCCCTCCCCCATGGTTCTGTTACTCTGTAGCGTCAAATATTCCTGACGAGTCAAGCAGTTTTCTGCTGTGTCATTGTAACAGGTGAGCGAATTCCCCCCCCCTAAAAAAAAATCAACAGTTTCGGCTTCTTCCCTCCCAAAAAAAGCTCAATAAAAGTTAATTTTGGGGTGCTGGGCAGATCTTTGCACCCCAGCAGCGCATATGCTAAAGACAGCCCTGAACTTTCTTTCCTGAAAGAAAAATGCTCTTTAAAATCCCAAGTAAACACATACAAAAATCTGATTTTCCCTCTGCCTTCTACAAGATCACTCACCTGAGTCCATTCAGTGAGTCCTCATCTCCTTGTGAGCATCAGGCTCAGCTGATCACAAGTGCAGCTTTCTTTCCTAGAAAGAACAGAGTAAGGTGAGCTTCAGATCTGAACACTGGCTGTCTCTTCTCCCCATGGCTCTCTCTGTGTGGATTGGAGCACAGCAACATATCCAAAGGATTTCATTCCTTTTCACTCTGAGCTGTTGGGGTTGAGATCAGCTGAGGGGGAAACAGAAGCACCTGTTTTGGATTCCTAAGGGGGGCATGGTAGTTTTGAGGTTCAGGTGCAATTTAGATTGGGGGAAATGGCTGTTAACTCCCTTCCTCTGCCCTGCTCCTCTTAGTCAATTACCCCCCCTCCCCCGGTTAATTACTTTTAAGTGAAAATTACAGAACTCCAATGTAAATGTGTTCTTTGGTCCTCATAAACCACAGACTGAGACAGAGCTTTGGGAGTAAAGAGGGAATATTAGCTGTGGCTAATATTGAATGAAGAAACAGGAAGAAGTTCCTCCCAGTGAAAATCAGATCTTCCAATGATGTCAAAATACAGTATGTTGCAGATTTTGGAATGTTTTGTGTTGCAAGTGTTGTGTTTGGAGTGTTTTGTGTTGTGTTGTACTTCCTTAAGCATTTACTAGCAGTATTAAAGACAGGGACTAGGCGACATTAACTACTAGCGTGACCCAGCAAGGTCTGAGGTTCCTCTTGATTTACATTGCTGTAAAGGAGTTCCTGAGTACCTAGAACAGCCATTTTTGTTAAGTTGTGGGTGAACATATCAGACGACACAGCGATTCTTCAAGCAGCTCTTGTTTATTCACAGGCCAGGACAGAACTGAACTGAAGGGTTCAGTCAGCCTGCTTATATAGAGCTCCAGTACAATGTAACTAACAATTTTCTAAAACTATCCAATCACTGAACGTCACTTTCGATCCCTTATTTGCATAACTATCTACAGTATCCCCCTGCTGGCCCAGGGTGAGAACTTCAGCACATAACAATTTTAATTTGTATAAATCAAGGAGACAATCCTAGAAAGGAAACTAAAGCCAGGATACAACAAATTTCAGCCAGATTGGTTGATTGTTGAATATGGAATCAAGTTGAATCTGGAATCAACTTCCTTCTCTACTGTGTTTTATATAATCAGCCAGATAAAATTCCCTAGCAGTGTGTTTTTGTGTGTTTGTGAGAGAAAGAGAGAGACCAAAGATTGGTTAAGTTTTCACTGAGGAGAACCAAATCATAATGAATCTGGGCTGGAGTATCTCTCATTTTATGAGCTAGCTCCAGAATCCGCTTTTCAACAAAGCCACATTGCTACTCATTAGAAGTAATTAATCTCCCCTGTACTCTCTGCTTGTCAGCTCACTGAACTGTCACATGCTCTGTCAGCCGTTAAGAAGCAGTCAGGCACCACAGGCTGACAACTTTCTCAAATTTCTCTCTCTCTCTCTCTCTCTTTCACACACACACACACACACACACACACACACACACACACACCAGGCCCTTTTCTCACAGGTGTCAGCTGCTGATGAACCAATGAACAGAACGACATTATAGATTGATGGCCTACCTCTAGATTTTCCCACACATCCCAACGGAGATTAAAAGGTAAAGGGACCCCTTACCATTAGGTCCAGTCATGGCCGACTCTGGGGTTGCGGCGCTCATCTCGCTTTATTGGCCAAGGGAGCCGGTGTACAGCTTCCGGGTCATGTGGCCAGCATGACTAAGCCACTTCTGGTGAACCAGAGCAGCACATGGAAACGCCATTTACCTTCCCACTGGAGTGGTACCTATTTATCTACTTGCACTTGAAGTGCTTTCGAACTGCTAGGTTGGCAGGAGCAGGGACCGAGCAACGGGAGCTCACCCCGTCGCGGGGATTCGAACCACCGACCTTCTGATCGGCAAGTCCTAGGCTCTGTGGTTTAACCCACAGCGCCACCCGTGTCCCCCCCAGCGGAGATTAGATACTAACAGAAACCAGAGCTCACATTCTCTCCCTTTACCCCAGCAGACCCTCCAAGTGTCCCTAATTTTCCAGAGATGGTCCTGGATTTAGGGAAACCATTCCTGTTTCTGATTTGATCCCAGAATGTCCCGTTTTCCATTAGGATGTCTCTATTTTCATTGGAGAAATGTTGGTTAGGATTTATCCAACCCCTGAGCCGCCTGAAGGCAATCCTGTATAGGGAAGGATTTTTTTAATTTTTAAATGTATTTTAAAGTTTAATGTTTTATTATGTTTTTATATATGTTGGAAGCTGCCCAGTGTGGCTGGGACAACCCAGTAAGATGGGCGGGGTATGAATAGTAAAATAATCATTATGGAATAAAGGTTAAGGGACCCCTGACCATTAGGACCAGTTGTGACCGACTCTGGGGTTGCGGTGCTCATCTCGCTTTATTGGCCGAGGGAGCCAGCGTACAGCTTCCGGGTCATGTGGCCAGCATGACTAAGCCGCTTCTGGCGAACCAGAGCAGTGCACGGTTCGCCAGAGCGGTACCAAAGCGGTACCTATTTATCTCGCCAAAGCGGTACCTATTTATCTACTTGCACTTTGACGTGCTTTCGAACTGCTAGGTTGACAGGAGCAGGGACCGAACAACGGGAGCTCACCCCGTTGCGGGGATTGGAACCGCCGACCTTCTGATCGGCAAGTCTGTGGTTTAACCCACAGTGCCACCCAGTCCCTAATCATTATGGAATGGGACGTCCCTATTTTCATTGGAGAAATGTCAGAGGGTGTGCCCCACTAACACAAAGCATAGCACGACGCATGATTTGACCATGTTATTGTGCGGTGCATTTTCATTTCCTCAGATAATTGGGTTTCAATGTCAGGCAAGGAGGCCACATGTCCTGTTACACTAGATGCCTGTCCCCCCCTGTGACCCCTCCACTTTCACACATACAGCCCAAAGGTCTGAAGGAAGCTTCTAAGCATGTTTGCCTGAGGCCTTCCCAGCGATAAGGAATCCTAACAAGCAGTGGTGGCTCATCCATTAGAGCACATGGAACACAGTGCTGCACCACCACCAGCCAGGGCATCTTGGTGAGGGGAGAGAGACTTTGTGCTGCCTGTCAGGCGATGGCTTTTCCCACCTGCCGTGCCCCACCCTCCAGCCCTAGGATGAAAGGCCATCTGTCATGAATGTTTTAGTTGAAATTCCTGCGTTGCAGGGGTTGGACTAGATGACCCTTGGGCCCCTTCCAACCAAAGAAGGAGACCAACATCAACCTGTGGGTCCTAGCATTGGCTTGATCATGCTTGGGAGTGAGGATGGATCTGGCAATATGCATCCGTATGCAGAATAACACCCTGGCAATGTTATGCCAGCTCTGCCTATTCTCTGGGCTGTGGCAAGAATGCATTAAGAACAAAGCTTGTGTGGATGATATATACATATGGGATGAATGGGGAGAAAGGGGGGGGATAGGGGGTTCCTTTGAATGAGACGGTTTATCTGCATTTACTATTGAGAATGCATGAATAAAGATTATTGAAAAAGAAAAGTTTGCATTCCAGGTTTTACCAGCCACCCTCTTCCCAGAAAAGCAAAATATTTGTGTATTACAGTATTACAAAAAGGGAAACTACACTATAATGATCCTTAATTGTTAACACTTCTAAACAGCTAGATAATTAAGATACAAATCTAGTAGAATTTTACACTGCATGGATTTCAAAACAAGTCTGTGTTTTTCTTTCATCCTGGCTACTTTTTTTTCTTTTCTCCTGTACTGTTTGAAAGCTCACTTGGTAAGTTTTATGTGATGATTGTCACCGGCCCATTAGTTCCAGAGGCTCTAGGGGAAATTCTGTCTACTCCTCTCTACAGATCTGTTGCGTTTGAGTTGTTCTTATTTACATAACCCATCTGTCTCCCTGCTTTGGAAAAGTGTCTGCAGGCCGGATCTCCAGCTGATGCCAGACAACGTGAGCTCAGTTGAGTCAAGTGTGCAGTGATACAGGGTGGAAGGACAAGGGAGCCCTGGGCAGTCTTTCTCATTTACTTTACCATTACCCACTTCATAGGTGAACTTTGCCCTCTCTATATATTTGGGCTGTGCACACAACATAGTGTGGTGCACAACCCTAACAGCCAAGTGGTGAGAGACCCCAGTGGTGCTTTATTTAGTTATTGATTACATGTATATACCACCTTTATATTCCAATGATCTCAAGGTGGTGTACACAGTTGTCCCCCTCCCCATTTCATCCTCACAACAACACTGTGAGGTAGATTAGGCTAAGGGATGGTGACTGGCCCAAGGTCACCCAGTGAGCTTCATGGCTGATACGATACGATAATCTTTATTGTCATTGTCCCATATAGAACAACGAAATTGGGGGAAAAAATCTACCGGTACATAAGACATTCAAAACCAACAAGCCTGCTATCCAAGCTATCCCAACCTGGTTAGCTCCCTAAAAACTCTGATACCCCATTTTTAAAATACAATGCACTCCCATAGAGACTCCTTACACTGCATTTAAAACCAAAATTGCATTTGGATAGAAACTGTTTCTCAGGCAGCTAGTCCTAGTCTTTACAACCCTGTACCTTCTTTCAGAAGGCAGAAGCTGAAAGAGATCATTTCTGGGATGTGCACTATCCTGCACTATCTCTGCAGCTTTCTTATAGCACCTGGAAGCATAGATTTGATCCAAGGAGGGAAGAGTGCACCCAATTATTCTCTCCGCAGTCTTTACAGCCCTGGACAGCATTGTTTTTTCCCTGACCGTGCAGCTCCCAAACATCCCCTCCATTTTATTTTCACCCTTTGAACCCTGCTCTCCTACGTCCTAGTCCAACACTCTGACCATTATGCCACACTGGCTCTTAACCCAGGCTTTGGTTTCCTTGCAGTGAAGGTGAGCGGAAACTGTTGTGTCTTGAGGATACATGGTTTTAGACAGTAGTGCAGCTTCATGCTCTGGCACCGGGGGCGGAGAGCAGGTGGGGGAGGGGCTGGTGCACGTCCCGGGGACAGGGTGCAACGCCCAAAGGGGCGTGGTGCGCGTTCTGGGGGCGTGGTGCGCCGCCTGCAGGGGCGGGGCACCCAGCGCAGGCAGGGGGGCAGCCGTGATGGAACCCCACCGGGATCGCGCTGCTGGGAGCAGTGCACTCCCCCCGCCCCACTCTTCCTCCGCCAGTGGTTTTAGTTATATACATATATTCTGCATTTTACTAAGCAGAATACATACAACATGGCCATTAAAAAACACAAACTCCCCTGCTGCCCTGAGAGAACCCAGGCAGTTCACGAGCAAGAAGAAAATAGGGGAAAACAAAACCTTTTAAGCAGAAAAATGAAGATGTGCCTTCTACTTATCTTAATTTCAAGATTCCACTGACACCCCCCACACACACTGCATTAAGGCTATTTCCCTGTTTTACTCTTTTTACAAAGAAGCAGCGTAGTGTAGTGATTAGGTAAAAAAAAGTAGAGGATCCCTCAATGGTTAAATCCAGTCAAAGGTGACTATGGGGTTCTGGCGCTCATCTTGCTTTTAGGCCGAGGAAGTTGGCGTTTGTCCACAGACAGCTTTCCGGGTCATGTGGCCAGCATGACTAAACCACTTCTGGTGCAAGGAACACCGTGGCGGAAACCAGAGCGCATGGAAACGCCGTTTACCTTCCCACCACAGTGGTACCTATTTATTTACTCGCGTTGGTATGCTTTCGAACTGCTAGCTTGGCAGGAGCTGGGCCAGAGCAAAGGGAGCTCCCCCTGTATAGGAGTGTTGGTCAAGGGCCAAGAGACCAGGGTTCAAATCCGCACTCAGCCATGAAGCCCATTGGGTGACCTCAGGCTAGTCACTATCTTTCAGCCTAACCAACTCCACAGGGTTGTTGTGAGAATAAAATGGAGGGGAGGCAAGAAGTGTGTACGTCAGCTTGAGCTCATTTGAGAAAAGGAGGGGTGGAAATCCAGAAATCTGAATGAATGAATGAACGCTGCTACTGTTTAATACAGTCACTCCAAAATCCGGTCTCTCTAGAAGCGGGATGAGAAACCAGTCACCGTCAAAATGTCCTTGAAATCCAGCTCCCATCAACCCCCAACCAGCAGGGCCAATGAGATGATGCGATTTGGAATCTGGCAAGCTACTAGAGGATCACAGGCGGCCCATTGTACCCTTAAAGAGTATAGAATCATAGAACTGTAAAGTTGGAAGGGACCCCGAGAGTTATCTAGTTCAACCCCCTGCAGTCAGGGCACCCGAGCCACTGCCTACCTCCCAGGCACCCTGCGGGGCTCACGATGCTTCTGCCTTGCAATGAAGGAATCTCAACTAAAGCATCCGTGACAGTAGAGTGACCCCATGTGTCCCAGTTTACAGAGGGCAGTCCTCTATTTAAAGGAGCCCTCTATTTGAAGTTGCACTGGTTCAAGGCCAACCGAGTGATGTGGAAAAGTTGCTGCTTTCTGCAGGCTGGAAGTTAGGCGGAAGAACAGCCTTTTCTCTTGCTCTCTTCTTTGTAACATTCAGTGATGAGTTGTGAATGCAAATTCATGGGGGCCCCACCCCACCCTTAATGAGAGGATGCTGGAAGTGCTGGCATTCCTCACAGATGCTTTCTTCTTGGAAAGGTTTATCTTACCTCCCCTCCTCCTCTCCTCAAACCTCCCTTGCTTTCTGCTCTGGGGGAGGAGGGAGAAAAAGAGAGAGCCCTAAGCAGTTTCTCCTCCACTCTTTAATTTGTTTGTTTATTAAAGATCTCTCTCTGTATATATTTGCTTCCTCAAAAGACTACAGGGCAGTTTGCAACACAGAACACAAATGTCAGCATAAGCACCAAAACAATTATATGACTACAAATGTGATCATAATAAAGCCATAATAAAATGCAGGTTCTCATAACAGCAACATAAAAAAGGAGGGACGGGGAAAATCAGGAGCAGAGTATCAAAAATTCAGGGGGAAACTGCAAAAAATCAGAATCTTTTTCTCTAGTCAAAGTAGCTCTTAATCCTGGTCTGCACAGAAAATGACAGACCTTCCCAGCTCTCACCTGGGAGCTTTCCTCCCTCTCACCCTGGGAGGTCTTTGCTACCCTGCCTCTTGGGAGCTGTTATGTACTGAGTTGAATAGGATCCAAAATACAGCAGTCTGATTGGTCCTAGAACAATAGGATTCAGAATGCAGCAGTCAGAGTGGTCTACAGGAGCCACCCAATCCAACTCCGGGTGGAAGTGAATCCGCAACCTGATGGCCTACAGGAGAATCCAGGAATTAGCCAATCACGTGGGGCCCATTGTGTAAATAATGTATATAAAGCAGACATTCCAGGGGAACTCCCATTCCTCACTACTATGAGCTGAATAAAGAGAATGAAATCCACACTTGACTCCGAGTATATTTCAGGGTCCTTCCATCACCTACCTGCCACTTACAGCGGGGTGCAATCCTTGGTCTCCAGTGGTGCCCCAGAAGGGGAGACACCAGAGAGGTAATACCCTGCGGTGTGTAGAGTGTCTCTCTCCCCCCCTCCCCCCCGCTCAGCACTGGTGCCAGCTCCTTACTTTCTCCTCTTCCACCCTCTTTCTCTCCAAGAGGAGACCTGCTAAAGCAAAGTGAGCTCAGGAGAAGGTGCAGCAGCAGCAGAACACACTGGAGCTGTCTCTGCTCTCTGTTTTGCTGCCTGGGGGAATGGAATTATGATAGGCAGAAAGGCATGCAGGGAGAATCAACTCTGCTGCACCTTCTTCCCCACGTAAATTGCATCTTCCTGCCCAGCCCATCCTGATTGCAATAAGGAGGAAGGGAGGATGGGGATGAATGGTTAAAGGAACTGGAAAAGAGGAACCGAGAGGCGATGGTGATAGCCATCTTCAAATATCTAAAGGGCCATCACATGGAAGATGGTGCAAACTTGTTTTCTCCTGCTCTGGAGGGCAGGACTTGAACCAATGGCTTCAAGTTACAAGGTAGGAGATTCTGATTAAATATCAGGAAGAACTTTCTGACAGTAAGAGCTGTTCAACAGTGGAACAGACTCCAATGAGAGGTGGTGGACTCTCCTTCCATGGAGGTTTATAAGCAGAGGATGGATGGCCATCTGTCATGGACACTTTATTTGGGATTTGTGCATTGCAGGGTGATGGACTAGATGACTTCAGGGTCCCTTCCAACTCTACAACTCTATGATTACGGGTAACTGCTACGCTGGTCTGTCCAGGAGTGGGTGGCTTAATTTACCTCCATATGCCCTAGGCAAGTAAGGAGTAAACCAATTAAACTTTAAGTCATTCAAAGGAAGCTTCTTATTGTTGGCATCTGTCTGTCTCAAGAGACAATGGCATGCACCTCTGGCTGTGTCAAGCAGGCGGTTTCTGCACATGCCATAGCGGGATATGAGGGGTGGATGGGTCTCATCAGCATGGGAAGGTTGCCCATCTAGGAGAAGGAAAACTCAGATCCTAAAACCAAAGGAAGCTACTTGCATATTTTTAAAAAGTGTGCTGATCCTCCTGCAAGCAATCAGCTGCATTCAGCAACCCCAAGAGCAAAGAACAGTCTGAAGGAATATTAGACAGTTTTTCTGCTGAAGCTACGTATGTCCGTTACTGGGATGGGAGTCTCCTTGGAAATCACACAACTGAGTAACCTGAACGCAAGGTGAAACATGAGTGCAATTCAGCAAACTGGCTTTAACAAACGGGGACTGAAACTGATCCAACTTTCTGCAGTGGCTACCAGCTTCTGGAAAAGTTCAACCATTATTGGAAATAAGAGAGATGCGCTCTCTCTCCATCTGCTTATGGCATCATTTTAAGCCCAGCTCCCATCATTATTTTCTCAAAGCAAACAATACCCACTTCCTTAAAATTTTGCTTTTATATTCTGAAGGCTAAGGAAGGTTATATATTTCTACCCCAAAAGGGAACCTAGGTTCTAGGTCCTAAGTAGAATGAAATGAGGGTGATAAACAGTTTGTGCCCCTCTTAGGATTTGTGCTTCGGTACTTCTGGGAAGCTGGTTCTCGTGGTGCAATGCTACTGGGTCTTACAGAACACTTCACAGGCAGCAAGGCTACTGGGTCTTAGTGCTTTGATTTTAGCATTTTCGCTGTAACCGAGGGGTTTAACAGATGGTTCCTGTCTAAACTGATTAGGGACGGTTAGCCCAAGAGAGTTACAGCTGGAGGGCGAGCTTAAATTTAATCAAAAGTGGTCAGTTTTGAGAGACGGCAAACCTCTCCCATAGGGGATAGCACAATGAGAACAGGCATGGAAAGTAAAAATCTGCACCAGCACGATAGAGAGAGACTGTGTGAAGCGTTTCGGTGGAAAATGTCAATCATCCCCATAGAATGAATTGCAGCATGGGATATGGTGCAGTGGGCAATGGAACGGAAGGGCCATAGCTCAGCAGGAGAGCACATTCTGGGAAGGGAGGAGGTCCCAGGTCGCTGGTGTTCCTCAGGCAGGGCTGGGAAAGATCCCAGTCAGATACCTGCTTCCAGTCCATGTACACCAGTGTTTCCCAAACTTGGGTCTCCAGCTGTTTTTGGAGTTCCCATCATCCCTGACCACTGGTCTTGCTAGCTTGGGATGATGGGAGTTGTAGTCCAAGAACAGCTGGGAAACCCAAGTTTGGGAAACACTGATGTAGACAATAGTGAACAAGATAGACCAATAATCTATAGTAGTAGTAGTAGTAGTAGTAGTAGTAGTAGTAAGTAGTAGTAGTAGTAATTTATTATTTATACCCCACCCATCTGGCTGGGTTTCCCCAGCTGCTCTGGGAGGCTCCCAACCAAATATTAAAAACACAATACAGCATTAAACATTAAAAACTTCCCTAAACAGGGCTGCCTTCAGATGTCTTTTAAAAGTAAGATACAGTAGTTGCTTATTTCCTTGACATCTGATGGGAGGGCGTTTCACAGGGCAGGGCCTGGTTCCCTGTAACCTCACTTCTCTCAGGGAGGGAACCACCAGAAGGCCCTCGGTGCTGGACCTCAGTGTCCAGGCTGAACAGTGGGGGTGGAGACGCTCCTTCAGGTATAGAGGACTTGGAATAAGGCTTCCTAGGTTACTAAACATTCACAGAAACATTTCTATAATGCTTTGGAGTTTTTAAAGCTGGGGTGGAAACCCCACAGGCCATGAGGCAGCTAAAGCTTGCCCACTAGCCTCCATCTTCCTTCCCATTACAGCACTGGACTGGAAGGAGAGGTTCCTCTCTTCTCAGAGCAGCACTTTGATGGGGGGGGGGGAATGGCTGCATCTTCTATTTAGGGACTGGAAAGGGTGGTTTTTAATTGGGTGGGGGGCTGCCTGTTGAGATTCCCACATTGCAGGAGGGTTGGACTGGGGTCCTTTCCAGCTCCACAATTCTATGATTCTACGACAGAGACAACAATTATGCTTACCATAGCTCCAGCCTCAGACTAGAGATTTTTGAACCTCTCCACCAAGCCTCGCACTGTGATCGCCACATCATGGTGCTGGACTGAGAGGAGGAGGAGAAGTGTGAACTATGGGGAGTGAGTTTGGTGTGTGTTTACGGGCTTGCATGCATGTGGTCTGCATACATGAGGAATGCACGTGCTATATTTACACGTGTGTGGTTTATGTGACATGTGTTGTCTGTATGTATACTGAGTGCTGTATGTGCACATGGGAGCAGGTGAGTGTTTGGTGACCGATATGGCCCATAATCTCTGCCGGCACATGGCGCTTGGACTGAGACTTGGCCAACCTTGAATGCCAACCTCATACGCTTCAAGATTTCTCCCATGAAAATAGGGACGTCCTATTCCATAATAATAATTTTATTATTTATACCCCGCCCATCTGATTGGGTTGCCCCTGCCACTCTAGGTGGCTTCCAAAGTATATAAAAACATAATAAAACCTTAAACATTTTTTAAAACTTCCCTATACAGGGCTGCCTTCAGATGTCTTGTAAAAGTTTTACTGTTTCTTATCTCCTTAGCTCGAGTCGCATAACTCCATACCCTCCAATGAAAAGAGGGGTGTCCTACCACACCCTCCAACATTTCTCCGATGAAAACAGATGTTCTAAGGAAAAATGAGACATTCTGGGATCAAATCAGAAACTGGGACAGGTTCTGTAAATCTGGGACTGTCCCTGGAAAATAGGGATTCTTGGAGGGTCTGCAACCTTAGGCTGAAAAAGCTTAGCCACCCTTGGCTTCACATGGTCTTAGTCATCCTGGCAGCAGCCTTGGAAGGTAGCACAGTGTATTGCAGAGGAGAAAAGCCTCGCAGGATGAAACCAAAGGCCTATCTAAAACAGGATCCAGTTTCTCACAGTGGCCAACTGGATGCCTTTGCTGTCGCTTGAGGCTCAGGTGGCCTCAGTGGCCCGGAGTTCCTTCCGTCAGCTACGGTTGGTGGCTCAGCTATGCCCTTATCTGGACAGGGATAGCCTAACTACTGTTGTCTATGCTCTGGTAACCTCAAGGTTAGATTACTGCAATGCATTATATATAGGGCTGCCTCTAAAGACGGTTCAGAAACTAACCGGAGCAAGACGGTTTGAGCATATTACACCGATCCTGCTCAAACTGCACTGGCTACCAATTAGTTTCTAGGCCCAATTCAAAGTGTTGGTTTTGACCTATAAAGCTTTAAATGGTTCAGGACCACAATACCTCAAGGACTGCCTCTTCCCATATGAACCTACTCGGACCCTGAGATCATCTTCTGAGGACCTTCTTTGTGTGCCTCCTCCTCGAGAGGTCCAGAGGGTGGCAACATGAGAACGGGCCTTCTCTGCAGTGGCTCCCCATCTGTGGAATGCTCTCCCCAGGGAAGTTCGCCTGGTACCTTCACAATACACCTTTGGGCGCCAGGCAAAAACATTCCTTTTTAACCAGGCCTTTGCCTGACCTGATCTACATCCTATACCCCTTTTTAGGAGGGGTTCTATTGGGTTGTCGTTTGTATTTTGATTTTTATGTATGTGATCCTTTATGTGAACCGCCCTGAGACCTTCAGGTATAGGGCGGTATGAAAATAAAATTGATGATGATGATGATGATGATGCCTTTGGGAAGTCCAGAGGCAGGGCATGAGGTCCATAGCCCCTCCTGCTGCTGTTCCCAGGCAACTGGTATTTGGTGGCATGGTGCCTCCGACTGTTCCTGACTGTAATATGATCCGAGGGGGGCTGAGCCTGCAAGACGGCAGCTTGCCTAAGGCGACTTAGTGAGTTCATGGCTGAGGTAACATTTCACAGGGATTTCACAGCTCACTCTCTTTAAGCGTTGTGAATCCCACTCCATCCTCAAATATAGCAAATTGCTAGATATGTGGAGATGAAAGTTATTTTAAAATGCTTTGCGTGGATTTTCAGCTATTAGAACAAGCCTCCGGTGTCCCTGGTTTGCAATACGAAGTAGTGGAAAGGCTCATTCAAAGGCAGGAACTAGCAGCAGGCACCCAGCCCTTCACAAATTGCCCACGCTGGTCCTGCCATTCTCTCCGTCAATTAAGCAGGCAGGGAACAGATTCAGACTGAAGTCCTCTCTGCATTTGGCCTGTGGGGGGCTATATGTGCTGCATGGGTGTAGCTGCTCCCAAATGAGCATCGTGAGGGTGTGCCCTATATTTAAGCTCGTCGCTGCTCCCCCTCCCCGCCCCATAGAATTAATTAATCTGCAATTATTATTATTGCCAGAAGATGGCAGTAGTAAAATACAACTTCTAAGGGTCCCCCCCAAGGCTTTCCTCTAAGATAGTGTGTGTGTTTTAAACTACTGTTTTGTGCAGATCTTGTTAAACTGCAAGACAATTATGGAGGCCAGTTATCATCTGTTTCTAGAGGGTTATCTGGGTCAGTCTGTTGCAGCAAAAGCAATAAAGACTCTTTGTTGACTTACAAATTAGCCCCCTTAAAGGCTAACAAGTTGTTGTTTTTTAAGGGCATAGGCTTTTGTGGATTATAGTCAGTTTTGTAAACTGCATGAAGTATTATCCTGTGTGACACACATGCACACACAGTTTTGTAGTGTTTTTGTTTGTTTGTTTTAAGATGCTGGTGTCTAATTTCCAACCAGTGCACATGTGATTTCCATTCCCACCAATGGGCATCATATCTTTATACAGTAGAGTAAACATGAGAAACTCCGAATAAATGTTGAGCTCTATCCATTATTGGTAACATTTCAGAAGGAAAGCATTCTGACATTTCCCAAAATCTCTCAAAGCCAAGTCAACTAAGTCTGGCAAATACAGTAATCTAATGTTAGGATCAAGTATAGGTTTACAAAGATACATTGGGAAATGTCCGGAACAAGACTAATGATGCTGACATTTCTGACACTAATTAAAAGCATGGACCCGGTATCCCAGCTTCACCCTTTGTTGTCCATTGTTGACTGGTAAATAGCATCCCTGGTTTTGCCATATGAGCCAACTCCTAGCGGCTGAGGTTCCTTTGCCCCACCTTAAAATATTTGAGGGGGCTGCCTGCCATAAGCTGATGGGCATTGTCATTCAAATGGTTTGTGTGCTGTGTCTTGTGTTCAATTATGTGGGGTGGGGCTTAACTCCCCCCCCCAATATTTTATTCAAATTGGCACCCCTGCATTAGGGCCAGACTATGAGATCTAAGTTTGGGACCTCGGAGCCTGAGATGCCCCTAAACAATGCTGAGGGGCAGCGACAGTGGTGGCTGCAAACTGCCTCAGCATAACATGTGTCAGGTTTAGCACTTCTCCTACACAAGGCACGGAACGCTGGCAGTTTAAGTAGCTGATGTTAAGTTGTGGGTGAACATATCAGACGACACAGCGATTCTTCAAACAGCTCTTGTTTATTCACAGGCCAGAACAGAACTGAATTGAAGGGTTCAGCCAGCCTGCTTACATAGAGCTCCGTTACAACGCAACTGTAACAATTTTCTGTAACTATCCAATCACTGAACGTCACTTTCAATCCCTTATTTGCATATGTGGACCTGAGTGAAAACTATCTACAGTATCCCCCTGCTGGCCCAGGGTGAGAACTTCAGTACATAACAGCTGAGGTTTATTTCTCAATAACAGGTTTACAGCAGTCCAAGCTTCCACAACTCATCCTTTGCCATTGGAGTCAGTTGACTTGACTGGCTTCTGACCCCTCCCAAGGCCAGATATAAGCCACGTCCTCCCCTGCCTCTGCTCTAATCACTTGCTCCACCTCCTACTTCTTGGCGACTCAGGTGCAACCAATTCCTCTTTCTCTGGAGATTCCTCTCTGCTGGGCGTGACTCTGACAACATGCAAAGATGCAAAGCGCTGTGCTAGCCTTCACTCCCACAATGCGTCAAGAGCGGCAGCTGTTAATCTGGGTATCAATCAAGGCTTCTGCAGGCCTAGAAATGTCCAGATTAACAGCAGTGAGCTCAGACAAGCAATTGTCTAACAAGCAATTCAGGGTGATGCTGGAACAGTGAAGAGGAAGGGCAACCTCCCTCAGCCTTTTACAATCCCAGAAGTGCCATCTGATTGGATGAGCTTGCTGCCATTCACTGCTTTGGGGAAATGGTTGGAATTAACCAGTGCTGGCTCAAAAGTACTCTGTCATTAAGCAAGTGGTCCTAGGATATTGGTTGTCTCACATTCCTTGGTGCTGGGAATAGGATGTGCCATCTGCTTTTGCTGTTTTGTGTGCAAAGTAGCTGTCATTTGACATGTGATGGACAGCGAATGGCATCCTGTGGAGGAGACCACCTACATGAGAGACGGTTTCTCTTGCTAAAATACTAAAGTGGGCAACCTTTTGTCAACAGCAATCCTGTCAAGAAGTCCAGTTACATCAGGTGTCTCTTTATTTGTTTTGCAATGTTTGTTGTATACCTAGTATACAAGTAAGGATTTAAAACTACAGTGGTACCTTGGGTTAAGTACTTAATTCATTCCAGAGGTCCGTACTTAACCTGAAACTGTTCTTAACCTGAAGCACGACTTTAGCTAATGGGGCACCCTGCTGCTGCCGCTCCGCCGGAGCCCGATTTCTGTTCTCATCCTGAAGCAAAGTTCTTAACCTAAAGCACTAGTTCTGGGTTAGCGGATTCTGTAACCTGAAGCGTATGTAACCCGAGGTACTACTGTATAGTTACAACAATAAAACATAAACTTGAAATCTAAAACAGAACCAGACCAGAAACAGAATAAAACCAGAGTGAAACCAGCATCAGGGAATGGTCCCTCAGTACAAATGATCTAAACACACACACTGAAAGTCCAGGAAAATACAAAGGTCTTCACTCGGCACTGAAAAGACCACAATGTTGGCACAAGGTAAGCCTTCCACAAGCAAGATGCCACCACTGAGAAGTCCTCCACTAGCCACCCATCACCCCTCATTTGGGGTGGGACCTGAAAACGGCCTCAGAAGATGATCTCTTAAGGTCCAGGTAGGCATACATGAAAGTGTCGAAGTCACAGAGCCTCTTTCAGGAAATGCTGGTAGCAACCCTATCCAAAAGTCCAGGGGAGGGGTTTGGTTGTAAGAAAGCAGAAGTAGATGTATTTTATATTATAAAGATTCTGGCCACAGTCCAACAATTAGGTGCCCTTAAGTCGTAGCTTAAGTGCTACTAACTCTAAGCTTAGCTTCTGTTCATAGAACTCACAATAGCTCAGCTCCTAAAATCTCCATGTGCTTTGAATTAAGAGCTCATCTGGAGTTTACAAAAACATGATGAATCATTCAGACTTAAAATAAAAAATTAAATTAAAAAATAAACACATTTTGATCATAAGATTTTCTTGCTAGCAGCTGTTTGGTTTGGTTTTTTTGTTTTTTCCTGCCAGACTTTCATCTCCTGGGCACAAAACATATATTATGGTAATAAGCCTGACATCTTTTGGATGAAAGCTGTATCAGAAGTGATGGGTACTGGTGTGTGTGGGGAAAGCTCATTTCCCATATTCTCCTACAGTTAATATACTATTTTTGTTCTTTTAGATCATGTTTGACCTGCCTATTTCATGGCATGAGCTGCGTTTGAGCAGGGGCAAGGTGGGGCATGCAAGAGATCAGTCTCAGTAAGCACAATTTGAATCACTGTACTCAGGTAAAGCAACAAGCTCTTCCCATGCACACACCCTGCATGTATTGCAGTATCCAATGAAGCCTTTTACAGGACCAGCTCTATCATTAGACAAAGAAAGGTGGCTGACTCGGGCAGCAAGTAGTGAGGGTGCGGCAGCAGTGGCTGTTCTGCTGAGCCCCCTGCGTAAGTCCCATCCTTCTGGAGGCAGGGGTGCCCCAGTGGTACTTACTTGTTACTGGCCAGAGGCAGTGGCTGTCTGTACTTGCTAGATGCGTTCTTCCAAAGAATCACAGATAGTGACACTGGAAATGGCCCCTGAATGAGTGGCATGCCAGAAATACAGCCAGCCTAGGCCACATACTTGAGGAGGCATTTATTGCATTTCTCAGCTCACATGATACATGCTGTCACCCCCATGCTGCATTGCATTGCAGCATCTGTTTCAGTGGTGCTGAGACATGTGGTGTTGGGCAAGGAGTGGTAATGTGTTGGGTGACAGAGTATTGCCCACTTGGCCTGCCCTGCATTCATGTGCAATGGAAGACACCGTCTCATTGCTCTGAAATACAGCTGTCAGTTCAGTTGACTCCTGCTCAGAAAAAAGGAATGGGGAATTAAAATACGGTAGTAGTAATAATAATAATAATAATAATAATAATAATAATAATAATAATAATAATAAAATAACAAGCATCCTCTTAAGATCTCCCAGAATCATCCAGCTCCCGTCATCATGAAGATGTGAACTTCCTAATTGCAATGTAGATTTGTTTTGTGTTCCGGGATTTGTTAAATGGTCTAGGTCATTCATGTCCTGGGAAAAGCGAGAAAATACCAACAGAAAGAGTCACACAAATGTAATCAAACTGGTGAAATGTCCGTGTAAGGCCAAAATTACTCCATCAGCGTAGCACGACCATCAGACCCTGCCAAAGGGGTGACATTGACAGCATTGTATAATTTGGTGGGTGGTGTCAGCTAGGTCCAGGTTACCCCAGTGCACAACAAATTTCATTAACTTGTCAAAATACTCCAGCCCAAAATGCTTGTGGGCCAGCATAGAGAATTAGGGCATGAAAGACAGCTTATGTGGGAAGTCACAGACAATGAAAAGAAAGGGTGCTATGCTTGAGGCCATTCTCATTCATCAGAGTCTTGTCAGTCTGGTTAGGACTGCTGAATAGATGTGTCTAATCACATTTTGTTTAACCAGGCTAGCAAAACAAAGGTTATAAGGGCGTCCTCTGATTTTTCCATAAGGCAAATGGAGGTTGGGGAGCAACAAATGTGGCTGCTGTTCTTTTCCTTTGCTTTTTCTGCAAATTTTGTCACGCTACCTACCACCTGTGCGTACTTCATTGCTACTTTTATTTCTAGCACATTTCAGAACACATAGGCTTAGTTCCTAACTAGGCAGCTATGAATGGCAGGGCTCCTTCCTTTAATGGCTGGGAACAAGATGCAGAAGAGGATCCCACTAGCAGAAGGCAGGGGAGAGGTAATTTTTGCTAATATCCATTGCTAACCATCAAGCTGAAGCTGGTCTACTGGATATCCCTGATGGGTGGGGTATAAATAATAAAGTTGTTGTTGTTGTTGTTGTTGTTGTTGTTGTTGTTGTTGTTGTTGTTGTTGTTTTCTGCTTGACACAAGAATAAATCAGTAAACGTCCCCTTCTCCCCTTCTGCTGATGGGAACATTCCATAAGTGGAGCTTTGCTCATGGGATGCTTCTTCCATCAGAAGCCTAGTTAAGAGCCAAACCACATTGTTTACCTGATGTATGTGTTAGAAATACTGCATTCTCAGAAATATTGTCAGTGTGGCACAGCAGTATGACTTCCAGTATTTGGAATGAATTAGTTCAGGGTGGTATTGTGAACAATTTCAAGTTCATCTTCTAGATTCTTGGACCTTTCAGGCTTAAAGTGATTGTTGTTGCAAAGTAAATCAGACATGTTGCATTCCATTCTCTGTGTATGTTTTGAGGTCCTCTTGATATACAGTAATCTATACTCCATCACAGAGGCATGTAACCGTCTGAATGCTGAGGATCATTTGGATGAACTTGAATTGAACTGTGAATTGAATGTGAATCAAATGAGTTCATTTTGTAAAGAAATAAATGTGAACTGGAATGAGTTCCTTTTTGTGTGCATGCTGAACTAGAACGAGTTCCTTTTTAAAACTAACTTTCCAAGCCATGGGGTCTACGGACCTACCCTCATCTTATTCCATCTGCTCAAACAGGGATTGTAAGCATACATATATGGAGAGCATCTTGCCCAAGTATCCTCCCAAACACGCCACTGCTACTTCTGCCATATATTCCTTACGTATGACCATGAACTGTATCTTATTCCCTGCTCCATGTCTATCAGATGGAGGTATTAGTGGGATAGTAACAAAGGTGCAAAGCAAAATATGGTCTGGATCAGCTTTCCCTCTGCCTGGTGTCTTCCAGATGTTGCTGAACTCCAGCTCCCATCACCCCCCCAGCCATCAAGGTCAGTGGTCAGGGATGGTGGGAGCTGGAATGAAACAACATCTGGAGGGCAGCAGGTCCGGGCAAGGTTGCTGTCAATAATAAAACTGTATGGACAATAAATCAGTGGCTGCTGGTACAGAGACAGCTCGGCGTGGCTGCATTCTGTTAATAAGGCTTCCATGTGCAGTTCAGTCACTAAGGGAGGGAGAGAGAAATAAGAGGAAATTCTTAATTCATAGGAGGAGAGCTACACGGACATCTCTCTACAAGTGGAGTATTGTCTTGAATGTAGTAATGTTGAAAGGTTCATAACATGGGGCTGGATCTAAGCCATAAAAAGAAACATGGAAAGTGAAACACCCCTTTTTCGCAGAATAATAACGTTTCCTATGTGTAGAGTAGCCTCTTTGTTCAAGCATAAATCCTGCATTCATTACCCTGTTTGTGATCATATCTGGAAAATTTGAGTGACCCTGGGATGCTTTTGAAATTTTGGCTTGCAAAGGGGGAGGATTCCTTCTTTGTTGCATTTGAGGCCCTGGAGCACACCTAGGCTGTAATTCTTTTTCTTTTTAGTGGCATTCCCTGTCGGGGAGCAGAACGGCTTCTTCCCCACACCTGAAATGTCCACTGCACTGCTACAACATTGATGCAAAACTATTCCAACCCCATTATGGGGAGATATCATTGGCACTAGTATAAAATAAACGTTGGGGGCCCCATCCTACCCCCTCAAAGGCCCTGAAAGAGTGCTGTTCTGTGGCATTGGTGTGTGTGTGTGATGAGCTCAAAAGTATTGTCATTAAAATGAAAGAATATCCTGCAATGATTTCTAACAGCTGCCAAGCTTGTTATAGCTGAGAACTGGGAAAATTTTAATGTGTGAAGATAAGTAAAGTATGGCATATAGGACAGTTAGCCAAGTGATGTTATACTGAGAGATGGAAGACAAAAAGAATTTTTTTAAAAATATGAGTGAACAATGCCCTTCTATTGACTTTTGGAAGAACCAATATATAAGTACTGTATATATTGCTGGTAAAATACAACTCTGTTCAGATGAATGTTCTACACACTACCGTATACAGTGGTACCTTGGTTTGCAACCGTTTTGGATTACAACTGTTTTGGATTACAACCATGTCAAACCCTGAAGTGTGTGTCCCTTTTTTTGGATTTGCAACCCATTTTTTTTGGATTGCAACCAATTTTTTTAGGAGGCCCCATTGGCACAAGCTCGCCTTGGGTTACAACCTGTTTTGGTTTACAACTGGACCTCCAGAAAGGATTATGGTTGTAAACCAAGGTATCACTGTATTTGTGTAGTTTTGACAGTCTGAAATTGTAGCTTAATGTGTTTTTGGAAAGAGTGAGAAAAAGTTTGCTCTAGATCATGGAAGGATGTAGTTCATCACTAAAACTATACATTTATTACAGTGACTTACATAACAGATATTAAAGTTGTGAAGCAAAATGTTTCTCTTTTGCCTTCTTTAGCTGCCAGAATGTTTTGCTTTAGGAAGCTCCTGACTTGAAGGTCCTTTGGTAGCAGTGCTACAGGGACTGGGACTCTATAAATGAAATCCTTGGGTTTTCTGAGTCAACATATAGGCTTGGACTGCAAAGGACCTTAGTGGCACAAGTTGTGCCACAATGAATGCCAGCACAGGTTTCCTGGCTGAAGTGATAGCAGTGAGGTTCCATCAGCAAACACCTGGCTGGATTTGTGTTGTTTTAAAAAAACTGTAGAGTTTCTCCATATCTTGCTTTCCTAACAGGTATTATTATCAAAACAGCTATATACTGATGAATGTTTCATTAGGGTTCTATGTATTTATAGCACTTTACTTAGCAAAGAGTGACGGTACCAGCTATCGGAAAACAAATATCACACACAAACACAGCTTAAGTAGAACAACCTGCAGCAACAAGACCGGGGCAACAACCTGTCAAAATGCTTCTATTCCTAGATGATGGGATGGATATTGGTTAGCAAACTGAAATGTAAAGGGGTAAGAAATGAGCACTGCTGTTAAATATTTATGTGGACACCCACAGAAAACACGTTTTGTGATCCCTTCTCTTTCCTCTACAAGGGCTTTTTTGTGAACAGAGGCATAAGAAGACTTCAAAGTGGTTCCGTGGGCTCAGATGAATGGCTGTCAACATCGTGGACAGGTGACGCCAGCTTCAAAGCCTCAAGTCCCTTTCAAGAGGTAGGCAGTGAATTAGCTGCCTGTGTTGGTTTTGCAATGGATGAACTGAACGGTTGTGTCCCCAGGGCTGTCCTGTGCTGCAAGTCACTCTGTGTTTTAAGGAGCAGTGTTCACTTGAGGAAAATCGAACTTCTTATTTAGTGACTTTTCATCCTCTCAAGACTGTGCTCATCTCGGAACTCAGCCACACTGAGCTGGTTCACAAAACATGCTAAACCAAACCTTGACTTGGGGAGACAGTGCAAACCAACCACAAACAGTAGTGGTTAGTGGGGAGAGCGCTTAACCACCAATCCCAGCCAGTGGCGTAGTAAGGGGGGTGCCAGAAGGGGCCATGGTGCTGGACATGGATTTTGAAGGGGGTGCGAAGCAGGGGTCCCCCCACAGGCCTATGCCAGTGCTCCTCTCCCAGCATTGGAGGAACCAATGTTCATGGAAAGGACCATGGGTCGGGCTGTGCTGTGGGTGCTGGCATGGGAACACTTGCTTCACACCCAAGTACTGTTAACTGGCTGGGCTCCAGGTGGCAGCACCCCGCCCGGATTCCAGCCTTGCAAGCCCCTGCTGGGGGGATGTGTTGTGGGGACATGGCAGGCCATGCACCTGAGGGGCGTGTGGCTGTTGCACCCTCCCGAGCCTTGCAAGGCTGCTCATGGAGGGTAGTCTGGGGACACAGCAACCGTGCACCCTTCAATCCCATTTTTACTTTTCTGAGTTTGTTTTTCCAATGTAAAGTTTGGTTCACCACATTTCCACAGCAGTTTGTGACTTTCAAAAACCCACAGAAAACCACATGAAAATTTGTCTGTATTTTAGCACACATTGCAAAGAATTTCCCTTAATACACTGTATTTTGATATTTTCACCAATATATTAATGTTTAGGTACATTTTCTCAGCATATACGCTTTTTTGTACACTTTTGGCAGGGGGTGGAGAATTGCACTGCAGGTTTTGGAGAAGTATGACTTCTGAAGGGTAAATCTGTTTGTGTATTGTTTTGGAAACTGCAAATGACAGAGGTTCTCATTACAATGCAAACAGCACTAAATTTCTCCCTTATTCCTAGTGCACCCTTGGAACTTATCACTGCCTGGAAGCGTGGGTTGAGTGTAAGCATATAAATGAACCTCAAGATGCAAAAAGGCTGGAAGTCGCCAACTCTAAACTAAACAACTGGCAATTTCACCACAGCCTTTTATTTCTTTGGTTTTGTTTCGCAGAGTGTGAAAGTGCCAGTGGGAGTGTCATTGGAAGAGGGAGCAGTCTGATGCTTTTGTGCCCCAGTTGGGAATCAAAGAGAAAATCTCTCAGGCTTCAGCTGCTTAAGAAGGCTTGACCTCTCTCTCCAAGACATTCACTGCATTGTCTCTCTCCACCCCCACTTTTTTTCCTTTTTCTTTTCGGGAACACACAAGGAGAAACAGAATAAGCAGAGTGGATGCAACAAAGCGAGGACAATGAGCAGAGCAGAACATACTCAATAAAGGAGGTGCAGTCTGAGGAGACCTCAAACAAAGCTCCTGGCTTTTATTCTCTTTACTACAGTTCAGTTGTTCTTAAGCAGGTTGCAGTTTTTATATGGACAGCAGCCAGTGTTTCTGGGACCCTTTACTATTGAGTCAAGCTGATACAAAACATATTAAAGCAGTCATCTTTCTTGTTTCCCTGTCTGGCTAGCTTTGTGGCTTTTAATACTTCTCTACCAAGTTGCTGCTAACTGCATTTATCTACACCCAGTGCTTTTTTCTGGGGGGACACAGGGGTACGTATACCCCTAAACATTTTGTGAATCTAAGTTTGGCCTCATTGAGGGGCAGTATTTCAATATGAGTAGGAAAATGAGAGTACCCCTAAACATTTTTAAGAGGAAAAAGCACTGTCTCACCACTAAAAAAAAAGGGACACATATTTGCACGGAATCTACTCATTTATATAGAGAGTTGCACATTTAGAAATAATAGTTGATGCCCCAATTAGTCATACTCAGAGTTTACTGAAATTAATTAACTTAAGCAACAAGTCTGTTAATTTTGAGTATGACAATTGCATTTCAACCAATTACTCTAATGTAAACAATTCTTATCTCTTATTAATTTATAGAACACCTATATGCCAAAATAGCTTCTAAGCTGTTTAGAACTATTTGACCAATAATAAAAATGCACAATAGCATTCCACTGGGGCATTAAAACATTCTCAATTAAAATATGCAATAAAACAAAAAGCACAGCAAATAAAAGAATGAAATCAGAAATAGAAAACCATATATCTCACCATGGTGGAAAAGACAGTAACCAGCTTGTTCAAGTGCCCAGCGCTGATTGATCACTTCAAGGCCCCTGCTTTCCCTTCTCATGGTTATTTTTAATTGAGGTCTGTCATCTGTAAATAATGGCATATTTATTTATTTCATTTCCTTTATATGCCACCTTTATTTTCTAAGGATCTCAAGGTGGTGTATATGTTTTTTCTTCCTCCCCATTTCCTCCTCACAACAACCCTGTAAGGTAGCAGTTACAGATAGGTAGCCGTGTTGGTCTGCCATAGTCAAAATAAAAAAAATCCTTCCAGTAGCACCTTAAAGACCAACTAAGTTAGTTCTTGGTATGAGCTTTCGTGTGCATGCACACTTCTTCAGATACACTGTAAGGTAGGTTAGGCTAAGAGATGGTTGCTGGCCCAAGGTCACCATCATGGCTGAGTCGGGGTTCAAACCCTGGTCTCCTAGGTCATAGTTCAGCACTCTAACCATTACTCCTAGTGCCCTCCAGATGTTGCTGGACTACAAGCCCTATTCCCTCTATTGGCATTGCTGGCTGGAGCTGCTGGGAATCAAAGTCACATCTCAAAGGCTACAGACCTCCCATCCTAGCCTTAAAGACTTGAATAGTGATGGGGAGCTGCTACTGCAATCCACCATATGCATGTTGCTATATGTCTGGAGTGGCTCATCATTGGAGCTTTAGGCTTTTGGTGGAGTGACTCCAGTTAGTCAAAGCTGGCATTCCAGCAACCTCCGAAGCACCAGAGATGAGCCAACATTTGGACACAGCATTAGCAACCCCTTGTGTTGCAAGCACTGTTGTGATGCAAGCACAGTTGGGGGGCGGGGAATGCTTATATTTTGGTCTTTGAACATTAAGATAAATTGCCTTCACTTGTAAAAGCTGAGGACATGCAGCAGTTAGCCAGCTTTCTTTTCCTGCCAGCCACCAGTGTTGGTTACTTAGCATAAAGAGATCCAAAACCTTGCTTTCTCTGTTTAGCATGATCGTTGACAGTGCCTCTCAAAAGCCTCCATCTTTTAAAATTCTAAATCCCCCTCTGATTTCTTATTGTTAGGGGATTAATGGGAATAAAAGGCAAGCTCCACCTTTTCAATGCATTGGTATTGGCTCAGAACAGGAAGGGCAAAAGAAAAGGGGAGGGGAATCAGGATTTCAGTTTGCTTGTCTTTCTCTTTTCTAAATTCTGTAGTTAATGGCGTTGGCTTTAGAGTGTGCTAGGCCGGCAAGTTTGAATCTGGTTTTGGGGTACTCCTACCAGAATCTGTTTTGGAGGGGGGGGCAGGTCCCTCCTGAGGTTTTTGTGCAACACTCAGAGGATGCAGATTTCAAAAAGTAGGAGAGGCAAACTAGTAGCCCATCCCTGCTGTGTTCTGTGGATTTGCCTTGCCTGTTGCAGAGGTCTGTCTCTTTACCCCCCCCCCCTGTCGTTTTAAGGCTCATCATCCGCTTTGCAGCATGAAGGATCCTGCCAGAGGTAGGTATGGCTTTTCGACTTTTCAGGATGCTGGTTTTGTAATGGCTGTCCCCTTTAGGGTTACTTTCTTCTCCCAAGAGGCATCATTTGCATGCAGTGGCACAAGAAGCCTTGGTGATGCAAGAAGTTCACCAGACCAGTGACAGACAGTGTGTACAAAGGACTGTGAGCTGTGGTGGTGGGTGACTTACGCACCCCTCCAAGCCGTTAAAAGCAAAGCTCACACGGCAAGGAGCCCTGGTGGTGCTGGGTGGGGGAGGGGGCCGGTTGCTGTGGCAACGGAGGCCTTTGAAATGGCCTGGGCCTCAAACTTTACTCCACTCAGTTAACTTTCTGTCAGGTTCCCCAACGGGCACAACCAAAAGGCGGTTCTCTCAACAACTTCTCAAAAACTTTTAGGAAAAGTGAAGAGAATTTCCCTCCAAAAACGCTACCAACCTCTTCAAGGGATATCACCACAGAGCTGTTAGTAGGCCGAGAGGGTCCTAAAGAGCTGTTGGCTTTGTTAGTTTACAAGTCATATTTTTTCAGCCTTCAGCTCAGTCTTCCTGCTTAACTAATTAGGGAAGAGGATGGGGGACCATTTTTTCCCTTGCATGTCCCTGCCTTCCTTAGAAGACTTTGGCATTGTGTTTAGGGGACCATGCTGTTTAATCGGTAGGTTTCAAAAATGAAAAGCCCACAAAACCTGCTACGGGGGTGGCTATAGTGTGTGTAATGTGAGCAGGAGCTGAAGTGATTTAGAAATGGTAGAATGAGGGAGTGGGATCAGCTGAGGTTGAAACCAGCGGGAAAAGGAAGCTAAGAAGAGTCACAGAGTCATCATGGAAGAGATCTGGCCACTGTCGTTTTTGTGCAATATGTCGTTTGCAAGCAGCCCACTGGTAAGCAAAGCTTGTTCCTTCTAATCCAGTCTCCGTGGACCATTTCCAATCTTGCAAATACTATGCTGGGCTCTGATATACCCGCTTCCGCTCCTAGGCAGGACAATGGCAGAATCTGGGTCCTGCTCAGAAGATGTCCTAGGCTTCTCAAACAATGTTTGAGAGAGTGGGGCTGTGCATGCTTGCCCTGCATCCCAGCCATCCTGTCCTCTGCTGGCCTTCCTGTCAAATGTACATGGGCATCGTCAGGGCTCCCCCAGTGAACCACACCATGGATTTGTCAGGGCTTGCCCAAGACATTGTTCTGCCTGAGGCAGGAGCAAACAATTTCATGTGTGCAGAAACTGATTGGACTGCTGATTGAATGCTGCTTCAGCAACGGGATATGAGAAGCATCCATACCAAACGTTTAAAGTACATGATTTTTTCCTGAAGAATCTTGGAAGCTGCAGTTTTACCTATGGCAGAGCTATAATTCCCAGCATCCTTAACAAACTGCAGTTCCCAGGATTCTCTGGGGGCGGGGGGAAGCCATGTGTTTTAAATGTGTGTGAAATGTATGGTGTAGATGTGACCTAAGTGCCCTTTGGTGCACCTGAGGGCAGCAGGCTAGTATGGCAGGCCACACAGCTCTGATCTCTAATGGAAAGGAATGGCACAGGAGATATGGCTGGGTGCTGCCCCCGGGCATCTGGGGCAATTGCCTCTCTCTGCCTGGGTGACAATATTGTTCCAAGGATATTGTGTAGTGTTTGCTCCTCTAAGTATTCAAAGCTCTATGCTCCAGTGCGAACCTACTATAGTTGATTATGTAGCCAGATTTTTCTGAAAGAGGAAGAAGGGGCGAGGGACAGCCTCTCTACTTGCTGATTTTCCTGGCAGGGCAAAAAAGTTTGTGGGGCAGGGTTACCTGCTAAATTTTATATTACCTCTATTTAGTAATTTGGTATTTTGTTTTAGAAAACGTGCTTGATACCGGAAACAGTTTGGGGTGTGTGTGTTTGGGAAAAAAGTTACTGTTATAAGCATTTAGCACAGCCTTTCTCAACCTGTGGGTCCCTAGATGTTGTTGAACTACAACTCCCATCACCCCTAGCTAGCAAAGCCAGAGCTCAGGGGTGATGGGAGCTGTAGTCCAACAACATCTGGGGGCCCACAGGTTGAGAACCACTGATTTTCGCACAGCTTTAGGAAGAACGTAAATCTTGGTATTGTGGATAAAGGTAAAGGTAAAGGTACCCCTGCCCGAACGGGCCAGTCTTGACAGACTCTGGGGTTTGTGCGCCCATCTCACATCTATTGGCCGGGGGCCAGCGCTGTCCGGGGACACTTCCGGGTCACGTGGCCAGCGTGACATCGCTGCTCTGGCGAGCCAGAGCCGCACACGGAACGCCGTTTACCTTCCCGCTGGTAAGCGGTACCTATTTATCTACTTGCCCCCGGGGGTGCTTTCGAACTGCTAGGTGGGCAGGCGCTGGGACCGAGCAGCGGGAGCGCACCCCGCCGCGGGGATTCGAACCGCCGACCTTTCGATCGGCAAGCCCTAGGCGCTGAGGCTTTAGCCCACAGCGCCACCCGCGTCCCTCGGTATTGTGGATAGGGCCTGACATTTAGGACTTGCGGCTTCTTGAAATGCCATAAGAGCTAGCTGCTTTGCATACTGTTGCCACAAACAAGGATTTTGTGGCACATGAGCTGTAGTTGTACAGTTGTACAGAAACAAGCGGTCACAGATGGGAAGTCCCTCTCTCAAACACTAACAGATTTCAGGGAGCCACCACAATCATGTGCACTTGTCACTAGGTCAGAGGTACCAATGCTTCTGAACTAGTTGCTGGAAATGGCAGGAGGGGAGAATGCTCTCATGCTCAGGTCCTCTTTGCTGGTTTCCCACAGGTACATATCTGGTTGGCCCCTGTGAGAACAGGATGTTGGACTAGATGGGCCATGTTCTGAGGTATGGACTATTGGAAAAGGGGTCACAGCTTGGTGGTGGAGCATCTACTTTGCACACAGATGGTCTCAGCTTCAGACTCCAGGTATGACTGGGAGAGACCCTTGTATGAAGCCCTGGAGACCTGCTGCTGTATACAATGGACCAATGGGCTGACAGCTGATATAAGACAGCTCCCTATGTTCCTACGTAGGAACATAGATTGATTCACTACAAGTGCAATGCTGCTCTCTGATCAAAGAGTTAACTCATGAACCAATTAAGCTCAGACCACAGGAGGCTGTGAGGTGAGGATTCAGTGGGAAACATTAGCAGCCCAAATCCATACACATGCACTTGGGATGGGAGAGATCTCACAGAGTAAACATGGGTTGAATGGAATAGACATTATCTTCCAGTTCCACATTTGCACAACAAACCACACAAAAGCTTGAGTGACAATTTTTTTGACTACATTTTGCTTAGGCTTCTGCCAGCTTATGCCCTTCTGTAGTAGTCTCACGTTCCACCCTGTTGAATCCTGTTTGTTTTATTTTATTTCGACATGTTTATCCTGCCCAATCATTTGTCACCTCTGGGCATCTCACACATGAAAAAAATATTATACAATAATAAAAGTAAGAGAACCATGATATAAAAGCAGCACAAAATTAGCAAAAGCCGTGAGAAAAACGTACAATAGCAAAAAATAAAAAATCAGTGTAACAGTGCTAATAAATATGTACACATAGAATAGTAGAGTTGAAAGGCACACCAAGGGTCATCTAGACCAACTCCTGCAATATATATATAAAAGGGAAATAGAATAGATCTATGTCCTCAGATATCTTGCATTGTAATGATACAATGCCCAAAGGAAGAGGATAATGTTTAGAAGAAATATATAAAAGTTACCGTATTTATATATGAAAAGGCCTAGTGAACGCTTTTAATTTACTTGAACCCTACTGAGGCCTGTTTGTGTGGCGTGCAGGAAGTTAGGCTGCCAAAGGGATGTCTAATTATCATGTCCACAGGCCAGCTAGTCCAAAGCACCTGCTCTTCTGTGCTTTTTACATTACAAAGTAATCAGAACATTGGCGCCTTCCATCTCTGAAAAACAAAAAGCATCTTGAAGCAGTTTTGACACAACCCATTACAAACATCAGTAGCCATAAGGTAAGAAATCTTATTGTGCAATTGGAAACAAATTTTCAACTGATTTTCAGGAAAACAAAATGAGACCTAGTTAAATGAAAAAGAGAATAATCCCAGTGTCTCTCTCTGTGTGTGCTTTTTTATTATTATTTTTTTAAGAATACAAAGAGGGATTGGTTTTCAATTCTTCAGGTTGTAAGGGGGACCACTAAACCATCAAAAAAAGAGAGGGCAAAGGAGGGGGCGGATTTGCAAAACAACAACGACCATCTTGTATTCATTTATGTCTGTAGGTGCTAATTTAGAAATAATTACTTCAGTTTAAATAGAATGTAATACAGAGCTTTCCTGGTGGTTGTGTGCCTGCACAGTCTGCTGTCCAGCTTAAAATTGTGGTTCTTTAACTTTAAATGGGATTTGGACTGGACAGAGCCCTTCAAACAGAGTACCAGCCTCTGTAAAGTGACAACTCTATGTGAAGGAGACTTGTTTTCTAGATGAGCCTACCTAATTTACACTTTTCGAAACAAGGTGCAAGCTGAAACATAACCACCCTTCAAAATTCACTCTTCTCCAGATTTTGTGATGCATTTCTCCAGCTAAGTAATATGTACAAAAATGCATATACTAAAGTGTGCTGAAAATGCATTATGTACAGCTGAAAATAACATACAAAAACGCTTCATATTACGGCATGTTGCTTTGCAAAATTGTTTATATGCGGCAAAATTGAACAGAAAAAATGCATATTAGAAGAAATTTGCAGTAAAGTGTTGATGAATATTCATGTGGACTTAAAAAAATGCAAACTGATGTGGTAGTATGGAAAATTAAACTTGAGGTTGGCAAAATGAGAAAGAGAAACTGAGAGAAACCAAAACTGACAGATCTGCTCATTCCCATAGTGGTCCCCTCCCCTCCTTATTTATGGGGCATTGAGAGCCAGTGTGGTGTAGTGGTTAAGAGCGGTAGTCACGTAATCTGGGAAACCGGGTTCGCGTCTCCGCTCCTCCACATGCAGCTGCTGGGTGACCTTGGGCCAGTCACACTTCTGTGAAGTCTCTCAGCCCCACTCACCTCACAGAGTGTTTGTTGTGGGGGAGGAAGGGAAAGGAGAATGTTAGCCGCTTTGAGACTCCTGAAGGGGAGTGAAAGGCGGGATATCAAATCCAAACTCTTCTTCTTCATTGTTTATCCTGCATCTCTGTAGCAGCAAAGCTCAAGTTTCACAGCTGTGCTTAAGCCTGGGAACCGAGGCAGGATACCTTTGGTAATACAAAAACTATTCTGGTGTTGCACTTTGTTGCCCCTGGAGGTTGAGCTTTGTGGTTTGGTCAGAAACATCCCTTTGTTCTTGGTGTCCTTCCCCTGCCACCGTTGTTTCCCATTCCATAAATAACCAGACATTTTGCAGTTTGGAAAGTGATAGGTAAATGGACTGAAAAGCATAGGATGAATGAGTGATTAATGCGAAGATGTGTAAACACCTGCAAGCAAATCAAGGTGAATGCAGGATGAATGCTCTTTGCTGAATAAATTGGAATGAATGCTCAATAAGTACCAAACATAGTGTAACCACCGCATAAGCATTGTGCAAGCAAATCAGGATGGATGCTGAATAATAAAGGTCCTCTGGAGGGGCCCTGTGTTTGTTGCTCTTTAAGGTTAACCCCCCACACACCTTGGTGCCACAGCTGTGTGGCATTCCTTTTCACTGGCAATGTTGCTAACTGTTTTACTAGATTAATCTCCAGTTGATCTCTATATATTTAATGAACATTACTAATAACCCAAAAGTGCAGTAGCATGGTATTTACATCGTACCATATAAAAAGCAAACTGAAAAACTGACCACAGACTGCTATCTTCTGTGCTCAGTATTTGCTTTTGCTCTCATGCAGCTGTGATGCAGAATCACATGGACTGAGAAAGCCATAGGCAGCATATCCTGGTAAGTGAACACTATGGATTTGTGCTCCTGGTAATAGTGGAACCCAATTCCCAGGCTATTGGTGTCAGGGGTACCAATTTGAATAAAATATTATGGGGGTGCAGGTAAGTCCCGCCCTACATACTTAATCACATGGCGCAGTGTACACACACCATTTGAATGGGAATGCCCATCAACTTCGCACAGGCCCAGCCCCCTCAAATATTTTATTGTGGGGGCCGAAGCCCCAACAGCCCCTAGGAGTTGGTTCCTTCACAATGTTATCTTCAAAACAGCTGTATCTTTGAAGTAGGTTAGTTTTGAGAGGCAAGCAACTGGCATAAATCTTATACTAAGCTACCTTACAGGGATCACCAAGTATGCTTTGTGGATTTGAACTGAGTATTCCTAGTATAAGGGCACTTCCATTCAACCTGTTCATTGAGCATTCATCCGGATTTGTTTGCAGGGGAGTACATGGCTGTTGTGTCAAAACAAGTGTTATCCCCAGGTTGCAAGAAGAGCATTATTGGTGCAAGTGGTTAGCCTCCCCTAGGGTGCCAAATAGCCTGGCACTAGCTCTGAAGCTACTGACTTGTCCACTCATTCACCTGATCCCTTATTTTGCTGTTCGCTCACTCAAGGTAGCACCATGGGTGCCTTTGAGAGGACAAGAAGCAACAGAAAACAACCCCTCTGGGGGTGATGGGTGTCATTTTACTACACACAGAGGAAACTACAAACCTATCTGTGGAGAAATGCTGTGTATAGGGCTGTCTAAATTTCATGCTTTGAAAAAGATTTTCATGGCTTCTGTTGATGTCAGAGTGTAACTGTCAAAGTTCAAGGCCTTGTGCTGTTTCTATGTTGCAGGCCTAGCTACTTGCCTTGGTGGTAGAAACCAGAGACAGACAGACAGACAAATGGTCACTGCTAATATTCATATCCCGCACCTTTGTGGACCTAAAGGCAGCATTTGATTCTGTATCCAGGAGTAGGCTCTGGGCCAAATTGGCCAATATGTGTATCAACAGAAGGTTATTACTTCTGATGATTAAGCTTCATGAGAACAATACCCTCCAGATAAGACTTGCACAGGACGGCAGACTCTCCAGAGAAATCCCAGTCCAAAGAGGAGTTAGACAAGGATGCCTATTAGCCCCACTCCTATTTAACATCTATGTTAACTCCCTGGCCACATGCTGCCGTGAAATTGAAACCCACCCCCCTGTGCTCTCTAACGGCAGAAAAGTACCAGTCTTAATGTATGCGGATGATGCTGTTCTTCTCTCTCAAACCAAAGTGGGTCTGAAACGTGCCCTAGGAAAGTTTAGCGACCAATGTAACACTGAACTGTTAACAATCAACTTTGCCAAAACCAAAATTGTACATTTTAACCGCTCCTTCAGGAAGGATAATTGGAGCGTAAAGGGAAACGCCATTGAACAGACTAAGACCTTCCAATACTTAGGCATTACTTTCTCTTATAATGCCAAATTGTCAACACACCTGACCACATCAGCTATATCAGCAGAAAAAAGTGCAAATGCTATCCTTAGATTATTCAGAAGGAAAGGTGCGGGCTTCCTCCCGATGGCCCTAACAGTCTTCCAAGCAAAATCTTTAGCCCAACTTCTATATGGCTCTCAAATTAACCCTTCTGCCAACCTTAAGACCCTTGAAACAGTACAATCTAAATTCTTAAGATCATTATTTGCTACTCCTAAGTGTACACCTAATGCAGTCTTGAGGCAAGAGGCAGGACTGCCCAGAGTGGAATTAAAAGTCTGGGTACAAGCAATATCCCTCTGGCTGAAAATCCACTACAATCCTAAGGGTCTATTACCTTGTTTCCTGGCCGCAGTTCCCTATCCTCCTTGGCTTATGCAAATAACTAACAAGATCAAACAAATTGGTCTAAACCCTGAAAATCTTTTTATTGGAACTCTGAACAAGGCAAAAGCTATTGTCACTCGGAGACTTTATGATATCGAATTACAACAAGAAGGCGCCCTACTCCCGGAGACGTATAGATGTTTAAAAGCTTGGCCTAATTTTGCAGCTGCCCCTTACTTAACCAACATCACTAACGAAGCCTATAGATGGGCTTTCTCTAGAGCCCGCTTTGAGACAATGCCCTCAGCAGTGCTGTACGGCAAATTCACGCGGGTTCCAATGCATGCGCGTCTCTGCCCTTGTATGTCTAATAAGGTAGAATCTGTCACACACACTCTTCTATTCTGCGAATTTTATAGTGAAGAACGAGTTCAACTTATTTTACCGCTTCTATCAAAATTTATACCCCTTCAATATTATTTGGAATCCTGCCCTGAAATTCTCCGAAAATACCTCCTGGAAGATTCCTCAAGCTCAATATCATATGAGGTGGCTAAATTTTGCACTTTAGTAATTAGGAAGCGTAAATCTCTTCTGTTGAATGGCACACTGCGAAGTTCCCTTGCGTAACCATTTTCCTTTTCTGAGGTTGTTGTTGATTTCTTCTTGTCTGATCTTGTGGGGTTTAGTGTCACTGGCTTTGGCCGCAATAAAACTTGAAACTTGAAAAGGACAGCATGGTTTTCATGAAGCAGAACTCTGTCCTGATACCAGTACCAAATTATTTTAGTTTCTTTTCGATTTTTATAGTTCTTTAGATATACCCTCTGTTTTAATACTGTTTAACTTTCCAAAATGTTTTATAGATTCTAAATGATTGTGCTCCACCCTACTTATGCTGGTCTATGACCGTAATAAAGATTTGATTTGATTTGATTTGATATCCCGCACTTCCCAGTAAATTTCCCCATCATTTTCTTTACTTCAAAAGTTTTGATCTTTTGGGGGAAGTGGATTTGTTGTGCAAGACCTGTCAATCGGCTATAACTGCACAACCTGAATTTGTGGCTGAATTCCACTCCAAAATACCAACTGCCCATAGTCCCAAGGTTCTTCCCACCATGCTCCACTAGCAGAATGATGTGTATTCATATTCAGTTATAAGCGCCAATCTTGGTGCCCCACTGTGAAATACTTATGCTCCTAGCTGAAGGTTCTCAAGGTCAAAAATGCCCTTTTATGCCTCGGAATACCAGTTGTGGGGAACTGCAGATGGGCAGAGTGCTATTGCACTCATGCCCTGCTTGCAGACTTCCTACAAGCATCTGGTGACCAATGTGAGAACAGGATACTTGGCTAGATGGGCCAATGGCTTGATCCAGCAACCTCGTCTTATGTTCTTACATTACATTGCAATCTGTAAATAAATTATCAACAATTTCAAAGGAGACGTCCTTTAAGAGTGCAGCCCTAAATACAGTTACTGGAAAGTAAGCATCAGTGGACACAATGGGGTTTACTTCCGACTACACTATTAAAGTTCTGCAGTAATATTGGGAAGTATTTTTCATTAGCTTGGGTTTTACTGTCATGGCTGATCAGTTTACCACTTGGTGCCTCTTTACATCATTACTTCTTAAGCAAGACAAATATACACAAATGCTTCTTTTAGTGAGCCAGCCATTAAAAGAGGGGATTTTGTATGGCATCCTTAAAGTCACTTTCTTCTGCACCAGGCTGCAGAGCTGTGTTGTGACACAAGACCTTTGTTCCAAGCTATTAAAAACTTTCTTTCAGTGCTAATTGCTAAATTCTGGCTCTCTGACAGGTTTCTCCCACCGCACCCCAGCTTCAAATGTGTCAATTGTAAATTGTAGAGCCCACAATGAGTTTTTTCTTTAAAAAAGCTTCCTGTTTGGAAGAATGAATATCATATTGTTCAGAATTTATCTGCCACACAAACATACATTTTAGTGGTGAATGATTGCACTCAATATTTGATTATATTTCAAATATAGGTAACCTCAATTGCAGATAAAGATTGGATTTCATAGGGCTTCCCTTTTTTTAATCTCACCTGCCATGCACACCTTCAGAAAGATTTTGGATGCTAATTCAAGGGTGGGAAACCTCAGGCCTTGGAGCCAAATATAGCCTTCCAGGCACCTCTGTCCAGTCCTCGGACTCTCCCAAAGCCCCACCCCTCACTGGTCTCAAAGGTGGATTTAGGGGCAGTGTGACCAGTTTCCCTGCACAGGGTGCCAAGCCAAGGGGTTGCCTTCCTGCCTCCTTTCCAAAGCCTAGTAAGCTCTTGCTTTGGAAAGGAGGTGTGAGGGGTCTCAGAGTCCTGTAGCCAAAACTAAAAGAAGTAGTAATAATAATAATAATAATAATAATAATAATAATAATAATAATAATAATAATAATAAATTAATAAATAAATAAATAAATAAATAATTTATTTATACCCTGCCCATCTGGCTGGGTTTCCCCAGCCACTCTGGGCAGCTTCCAGCAGAATATTAAAATACAATGATTCATCAAATATTAAAAGCTTCCCTAAATAGGGCTGCCTTCAGATGTCTTCTAAAAGTCCGATAGTTGTTTATTTATTTACAAGTAACAAGGTGACACGTTACTAGTGACTAGTAGCAAGGGCCCAGTGAGGAATGTAAGATCTCTGTGTTCTGTTCAACAATATGCTTGCTGCCATATACATGCCCTTCCTCCAAACACACCAAACCTGACTCATCATATCAACAGGCATTCCCCTAGTTTATTTAGAACAGATAACATGGTAAATGATGCAGTTGCTTCCCAGAGATTCAAAGCAAATATTGGTTCAGCACAAATACATCTCCCTCTTATTTACTTAATCTAGCATATGTTTTGCGCTCCTCCTCCCTTGATTAAACATGCTCTGATTGCCAAGGAAAGGCAAGCTTCCTAGAGCAAATGTGTTAAACCATTTGAATTCTAGTATGCTACCTAATTACTCTATGTGTTACTTACAAGTATGGCTGTTCAGTCTGAGAGACAGGTGGAGAGTAAATGGGATGTAAGAGATTTAGTAGATTGTTTAGTATATAAATACTGTGATGCTCTCTGCGGTAATGAAAATGGTTTTCTGTTGTGGAAGCAATATTGTTCATCTGTATCTTCCTCTGGAGTCTGATCATAGCAATTAGAAATCAGGAACTTTTTTTTAACCTTTTACATTGCTAATACAAAAACATACTACATGAAATAAAAGAACAGAAAGAAAAGAAGAAAACATTAGTACAATTTTCATTAATTCAATAGTACAAAAGAAAAATACAGGACTTTTTTTTCATTTGTGTGTGTGTGTGTATTTTTTCAAAGCTACTTTAATTCTTTTAGAATTAAATGAATCAAATATATAGCATCAGAGCACCCACTGCAATGAGTGTGGGTTTCTGTTTTCTCTTGCATTCTCACTACAATGTATAATATAAATAATCAATTTCTTGATAAAATGGTTGTAATCCCAAAATCAGGAACTTTTAAAATGTAGTTAGTAACCAGTTTTAAAACACACATACAGAGCCGGTCTTAGATGAAAATGCACTTATGAATGGTGTTGACTGAAATATGATTATTAAAATCATATTTCAATATTAAGATAGGATAATATTGATTATTCAAAAGGCGTATTCTGTTGCTTATTTGGAGTCCTAGTCTCCATTTAAAACACCCAATTTCCTTCTTCCCAAGTTGTGAAATGCTCCTCTTTTACAAACATGTGATTTGATGATTAATGAAGTAGTAATAAGCACGCGGGTGGCGCTGCGGGTTAAACCACAGAACCTAGGACTTGTCGATCAGAAGGTCGGCGGTTCGAATCCCCGCGATGGGGTGAGCTCCCGTTGCTCGGTCCCTGCTCCTGCCAACCTAGCAGTTTGAAAGCACGTTAAAGTGCAAGTAGATAAATAGGTACCGCTCCGGCAGGAAGGTAAAGAGCGTTTCCGTGCGCTGCTCTGGTTTGCCAGAAGCGGCTTAGTCATGCTGGCCACATGACCCGGAAGCTGTATGCTGGCTCCCTCGGCCAGTAAAGCGAGATGAGCACCGCAACCCCAGAGTCAGCAACGACTAGACCTAATGGTCAGGGGTCCCTTTACCTTTACCTTTAATAAGGATTTGACCTTTTTTGTTTTGTTTTACTCGAATTTCAACTACTTTTCAAGATGAATCCAGAGTTTAATTAGTAAACTTTTAGAAATCTGTCTGAATTTTTGCTTGACTCTATTAGCTGTGACAGTTCACACAACAACAACAACAACAACAACAACAACAACCCCTTTGCATGAAAGCAGATGGCTCAGTGCACAGATGCTAGGAGACAGGGAAAAAGAATTAGAGCCTGCATCTGGTTAAATATTCGCAGACAAAAACACCTGACATGTGTCAGCACACTGTTCAGGCTGTCAAACCAAAGGGGCTTAGCCCTCATGAACATGAGTCCATGCAATGAAAATTAAAAAACAAAACAAGCGAGCCAAGGGGTGAGGATGGATGTACAACTCCCCCCCCCCCAGTCTTACTGGTGCTAATAGCTTGGATTGAACTTTAAAAGTTGTGTTGCTTCAGAACAAGAAAATCCTTAATAAAAACAGTTCAGAAAGTCATCATTTAAACAAATTCTAATTAATTTAAAGTAGGGGGTGTTATATCCCATTATCTGTAATTTGTTCCCTCGGCTTCTGTTGAGGGAACAAATTAAAGTGGGAGGTTGTGGATTCCCCTTCATTGGAGATTTTTGAGCAGAGGCTGGATGGCCATCTGTCTTGGATGTTTTAGTTGGGATTCCTGCATTGCAGGGTGTTGGACGTGATGACCCTCAGGGTCCTTTCCAACTCTACAATTCTGTGATGACTGTTAATGCTCGTACATGCCTTTAGCAACTTGAACTTCAAGATCCAACAGTATCCTTCTGTTCTTTGATATTAGTGATTTCCCTTGCCCGACAGCAATTTCAGAAGTTTGTGGGAGGGATGGAACTTTTTTTTTTTTAACCATGGATGGAGACCCCCATCAGCCCTGCTTGCCCACCCATTGCCTTCTAAATTTCCTACACTCCATCTGCACTTTTGAACTGAGGATCACAAATAAATTAAAGGGAAGCCATTCGTTCCTCTTTCTATGGGCTCAGCTCAGGACATATATCAACTAAGTCAATTGACTGTATTAATGTTAGTTTTCCCCATCCCCCCTTATTAGTTTTACTGATTCAATTATTTTTCCCCAATTCATTTTGCTGATAGTAATGTTCGTCTCTAAAGTTTAATTGTAATGCATAATGTATGTTGAATTAGCTTTTGCTAGTTTTAAGCTCCAGGAAAGAAATATTTTGCCTTCTGAGATGAAATCGTGTTCAGCTAATTGAAGGTTTTTCTCACTTCATTTAGCTGTTAAACCCTAGCATATGGGCTTTGATCGGCTTTCATATTCAGACAGGCTGGTGGAGGGAGGGTAGAGTGCAAGGGGGGTACAGTAAGAGAGATGCATCACACAAATCTAGACAGCATGCTCTGTAATGTGAGCTAAATGCTATGTAAGCACCACTGAAATCAGCAAACCATCATCTAACTCTCCTCTCCGAAATTTGCTTTGCTTACCATCTAGCCTGATAAATACTTCTGGAGAACTCAAAATATTGCATACTACTTCGTGATAGTTGGGTTGTCCTAACAGAGGTCTTGTCCTAATACGGATTTTGGGGTTGCTGTTTTTTTACTTATAGACCACATGGTTACCTTTTACTTTTGAAATGAGTGAGATATGTTTAGCCACATAGGATGCTGCCTTATACTGAGCCAGACCATTAATCCAGCTATCTTAGAATAATCTGACTCTAAACTGACCAACAGCATCTTTCCCAAGTTCCAAGCAGGAGTTATTCTTACGCCCACCTGAGATTGCACCTTGGAGCGCCTGCATGTAAAACAGATGCTCTGCCACTGAGCTGTGGCATTTCTGCTTCTAATGTTTGCTTCAGAGTAATCATAGATGGCATCAGACGACACGTATATTGTTTTCATACGTTAATAGAGAAGAACTGTGGCACTTGCACTGTATAGTGCAGCAAAATTGTCCAGCGGATTAACTATTAAATAGGTTTCACTGAATTTGCTAATGAAAAGTAAATTTTGAACCCAATTTAAAGTGCTAGTTCTAACCTTTAAAACCCTAGGCAAGCCTTCGCCAACTGAGCTGTGCTAACTGGGGCTGATGGAAATTGTAGTCCAAAACACTTGGAGGACACCAGATTGAAGTCAGCCTTAAAATAGCTTGGGGCAAGCGTGGAAGACCACCGGGGGCAGTGTGTCCTGTTTCACTGCTTGAGGTGAAATGGGAAGTCCTGACCTGCCGCTGATTTGGGGTGAGATCACACTAATATTGCACAAGAAGTCATGCGTGACTTCAGCGAGATCTTGATGGAAATTGTCACAATCTCACCCAAAATCAGCACCGATACCAGCACTGCTTCTCTGTCAGTAGTGGGGCAGGCAGGGCACCCATGGGAGCACTGCCTTGGGGCCTCTCGCTGCCTGAGTTGGCAGCCTCACCCTGCCTAATAGCTGTGCCGGCCCTGAAGACCACACCTCCCATATGATGTACCTACCAAAGCTTTGAATCTTCGAGGTCCCTGCTCTGAGGACCTTTGCTGAATGAAGTGAGATGGGTGTCCACATCCGAACAGTGATGGGTAATTGCTGGTTGTAGCACATGCTTCTCTCTTGCTTCTTGCTCCTAAAGACATGATGATGTTTGCTGCCCAAGTACTGGCACAGAGAGCAGGGAGTCCCCTCTTCTGAATCACTGTGATGAGGTTCTCTTTTTCCAAAATCTAGCAAGGCAAAATCCTTCTCAGTTACTCTCATAATGCTTCTGGGGAAACCGTCAAGTCCTGAGGGAAATTCTCTTCTTGGTACAGAGTAACCCAGCAAGAGCAAACATGTGCGCTGGCTGCACCAGGTGGCTGCCAGGTCAACTTACAAGCATTTGTACCAGAGACTAGATTGGCTGTGCTACTATGACCTTGATTCTTCCAGTGCACTGAAAACTAAGCATGACAGATGAGCATAACCCGTACACTCATGCAGGCATGCTTTTGCTATTGAGAATATACAGAGCCTAGGGCTTGCCGATCAGAAGGTTGGTGGTTCGAATCCCCGTGACGGGGTGACCTCCCGTTGTTCGGTCCCTGCTCCTGCCCACCTAGCAGTTCGAAAGCACGTTAAAGTGCAAGTAGATAAATAGGTACCACTCCAGTGGGAAGGTAAACAGCGTTTCCGTGCGCTGCTCTGGTTCGCCAGAAGCGGCTTAGTCATGCTGGCCACGTGACCCGGAAGCTGTCTGTGGACAAGCGCCGGCTCCCTTGGCCAGTAAAGTGAGATGAACGCTGCAACCCCAGAGTCATCCGCGACTGGACTTAACGGTCAGGGGTCCCTTTACCTTTACCTTTACTTTTTGTAGTCAGCTTCCTGCTGTCTTGGGGCAATAGATGCAACAGTAGGAAAGTAACGGTAACTTTCAAAGGAAAAGATGTTAACAAAGCCTTTTAGGATGAAATGCTCCCAAGTGCCATGACTATTGCTTTAGGAAGTTCATTCAGTATTTCCCTTCTAGTGCTTAGGAGTTTTCAACCATAGGCCACCATGGTTTTGTTTTAAAGCTTCTATCCCTACAATACATTTAGCAGTTGAAATGTGCTGCTTCATGTATATGAAAAGTTACAGCTCGCTGCTGAAGTCTTTATCTACCTAAATCAAACAGTGGTGCTACATCTGTTGATTTCAGACAGTTAGGGCTGCACACTCAAGAATGTAATTAATCAGAACATTATCTGAGAATCTGACTGGCCTCCTGGGTGCAGAACAGTTGGTTGGATTGGCAGAGGAAGTAGCTGCTTTGTTGATCTCGGAGACTATACTAAGGCGATAAAGTAATAACTTTAATTGACCAGCTTTTGCTGGTTTAGGGTTATGTATGCTTTGGAGTTACAACAGGATTTGCTCACAGTAGAGTTGATTCTAGCAATTCAGACTTGAATTTTCTTTATGTTATCTCTCAAAGTATATGAACGTATGAAGGTGTCTTACACAACAGTTGCACTCAAACATCACTTTATTCCATCTTCCCAACGTTTCCTTACCCGTTTTGCATTTTCCCCCCTCGATGAAAAATTCTCTTCTTGAAATCTTGTGGAAGTTTAGTGCTCATATTGGTTCTAGAAAAAAATTGTTTCCAGTCTCGGAAAGTCACCTGACTTATGCACTGTAAGTTTCCTGTGGTTTACATGGAATATCCCCCGCCCTGCCCAAACCGTGTTAACATGACAACATTTCAGACACTAGTTTGGCACAATATGCTGTGAATTCTGTGAGCATAAGCATACATGTGCAGAAAGGGTGAAGTGGCGACATGTCTGATGACATGAATAAGGCCAAAAGAACTTGCATTAATAACTTGAATGAATATGCAAAATAACTTGAATGAAATGGGGAACCATATCTATAGGCAAAAGACATCTGCCATTGATTTGCCGTCTGCTGTATCTCTTTATGTGCTACAGATAAGCCTGTAGCTGAAGCTGTTGAGCGACAGCTAAATAGAGTGGGAGTCTGTCAGATCACAGTGTAGCACAGACTTCTTTTGAGCAAAGAAGGCTCCATGGAGGAGGTATCTCAGGTGATTAAAAAGCTCAAGAATTAGAAATCTGTGAGGCCAGATGGTTTTGTGGGGGATTTCTATTAGAGAGGGAGAGAGAGACCCGCCGATCCTTTATCTAATGAACTTGAAAAGCATGCTGGCTTTGGGGGTACCTCCAGATTTGTGGAAGGCTTCAGGATTAATGGTGATACCCAAGCAGAGGGTGGTTGAGTCAAACAGGGTGATTGAATTAGTACAGAAGTTTGTGACCTGTCATCTTCCAGGTGTTGCTGGACTACAACTCTTCTCACCTGGTTGTGGCTGATAGGAGCTAGAGTCCAACAATACCTAGAAGGTACTATGATTTTATATATGTATATGGTTTTTATTCTATCCATGTTTAATTGCATTTTAATGATTAGTTTTTCTATGTTTTTAGCTGTTCCTGTTTTTATCTGTAAAATGCCTTGAGTCCCCTCAGGGGGATGATGATGATATTATTATTATTATTATTATTAGCAGCATCCTGTGAATTCTTGCACTTGACATAAAAAATGAAAGTTTGGATTGAAATGAGGGATCCTAACAAGACTTCCTGGAGAAAAAATGGGTTTGGGAAATATACAAATAACTGCAGAGCCATACCTTTACAAGTACAGTGGTACCTTGGGTTACATATGCTTCAGGTTACATACGCTTCAGGTTACAGACTCTGCTAACTCAGAAATAGTGCTTCAGGTTAAGAACTTTGCTTCAGGTTGAGAACAGAAATTGTGCTCCGGTGGCGCGGTGGCAGCAGGAGGCCCCATTAGCTAAACTGGTGCTTCAGGTTAAGAACAGTTTCAGGTTAAGTACAGACCTCCGGAATGAATTAAGTACTTAACTCGAGGTACCAGTGTAATTGGAAGCAGTGGTGAGTGTTAACTATTTGAACTCGTGACCAGTGGTGGCACTGCGCAAAGCAATGAAGCAGGGGCTCCCTCTTCCACCACACCTATTTGCAATCTTTTTGGAACCTCTAGTCCTGCCTTTGCCAACCTGTGCCCTCCAGTTGTTTTGGGCTACAGATCTCATCAGCCCCAGTCAGCATACCTTAAAGAGGAGCAGATCAGTTGCATGGCATTAACTTTCTGTAGACTGTCTGTCACAGCACTTCCTGTTAGTTCCTCAACTGATGAATGTTTATTTAATTAATTATGTATTATGTTTCTATCCTACCTTTTCCCCAAGGAGCTCATGGTGGCATACATGGTTCTCCCGCCTATCCATTCTACCCCCACAACAACACAGTGAGGTAAGTTAGGCTGAGAGATGGTGACTGGCCCACGGTCACCCTGTGCACTTCATTGCTGAGCAGGGTTTTGAACTCTGGTCTCCAAGGTCCTAGCCCAACAATCTAACCACTACACCACAATGGCTCCTGGAAGGAAAGATGATAAGGAAATGACTCAAGAAAAGGAAGATACATGGGAGATCTGGCTGCAACCTATGACATTCAGCTTTCCCTTAAGGGATTGACTTGCTCCTTGTATCTTAGGTGATTTCTGAAAATTTGCTTTGAAAATGGGTTAGTGGGTTTCCCCTACTTGGTAACCTTGTTCTACATTTCTGTGCTAATCCAAATTGATTTCTCAAAGATTAAACTGCTTGAGGGAGGGAGACTTTGGGAGCTGTACTTAAACATGTAATGACAAAAACAGCGTAGCTTAATCCATACGGATGGGCAAAGGATATTCAGCAAGACACATTCAGCTATTACTGTGGCATCCCAGGGTGTTCAGCTGCTATTTCGGTTCCAGCGTGCTGGGAGATGCAGCAAGGAAAATCTCCCTTGCAGGCAGCCCAGGAAACCTGACAGGTGGACTCCTCGCAAGGCTGGAAACAGCCGGAGAGCCTTATTATACCATCTTCAGAGGGATAGAGTAGGACAGGTGAGCATAGAAGGCAAAGAGTAAGGAGAGGATGATGAGCTTTCTGTGAACTACAGGCTTGCCTATGTATAAATAAGATGCATAATAAAATAGTAACCTGCAGCTGTCTTAAACAGGGCCGCAGAACCCCAGGCCTGGGAGCCAAATGTGGCCCTCCAAGCCCCTCTATCTGGCCCTTGGACTCTTCCGAGGCTACAGTTTGTCCTGCACCCTCATCTAGTTAGTTGACCTGGTGGAATGTGTCCTTGAACTGCCATAATGCTTCCTGTTTGGCCAGAAGGGGGATGGAGAGTGGTGTGTGTCTGGCCACATCCACTTTTACCCCACTCACTAGTGGTATATGACCCCAGGAAGATTGACTGCAAGGAAATGTGCTCCCCCCCCCAGGTTGAAAAAGGTTTTCTCCTGATCTATGCATGAGTGGGCAAGACCAGTAGTGGGTCCCATGGTCAAGAAGGTGGTTTCTGCACATGCTGTAGAGGGAAGTGAGGAGCAGATGGGGCTCGCCAACCTGGAAAGGTAGCCCATTTAGAGCAGTGTTTCCCAAACGTTTTTGGGCAACGGCACACCTGTTTACCGGAAAAAAATCTCGCGGCACACCACCATTAAAGCCCCGCCCCGTGACGTCAGCGCGCAGCGTCACGCCGGGAGGGACGCACAAAATGAACGTTTTTTCCCTTCCCCTTGCCGGGGTGGGAGGAGGCAGCAGAGCGAGGGACTGAGGGACGGCGGCAGCTGAGGCGGCGGCGGCTGTTGTGGTGGTGGCGGCGATAGCGGGCGGAGGAGGAGCCGTCGCCGGGAGTTGCTGCTGCTGCTGTTGCTGCTGCTGCCCGGACATGCCGGCCTCCTCCTCCTCCGCTGTCTCGCGCTCCTCCCTTTTGCGCGCGCTGCCCCGCCGCTCGGCACCACCACCGCGGAGCCGCCCCCGGCTCGACGCGGATCCTCGCCGCCGCCGCCTCTCGCCGCCCGACTCGCCCGCCTCCCTCCCACGGCACACCAGCCGGTGTCTCACGGCACACTAGTGTGCCGCGGAACACCGGTTGGGAAACACTGATTTAGAGCACATGGCTTCCTCTAAAGAATTCTTGGAACTGTAGTTTGAGGGTGTTGGGAATTGTAGCTCCTCAAGGGGTAAAACAGTAGTTCCAAGGATTATTTAAGGGAAGACATGTGCATTAATAATATAATATGGATATAATTTGAAAGCCACTGAAAAATAATAATCTTTAGCATTTATCCAAGGCTTTGTGGTATTTAAATATTACATGCAGTATTTTGTAATCCTCACTGCAACTTGGATATTGTTAATTAGTATTATTATCCCTATGCTAGAGATTAAGAGGACCGAAGCTGAGAGGGTGGTGGCTTGACAAAGGGCACTTAGTGAGATCATTATTAAAGTTAATTTTTTAAAAATTTCTGTGCTATTCAGCCAAAAAGGCCCACATGACAGAGGTGAGATTAGAACCAAATAATTTATTTTTCCTTACTAAGTCTCTTAGCCACATTCCTAATGAAAGTAGATGTTTTGGTTTAAAAAGAATAATGGAAACCAGATTAATGGTCCACAATACAATGCATGTTTAAAAGTCATTGTCTGACTAGGTTAACTAGTTGGGCAAAATGCATGTTGTTATCAGTATAATTATATTCTAACACGTTCCCTAAGGAATGATTGTAAGTTTTCCACAAATGATATATGAGGGGGTCAATGCCTGGAGTGAGTGTCAGTTAGATATTCTCATGTACATTTTTACCAGCTGTGAATAATGCTTTGTAGCACTGAACAGAACTAATCACATGGCATTTCCAATATTCCTGCACAGAGAGTGTTTCTCATTCTCACTATATTAACACAGATTTATTTGTGCAAGTGCCCAAGGTCCAAGATTAAAGGTCTCCTGTAAGGACGGAGGGGAAAGAAATTTCATCTGGTTCACATTCAAAGGTGAACCTACGTAATTCACAAAACAGTTCTTGAACTGAAATGCAGCCATCCTTTGAAATTCACACTTCTCTGAGTTTTGCAGTGCTATTCTCCAACCGAGTAGTGTACAAACCTGAATATACTGGGCTGAAGTGTGTGTAAGACCCTGTATGTCGTAGTAGTTACAGTCCTGGAGTAGAACCTGGGAGACCATGGTCGAAATCACCATACAACTAAGAAACCCACTGGGCGACCTTGGGCCAGTCACTAGCTTTCAGTCTAACCTACCTCACAAGATAGTTGTGAGGATAAAATGAAGAGGGGATGAAAATGTGTACATTTCCCTGTGCTCCTTGGACAAAAGATGGAGTATGGATGTAAACAAACAAACATGCTTATTTTAGTGAAAATAGCATTAAAATGCATTATATTAGAGGAAATCACTTTGCAAAAATGTGTATATTATATATATATTAGAGGAATTCACTTTGCTAAAATGTGTATATTAGGCAAAATTGCAAGTAAACATTAGGAGAAATTCACTGGATTCTCATGAGGACTTTTTTTTTTAATCCCAAACTGAAGTGGAAATGTAGAGAACTCAAGACTGGGAAAATGAGAAACATAAGAGAAACCCAAATTGACAGGTGCCCTTCCCTACCTTCAAGAGCCAGATCCCATGAGAAAAAAGGTCACCCCTCAGGAGACTTCGGTAGCGCTGAGCAGCCGCTCAGATTTTGAGACAAGGCCCATAGAGAAGCCCAGCTCCCCACAGAGCATGTGTAAATGTACAATGCATGTCATGGCTCTGTGTCAACACTGAGAGGAGAGACAAAGGAGCGATTCTCAAAGGAGGTCTGTTTTCCCCTGCTTCAATAAATGCACCAGTTTGATTTCTGTACTCGGATCTCTCCTCCCTTCCCCCATGCAAACTGTTTGGCTAACCTGTTAGTCTCCACTCAGACTGGTAAAACCAGCTAATCTGATTAGTTCGTTCACACACACACACACACACACACACACACACACACACGAAGAAAGGCTGCTGAGGAATAGTGGGGCCTACACAGCACTCTGAGGCTCCTGCTTCGATCAATAGGTTAGGGGGTTGCCGAATGCGTGAGTGCAGTGTGGCACAAGTGCACAGTCAGCCTGCTCTCGAGGGAGAGACAAGTGTTGCTGTCTTTTTCCCCTGACCTGGGCCTCGGGACCACATGAGTATGAGCCGTCATGTTTCGTGTCACATTCAATGTGGTGACAGAGAAAGTTACCTTCACCTTGGCAGCCTGCCCCTCCATCGCGTGGAAGGTAAGCTCCAAAAAGGTAGGCAGAGAGCAGAAGGGCTTGTCAGAAAAGGTCGCTTTTTCAGCATTGGTATTTACAGCTAGGCTGAAGTGGATCACAGCGGAAGGTTGCCCGTTCAAGAATAATGTTCTGGTTTGCAGGAAAGGATTGTATGCACTTTGTTTTGGGAAATTGTCTGAGTGGTCTGGTTTTTCCTTTGCGGAGGATGGGACTTATTCATGTGGTTTAAACAAAGCAACAGGCCACAACTGTCTCCCTTGAAATGGAAGATGAAAAGAGCCCTCCAATTTGCAAAAGCCAGAAATGTGAAAAAAAGGGACCTAACATTGTCTGCTTACTTTTGAAGCCTGTTTTTCCAAGCTCCTAACGTCAGATGCCCCATATGGGCGGGTTTCCGTCTTAGGAAACGATAGTACAAATCGAAAAAGGGGGTCTTTTCACTGTGCAAAGCAGAATGGAGGCTGTGCTTTTGGACTGCCATTTCAAAAGGTTAATAAGAGAGGAGCTGTCTGGAATACATGGGTAATATGGTCCGGCTTCTCGCTACATTGCAAAGAAAAGGATTTTAAATAACTGTCTTCGTTGCATTTCATTTTTAAAATTGCTTTATTTCTATCCAGTACTCTATAATATTGCTTTCTACTAGAAAGTAGAATTTCTGCTACCTAAAAACTGTGGTTGAAAACTTGTTTCAGGAATAACATAATGCATGCCTGACAAATAATATTTTGGCATAACCCACAGCATATATGTGCATCATGTCGTACACTGTATGCAATTAGCATGAAATACATTGTAAGTAGGAGTATTAAGTGAAGCCAATTTTCTTTTGTAGATTGAGTCAGCCAGCTCCTGGTAATACAGTAGAAAGGGGAATATTTTGGGTTTTAGCGTCAGGTAAAGACGTACCCATTTGTTTGCCGTTTCTTGGTTACTCGTGTGCGCTGTAGGTTCCCCCCCTGTAATTATAATAGTGTTTTGCATTGATATTGAGTTTGTTTTGTTTTTACCAGCTCTTTTTAATGCACTGGAACAGTTCTTAGTGTTTTTAATTGCATGTACCCCCTCTGGGATCGTATGATGAAGTGCAAGCTAAAAGTACTCTCATTAAATAAATGAATATTAGTACATCTGTGGCTATAAATGTTTTAAAATATATGACTGAACACACTAAATAACTTTTAACCTACTTTATGCAGGAGACCAGTCAGCAACAATCTCTTTGAGCTCAAACACACATCTATCTACACTACTACACAACTACCCTCCACCCCACTTTTATTCCAACTGGGAACTGTATAGGAGAGATTCCTGGTGAATCTGTGTTCTCTGTCACTTTTATTCTGGGAGAACATACTGCTGAGAGCAATGACTGTCTATTCTTGTTTGTACACAGCTTAGTGGGTCATAGTTGTGGCTTTTAGTTGTAGGCAACAGTGCTGATGTTAAATATGGATGTGGTTTGTTTAGGCAACAAGAATGCACAAGTTATACCAAATATGGAATAGTGCCTTAGGCTGCAATCCTAACCCCACTTCACTGGGTGTAAGCCTAATTGAATTCAGTAGAAATTGCTTTTGACTAGTCATGTTTAGGATTGCACCGTTACCTATTTCAGTGTTCTGGTCACTTTGTGATTGATTGTGGAACCTGCTGTCAGTTTTGATCGAGAGTGTGCATTTGTCAATATCTAACTCGAGAGAATAGAAATTTCAACAAGAAGAGCTGTAAATTAATAGAAGTGCTTGGATTCCCCCTCTTCCACCATACTGTGCCATTCTGTCAGCTATAACCTAGCAATCATGATGCAGCAGATTCCAGCAATGTGCTAGGAGGCAGTGAAAAAATTTGACCACGTGATAATACATTTCTCAAACATTGCAGCAAAACAGACAAGCTTTACACCTTTCTCTTTGTATTCTCAATGAAAATAGTTAAGTAAACCAAACATGTGTCCTCTGGAAGTCCCACTGTGGTCACTGGGCATTGCTCCCTAGTAAGTGTGCCTACAATTGTTTGCAAATAACACAATCTGAGTTCAGAAAGAAAATAAATCCTGGTTACATATTACTGAAGAACCTGAACAAAAACTGTATAATTTGAGGGAGAAAGCAGCAGAGGGTCTTTGTCTTTCTTACATCAGGCCTTGTACATAACAAGGAAGCATTCAACCAAACATGCAGAGGAAAACTCCTTCAGAGCTATAAAGCCAATCAGGGCACAGTGCCACATTGGCAAGCATCATGCCACTCTGCATGGTTTGCTGAGCAACACCTCCACCTGCCCCCCCCCAGCTAGTTGACTGTAACTTTCACTAACAGAAATAACCCTGAAGTCACACCCACAATGATATCTGCAGTTGCATCTCCAACAATAATAGCAGCCTGATTGACTTTTCTGTTAATTTCTTTCACATTTAAAACAAAAACAGCTTCTATTCCATTCCTGCCGTAGGATCTTCTGTGGCATCAAGGGGAGTGGAGAGGGAAAACATTCCTGTTGAGCAGGGAGAAATCTTTGCACCAATGGAACAATGTCCTTGGCACTATCTTGGAAGCAACCCAGAATGTGCCACGACGACACACACTGTGCCAGAACTGTCCTGATAGGCTGTCAGTGTAGCAGTGGTGTATTTCTCTCTCCCCAGCATATTGAAGTATTAGGATCGCTCAGCCTGCTATGCTGCCACTCATCTAGTAATTAGAGCCCCACCACAAGAGCTTTGGGGAAGCGGGTGGTGCTGTTGGTTAAACCACAGAGCTGATCAGAAGGTCGACGGTTCGAATCCCCGCAACGGGGTGAGCTCCCGTTGCTCGGTCCCTGATCCTGCCAACCTAGCAGTTTGAAAACACGTCAAAGTGCAAGTAGATAAACCGGTACCACTCTGGCGGGAAGGTAAACGGCGTTTCCGTGCGCTGCTCTGGTTCACCAGAAGCGGCTTGATCCTGCTGGCCACATGACCTGGAAGCTGTACGCCGGCTCCCTCGGCCAATAAAGCGAGATGAGCTCCGCAACCCCAGAGTCGGCCACGACTGGACCAAATGGTCAGGGGTCCCTTTACCTTTACTTACAAGAGCTTTGGGGAAGAAGTCCAAGGCCTCACTCAATAGAATTAGCAGGAACACCCCACCCCACCCGCCACAAGATGTGAAGCAACTGAAGGTTGAGGCAGGACTGGCAGTGGCGGAGGAAGAGGAAGGGTCCACCCCAGGTGTCATCACTGAGGGGGAGTGACAAAATGAGTTTTTTTTTTTAAAAATGGGCTAATGGAACTTTTTAGGAGTGATGTGGTGACTTAGGTGCCTGCAGGTTCCGCGCTGACTGAAACGGCAGCATGGGACTTGCGTCTGCCTACTGCCTCTCCCTCAGCCGCCCGCCCAGCAGCTGAGGGGGAGGCAGCGGAGATGCTCTAAGTGTTGGGGAGGCTCGTCCCGCCCCCATGGGCATGAATAGCCCCGCTCCCATGGGTGGCTCATCCCGCCCCCTGCTGCAGGACAAGCTACACCGCTGAGGACAGGTGACCACTAAGTCTAGAGTTCTATTCCTAGACTTCTGGCTCAACCTGTATTTGAGAGTTAAACACAAGTGCAAAAGGCATGGTAAATGATGAGTAAATCTATCAGGCAGCAGTTTGAGCAGCTGCAAGTGGCACTCATAGTGTCTTGGGCTGTGTTCACAACCCTGTTTACTCTGCATCCTAGTGCTCTCAGTTTGGGAATTGGTGTACACGTGATATTAGCCGCGATCCACACCTATCCTGTCGTTTCTTATGAAACACTGTGCTTTGATGCATTTCTCCCCAAACCAGCTTTGATCCAAATTGAGAAAAAGAACAACCTAGCTGTGTTGTAAGCCGACAATGTGCTCATAGCCTTGGTTTGATGGCCTTGAACACTGGCTGCTTTTGAGGCTGCTTATATATGTTATCTTACTTGATGACGGTTCTCCTGGCATAAATCCTGAAATGCCTTGCCAAAATAACATCACTCTTCGTTCCTGTGAAACAGACAAAGCAGATCCTCTGCCTGATAGGCAACTGGAGCGTAATACGAATTTGTTGCCAGCTTTTAAATATATGCAGTGCCTGGTGTCAAAGCAGTCTCTCTCTGTGTGTTTGACAGTTAGGACCGTTAGGAATGAGAAGTTACGCCTTTCAAAGCCTATTGTTTAAGACTGATGCAGCAGCAGGTTGCAATAAAAGGTGGAAAGGCTTGCATCCTGTCCTGGAAACAAAAGCATTAGCTATGAAAGGAAAAGAGAACAAGGGAACAACTTATTCCTTACCAAAGTCTCTCGAGCCGTTTCTGCCCCTTGACTGTTTTAATGCCCATCCCTTGATGCTGAACATGATAGAGTTGTGTAGATTTGGCAGATCCCAAAGGCTGCAGTCCTAACCTTACTTCGTGGGAGTAAGCCCCGTTGAAGAAGACTCACTTGTGAATAGGCATGGTTAGGATGGTTCTGTAGTTCTATAAGAATAGCTGTTATCTTTATAGCACTATATACAGAGCTCTGCTTTGCTCCTAAAAGCTCCTCTTATTGCTTCTCTCTAAGGCATACTTTGTGCAGTCATTGGAAATGCTTAAGTGTAAATGCAGCTCTTAAACAAATGAACAAAAAGAGGGGGTGACCAGCCTGTCTGAAGCATGAGGGAGAGTTGCCATCTCACATAGGCTTTTAAATCTCCATCTGAAGCATAAAATGGGCCTGTCATCTGCTCTGGTCCTTGTTGTGATGTGCACTTACAGGCCTGGTCTCAAACACAGGTGTTGTGATGCTGGCTTATAGGCAGCCTTGGAGTCAGCTGGAGTGGGAGACATGAAACTGTGGTACTGAAACCTAATGGTGATCAGCTGGCATTGGAATTATAGTCTAGACAGATAAGAGCCTGATAGGCAAGGCCAAGCTGACAGTTGACCAATAAAGCCCAAGCCTGACCTGGACACTTTTAAAGCTCAGGATTATTTGCAGGGTAGCAGTGTGCTTTAATTGACAGCCCTTCAGATACCTGGAAACTGCTATTATGTCTCCCCTTACTCTTCCCCAGCTTAAGCATACCTAGTCCTTTCCATTGTTCTGCTTTGAACTCCACACATAAAAGAAAGGTAAAGGGACCCCTGACCATTAGGTCCAGTCATGGCCGACTTTGGGGTTGCGGCACTCATCTCACTTTATTGGCTGAGGGAGCTGGCGTACAGCTTCCAGGTCATGTGGCCAGCATGATTAAGCCACTTCTGGCGAACCAGAGCAGCACACGGAAACGGCGTTTACCTTCCCGCCAAAGTGGTCCCTATTTATCTACTTGCACCTTGACGTGCTTTCAAACTGCTAGGTTGGCAGGAGCAGGGACTGAGCAACGGGAGCTCACCCCGTCGCGGGGATTCGAACTGCCAACCTTCTGATCGGCAAGTCCTAGGCTCTGTGGTTTAACCCACAGCGCCTCCCGCGTCCCTCAATACCCAATACACATACCCAATCCTGGCAAGCCTCCTCCAGAAAAACTCGAGTTTGGTAATGTCCTTCTTAAAATGTGGCACCCAGACCATAGTACAGATGTAGCTGGGAGAAGAGGAAACATAGCTTGGTTGGACAGGAAAAACTGAAGCAGAAGTACCTTGCAGTTTGCTAGTAGGCACATCTGCCACGCAAGCTGCAGAAGCCTGGAGAAAGCTGCATGTGTCACATCAGTGGCCGGACTTCACTTTTCAGCAAAGTCAGAGCTGAACTTTCATCACCCAGTCAATGGCAAATAGCTTTCATCTGCTGTAATTTGCTGTGTGTCGTGAATGAGTATGGTGTAAAACAAAGTTCACTCTTTTATCCAATACTGCCTGTAGCTTCCAGGGTTTTTCCTTTTAATATAATTTTTTTGCCTTACTTTTTATTGATATGAAAGTGAAGATTTTTGTCCTTTTTTACTTGAACAGGCATTTCCTAGTTAAACGTTAATCTGAATGGGCCTATGGTGGGTCACACAAAAGCCATTCATCAGTGTCCTTTAAAAGGGAACAAGCTGTAAACAGAATAATGTGCTTTTCAAATCAAGACCAAAGAGACCATTGGAGTAAAACATCCCATTCTTTCAATGTCGTGGAAAATGTTACACAAAAACTAATTACATTCCAAAACATAACCATGCTAATAAGAATAATGCAGAAATCTTTGTGGTGTCCTTTTATTGTTTTATAAGGACAATGGATATTGTATAACACAGCAAGTGATGTTGACAACCTTGAAACTGATACAAGGTCGCATTGAGTTTGAGATCCTTTCTCTTTTGCATTAATGCCTCCATATAAAGCCTTAAGCAACGTTACTTGTGCCGCCATCTTTTTATGACCAGTATTCAATACTTCATGCACAACTAGAAACTATGCTTCCCTGTACATACATCACTTATAAGCAAAAATCCTGAGGAAATATAACTATTTCATTGTACTTACTGTACTCAATTCATAACTATGAGAGATACATGTGAAACAACCTCATTCTACCACACAACCTAAACCCAAGATCTGTAGACTACCTTCTGGATAAAACACAGACAGTATGTAGAAAAAACAGCAATGCATTTTTGGGAGGGCAGTAGGAGGAATTCATTGCATATCCGATTCAGTACCATCTAATAAGTGGTAAGGGATGATGGCAAAGTTTTGAGGGAGTTTCCTTCACTTGTTGTTTAGTCGTTTAGTCGTGTCCGACTCTTCGTGACCCCATGGACCAGAGCACGCCTCCTGCAGTTTGGTCAGACTCATGTTTGTAGCTTCGAGAACACTGTCCAACCATCTCGTCCTCTGTCGTCCCTTTCTCCTTGTGCCCTCCATCTTTCCCAACATCAGGGTCTTTTCCAGGGAATCTTCTCTTCTCATGAGGTGGCCAACGTATTGGAGTTTCAGCTTCAGGATCTGTCCTTCCAGTGAGCACTCAGGGCTGATTTCCTTCACTACATATTTTTATTTATTTTCTTAAATTTATATCCGACCTTTCTTCCATCAATGGAACCCAGAGCTGCAAGATCACAGACATACTGTCCATCCAGACCCTCACCAGCGTGAATTTCTTCTCCCACCATAACTGTGGTTAAGGGATATGTTGGCACATCCCAGTGAACAAGCCAGGTTCCCTGCTTATCCAGTATCCATCCATATTAGTCAGGATTCTTAACCAGAGTTTGAAGCAGGTCACAAATGCTCATTAAGTGAAGGACCTGGTTGTCCTTCACTGTGATTAAAGCATCCCTTAAAACTGCACAAGCTCTAAGAGAATAAATAGTGCCGGAAGTTAAAACTTCTTCGCACTGTGCGCACAAAAGCTCATGACATAACGAAGTGGTAAGAAGCCACAACTGTTGCAAGATCTGTGGACTATGCTGCAGACAGTTTACTCTTTTGGAATGCATTCCACTTTGCAGAATTGTGGTGGAAGCTCCACCTTGTGGCAAAGTCCCTGTCTTTTCTGCCAGCCTTGTACCCTACTCAGGAAATTTCTGTTTCTCCAAGCTATCTAACGTGTCATGGCCCCTGTGAGACTTATGTGAGCATAATATGGTGACTGTGGGCATGTGTGTTTTCTCTTGTCATTTTAGTCGCTTGAGCGTGAGGGACAAATAAATTTGGGAAGCCCAGTTTAAAATGTTGTGTTTGTGTATTGCACCATGACTGTGTATGGCACTTTACACTGTGGGGTCACAAAAGAAAAAAAGGAATTCCCATCCCCTGAAGAAGTGTGCATGCACACGAAAGCTTATACCAAGAACTAACTTAGTTGGTCTTTAAGGTGCTACAGGAAGGAATTTTTTTATTTTGACTATGGCAGACCAACACGGCTACCTATCTGTAACCATCCCCTGACAGTTTAGTATCTAAATGTTGACTGTGCATGGGAAGGCAATGAGAGGTAGGGAAGAGAGAGGCAGTGTTCACAAGGCAGTCATTTGCAAGCAGATGCACCTGCACACACCTAGGCTTAATTTCAGTTGCAGTTGAGGATTAATACAGCCACCTCAGACCCTACAATTGACTGGTGAGGCCTTGTTGGTGCCGCCACCACCACTGGGAGCTCTCTGGTTGAAGCTGACCTATAGCAGGGCCTTTTCAGTGATGCCTCTCCATTTGTGAAAGACCTTCTCTAGTGTGGCCTGTCTGTCTCCATCATAATTAACTCTCTGGAGGAATTTGAAAACATTCCTGTTGGACCTCCGGAACGAATTAAGTACGTAACCAGAGGTACCACTGTAAAAGAGAGGTGTTGTCAGATCGGTGTTGTGGGGAATGAGTTCTGAGGATCATGGACAGCAAGAGAGAAATGATGGAGTCCTAGGAAAATTGAAAGCTGCCTTATACTGAATCAGACCATTGATCAATGTGGTTTTCTAGGGTTTCAGGCTGGAGTCTTTTCCAGCCCTACCTGGAGATGACAGAAACCAAACATGGATGTTTTTTGCACGCCCTTTAGCACTGCATCCATCCCCTAACAAAGCGTTGAGACAAATCAGAATACCTTTGTGAGTTTAGGGTGATACAAAGAGCAAAGGCCAAGACCAGGGATGTCAACAAGGCTGTAGACAAAAGGTTTATTCTGGAAGTGCTAAGAAGCCACTGTGGGGGATGCAACAGCTTCCTGGGTTGTATGTATCACCATGCATACCTATGAAGTTCAGAGCAGCATCCGCTGGGTTCTCAGGAAGCCTTCTGTCCAAATACATCTTGGTAGGAACTCCTAAAACATTTTGCTTAGTGCTCTTGAAATATTTTTCAGTGCTCTTTCTTCTTTCTGTAACATTTGCCATTCTCCTGCTACTGGCTGAAACAGCTTTGTTTGATGCCTGCAATAATTTGGTATCTATTATATGACCTGAATTGAAGGGATCGTTGGTTTAAATTTCAGAAGTAAGCACAAATAACTTCAAAAGTAATTGATTTTCATAGGGGAGGGAATTATTGGGTAACTCCAATAGAAGCTTCTGCGAAGGTCAGTTTTGCATGGCAGAGTTCTGTAAATTGTTACAGATGCATTGTTGCACTTTGAAATTCTGGAACAAATAGCTTGCTTTGAAAAATGTGGGGGAAACAGAGAACAGAACAAATTAAATTACTCACAGCACAGAAGACACCAGGAAGAATGGCAGATGGTGTCAAATTAACTTCTTATGGACCAATTCAGAGATGAATGTTAACAGAAAACCAGAATGGCTACATGGATTAGTGGTGACCGGGCAACAATATAACCCAAAAATGTTTGCCATGATAGCTGAGGTCTCATGGATCACAGTGGACGAATTAGGAACATAGGAAGCTGCTTTATACCAAGTCAGACCATTGGCCCATCTAGTTCAGTATTGCCTACACTGACTGGCAGCTGCTCTCCAGGGTTTCAGGTTGAGGATACCTGGAGATGCTGAGGATTGAACCAGGGACTTTCTGCATACAAGGGAGATGCTCTACCACTAAGTACGGACCTTTCTGCACTAAAAACAAACCAGTTTAAAAGTGGTTGCTCTTGGCATGTGATCCTAGGAATGCTATAGTGTTTGTTACTAGGGTAATTACTAGGGTAACCAATGGGTCTTAACCCCTCAGTGAGTTAGGGACTTCCCCTGCATGTGAAGATAGTCTCTGGACGATAGAGCGGGCAAGACCAATAGTGGGTCCAACAGCCAATAAGACAGTGTCTACACGTGCTGTAGAGGGAAGTGAGGGGCAGATGGGGCTCGCTCACCTGGAAAGGTAGCCATCTAGGAGAAGGAAACTCTGATCCTAAACCTCTGCTGCCTTGCAAGATATCTTCCAGAGAAGAAAAGGCTAAGGGGTAAACCCTACACAAATCTGGAGCCCCTAAGACAATTGGATAGCACCTTGTATCCCTCCTTCCAGCAACTCCTGCAGCCAAGCTGGTTTCAAACATATTGCTCTGCTTTCCTTTGGACCAAATCTGCAACAGCAGTCTTGTTGTCTGGGCAGCCCAGGACCACCATACACGCTGCCCAGGTTTGCATCCCAGGAAAGTCACTTTGGTGCAGCTAACACAGTGGTTCGATTTCACCCCTGGAGGTGCACTCCATTGTCTCTCAGGACAGACAGATGCTAACAAGTGTTACTAGTGTTATAGGCAAATATGACAGGGAAATATTTTGAATGGGGACTTAATTTAAACTGAGTGCGGTAGAGATACTGAAGAGTGTTACAGGCTAGCAAGCGTTAGTGCTGCCTCTCATCTTTTTGTGAGCTAAGAGGAAATTGTTTTGTCTCAATTTTCCAATATTTCTCAGGGCTAACGGTACGATACCTTACAGCAGCAGTGGATAACACTTTGTCAGTCTGAGGGCTGCATTTCCCAGTGGGAGCTTTCTGGGGGCTGCATGTAAGGAGTGGGTGGGGTAGATGCAAAAGTGAGCATGGCAATGAGATGTTCCTCTTGCCTTTGGACAGTAGGATTCATTCCCTTCCATTTGCCTGGGCAAATAGAAATGCCTTAACCTGGTGGAGGAAAAATGTTAATGTCAGCCATTATGTCCTGTCTCTTTGGGGAGGTCATTTAGACTGGGGGAGCCACTGCAGAAAAGTTTCTCTCCTGTTGGAGATACACAATATACCTCCATTAAGGAAGGATTTCCTGTTTCCTTTGTGTGAGCCTCTTGACTTACTGAGTTCTGCTGATTCTGATGGCTGCATTGTGCATGGTTATTATTTATTATTTTGCTGTTTTTATTGGTGGCTTAATTGTCTTGGCCATTTCTGCTGTAGCCCACTCTCAGATTACTTCTGTGATGAAGAGCAGGCAATAAATATCCTAAATAATTAAGGAAGGTATTCAGGAAAGGACTTCAGCTTGGAAGGTTGATGGTCCTTCTATCTGAGGGGCTGTTTGGTCCAAGCCCAGCTTAAAGATTAAGAATTGTTACGAAGAGAAAGCAGAAGGGACCTTGAAGCTGCCTATCCACCATTACCTTCTGGATATTGCAAGATATATTGTTTTTCTGTTTTCTAGTAATTATTTCTACATTTGCATATATACATGTAAATTAGCATATGAATTTTTTTGGGAAACACCTGCCCTCTTTTGTCCTCTCTTTTGGTGATGCATGTCCCCTTTCTGGCCACTCTAGCCTCAAGTGAAAAGCTTAAGATTTGGGGAGGCTGATACGTGAAATCAATGCAGCAACCATGTGGGTGGGTGGGTGGGTGGTAATCACACGGGTCTTTCCTAGCCATCCTTTTCTTCTGCAAGGTTTAATATTTAGAACCATGGTTGAGCATCTGCTTTACACACAGAAAGTCTCAGGTTCAATCCCTGGTATTTCCAGGTAGGCTTGAGAGAGTAACTCCTTCCTCAAATCCTGGAGAGCCTCTGTCAATCAGTGCTAGTCAACACTGAGCTAGAAAAACCCAATTATTTGACTTTGAATCAGCCAGTTTCCTATGTTGCTGTGTTCATTTGTACCCAATGTTCAGGGCCAATCTAAGGTTTCTTTTATTGTCTCATCTGCACATGAAATCACACCATTTTCTTTCTCTCTCTAAATAATGTTACTTGCATTGACCCCTTTGGGTCTGATGAACTATAAATCTAAATAATGCCTGAGATGATGACCAAGGCATTTTTGCGGTACCAGGGAAGTCAAGGACATCTCATTATCCAGGCCTTCCATCCCTTCCCTTCTACTTCCTTCAGCTTTTGATTAACCTGCAGGTTGTGTAAACAGATCAGAGACTGAAGTGAGTTAAGGGGCCTATTATCTCAGGATAATGAACCGTGTAAATATGTGTTCGGGTGAGAGCCTATGTTGAATCAAGACATAGATTTTATCCATTTTCTGCCACTTGTAGCCAACAGAAATGCCACAGCCCAATTAACAGAGATGTAGCCAATTTGCTTGCATCTGAGATGATTAATCATCTTTTGCAGCAACATCACAGCTTACATGTAGTGGTTTGTTCCTCTGTCAAATGATACACCACTGATTCAGATAGATGGAGAGAAGGGTGTCTCTCCAGATCAGGGGATTTCAAGCTTAGGTTCTGTGATGAAACAATCAGTCAAGGTGAGCAAGCTGCCCCGAATATAGCTTTTTTACCAATAATGATCTTTTTCTGCGATCTGCAATTTCAGAGAAACATTCTGTAACATAGGAGCCAGCTCTTAAGGGCTGAGGTCCCTTTGCCCCCCTCCCCATAAAATATTTGAGGGGGCCAGGCCTGTGCAGAGTTGGTGGGCATTGCCATTCAAATGGTGTGCATGTGCCACATCTTGTGATCGATTATGCGGGGTGGGGCTTACCTGGGTCTGCTCAATATTTCACTCAAGTTGGCAGCCCTGTTCTGCGACATATTTATTTGGTGGCCTTTGCCAGTAGCAAGGCCCAGCAGGTCACATTGAGCTTCATAAATTGCCCTGGAAAAGTAGTGGGTCGATATCTACCATAAACTGTGATGTGCTCAAAAGGAATAGTTAGTCCCCCTGAACTGTGATATCCCATGGAAATTTATCCAGAGTTCCTCAGTGTTCAGTGAAGGCTCTGGAAAGTTTACTTATCAAAGCAAGAATATTTACTTTTGATCTCATGAAAACCCCTGCTGTTATACCCTTTAGATGGTTAGTTAGAGTAACAGGCCAGGACATGGGAGACTGGGGTTCAAATCTCTTCAGGCATAGGCAAACTAGGACCTACAGATGTTTTGAGACTATAATTCCCATCACCCCTGACCACTGATCCTGTTAGCTAGGGATGATGGGAGTTGTAGTCCCAAAATGTCTGGAGGGCCGAGTTTGCCTGTGCCTGCTCTACTGGGCCATGAAGCTCACTGGCTGACCATGGGCCAGTCACTGTCTCTCATTCTATCCTACCTCATAGGGTTGTTGTGAAGCTAAAAAGGGAAGAGGGAGAATTATGTGTATGCTACCGAGCTCCTTGGAGGAAAGGTGGGGTATGTCTGTAACAATCAATCAATCAATCAATCAATCAATCAATATTTGGTGATAGTGAACAACAACAACAACAACAACAACAGGCAATCTTTTCTTTAAAAACAACAGACCTACCGTTACTCATCTTCCCCTCTTAGTGGGGTACATTCTACCTTCTCTTTATCATCTAAAAGTTCCATGGTAGCTGCATGGTAGGAGTTGCTGTGCTGGAGGCAGCCCAAGATATTTTGGTGGCTGAGAAAATCCAAATAGAGTAACAGTGGTATATTAATAAATAACAACCCCCAGTTTCCAGTCCTTGAATGACACCCTGTCAAATTGTTGCCCAGTCCTACTTAATATGCCTCGGCTGATATAAAAGGCAGGATGCTCCCCCATTCAAATCACTATCCACACACCCAACCAGCTAAAAGTGTTCTTGTTGTGGCTACATCTTCTGAGTCATCATCTCAACCCTTCACATCTGACAGTGAGTACCCAAATGAAGAGGCCATGCTCCTGGTGTCTTTCTGGATTGCTGCCAAAGTGTTCCCGAACTCAAGCTGTAAATTCACAGATAAATAATAAAGGCCACAGTTTTAATGGGCAAAACTACACGTGACCATTATTCATGTTTTCTGTGGTTGGTTGGTTGTTTAAGTGTGCTTAACCTGGCAGCATTTATTTTGAAGAAAAATAGGATCCAATTCAGAATCTGCTCCTCATCTGAATCAGGGCCCAGCATAGTACTGGTTTTCTTGCCCCTGTTTAGTATAAATAGCTCTGCAAAGTGCTGTTTTACTGCAAACAGCACTTTCAGGGGCAAAGAGCAGCCAGTGGGCTATTCTGAGTGCAGGACCCCAATTAGACCTGGGAGCTTTTGGATTGGGATCCATGCAGATTAATAGCCCCACCCCACTAATAAACACCACCAGGTTAAGCACACATACCGCTTTTTCAGTGTGAGTAATTGACACAGGTAAAGGTAAAGAGATCCTAAAAACTGGGCATTTGATGCTGCAATTGTTATTTGTACCACTAGAGGTCAGAAGAAAACACAGCCAGAAAAAAAGAATTGCATGCAAATGACACAGGAAGCATCACATCAAAACTGCACTTTCCCGGGCAGCTTATGTTCCCAATTAACAAGACAGCATGTTTCAATTTTTCAAAAATAATTTTACGTTTCCGTTGCCTAGCAACCAGGAAGCACATTTTTAAAATAAAGCATATGCCAAGATTTTCCATTGTACTTTATTCTAGTTCACAAGAATACAACTTCGCAAGGGTGGTGGGGAGAGAACCACCCTGGCAGTATGTTAATTATGTCTTTGTCAAGATGCAACACTCTAGTTAAGAGCCTTATACTTTGAGACTACAGGTGCTTCAAACCAACAGATAAAAAAACCCCCAGATAAAACTATGTAAATTTTCACTGCACTTTTCCTCCCAGTTGGCAAACCAGATCTTCCACCCTCTGTTTTGCAAGTCAGTTGGCACAAGAAGTGATAAAACTAGATTCAGTCCATTTCCAGATGCCCATGTACTGTGGCTTCACTTTTGGTTTCCATTCAAGATGCTGACATTTCCTTCTGGCTGATTTTATGTGAGATGGTGGCTCCTTTATTTAGCGATGCCCTATCTTGGTGTTTTGTCCTTAGGAATACCCAGTCCCTTCTCTTATGAAGTTGCATCAGCAGCATAAACTATACAGTGGTACCTCGGGTTAAGTACTTAATTCGTTCCGGAGGTCCATTCTTAACCTGAAACTCTTCTTAACCTGAAGCACCACTTTAGCTAATGGGGCCTCCTGCAGCTGCCACGCCGCCGGAGCACGATTTCTGTTCTCATCCTGACGCAGAGTTCTTAACCTGAGGTACTATTTCTGGGTTAGCGGAGTCTGTAACCTGAAGCGTGTGTAACCTGAGGTACAAGTATATTCTACTTTTTGTACCTCCACACGTTTTCCCTGGTGCCCTTCAGCTGTTTAATAACTAATCCAGCAATCAGCACCATTCATCACCACACTGAAAGAGTAGGAAGACTTGAGTGTAAAAGAAGGATTAAAGGGTGTGTTAGGCAAAGTCAGCTGTGATGGTTCATGGTAAAAAAGGTAAAGGTACCCCTGCCCGTACGGGCCAGTCTTGACAGACTCTAGGGTTGTGCGCTCATCTCACTCTATAGGCCGGGAGCCAGCGCTGTCCGCAGACACTTCCGGGTCACGTGGCCAGCATGACAAGCTGCATCTGGCGAGCCAGCACAGCACACGGAAACGGCGTTTACCTTCCTGCTAGTAAGTGGTCCCTATTTATCTACTTGCACCAGGGGGTTGCTTTCGAACTGCTAGGTTGGCAGGCGCTGGGACCGAGCAACGGGAGCGCACCCCGCCGCGGGGATTCGAACCGCCAACCTGACGATCGGCAAGTCCTAGGCGCTGAGGTTTTACCCACAGCGCCACCCGTGTCCCTGATTCATGGTAAGTAAATCCAAAATCCACTGTCAGGCCATTAGGACAAACCAAAACATTGCAAACTTTGACCTTGGTTTGCACATCATGGTAGCCAAGGTTTTTCCTATGGTTACAGGTTGTGGTTAAGGAGAGTTCTTAACTATGATCCTGTTGAAATTTCGGCTTCGCTGCATTGCCACACTGTGCTAAAAGGATCAGGGAGAAGCAAAGTGGGTGTGAAATCATTTCTGGGAGCCAACACTTTGTCCTGGAATAAACTGTAGTTTGGTTTTCTGTGACATCCAAATGAAACCTATGAAGGAGCAAGCTTTTAACTTCTCCAGAATCTGCCTACCTCCCAAGTAGAGCCAAAACTATTTAAGTCTTTTATCTCTTCCCATATGCCATCTTAAGAATGTAGTGTAGACTTCATGGCTTTGACATTAAGGCCATATTCAATGCCATTCATTTAAAGCACTATGATATAGTCATGACTTCCCACAAAGAATTCTGGGAGCTGTGGTTTGTGAAGGGTGCTGAGAGTTGTTAGAAGGTTCCCATTCTTCTCAGTAGTTTAACTCTTCCTCCTAGGCAACCCTAACTCATCTACACCTGCTTTGTTTTACATCTAGCCTGAGAGAAAGTTCTGGAAAAATTCAAATGCTTTCTTGCTATTTTGGGACATTTTGGTTGGTCTAAGAGATATTCACCTGGCTGTGGATATTGGATCTTTATCATCTGAAGACGGTAAAGATTTGCAGCATGCTTCCAAGGCTTTTAATTAAAAGGATCTGTATATTAATTAATTATTATATATTAATTAAAAGGATCAATATAACATGGTGGTAACAGTATCTCAGACTGAAAACTGCATTTCAGACTTCTTTCAGAGAAAAGCCCACACTTCAGGATTTCAGTTAGCTTTTCTGCAAGAAAGTGAACAGTATTTTTTAATTTCAGTTGAATTTTCCATGCATTCTTATTGCTCGGTGCAGTGAAATCGTAGTGCTTCATAGGATGTGAATGACATTTATTTTCATCACTGCATCAGAAAAGAAATGTGTCCTGACTCCCTTCAATATGTCACCTCAAAACCATTTGGCAAGAAGGGAGAGAGATTTTCTGAAAACAACAGTGGCTTCCTTTTTTCTTTTTCTTTTTGCAACTGAATATATTTGCAGCTGAGTATTAACCTACAGCCATTACTCATCACCACTGAATGCAAGTTGATCTTGGACAAACAATTAACATGGCACATCGCAACAAATGGAAACGAATTAAAAATTAAGCTGCACACCACAGACTACAAACTCTGTTACTAAACCAGAGGGCAGTTTAAAACAATGAAAAACAAAACCCCGAACTGCTGTATTGGCTACTAATGTACAGAGCAATCCTAACTATAGGAAGCCAGTGGAAATTAATGTCGAGTTAAGTAAAGCCAGTATAAGCTTTGCACTCCCCTAGATTTTCCTTTGGCATAAGTTCTCCCATTTAAATCCCCTTTCAGGAGTGAGGCTGCTGCCAGCTGAGTCTGCCTGAGCCTGGTAGAGGGACAACAAAAAGCTTTTAATATACTGTACAATTTGACTTACATGACCCTTACTGCTAGTGTAAGTTCCGCCAGGTAACCAGATCATATAGAATCATAGAATTGTGGAGCTGGAAGGAACCCCAAGGTGGACAGAATGGGACGCTTCATGCTGGCAGATGGCAAAGACAAGCACTGGCCAGCAGGGCTGGGCAGAGGGCCACCTTTGCCTAGTCCAACCCCCCTACCCAGCCCAGTGCAAAGGTTGGCTTAGATTGCAGTCGCAGCATGTGCAGCTGCAACCACTGCATAATGCGTCCCAGTTTAGCCCTGCTTTTCCTCCCTTTGTTGTCTGCCCTGTGTTTGAATGTTATATTGTAAGCTCCTTGGGGAAGAGCCCTCTCCTCTTATCCTCTGCAAAATGTCATGACTACAGATGGCGCTATGTAAATAATTAGAATTGTAGCAAAGGCACTAACAGCTGCTGAAGTCAGGGCATCTTGAGAATATAGGCTTCCTCGCAGTTCCTAGGCAAGGCATTTTTTTGGCATTAATCTGGGGTGAAACTGCTTAAAAAATATCCCTTTGTATTTGAAAGGGGAGGAAAAATGACTCACTGGGTTGGAATTGTTCACTTCTCAATGCTGGCATGGAGGAGGTCCATCTAGAACAGCTCTTTTTTGTTGCAAGTATTTTCCTCCTATGAAGATAATAAACCTTGACATTCAAGTCAATTTGTCCCCTTCTGAGACAAGGCTCTGATGCTGGCAAATAGAGACACACACTGGCACGTAGCCTTATTAGTATCGATGGGAATTTTTGTAATGTAACAGGTTTAGAAGGGGCCAGTGTGTGTCAGCTACCGAATGCTCAAAGCATGGTTGGGTGTGCTATATCAAAAGTCCAATTTCAAGAATGACACATCCTTCAAGAAACTGTCCCAAACCATCTCTATAGTTATGTTGTATCATCTCAGTCTTCATGTTTTCCTCCATGATTGTAGAGTACGCACAGTGCATGTTGAAGGACTAGATGGACAAATAGTCTAGCCTAGTATAAGATCACTTCCTAGATTCCCACCAATGACCTCATTCTCCTTCCTGAGCAATTTCCACGCAGGCTGATGTCATTGTTGAAAGTCATTAGAAATTATTGCCATGTTCTTGGATTCAGTGGAGATGTCCAGCTACCGATGACTCCAAGAGACTCTGTAGGGAGGGAGCAGTAAGGTTTGGAACAGCATTGGCAGAGTTTAGTTCAGAAAACCCATCCAACTTCCTTTCCCCAATGCTTTATTTATCTGGGGCTGCGGGGTAAGTTAGGCTGAGAACCAGTGGCTGCACAGGTTCACACAGTGAGCTTCATGGCTGAGGTTGGTGGTACAAAGTGTGGGATATTGCTCTAGCGGAAAAGCTGGCTGGTGTGAGTAGGACTGGGAGAAAAATGAAAGTAAAATATATGTTAGAAGGTAATATCCACTTACTGTGTATGCAACAAAGTAGGTTGATTTTGTGGGGTGCTGGAGGCAGCGGGCTGCAGCTTAGAAGGCCACCTCTAGCTTTGAGTCCCCAGTGCCTCATCCCTCCTTGCAAATGTGCTCAGCTTAGGTTTTTTGGGGTTGTTTTTTTTGAAGAAAGTGTTTCTGGCACTTATCCTGAGTAATGGGAACCAATGTTTCAGTGCAAAGCATTAGATGAGACTGCTGCAGAGGAGGATCAATATTCACAATGAAGATTGCAGGTTTCACAGATCGAAACACATTCTGTTTCCCTGAGAATCAATAACTATATCAGCTACCAGTGACTTTCCAAAGTACCTTTCTTTTATGCAAGGTGGTGCCACCACAAATGCAATTAAGTACAAACATTTATAAATGCGCACTAAACAGCATATCTTCATCCTGGTTGGAATTGCAGTGTATTCAGTGAATTTAACTGCGCTGTTCTGTAGGTCCTTGAGACGTCTGTAAAACTAAAGCTAGGACAAATGGATCTGCATAGTAATAGTGAGAGAATAGCATCTGATGTCAGTATAAAACACTGTTTTCCTTCCTAAAGTAGCATACCAGCATGTCTAACACCCAGGGCAACAGGTATTATTATTATTATTATTATTATTATTTATTAGATATAAAGGTAAAGGGACCCCTGACCATTAGGTCCAGTTGTGGCTGACTCTGGGGTTGCAGCGCTCATCTCACTTTATTGGCCAAGGGAGCCGGCGTACAGCTTCCGGGTCATGTGGCCAGCATGATGAAGCCACTTCTGGAGAACCAGAGCTGCACACGGAAATGCCGTTTACCTTCCCGCCGGAGCAGTACCTGTTTATCTACTTGCACTTTGACGTGCTTTCGAACTGCTAGGTTGGTAGGAGCTGGCACCGAGCAACGGGAGCTCACCCCGTCACGGGGATTCGAACTGCCAGCCTTCTGATCTGCAAGTCCTAGGCTCTGTTGTTTAACCCACAGCGCCACCTGCGTCCCATTATTAGATATACATAAAACTTAATGTCAAGAGAGGCTTGAATGCCCCATCCTCACTTTGATATTTGAAAAATCAGCATAAGCAGCCAGTAAGAGTTAAAAGACAGCATGTTGGAGCCAGTGGCTGGGCGGGCCAGGATGTGGAAGAAAGGAAGCCTTCATGAACCGAGCCCAGAGCACTGACCCATCGAGCTCAGCATTGCCTATCAACAGAATCATGGAAGTGTAGAGTGGGAAGGGGCCATGAGGATCTTCTAGTCCAACTCCCTTTGAGGTGCTTTCAAACTGCTAGGTTGGCAGGCGCAGGGACCGAGCAACGGGAGCTCACCCCGTCGCGGGGATTCGAACCGCCGACCTTCTGATCGACAAGTCCTAGGCTCTGTGGTTTAACCCACAGCGCCACCCGCATCCCTACTCTGGCACTCGTCACGGTGTCCCGTTGCGCTAGTAGCAGTTTAGTCATGCTGGCCACATGACCCGGAAAGCTATCTGTGGACAAATGCCAGCTCCCTCAGCCTGAATCGAGATGAGCACCACAGATATGAATGCCGCACCCCATAGTTGCCTTTGACTGGACTTAACCATCCAGGGGTCCTTTGCCTTTAGCTTTGCCTTTACCTACCCCTAAAAGAATGCAAGGCCTTACACCCCAAAATGAAGTCTCCTCACACCTGGAAGAGAAGATGTATCCCATCATGACTTATGAAAGCACTTAATGTTGCAATTGTGCTCAAAGCTCTTTGGAGAGCTGCATTGTGCTATTATGATGGTTGAACAATACAATCCTCTGAGATCACCGAAAGTCCTGCACCTCTCACTTGTTGATTCTCTTCTGTGACTCTGGTAGAGAAACCTGGGGCCACATTAGTGGCCTGGTCAGGCCAGCTTGGCAGGCTTCTCACAGGAAGTAATAAAAATAGCAAGCGCTTTACTAGAAGCACAATAGGGTGACTGGCAAGTTTTATAACTGGTTCTTCTACATTTGTTAGGGGGAGAAATAAATCCCTGGTTTCTCTGGGGCTTTTCAGTGGTTCTTTTTTTAAAAGCAGTTTGTAAATAAAGCTCTTACATGTTAAGGGAGAGAATGAAGTGTGCTGCTGGTGGTTGGGCAGACTTTATAATTGAATGGCTGTCTCTCCAAGCAGGGTTCATGGACTCAATAATTCCACTTCCAAAAGGGATGCATTCTCCTGACAAGCATTTATTGTGAGTCCTATTCTGTATGAATGGTAAGATTTGAAGACTGCAGTGGGGAAGAGAGTAGGCTGCAGTGGAAGAATCCTAGAATCATAGAACTGCAGAGTTGGAAGGGACCCTGAGGTCAACTTTCTGCAATGCAGGGCTCAAGGTTTCACCCCTGCCCCAGTTACTTCTCTTACTTCTTAAAATTAGGGACATGAGAAGCTACTTTTCACCAAGCCGGGCCAATTGTCCATCTTGTGCTAAGCTCTCTGACTGGCAGCTCCACTCAGGCAGAGTTCTTTTGTATGACCCTCTGACTAAACACCAGGAAGGACTTTCTGACCAATCAGGGATGCTTTGGTTTAGATTCCTGCATTGCAGGGGGATGGACTTCCAAATCTATGATTCTATGGGTTCCGTTAAACTTGGGATACCAAAGATTGCATTGGGGGAGTTCTGCATGCAGAACATTTGTTCCATTACTGAGTTGTGGTTCAATTCTCCCCATACTCCACCTCTTTACATTTTATATCCCATCCTCTTCTGTCTCCGCAACTGTTCCTGTATAAGGTTGCCAAATGTAGATTTCAAAAATTCTGGTTCCTGTCAGGTCAAGGGGCCGTGGACATTGTTAGCAGGACCCACACATCGGGTCTTTTCAGTGCAGCTGGGCATATCACAAAACAGATTTCTGTGGAGAAGTCAGCCACCCACTGTCTTAAAATTGCTCTGAGACATACATACAAATTAGCATCTGCAGTGTTTAAGCAAATATTGCCATGAGCCAATGCCCCAAGGCCTTTAATTACTTAGCACCAGTGGAACTGGTGGATTGGACTCCACAGATAGTAGAGGTAATAGTAAAAGCTACCTGTTTTCTCCTGTGGCAGTGCTGGTAGATGCAGCTGGCTGAAGATTAGGGTTCAGTTGCCCATGCAGCAGTGAAGCTCACCAGGTAACCTTGGGCCAATTCCTGTCTTTAGGTGTGACCTAGCTCACAGGATAAGAGGGGGAGGGCAACATAAGGCAGGATATCAGTGGAATATAAATGGAGGGATATAAATGGAATAATAAACTGGCGGAGACCCACCAAAAACCACAGGCGGGAGAAGCCTGTGGACGTGGGATTCGGCTGGCACCTTTTGCGCCTCCCCTACTTGCGGGGGAACCCGGTTTCGGAGATCTGGAGCGACGTGGGGTGAGCGGCGCGGTGCTTCGAATCGACTGCTCTTTTTACGAAGCGAAGCCGCATTGCTGTTGCCGGAGAGCGCTGACTTTTTCCTGTGGACAATTGGACTTTAAACAACTACCCGTGAGTAGAACGGAAAATTGGATTATGAAACATCTTAATTTGGCACTGAAATGGGAAGGTCTAAACAGGAAGTCCGCCTTCCGCTTTTGTAAATAGATTGAAGCAGAGACATTGCAAGCTAAAGTCTGGAAAGTCATTTGTAAAGGACTAAATTTCCATCAGCCCCCCTTGGAAGTAGGAGAAGAGGGGGGAAATTTTAGACTGTTTAAACCTGCAGGAGAGAGAGTAAAGAAAGACAAATTTCCACCGTCTTGAACCTGGGAACGGGGTGTCAGAGACAGGCGCTTTGGGGAAGTTCATTGACTGTGAATAAAACGTTCTTTGACAGATAGTTAAAAAAGAGAAACATATTGATTCCAATGTTTCCTTTTGCATTTAAAAGGAACAAAATATCTGAAAAACGAAAGGAATTTGGTTGCTGGATCTGCTTTTAAAAAGATGGATACAAACAGAAATTGTTTCCTCTAGAGGGAGCTTGTGAAACTGTTGCTGGAGTCGATCTGGGGAATTCTACAGCTGTAGAGATTAAGATCGTGAGAACCAGACATTGACCTTGAACAAGAATGTGCCCAGAAGAAGCCTTAGTGCTTGCTTTTTGCAAGACAAGCGCTTTACTGGAACAGCTACATGAGAAGATGGATCTGATGACTGTTGCAGTTAGCAATTTTGGACAAACAGTGAATACCTATATAGAAACCACTCAGGAACCAACCCAGGAATTTGCTTTGACAGGGCAAGTTGTGCAGAAGACAAAGGAGGAGGTTGTTGCTGAACCTCAAGTAATAGAAATGGAGAGAGCCGCGGCCTTGCAGGAACATAAGTTGTTGTTTCTGACGACTGAACCTGGAGAAAGCCAGATTTGGAGAGATGGAGTACTGCTTGGTTTGGAGATGGGAAGTTGGATAGATCCCCCTATGCAGGGATGTTTTGACCTTTGGGATCTGGTTTCGGGCCAGGGGGAGTTTGGAGTTGTGGGGGCCCTTAACCTTGGAGGGACTTTGAAACATGCCTTCAAATATTTTTTGGATTTCAGTGCTGACTATGGAGAATGGGCTGACCAGTCGAGAAGGGATAAAGACATTGTCAAGTTGGAGTCTCCCTGAGATCTACCCCTCAGTGAGAAAGGAAGGAAATTAAGGATAAGATCAGCAGAAGACAAAGTAAAGTGCAGGTATGAACAGGAAGAAGACCTGCAGAACGGACATGGAAAAGACTTAAGAGCCTCGGATAGAAGGTCACCAGGTTGATGGACTATATGGAAGGGATAGAAAGGACTGACAAAACCCGAGACCAGGAAGAAGAGACGATGGATGAAGATTGGAAGAAAGTTTAAAAATTCATTTAGAGAATTATTGTAAAAGTAATGAGTGTTAGAAAAAATGTTAGAATGAAACTATTTGGCTTTAGTAGAAATGCTAAAAGGAATGTGTATAAATAAGTTATAAGTTTTAAGCTTTAGGGCTTTTATGGTAAGATAAGGTTAAAATAAATTAAGGTAATTTAACGACAGAATATAGTGAAAGATGGAAAGGGTTTGCTGAGATAATTAATAACTAGAATACAAAGAAGGGAGGTGCGAGGAGGTCAATGAAACAAGTTAACGAAAGATAAAGATTTGGGAATATTGGATTTGTTTTTAATTTTTTGTTTGCTTTTGTTTTTGGTTTGGATGTATTATGTGTTTTGTTTTTTCTTTTTTTTTGTTTTTTGTTTTTATTGACCTATATTGTTTAATTCCTTTTTTGTCTATCTTTTTTCCTTTTCCTTTTTTTCCCTCTGTAATTTTAAATTCTCAATAAATATCATTATATATATATATATATATATATATGGATGGAATAATAAACCAACCAAACAAATGTTTTTACAAAACATGCACAATGCCCATTTGGGTGGCATCCATGTTGTAAATATAACATGTGCTCTAGCAACTGAAACATAGGCAAGCACATCAATGTCTATAACTCGTCCTGTTGGCTCACCAGTAACTGAACTGAGCTGCAGTCTGTGTTAGGGTTAGTTCAGTACCAGAGAATATGCATTGCATGGATATATGCTGAAGGCGCAAGTTTAACCCCTGAAGTCTTCCGCTTATAAAAGGATCCCATTGAAGGAGCTCTGCCTAACATTTTGGGGAACCCAGAAGGGTCGTAGCTCAGAGTACAGCCTGCAGAGGATTCCAGGTTCAATCTCTGGTATCTCCAGATAGGGCTGACCGGAGAGCGACTACCAGTTAATGTCAGCAATTCTGAGCTAGATGCATCAAAGGTTTGAATCAGTATAAGGCAGTTTCCTGTGTTCCTGTATTTCCTATGTTCAGACTTTTCCTAGCCACTGCCTGTCCGAGTGGCCACTTACTTGCAAAATGGACCAAAAGGCATGGTGGTGGTTGTTTTTTTATGTTCAGATCAATCATTCTCCAAATACTCTCAGCCAGTGTGAGAAAGCTGTGACCTGCCTTGCACAGAGGAGCATGATTACGTAAGCCCAAACCAGACAGAGGGCACTATCTTTTGTTTTGGAACAGAGGGGTGCAAATGGGACCAGAAGCAACCCAGGGAGGAGTTAATTAAAGGAGGGGGGAAGAGTAAGGGGGTCCCATCTTATTTGTTTGGGGAAGCTATTAACTCTTCCGCTGTAGCAGTCTTGGAGGTGTTTGCTGTGATGGGATCATAGCCCACCCTCCTCAATCATCCCCCTCCCATGGGGTTTGGGTGGGGAATCACAGATGTCAGGAAAACTCATTTGGCGGCATTAATCAAAATGGATTAGATTGAGTGGCATCAAGGCTACCCTGTTAGCACAGCATCAAAGAGATGTCCTCTCTGCCCCAGTGGCCTGCATTGTCCACTGCTTTGAAATTCTGGAGCCATCCAAACATTTACTGAAGGGGCAGGGTTGCTGCGTTGTGGCTAAAAGCTCACTGGAGCCTAATCCCTCATGCACTTCTGTCTCCTCTGTTTACAGTATAACTGAGTTAAGTAATCTGGTGCATTGGGGTGTTGGTGGCTGGAAGAGTTCAGAGCCCCAATTAAGATCCCAGCCAGCTTGTCCGTTCCAACTGTTTCGTGATGGCTGGACTGCCACAGAGCCAGTTCGTGCTGGAATGAACAAATACGCTCCCACATTTGTGACATTGGTACAATGTTTCTAAAGCCAGAAGGTTTTATTGGCTGTTGCTTGAAGAAGTGCCTTTCTTTTTCCCTCTGCCCAGGAAGGAAAACAGATTGGGATTAGATTTTTGAAACAAGCCTGGTTCCCGCACCCCACTGTCGAACAGTGGGGGGCAGCGGCGTTAAAGTACCACAGATGTTTATTTGGAAACGTGTTCTGGGGAGAATATAAAATTATGCAGTAGATATGACATTGCAGTGGGTGCTGTATTTTTATTTTAAATGCCACAAATGAATTTATGCATTGAGTAAATACAGTCACCAGCTACCATACGTGTGACATTTCTCAGATGAAAGTAAGGCAGATATACATTAATATATCTGTGGCTTATGGCAATTGTCTTTCCTAGAAGACAATGAGCGTCATTGACTTGTGAGGCAGGTGGGTGAAGGGTTTGCCAACAAAAATAAGCTCGGAAGTGGGGCTGGGGGGGGCAGGACCTGACATTTCAATGGACACCAGTACTCACAGCATCAGGGATGGGGGGATATGTTATGCCCCTTCCACAAGAGTGTTTGGGTTACAGTCCATTTGCTTTCTGCCATAGAAATCGATGCAAGCACCATGGACAGGCAGGGTGCTTGCAAAGTGTTCCTCAGGGTTCAATATGCATGGGATTTATTCAGTGCAATTCCTTTTGGTTTTCTTCCCTAGACAACATCTTCCATTGACCCTGAGAGAGCTCTCCAGCTATTCATGCATTTTCTAAATTGTCCCTCATGATCACAAAGGGACATAGTGGTAGCACTCAGGGATATTTATTGGCTGTGTTGACCTTTTAACACTGTGACAAACAACACTCATTCATTGAGGGGAGTGAAAACAGGCTGTTTTCTAGTTTTCAAAAAAATGCAATTCAGCAATCTGACTGCCTTCTTCACATGGGGCCACAGACACGGACTCTCTGTCTGTCTCTCACTCACTGTCTCACTCACACATTCTACCAAAAAAAAAAAAGTGCTTGGAAAAGTTCACCTGATTTTTAGATATAGCAGCGTGATTACGTAAGAACATCCTGATGGAAATGACAGCATTTGTGGTGCTTATGGAGATTATCAGTGGCTATTAGCCACAATAGCTATGTATCTACCTCCACTACTGGAGGCAATATGCCTCTGAATTCCAGTTGCTGTTGGACTCAGATCCTTTTTGTGGGCTTCCCATAGGTATCATGTTATGGGAACAAGGATCCATTGGCCTGATCCAGCAAGCTCTTCTTATGTTCTGTGTGACAGCTAATTCAGGTAAACTCTCTAGATTCTTGCAGGCTAAATAGTTGTGTAGAAACTGGGGCTTCTCTCCCAATCCTAGCATCCAAGATGGAGCCATAGCTATGGGGGAGGGCTGGCCAGGATTTTTGTCCCGGGTGAAGCCTCCAGAGGGGCACCATTGAGGTTCCCATCCTCTGTGTGTGTACGCAAATGTGTGTGGGGGTGTGTGTGTGCCAAACTGGGTCTTTGATCTGGGTGAAATAAAGCCCAGTTTCGCCCCTGTCTAAGAGAATCTGCAGGGAAGGAGGTATCTTTTGAGATATTTGGGGCCTAAGTCATTCAGGGCTTTAAATACCAATGTGAGCAACTTGAATTGGGTCTGGAAATGAACTGGCAACTCATAGAATCATAGAATCTTAGAGCTGGAAGGGACCCCAGGATCATCTTGTCCACCCCCTGTAATGTAGGCATCTCAGCTAAAGCATCCATGACAGATGGCCCTCCAACCAATACTTAAAAACCTCCAAGGAAGGAAAGTCTACTCCATAATTAAAGAGGAGGCTCCAGTAATGCATAATTAGCCTAAAGCTACCTTACAGGGTTGTAGTGAGGATGAAATCGGGAGGAGAACCATCTGCACCACCTTGAGAGCCCATATAGAGTCCTTACATAGGTTCCCTATTGGTAGGAGAAAATAACAGAGGCCAACCAGAGAATATTGAGAAGCAAAGCAGCTAGTAAGCCTGATCTTTATTGATCTGTTGCAACAGGGTGCTCCCCTCACACACAGGAGAGGAAGAGGACCCCTTAAAATGCCGTGCAACAAGATCCTTGGAAGATAAAGGTAGCATAGACATGCAATAAATAAATAAATAAATAAAAATAATGCAGGGGAAGGGTGTAAGAATAAAGGTGTTGCACACATCCTATTTTCATCTTCTAAAGTTTGGAAGACATGAATTGTCCTTAGAAGTATTTTTTTAAAAAAAATAATAATCCTTGGTGGTCAGATTTGAGAAACTCTGCTTTATATAGGTTGCTGTGCTTTGTTGAAAGTCCCTTTAGAACATGCTCAGCAGTTTGAAAGACAAACAAACAAACCTTCCCTCTTATACAAACGATGTTTGTTAGCTTTGGTACCTGAGGCAGATTAAGTTTGGAATCTGTGTCCATGTTGTTTCAAACACATCCCAAAACATCCCACAGTTAATTGCTCAGGAAACTGCTGAAGAACGGTGTGGGAACTTGTGGCGGGGGAGATAACTTAATTTGAAACATTTAAGTGTCTCGGAGAATAGAATCTCTTATTTTGAGCTTTCAGTTTTTATTAGTTTCCAAATAACAGACTGCAAACCAGGACACAGAATGTTGTACTGGAGAGAATTAATTGTGTTCTGTCAGTGGTGTACCAGCAACTAGCATAATGGAACTGTTACAGTCACTTAACCGTGATGGAGTTCATCTTGTCCTTTGGACTATGGCAGAGGTATATTATTATTATTATTATTATTATTATTATTATTATTATTAATTTCACCTGCCTTTCAACCCAAGTTCCCAGAGCAGGTAACAACAATTTCAGATACAATATTAAAAAGAGTCTAAACCCCCAGCCACTCAGAAAACTAGGAATAGACTTTCAATAAACTTTCAGACTCTTGGGTTCTTACCCCAGATATTACAAGGTTTATCTGCTGTGAGCAACAACTTTATTTCCCTCTCCAAAGCTTTTCCCTTGCTGGCTTTATCCCATTAAAATTCTTGCCCTTGATAGTCTTTGAGTGAGCCTAAATCAAACACCTTCCCCTATTCTGACAAAGTCTCTTTTAACAGGCGTTCCAAAGAAAGTTTTCATAGTTCATTCTTCATCGCTTTGTTAATTATCCTCCCTTGGTAGGAGAGATAATGCAGCCCACCTACATTATGTCTTGGCAACTGAAGCTTTTTTTTTGCAGAGTGCATATTCGAAATAGGATAGAGGCGGAAATTGTATACACATCTACCTGGCTTTTAAGAGTTTTATACACTGTTGTATACGTTCTGGTTGTATAGGTCCTTCAATTCACAGCAGGTTAAGGGGGGGAAATAATTTATGAAATGACTCAAAAGTATGCTTGTTATGCCTAGCAATGGATTTTGTGGGATTTGCTGGGTATTTGAAAGGTATTAAGTTTTAATCTTGCGGAGCAATATTTGTCTTAAACCTGGTAGGAATGTGTCAGTACTGGCCCGGTTTTGTTGCTTTTTTAAAAAATGCACTGAAGGTATCTATGTGCTGGTAAATAGGCAGTTGGAGCATATATAACAGATTATATCTCATATGCTCTAACCACCCCTATTTACCAGGGATGGTCCCAGTTTTCTGGTGCCTGGCTCTGGTAAATCATTGGCCCGGCTTGGACAATTATGCATTGATTTATTGTTTCATGCAAACTTGGAAACTATGGTTACCAACCTCAGCCCAAGCAAGGTTATTAAACCAACTTCAAAGGAAACAAGGAACAATGTTTAAGAAGCAGAGCTCTGCAACAAAATGTGGCAGTGTATCCCTGGTGTACAGGGACACAGGTGGCGCTGTGGGTTAAACCACAGAGCCTAGGGCTTGCCAATCAGAAAGTCGGCGGTTCGAAACCCCACGATGGGTTGAGCTCCCGTTGCTCGGTTCCTGCTCCTGCCAACCTAGCAGTTCGAAAGCACGTCAAAGTGCAAGTAGCTAAATAGGTACCGCTCCAGTAGGAAGGTAAACGACGTTTCTGTGCGCTGCTCTGGTTCGCCAGAAGCGGCTTAGTCATGCTGGCCACATGACCTGGAAGCTGTACACCGGCTCCCTTGGCCAATAAAGCGAGATGAGCGCTGCAACCCCAGAGTCGGTCACAACTGGACCTAATGGTCAGGGGTCCCTTTACCCTTTATCCCTGGTATACATGCATCACCTGGTTCCTTTGCTCCTCTGACCCATCCTGTGTCCTTTCTCAATAAACTGAAGCCCACCCACCTACTCGTTTCACACTGCCCTCTCTAAGACATGTTGTTCAGAAACCCACACATACTAAAACACATTACAATAATGCCCATTGGAAACAAGGGAACCGTATCTGAATGCTCACTGGAAATAACGGGAGCTCTGAATGTCAGCTTTCATGACAGGGCTCCATTGAAATAAATGCAGGCTTCAGTGTTAAATGTAATGCAAACATGTTAACTACTCACTTGAATAGAATGGGAAATGGTCAGAAAAGAGTCTGGAAAATTTCATTATACCCAGTTCTCACTTTGGTCCTGATGCTGGAGGTGATGGAAGAAATCTATCCTGCCTTGCTGAATATGTAGCAAATAATAAGAAAGGTCAAGGGGAAAGGAAAGGAGAGACTTGGCTTGCTTTAATCTACTTTGGAAATTCTCATATACTCCATTGCTGCATTCAGATGGCACTTTATCCCGTTTTCCTGATGTTTCCTTACCTTGAAACCATGCCACACTGTTGTGGCATTTTGGTTGTTCCTCCTAATAAAAGTGTAGGTATCGTGGGGGGCCACTAGGGGGCGCATTGGAAGATGGCCAACAATACCATCTCTCCGACCCACACGGGGTAATTAAGAGGCTGTTATGGGAGTAGGCGGCCTGCCTTGTTGCCCCAAGGAAATGGGGAACACTGCCCTTGCCTGCTGTGCCCATAAATCACTCCCTAATTCGAAAGAAGGGGTGAGGGCCCTAGGCAGAATGCCCCCGTGTGGACCTCGGCTCTCCTGGACGCTGTCTCTGATCGCACACTAGCTGCAGCAATTTGGAATAATTAATTACAAAAGAAGCAAATGCATATATTTCAAGTGAAGAAGGGGAGTGAAGTCTGCTAATTTAAGTGACCTCTGCGAAAGAAGACGACAGGTTGGAGAAACAGGAATATTTTACGATGAAGATACACCAAAGGCTGGGTATGTTGACAACGGGACTGAATGGGGGGACGGACCTTTTTTACTTTCCTTCTATGTGATTTACAAGAACCCCTCCTCATTAGAATCGTCGGTTGAACTGACCCAAGCAGGATGAGTAAGGTCTGTGTGGAGATAAACTTTAACCAAAAGTGTGCTTTATGGAGATCGGGAAGCAATAAGAGCTTTTGGAATGGCGCAGCAATTAATTCGGAGTCGCCATCTTGCCAAAGGATTTATAGCCGAGAGAAGGAACGGACTTGTTTTCAGACTGCATTCCTGGTGAATCTCCTCAGAGGTTTTGAGAAAGGAGGCAGATTGGTGAAGATTAATGACGCTAAGACTGTTTTGATGTATGGAAGTGATGTTACATGGAAAACGTCTGGATATGGCTACTGGATAAAAAATAATATCGACGCAGGATTACAAACTGTCTAACCAGCTTGCGGAGATTATCAGAGGTCACAAAGAGAAAGGAAAAATATATGAAAATAACAACAAGAGATGTGGAAAAACAAGAAGAAAGGACTGGATAGTATTGTGAACATCATAAGGTTAGATTTGTGGACATTAAAACAGCAGAAAGAAGCAAGAAGTTGATTGGATCCCCTTCAGAACTTGAAATATGGGTACCCCCAACAAAAAATTTAAATTCGGCTGTGTAATTTGGAATTTATGTAATTTGGTTTGATTTGATGTGATTGGTCGGTTAATAAAAAATTATTCTTAAAAAAAAAAAAGTGTAGGTATCGCTTAGCTGTGGATTTGGGAGTTGTTGGGTTTTTTTTGCCTATGGCCCAACATGCCTGATTCTGCCTTTTTTATGTGCATTTTTTAAAAAGACAGTTTTGGAAGCATGATCTGCCAGTGTGGAAATAATAACAAGCTGCCATGGGGCTGCATATTTTCATTTGTAAAGAGTTTTCGGTTGTCTCTTGAATGTATTGCTGGAATGAGTCACTCACCTCAAATGGCTTGCCAAGGAAACTAAGTGAGAGCTGATGAATTGACTGCTGTCCACATAACAGCTCCATTGTAATAGCTTCCTCCACTCCCACCCCATCCTTTAATTGTACTCATTACACCATCAAGTGCACTTACCTGTGCAAATTCTCCAGAGGCACCACATTAAACTTTTAAAACTCTTATAGTTGTATTGCTGTCCTTTTCTTGCTGTTGTACCAAAGGGTAGTACAAATGTAATGCAGCTGATCTCATTGTTAAGAGCATGGGTAGGCAAACTAAGGCCCGGGGGCTGGATCCGGCCCAATTACCTTCTAAATCTGGCCCGCAGATGGTCCATGAATCAGCATGTTTTTGCATGAGTAGAATGTGCCCTTTTATTTAAAATGCATCTCTGGGTTATTGGTGGGGCATAGGAATTTGTTCATTTTTTATTATATTTTTTCAAAATATAGTCCGGCCCCCCACAAGCTCTGAGGGACAGTGGACTGGCCCCCTGCTGAAAAAGTTTGCTGACCCCTGGTTAAGAGAGTTAAGGTAGACCTGGGGCCCCCACATTTCATGCCACCTCCCTTTTCCCCTTTCTGGTGGTCTGTGGGAGAGAATATTTTCTCCCTCTTCCAACACTAGAGCCCAGGGCCACTCAAGGAAGCTGAGAAAAGAAAGTACAGGAGAGACAAAAGGAAGCTCTTCTTCACAATGGGTATACACTATGGAATTTGTGACCACAAACTGTAGTGATGGTTACTGACTTGGATGGCTTTAAAAGGAAATTAGACAAATTCATGGAGGATAAGGCTATCAATGGCTATTGGTCACGGTGATGACTGTATGCTACCTCCAGGATACTTCTGAATGCCAACATCATGAGTCTGTATACCAGTACCTGGAGAACATGTTCTGCTTGTGAGGTCTCCAGAGGCATCTTGTTGACCACTCTAGGAACAGAGTGCTGGACTAGAGGGGCTTTTGGTTTGACACAAAATGGCTCTTCTTATGGTGCAAAATTCCACTTTATTTATTATCCACTTTAGCTGTGCATTCATGTTATATCTGCCTCCTTCAGCACCATGATTAATGCAGGCCATCTTCCCTCTTTTCCAGGGATTTCCAATCCATCTACAACCCATGATTCAGATACCTTCTCTCCTCCTACCCTCCTGTCTCAGCTCCTTGTGGGTGAAGAAACTAGGGACTGAACTTGGGAGGATAAGCATGTAAATATGTTGTCTGCCAATGATCTCTACCATCCCTCTACACTTAGACAACATTAGTAACTTGCCTGTAGTAATGGGAAGGAGATGTGCTACTGCTGGACAGAACTATACTCATAGCTGTCAACTTTTCCCTTTTCTTGCGAGGAATCCTATTCGGAATTAGGGAATTTCCCTTAAAAAGGGGGGGAAAGTTGACAGCTATGACTATACTTGCCTCTTCTGAAAGAAGAAATCTCTATGTCTTTTCCACAGGCTTACCAAGTTTCTTGTCCAAGACATTAGCAGAGCCAAAATTCTCTTTTATGTTGGGGAGGGGATGACCAAGGGCAATAGTAGGTTTTGGAAAGAGATTACAGTTGTCAATCCCTTCCTGAAATCAGCATTGGCCCTAGATGTTTCGCTGCTTGAAACAAGAGTCCAAATGGCCCTAGACACAAGACTTTTAAAAGCCTTGCTGCACCATTCAGACACCAATTCTTGCTGTTGTGTATCCCCCAAACTTCTGTAACCGATTCACATTGTTGTATGGTAGACCCAGAGTACCTGGGATCTGGCAGGCACAATCCCCCAGTGTAAAAGGAGCTTGCTTTTTAATAGGGAGAACTTGAAAGGGCTGAATTCTCACAGCTTTGTGTATCTAGCTACAGTTGTAGCACAGACAAAAATAGCAGTGCCTAGTTGTTTGCAATAGTTGTCACTTGCCACTGATATCATCTATTAAGATGGAGCAGAACATGATCATAAAGTTCTGTGTGCTTCTAAATTGGAACCTTTATGAAACCGGCAATGGTTATATAACCATCATGCTACTTCATTAAATGTGGATTAATGTCAATAACATTCTTTTTTGTAGGCTTCCTTCCAAAGCAGAACAGCGAGATTCTTAACAATCTGACACACAGCGGAAGGAATATAATTGCCTTTTTTTTCAAATTTAAATGAAGTGCAAATACATTTCCATTTTGGGCTTTTCACTGCTGTGTTTGAGCCAGCCTTTCTTCAAAAGGTTTTGAAAAACCTACCTGGGGGCATGTGGATTATTCTGAGTTGCAAAACTGTGCTGTGTTTCCTAGGTGCCTTTTGCAAATTGTCAGATTCTTTAATCAAAATCAGAATATTTAACAGTATCTCCTGGGCTACATCTACTGTGTGCATGGGTGTGTGATTAGCTGCTTTCCCTACAGCCCAGGTTACACTGGTGAATATGCACATGGGTTTGTCTGAATTGCTCAACAAGACTTCAAGCTGGTTGCCTATTTAGTATTTTATGACCTACCGTATGTCAAAGAGTTGCAGTGAGGGTGGAGGAATCATGTCTCACCCAAACTGCTTCTGGGAGGAGGTCAGGAGAACCCCCAGAACAGCATGCAAGGGGAGAAAATACTTCTGGCTTGCATGTAGAATGCACTGCAAAGCCCAATCTTACTACTGGAGTCCCTTTTAGCTGGAAATGCCTGGAAACTTCTGCCCTAAAAGCATGTATTGCTCCCACTACACTAGCCTCTGGCCTCTCCCCTTCATAAAGGCAGCAGCGGACTAATATTTTCAAAACTGTAGTGCTTGTAATATATAGGGGATGGATATGCACCAGAGCCAGGCCAAGTTAAGACATGTTGAGGCTCTAAACTATGACTGGTTTAAGAGGCTCATAAGCAATACAAAAAGGTGTATTAATCTAACAGAAAGGACAATGAAAATAGAAACAATAAAGTTTTAGATGTGCAAATAAGTGAGGATGCAACTAAAAACTAAATCTAACTAAAACGTAACATTTTAAAAATATTCTTTAGAGGCCTTGCGTAATCTGATGCCCTAAAAACTGTAGTTTATTTATGCATAAATCCAGCACGAATTGAAGTTCTACCTTCACTACCCCTAGAATCCAGCAAAAATGGAGCTTTAGGGTCAGTTCTAACAGGTGTACATCAAGTTCATATTTGGTGTTTTGCATCTCCCTGTGTGGACAAATTCAACAGAAGAGTGTACTTGAAATAATCCGCATGTTATCTTTGCAGAGTTTGATCTGTGTTGGCTGATTCAGACATGCAAGTTGGTGCTGCAGTTGTCAACTGCTGAACATGTGGGAAGGGGTGTGGCTCAGGCCTAGAGCAATAAGTTTTGCATGCAGAAGGTCCTAGTTTCCCTCTCTGACATCTTCAGGTAGAGCTGGAAGGAATCAATACTGAGTTGGATGGGTCAGTATAGTGCAGCTTCCAGTCCAAAACCAGAGGAGATGACAGAGTGAATGCTCAATATTAACTTACAATGGTGACCAAGGATGCTATATGCACATCACCGCCAGCAGGGTTCATTGATGATTTACAGGTGACATCATAATTGCATCCCTGCTGAGTGAGCTTATCTGTTCTTAGTACTATAGAGGAAGTACTGTGGGAGGAAGAAGTGTGTAGGATCTGGGAAGAGAAGATACAGAGGAGGTAGACAGAGAAAGCAAGGAAGGATGGAACTGAATGGCCTGAGGTGTAACAGCCCATGGATTTTCCCCAGGTATGACATGTTATTTTATAAGAATTTAAAAGGGAGTGGTGAATTTAATAGAATGCTAAACATAACATACTTCAAGCCATAAGCTTTCTTTCAGTTCATAAGCCTGAACTGAACCTGCAGTTGACACACCTCATTTGAAAACCGAACTACATTTTCCGGCAATAAAGTGGTCTGACTTTGCTCTATCAAGCCTGCTTTCTCATGTGGAAAATATCAACAAGCCCTCAAGCTCAGTAATTTAGTGGAACTCCTTGAAGTGCTTACATTGTGCAGCAGGTGTGGTATGGTTGTGTGGAGTTATTGCATTGGGGAAAGAGATTTGTTGCCCCTGCTCTCACATTTCCTCAGTTAGGCTTGGGAAGCTGAGAAATGGCATCTGTGTGATGACTTCTTCATGGCGCTGCTATAATGTGTATGGGTGGAACTGACTTTTATTTTTTGCTAGGTAGAGTTTCTCTGCCAGAGTTTCCATGACATTCTATTTCGGCTGGCAGCAACAGCTACTGGCATGGAAACTTTCCTTTTGAAGAACAAGATCAACCATGGGATCAAATGCAGAGTGCTGCATAGTCATCACCTAGAGAATCTACCTAGTCTCTCCATGTGATAAGAAATAACACACCCATATGAAAGTTCCCATGTGGATGAGCAGTTTCCCAGTGCTACATTCTGGAGGTGCCCTGTGAAACAGGAGCAGAAGCATTGGAAAATTAAGGTGCCTTCTACCCACCCATATTCAGTCTCTGCAAATACTCCAGAAGGATACAATTATGGATGGTATCAATGGACTTTTCACCCACCCACTCATTTGGCAAGCAGAAGGAAGAAGTCTGAGCTGGCAGAAGACCAGCAGAAGTGAGTAGAGGATAGCCTCCACTCAGTCCAACACACAACCCCACAGCCCAGCATAATCAGGGGGTTGGACTGCAATCTGAAGCAGCTTCCATCCTAAACCCCAGCCAGAAGCCATATTGAAATGGATATAAGTAATCTGGTTCACTCAAGAGTACTTTGAGCTGATTATACTACTTTGGCTTTGAAAGAAAGGTTCTTTCATGTGAGCTTCCCTAGAAATAATCAGTAGGGATTGATGTGGTGAGGCATCACTGTGGAGCCACCCTCCCAATGCCAGTGCCACCACTGCTCACCTAGATAGCACGTGGATGAGGCAGGGCGGTGGCAAGGTCAGGGCTGCACTTCTGCTAATAGGTCCATGCAGCCCCCCTCAACGCCACCAAAGGTGCAGCGAGGCCAGTGTGGGGAGTACAGCTCCATGGCATTGTTCCACCATACCAGCCGCTATTGGAAATGCTTATTGAAGGCAATGAATTGATCTTTACCTTCAATTAAGCCATTTTGTAGTTTTTAAAAATTGTGTTCAATTACCTTGAATTAATGTAAATTGCCTTGAAATTACTTGTCATTGACAAACACCATGTATTTTAATGCAAAGGATAAGCAGACCTAAGGATCTTGTGAGAGGCACAAGGTTTTTGATATAGAGGTATTGGCGCATGGCATTTGGCATCTGAAGGTATGGGTGACAGTGATTGAAATGAGTGTGTATAGATAAGATCTACCAAGATGAGGAGTACTTCTCTCACTAGAAGGATTCCAGAAAGAAAAAGAAAGAAAGCCATGGAGGTCATTCCGCATTTGAAGTACAAAGTGGGAAGTGCTGTCTTTTGTGGGATGAAAGGGGCCTACTAGATTCTCCCTCAGAGCGCTGGCACATTAATTCCTCTGTTCCCATGTTTGATCTTTCCCTGTGCCTGTTTTAGCGGTGAGGATCTTAAAAAACAAATTTTCTATTCACAACACCCAGTATGCCACTATTCAATAAAGCCCTTTATTGAAATAAGCAGTAGGCAGGAATGAATTGATTATGTCAAGTATACTATAGAATAATATAATAGGCTCTTCTGTACCAAAATTATCTGAATTCTCACTAGGGGCAAAGACTTTGTTAGCCTGTTCCCTTAAAAAAAAAATTCCTCAGAACAAAGGGCATGGTGACTGTTTCTTTCATCACTCCTTCTGCATCTATCTCGTGTGATGTGGGTGGAAGCTTTGTCAAAATGGATAACTTTCAGGTTGGGTTCTGGGGTTGGAGGAATTATGGAAGATCTACAGTGTCTTGGTGTCAACACTATTCATTTGGGCACCTTGTTAAACTCTTTTTTATTTGTCCAGGAAATTCAAATTATTGTATTTTTTACTTATTTTTACTGGTTTTATTCCTCTCAATTTTAATGTTAGGCAGAGTGAGCATATCCTCCAAGTGTCCCTATTTTCCAGGGACAGTTCTGGAATCACAAAATCTATCCCAGCTTCTGATTTGATGCCGGAGTGTCAGGGAGGAGAAGCAACTGCAGGGGTCACTATTCCTTCCCCAGCCTAAAAGGCAAAGGTAAAGGGACCCCTGACCATTAGGTCTAGTCGTGGCCGACTCTGGGGTTATGGCGCTCATCTCGCTTTATTGGCCGAGGGAGCCGGTGTACAGCTTCCGGGTCATGTGGCCAGCATGACTAAGCCGCTTCTGGCAAACCAGAGCAGCGCACGGAAATGCCATTTACCTTCCCGCCAGAGCGGTACCTATTTATTTACTTGCACTTTGACGTGCTTTTGAATTGCTAGGTTGGCAGGAGCAGGGACCAAGCAACGGGAGCTCACCCCGTCGCGGGGATTCGAACCTCCGACCTTCTGATCAGCAAGTCCTAGGCTCTGTGGTTTAACCCACAATACAACCCCCTCCACCAAAATCCTGCTCTCTGTTACTTCCCCATGAAGCATGTGCTTTCATTGCCAAACCAGAGGAGTCTCAGGGGACAGATTTTTTTCTGTTTTTTCATGAGCTGAGCTAGATAGGCAATTAGGTAGCAGGAAGCTGGGATTTATTTTTCAGAAGGGTAAAGGTAAAGGTAAAGGTACCCCTGCCCGAACGGGCCAGTCTTGACAGACTCTGGGGTTTGTGCGCCCATCTCACATCTATTGGCCGGGGGCCAGCGCTGTCCGAAGACACTTCCGGGTCACGTGGCCAGCGTGACAACGCTGCTCTGGCGAGCCAGAGCCGCACACGGAACGCCGTTTACCTTCCCGCTGGTAAGCGGTACCTATTTATCTACTTGCCCCCGGGGGTGCTTTCGAACTGCTAGGTTGGCAGGCGCTGGGACCGAGCAGCGGGAGCGCACCCCGCCGCGGGGATTCGAACCGCCGACCTTTCGATCGGCAAGCCCTAGGCGCTGAGGCTTTAACCCACAGCGCCACCCGCGTCCCGTTTCAGAAGGGAATGCTATGCTTTAACATTATTTTATGGGTGTGTTTATGTTTTGTGTTTGTTTTAAATACAACCATTTTGAGGAACATGTGGATTTCTAAGATACAGTCATGGGCACTACAAAATATAAATTTTATGGAAGAAAAACCTGTGGTGCTCAGAATACCCATACTCCCCACTCCCAATAAAATAGACACAAAGAAAGCAGCTCTCAAAACAACAACAGGCAAGCTCCCCCTCCTGTAACCAACCCCTTCAAAACTCAATAAAAAAATTAATCACCCCATGTAGTTGGGACCAAGGAGTTTATCTGAGGGTGCTGTACATGGGCCTGGGAATACTTCAGAATAAAAAGAAATAAGCAAAATTTCTAAAATTCCTAGTGTACCGTATGAATAACACTGAAGCAAAAATGCTGCTGAGGGCAATGCTCTTTCCAAATATAGTGCATTATTTAGCCTTCGGGTTGGTATATTTACTTTCTAGCTGATACTGTTACAGTCAGTTTTACACAGGGAGGGGAATTCTGTACCAGAATGTGACTTAATCACAAATTAGGTACCATGTACACGATACTGTATGTAATGTTTGCCGATAAAGATAAAGTTAACTTGGGCCCCAATACATTGCTTTAGCAGCTACCCACTCAGCTTTTTTAAAGCAACCCACAGGGGGAAATGAAATGTTTTGTCTTACAAAATAGTTATTTCAAATTATTTTTTGTGGCAGTTTAGAACTTGTTCTGCTGGATGGGACTCCAAAGATCCACTGGATACATTTGAGGCACATCCAATGCACATTTAAAACACAGGACTTTCCTCCCAAAGTATTCTGGGAACTGGAGTTTGTTACGGGTGCTGGGAATTGTAGCACTGTGAGGGGAAACTACCATTCCCGTGATTCTTTGGGGAAGGTCATAGAACCATATTTAAATGTGTGGTTCTGCCCTAAGGAAACAGTGTTTTTCTTTTTTGTGCAGTGTGAAGTGGCTTCCTACTCAGTTTTGCTCCGTTGGTGAGTACAGCCAGATGTGTAGCAAAGTGTGGAGATTATTTATACCACTCTTTGAGGATCAGGCCCTGCCTCCATCTGAACTGACTTCATTGCCATAAATGTACATTTCAACAGATCTAGAGCAAACAAGGTTATCTGGCACTAATAATTCTTCCAGTGGGGAAAGTCATCCCATCAAAGTGCCCCAGGCTTCCTATAAATTATTTTTTACTCAGTCTGTAGGTTAGATGTTTCCTTTCATGCAAACATCAAGAGATATTTGTAAAACAAGTCTAAAGTTTCCTACTAATGAAATATGGTGCTTAAGAAAGCAGAACTGTTTTAATGAGTTTGTCTTTGTAAGATATATGCTGCCTTTTAGATCAGGGTATGATGAGAATAAAATAACTCGCATTAAGAGCTGGAGATTTGCAGTATTTTAAAAAAATGTATAGCAAATAAGAAAATTTGAAAGAAACAGAAGAATTAGAGAAAATGTAGCATACTCTTGAAATTGCAAGTCTATGTTGCTCAGACTAAAAGTTGCTACTACCGCCATAGCTGGGAGAGCAGCAAAGCAGCAGTGCCCCATCTTACAAATACCACAATTGCGGTAAATTTATGTAAGTTTTAAAACCAATTTAATTTTCATGGCTTTCTACAAAAAAATGGTGGGGATTGTAGTTTGCCCACTGCAATACAGCTTCCTGCCCAACAGCTGCTGAGCAGGGTAGTACGACTACTGGACCTAATGGTCAGGGGTCCCTTTACCTTTACTTACTTAAAGATGCCATAGTCTCTTGGTAGAGCAGTGCAGGAGATCACCGACTGTACTGTATGCAGTTTCCAGAAGCACTTCCTGTTACTTGGGTATATGTACAGTGACTTGCATGTATGGCTTGGGCATCTATTGGTGGCCTGTGTACTAACAAATTCTGACAAATGGCAGCTTTAAAAACCATCAGAGATTAAACAGCATGCACTAGCCATTCACACTGAAGTATATCTCATGTTGTTTGAACTCACCTTTAGTCATTTAAAGGTGATAAAAGAACTGCATAAGCAAACAGTGTAATCGGGTACCCCTCAGAAGGAAATAATAAAATGGAAAGTAAACATGGAGCAAACTATAACATGAGTGAATATGTGTTCAGTACATTTCTATGATGAGCAGCAGGTGTGAACTGTGTTTCCCTATGCTGGCTTTAGGCTAGATTGTGTACTCCTCACAGCAGGAGTTACGGTATCCTTTGCTTATGTTATACAATATTACACCATACACACTTATCACACTAATTAATAATAGGTAGCCTAGCAGTTCGAAAGCATGCCAAAAAAGTGCAAGTAGATAAATAGGTTCCACTCCGGTGGGAAGGTAAACGGTGTTTCCATGTGCTGCTCTGGTTTTGCTGTTCCGTTGTGCCAGAAGTGGCTTAGTCATGCTGGCCACATGACCCGGAAACACTGTCTGCAGACAAACGCTGGCTCCCCCCGGCCTATAAAGCAAGATGAGCGCCGCAACCCCATAGTCGTTTGTGACTTGACTTAACTGCCAGGGGTCCTTTACCTTTAGCCTTCGCTTAAATAAATATCCACAATTTACTCATATCATGTGCTCCCTGCAGAAGAGCTCTGTGTAACTCAGAAGCTTGCAGAATTTCACAAACAGTGTGTCTTAGGTTAGCCTCACAGATTACTCTTTTTCTGGGGCCAGTGTGGCACAGCCACTACAGATAGGGCTGGGAGAGGCCCCTGATTGAAACTCTGAAGAGCCACTGCCAGGTAAGATAAACAATACTGGGACTAGGTGGACCAATATTTTGATTCTGTATAAGGCAGCTTCCTATGTTCCTATGGCCACCTTCTTTGATTGCGCGCGCACACACACACTGCAGAGTGGTCCTCCGTTGGGAACACTTAGCAGCAGAGTCCTGTTGCACTCATTTCTTGCTTTTGGGCTTCCCATAGGCATCTGGTTGGCCACTGTGGAAGCAGAATGCTGGACTAAAATAAGGCTTTGGTCTGATCCCTCAGGGCTCTTGTGTTCATATCAAGAAGCAATCTTCTAACAATTAGTTCCCATTGAGAGATAGCACCTGAATATCTCAGGCTATTAACATTCTATTGCCAAGTCCAAGATTATGGCCAGGCATTACCTTAAGCCAAACCCATAGTGATAGTTCTATTAACAGAAATCTGATAACATAATAATATCCAGAGGCTGAGCCATGTTAGACTGTTGCACTAAAAACAATAAAGAGTCATTTGACTCCTTAAAGGCTGAACTTTGGGGCATAAACTTCCCTAGACGACACAGCCAATCAGATCCACAATCAATCAGAAGTATATAAATTGTGGCAAGCAACAGTAGAAGTGGTAAGCAGTGAGATCAGGGAAAAATGAAATGCAAGAATTACAGACCGTGACAATTGAACCAGAGGTAGAATGCATGCAAAACACAGAAAGTGACCCCTTAAGAAAGTGTGGTTGCTTTGCTGATTTAGTTAACATTTATAGTGGAAAACTTGCTTCTCTGTTCAGGCCAAGATGAATAGTTTAACTTCTTGATTGATTGTAATTTTGCATTCTCACCCTGAAGTGTCCCTTTGAAATTCTTTTGCTCGAGTATGACCACTTCATGTTCAGCAGCAGAGTGCCCAGGTAGATTGAAAAATGTTGTTCTACTAGCTTATGAATGTTGCCATTTTCATGTCAAATTTGGATGCATTGGTCTGTTTTTCCTGTGTACAAGGACATTGCTGACAGATAATGATATACATTACACTTAAATACAGGAGTATATTTACCTGCTTAAAATATTGGGCATTCATATATGCTGTCTTTCCTTTTTTTTGTCATTTCAGCCCCAGTTAAAGTCTTAAAATAGTTTAGGCTTTTGTTGGACATCAGTCCCATAAATGAGTCCATGCGTGGCTCCAAACTATTCTTATACATGGTAATTTTGAGGATTTGTCATGGGGTTTTTTACCGTATTTTTCGCCCTATAGGACGCACTTTTCCCCCTCCAAAAATGAAGGGGTAATGTGTGTGCATCCTATGGGGCGAATGCAGGCTTTTGCTGAAGCCTGGAGAGCGAGAGGGGTCAGTGCGCACCGACCCCTCTTGCTCTCCAGGCTTCAGGAGAGCCCCACCACCAGCCCCGCAAGCTCGGGGGACAGCGGGGAGGCGCAGCGCGCCCAGGCTTAGCTTCGTGCAGCTCTCCGCAAGCCGTGGGAGCCTGGCCTGGGCTCCCATGGCTTGCGGAGAGCTGCATGTTCTGGGGGCTGGGGTCGGGGGAAGCTCGGGCTTCCCCCACCCCAGCCCCGTGCCTGGGGGGGAAATAATTTTTTTTCCTTTATTCCCCCCCCCCCCCAAAATTAGGTGCGTCCTATAGGGCGAAAAATACGATATTGTTCTTTTGATAGTATTGGAACTATTCAGATTTTAATTGCTTCTGCCCCTCTCTGGGTTCTAAGGATAAAGAGTGAGCTATGTTGCAACCTGGCAGGCAGGGGCCATCTTCTTGTTATGATCTTAACGTATGCTGCCTTGGAAGCCTTTTTGGCTGAAGAGTGAAAACCCTTCAAATATATAAATTAAACAGATACAGTAATTCAAACTATTTGTCTTTCTGCTAGAATTATCTATTCTGACTGGCAACAGGTCTCCATGGCTCAGGGGTTTGACATCACTTATTGCTTGATATTTAACTAGAAATGTCAAGGATTAAACCAGGGACCCTCTGCATATTGTCCTGTTTCATGTGACCCTGAAGCCAGCTGTCCCAAAGCCAATCACAAGGACAGTCAGAAAGGCCAGGCCAGGTCATGGTCCAAAGTCAAATTCCAGGGGAACACAAAAAAGGCAGGTTTCAGGAGAAGTCAGTGGTCAATGCAACTTTCCCACTTTTGATTAGGTTTCTTTTTAGTGTTCACTGTGAGTCTTCACATTAATTGTGCTCTTCATTTAGACTTCTTTCACTTTCTCAAAAACATTTCTTTGAATTCATATTTACTTCTGGAGCAGCTTTTTTGCCCCGAAAAGCCTGATCAAAGTGTATGCATGCTGTCTGTTTGGAGAGAGAAACGTCTCTGCAATTCTCTTTGTCTGCAGTTATTTTGGTATGCTTGATGGGGCATAAACACCCACACAGCATCTCAGCAAAACGTGTATCATGTGCAGAGCTATTAGCCATGTATTAGTGCTTACCCATCCACCTTCCACTGCTCCTGGCATGACTTTCCAGATGGTCAGGCTACTAATGTGCTGCATGTACATAGCTAGAATGCTCTGCTGACAAGCAAGGAGGGCATGCAAGATTAATATTGTTGGCTGCCTTCCACGGCTGTGCCAAGCAGGGCTGAGCTCAAGGGAGGAATCTCAATGGCTGTAATCAGGAGGACCAAACTGTCCACACTCTGCTTTTGCTCAAGAGTGTACATTCTTTAAAGATGCAAGAGGCATTAATCGAGTTCAGCTATCCATTCTAGCCAGGCAACAACACTTGGGGTGAGAAGCTGCACCAGTGAGGGGTGAGGCCTGGGGAGAGTTTTGAGGACCGGCAAAGATCCTCACATCTGAAGTTCCCCACCCCTACTTTGGATGAACTTGTCTTTAGACAAATGAAGCCTTTAACAGTGCATCCCTATCCATGTTTTCTCATAAATCTTACAGTGTGCAATGGGGTTTACGCACTACTAGACTGCAGCCTTGTGAATCGTACCTCAGCTTTCTGCACATTAAATTCCAAAAGCCATTTCTTCTTTTGATTGATTGATTTTTACAATAATTTCTATACTGCTTTTCAGTAGGAGGAGAGAGTGATCTGTCGCTCGAATCCTGCTTACAAGCTTTCCACAGGCATCTGATTGGCCACTGTGAGAAGAGGGGGCTGGACTAGGTGGGCCATTGGCCCAATCCATCAGGCTCCTCTTACGTTCTTAATATAAATTCACAAAGTGCAGAATACAATAGAAGCCTGATCAGCAAACGGTAGAGTTTTCATTCCCTTTTTGCACATTAACTTTCAAGACAAATCCGTCCTTCAAGGTTGAGCAAGAAGAGTAATTTAAACCGATACTTTAGGAGTTCCTCAAAAGTTTATGTGTCTATGACACTTGCATAGCCTGAGGCTGTTGTACCACTCATAAATGTACACCACGTAGGCAGCTGAAGAATCCACAGAACAGATCTCTGATGGACTAAGTTGGCTTTTGAATTCCCAAGATGAGGGCTCTCCACAGAGAATGCCATGTCCCCAGCTGACTACCTCCCTATCAAATAAGTATTTGCAAAACATGGAATGTGAATTATGCAAAGTACTTCTGTTCCTTCAATGCTATGGTCATACCAATATATCTACTACTAGTGCTTGGTGAAGTGAAGGTGTTGCAAAATAAATATTTCAGTGGTGATATTCATTAGAATATTCTATCTTGATTCTGTAAACTGCCCTGAAAGCTCCACTGAAGGGCAATTGTAATATTAGTTGAACCAGACAGTAGTATTTATATTTAAAAATCACTTTAGTTGAATTTTTATTATTTTTGTACACCGCTTTGTAAACATGCATTGAAAAGCAGCATAGACGCATTTCAAATGGATGGGCAAAAAATACCGTAATTTTTGAAGTGAATACAAGGAAAACTAAAAAGGGAATTAAAAACTGTTTGGGATTTGTAGGAAATGATTATTCGCTCCCTATTTAAAATTCTCTACTAGCGTCAGCCCTCTTAAAGTGATAGGGACCTGTAGTAGTGATACACTCCTGAACATGACATTTATTGTGGGGCAGGGAATACCAAATTTACATTACTGTTTGTATAAGTCTAACCTCCCAGATACATGTACATTCATACAATTTGTTCAGCCTCAGTCTTACAAATATATGTTCTGCATTGGCCCCAAATCCCTCCACAGTATTGCCTTTGCTTTTCAGCACTATTGAGATTACCCAGAAGTTGCCACTGCCAGTCTGTGCTGCACTCTTGCCCTGAAAACTGCGCTTTTTCAGGGCCACGCAGGATCTAGACCCGAAAAAATCACTTGGGAGGGGGGGGCGAGAGTGAAGTGCAGGTCACGGGACTCGCCTGGGAGTGCATTCTGACAGATGCATGTCTCATTTTGGGATGTATCTCAATTCACTTGGGGAAGTCCTACTGAAGATGAGCCCTTCTCACTGAGAAAGAGACCACCCCCCCAAAATTTTTTAGCTTCCATCACACAAATGCTTGAATCTTCTGCTTGAGCCATTTGAAAGGGCCTATGGTTTGACCCCAGTTTAGGAAGGATCCTAGTAAGGAAGAACATTTTTAAACAAATGATACGGCCCTCATAAGGTAATAATGGATCACAGCAGGATCTGCCTGGCAAAACACGCAATCTGAAAAAAAGCAGCTTTGCGGTGGCTGGTTTCAGTCACAGTACGGACTTACTGGCAAAAGAAGACATTACAACCCACCAGCGAAACGAAACACAAACAGGTCCTACCACTTCTAAGGCCAACTGGGCAAGAGCCCCAGAGCATGAATGTTCCAGAAGAATAAAAGGGGATTTTCTCTTTGTGAAGAGTCCAGACAACTCTCACATTCCATTAGCAAATCAAATCTCTAGGATGAAACTTACATGAAATTCTTGGCTAAAACATGACTTTCACAAGCAAACCAAGTCAAATGGAGCAGCTAGGTAATTTCCAGGATTTGGGTGACTTTGATTTCTTTAAAGGTTCAAATCCTTCAAGATGGCCCTAATGCATGTAGTATTTTCAGATGCAATCCTAAAGGCTCTCTCACATCCGACATCCTACCAGGCTCTTGCCCAGTACCTGCTTTTCCGTCTATCCCAGTACCTGATGGGCAGAGGCTCCTCAAGATCTCAGACAAAGAGAGAGGTCTTTCACATTGCCTGCTGGATATTTTTTCACAGGAGATTCCAGGGATTGCAAACCCTTTCTCTATATGCAGCTTTGTACTATAGTGCTGTGGCCGCTCTCCTTGCTCCACATGGGGACACTGCAGCGGCAAGGCCAAGTCTTGCATTGGGTGGCTTAATTTTCATGAAAAGGGTTCCTGCAAGAGCATGAGGAGCGTACAATGAGTTCCTCTGCACAGATCACGCAGAGAAGCAGCCCTTGGTCAGAAACACACACTCCAGGGAGCCTTTTACATTATAGAATTTATCCCACAACACCCCTGCCAAAACAGGTATTTTGCAGGTTCTATTTGGAAGTGAAAAGCAACCGCTTGTTCAGCAATTGCATATACCATTTAAAAAGGTAGCAAAAAAATAAAACAGGTGCTTCCCAAAGCAGCTCTTGGGTACAGTTATTTAATTATTAACACAGTTGCATTGCTGGAGTGGGGGTTGCAGAGGTGTTTTTTAAAGCACCCTTCAGACTTTGCCCTTAAGCCTTTAGCAAGCCAAAGTAAACACAGGTTCTGCTGCTTGGATGCTGTCATCAGGTCCTGTTTGATGACTGCTCACTAGCAGGGCTAATGCATTCTCTCTTTTCTCTCGCCACCACGGAGTTCCTGGGAACCCGTGTCCCTCCGTGTATCTCTGAACACCAGTTGCTGGGAATCACAAGTGGAGAGAGCACTGTTGCACTCAGATCCTGCTTTCAGGCTTCTCATAGACATGAGATTGGTCACCGTGTGAACAGGATGTTGGTTGAAATGGTCCTTTGGTTTGATTCAGCAGAGATCTTTCTATGCTGCTTGCCTGCATTGGCAAGTGTTATGGAAGGCAGACGTTTTCTGAATGCCTCAGCTACTACATATTTAACCTGAAGCACCACTTTAGTTAATGGGGTCTCCTGCTGCTGCCGCGCTGCTGGACCATGATTTCTGTTCTCATCCTGAAGCAAAGTTATTAACCTGAAGCACTATTTCTGGGTTAGCGGAGTCTGTAACCTGAAGCGTATGTAACATGAAGCGTATGTAACCTGAGGTACCACTGTACTTGGAAGTAAGCCCTATTAAGGGACGCGGGTGGCGCTGTGGGTTAAACCACAGAGCCTAGGACTTGCCGATCAGAAGGTCAGTAGTTTGAATCCCTGTGACGGGGTGAGCTCCCGTTGCTCGGTCCCTGCTCCTGCCCACCTAGCAGTTTGAAAGCACATCAAAGTGCAAGTAGATAAATAGGTACCGCTCTGGCAGGAAGGTAAACGGCGTTTCTGTGCACTGCTCTGGTTTGCCGGAAGTGGCTTAGTCATGCTGGCCACATGACCCAGAAGCTGTACGCTGGCTCCCTTGGCCAATAAAGCGAGATGAGCGTCACAACCCCAGAATTGGCCACGACTGGACGTAATGGTCAGGCATCCCTTTACCTTTACCTTTAAGCCCTATTAAACATGGTAGAACATCCAAGTAAACGTGAACAAGATCAGCATTCTCATGTTGACTTTAGAAAGTTTAGAGTGTTCAGTGATTTTACAGAACGGTGCTAAATTAGGTATGAAGGCCCATTTGCTACTTTCAAGAACAATGTAAAGTGTAATTAACTCATTTATCCTGTGTTGTTTATTTATTTAGGATGTTCTCATGCTACCTTTCAGTAGAAACTCTCAGGTTGGTGTAAAATAATACAGTGGAAACAAGTAAATGTGTAAAACATTAGAAAAGTAAAACAGCAGAAGTAGCAATTAAAATTAATTGTTATTTATGAAGGGCACAGTCCATTGCAATTTTCTGCGCAAGCATCATTAAAATTAATAGAAGTTGCAATTAATAGAAGAGAGCATGATGGATTGTGCCATTTAAGTCACATGAGTAACAATTGCTTTCCTTAAAATGAAAATACAACCACCCCTAAATACCTAGGACTAGAATTTCTGCAACAGGTCATTAAAATTATATATTTCAGCGCTAAATTTATTGACAGGAATAAGAAACTTAGGATGAGGACATCTCTCCCCATGAAAGTGGAAAGTGTGAGATGAAAGAGCTGAACATCTGTAATGTTGGCATTTTCATTTTCACATTTTGTGTGAACTCTTTTTATCCTCTGCTGAAGTATTCTCTGTTGGCACTTAATTACTGCCAGGTATAATAATGACAGCGTTGTTTTGTTGGTGGCACACGCATAAAATAAAATAAGAATGATTGTGCTTGTACTTAAGAAATTTAAGATTCCTGGGGCAAATAACTGTTTTTCTTCAAATACTGATGCAACCAACCTTACTTAAAGCTGCACAAAGAAGTCTGGGAGGAACAGGTTTGGCTCCCTTTGTTGCCCAGAAAATGCTAGGAGCAAACCTTCCTGGCAGCAGGTTATCAAGTTACAAGCATTACATCATCAGAATATGTTCTCATTTGCAGAACTGTGGCCTGAAGCCATTTCACAGTTGGTTGCTGAGTGGTGCAAAGTTGTGCCCGTATAGCAGTTAACTCTTTCATGGGATATGATCCAGAAGAGCTGGTGTTAAGCCATAATAGGAGGAAGTGAACCACAGTGGGGGGACAACACGCTTTAAAGGGAGCTTGTTTGTTCTTGAGGTGTGTAAACTTTGGTAGGCAATTGCCTTCTTCATTGGATTCATGCCATGGAAAAGGGAGTGTTAACACATTAAGTTAAATAAATCACAAACTAAAACGGAATGCACATGCCTCAAGCCTCTGCTGAAGTGAGGCTACCTGCTTTCCAAAAGCAGAAATTGCAGGGTTTATACTCAGATACATGTGATTTGAGCTGCAGGTTCCTGCAGTGTTCCATTCTTTTTAACATTTAAATGTGAAATGCCCTCCTATGAGAGATACGCCTGGCACCGATATTGTATTATTTCTGGTGCCAGGTTAAAACTCTTTAAAAATTTGCCCAGACACTTTCAATTATGGGATTCTTTTACCTTGTTGAATAGTTTAATCTTCTCAGTTTTATTGCTGTATTTCGTACTGTATTTGTAGAGTTAAAGTCACGGTAGAACAGTTGCCATGGGCACAATACCACCTCACTGCTGCCCACTCCTCCCGCCATAACACTGCCTCCATTTCCTCTGTGGATTCCTCTGTGTCTCTTCCTGCCTCTCTCCCTGCTCTGTGTGTGAGGTCTCACTTACCCACCCATGTGCCAATAGCAGACTTTTATAAGATGTGGGGTGGAAGGACAAGAGAGGACATGTGTCCACCTGTTGACCACTGCAGTGAGGAGCTTCCTGGCATGGAGGGGGCCTCCTGCTGAATGTAGGATTGGGCTTTGAATGCCAGTTGTCAGAGACTGGCAGGGCTTTGACGTGTGTGGCGGAGGCAAGGGACCCAGGGAGTGACCCAGGAGAAGGGTCCAGTAATTTATGGGGTTTGATGCAGGAGCCAATGCAGGTAGGAGAGTCAGGGCAGTCCCAGGTGGAGGATGTGGTGGAAGAAGGAGAGTTGGTTCAAGTGAGGGACAGGTCAGTAAATCTCCCACCTTCTACTGCCCCACTGTCTCCTAGAACTAGGAGGAGCTTGAAAAGAGAAGTCTTAAGTTTTGGGTATGCAACCCATCAGAGGATGGTATAAAAGCCAGAGGAGGTGAGGGACCCTCTGCCGCTGCAACTGCTCCATAGGGCCCAGACCTGTGGATGGATGCCTAGAGGTTAGAAGCACTTTGTTTATCTGAAGCACTGTGGAAGCTGCTGTGTTTCTCTTGCCAATAAAGAGTTAACTGTCTGATGTGTGGCTTCCTTATCTGGGGTACCAGTGGACCAATTACCTACGTATTGGGAAGTGTTAATAATAATAATAATAAATATTTATACCCCACCCATCTGGCTGGGTTTCCCCAGCCCATTGCAGAGAGACACAGATATTTGGACTTTATGCAGCCTGTAGGATCTATAAGGCAACATTATTTAGAAGATTTATAAAGCGGAATTCATACATTCCTAAGACTTTATGTGGGTTTGTGTCTGATAAATAGTCCCATTAATTTCTATATCTGTGATTCACCAAGCACTTAGCATATGTTTAAATCCCATCTACTTCAAACTACTACATGGTAAAATGTTTTTGATTAATCTGGTTCTAAGTGTACAGTTTGGATTGATGAAACCATTGTTCAGATATTAAAGGCATTGGCCACAATCCAAATAAGCATCCCCATGCCGGCAAGACAGACTTCCTCTTTGCTGGCAACAGAATGGGAAAGAGCCCTGGGGGCTCCTAGAGCACCATTTGGGAAAGCCAGCATGGAAGCATATGGGGATCTGGATTGCAGCCATTACCTTTTAATTGCATTCATATATCCCCACTCTTTTTTCATACTCAGAGCTAGTATTGTCTTGGTCTGGCTGTCCATACATCATTCTTTTCTCCTTGACTTCTCTCTTTGGCTATTAGTGATGTGGGATTTACATTTGCTGACCTGATAAAATGTTAATTATAGTTCTGACGCACTTGTTGAAAAAGTATAGGAACCATATGAGAATTAATCCACTATGCTAATATAACCGTTTAAAAAAGAGAGCTAGGAGTAGCCAGGAAATCTTCTACTTCTTTTGTTCCTTAATACAAAAGAGCCTAAGAAACACCATCAGCCGTGTTCTGTGAGCTTTGACCAAATAGGTTGCTTGCTTGAATTAATGACAATGCAAAGAAGACTGTCCATTTAGGTCTACCTTTCCTATTTGGACATGCATCTTTGGGCAGCTGCTTATAAGCACTAGCTAGTGTATTTAAAAAATGTTTAGGGTTTTTTTTAAACCAAAGCCCCATTAATTTCAGTGCTAAGATTAAGCACATAAAAGTGTTTTACTCATGACATATACAATTTTCAATCTTGGTTTAGTTTAGTTTATTAGTCAACCGAAAAGGTTTAAACTTTCAAGAAACATTAACAACTTGGCACAAAATGTAATATAAAATAACAAAAAATCGTAGGACAGACCATCATTCTGGCCATCAGTCATTTGAACCTCCATAAAAGTGTTTGAACCTGGTAGTGAATCTAAACACAGTAAGGACATTGTAATCAGAAAGTAATAACTTAATTCCCTGAGTGTCATCAACTCCCCTGACCTGAGTTTAGCAACCCCTCAAGCATGTTTTTTAATTGGCAGTGGCACAGAACCATACAGCCTATAGGCATGTGCTGCTTTTGCAGTTCACTTTTGTACCGCCCTTCTATTGACTAGGCAAAATGTGAAAGTGGGGAAAGTTTGACATGGTTGCACTGTGAATGTTGTTTGTATTTACTATGGTTTTTGGCCCAAAGGCCCCCAAAGCAATGCCCAACATTCAATAAGAACAACATGGAAGAATGGCGCTTGCAATATTTTTGGCCTCTTGGGATTTTATAAGAATTGATTCAGTCCTGCAAGTACTCAAGATATGTTAAATCTTATATTTAAATACTGAATGTATTCTAGCTTATTGCAATATGTTTATAAGATAAAGTTTTTCTATTTAAAAAGGAATTTGATTCAGTCCTGCAAGCTGTAAATTTTGGAACATATAGATATACGTACAAACATCTTTCCTCACCAGATTTCATGAAAGGTTTCCACAACTGGTCAGTAGATTCTTACTGATATTTTATTCTTGGGTTATCACAAGTGAAGCCATGATTTTTGTTGGGGGGGGGCAGGCCTTTTGTTAGGATGGAGGCAGAACCTCAGTTAGCTATGTATTTTTATTGATGTTTATTGATGGGGAGGCAGCTGCCCCTCCCTGCCCCCCTTGGCTACGCCCATAGGTGCTCATAAGAAGAAAGTAAACATCCATAAGTACAATATTTTGGTTGAAACCTGCTCTAGATAAGCAAAACTAACATTGAGCACATTCCCGGTATGTATTTTTCACTAGGAATGGTATGTTAAGCAGACCTAGTAGTATCTTATAAAATACGAGTCAGAGGAGTTGCAGTTGTTGTCTCACTTGGGCTATGTACACTTTAGTGGCTCAAAGCGCAGTGAGGTTGCCCTCCCTCCCCTGCTGCATTTCAACGCACATTCTTGCATTGCTGTACAAACCAGGGAGAGGGTGGGGATATATTCACTCGAAACCTAATTTGTTTCCCTACACCAAACTCCAATTCACTGAAGTTCTAATCTGCGCATGCGCTGTACTTTGCACCTGCGCAATGACTGCCCGAAATAAATTCATGGGCCAGGGTGAGTAGCAAAAGAGAAGCTCCTGATTCATAAGTTGATCTTTTAGCCACTAGCTACACCAGTTCCTAGTCTTTTTCCTTGTCCTCAATGGAACTCAAAACTGTTTAACTCCTTAGATCATGCCCACCTAATAAATGGTGGGCTAAAGGAAGATTATGAAGTTGTTATAATGATACTAGCATAGCACTTGGAATATTTCATTGAATCATAGAAGAGTTGGAAGAGACCACAAGGGCCATCGAGTCCAACCCCCTGCCAAGCAGGAAACACCATCAGAGCACTCCTGACATATGGTTGTCAAGCCTCTGCTTAAAGACCTCCAAGGAAGGAGACTCCACCACACTCCTTGGCAGCAAATTCCACTGTCGGACAGCTCTTACTGTCAGGAAGTTCTTCCTAATGTTTAGGTGGAATCTTCTTTCTTGTAGTTTGGAGCTTCACATACATTATCTTAATAATTATTGTTAGAACTCTGCAAGATAGGCTTATATAATCCCCATACTGCGGATGGAAGGGGTCGATAAGGTCTGAGAGATAGTGGCTTTCCTACCACTGCCTAATGCCCACATAAGAAAGAGGGATTCCAAACTCACAGCTCAGACTTCTACCAACTACACCTTTCAACAACTGATTCTACCTGCAGTGACCACCGGTATGTAATTACACCCATTCACATCATCAAACACACTTGACACCTTTTACAAAGGCAAATGGCTTTAATCCGAATCTGAAAGTGATCTAGCAGCAGTATAATTTTAGCCCTTCATTCCTTGGAAGCACTCACATATCTGCATGACAGATGGATGCCTCAAACAGGAGCTGGCAACTTTTCTTCAAATACTTACATTTGGTGAGAGGAAGGCTTAATTGAGAGAGAAAAAGGAAATGGTTATTGCAGGGTGGACAGAATGTTCTGACTAGCTGAGATGCTTAAAAGCACAAATGAGTATCCAGAATGAACTGCAGAGATTTGCATCATTTGTGCTTTATACCTCTGATGGCACCCTACCTGTACCCCAGTGTTTCCTGAGGGTGTGCCGCACAAGTGCCGGATGTATGTCACGCAAAAAATAATGTGCTTCGTATTTGAATCATCTTTATAGGTGACTGCACATTGTAATGCAAGTAGATTCTGTGCCCACGAGGTGCCTCAATACATGCCAGGAAAATCCTGTGCAGCATGGAGGCTGCAGTCTGCCCATATATGGGCTGAAACATCATCCCATATGATTATGCTAGGATTCTTCACGTTCATCCCAGCCGCAGCCCAAGTAACTGGAAAATCCCAGAAGCAGGGGTCTTGCTAGGCACCATAAAGTTCCTATGGTACACATTTGCACATGCTAGTTTATATGAATAGATGTCTCTTGGTCACTCAAGATGGCTGGAGAATAGGGTTGTGCCAACAGTACACTTAGTGGTGTGCCCAATCACCTTATAAGGCAGCCTTTGCCAAAATGGGGAAGCCAAGGTTGGCAAAAGCTGCAGTAACCAAAGTAAACTATATTAAAAAATAAGTTTAAGTGGAGGGAAGGCAGCAGGGAAGATGGGTCTTAGCAAAAGAAATATGAGCAGTGCTATTTTTCTAGAAAAAGAGGTGCCGGAACTCACCATGAATGCCTCCATTGTTCCCTTATAATGGCAATGGTGCCCACCTGAGATGTGCTGGAACTGAGTTCTGGTGCGTTCCAGCTGAAAAAAAGTTCTTCATATGAGAATATGCAGGTTAGCAAACACCACCCCTTTCCCTCTCCCTCATGTTGAGTCAACACCTGGAGGGAAGGTGAGAACAGGTCTAGAATGGGCATAAGAGTATGCTGCCCATTTTAATCCAGGAAAATGTACTCTGTTTTTGTAAATGCTGTTGTATCCACCAGACATCCTGCCATTGAAAAGAAACTAATCTGCTTGCTTTTTTTGTTCAAGGAAAAAAAGGTCCCATTATACATAAGAAAACATGGCACATATTTTTGCGTTGTCCATTTTTGAGACCTGTCCTCTCTGCATCCACAAGGATTCAATGGTTTGTTACACACTTGAAGTCATTTGTGGAGATTGGCAGAAATCTGTTAAGCAAAATAGGGTTTAAGAATATTACCCTGAATGACTGAGTTCATGTGGCACTATTCCAAAACTGAATTGACTGTTTTTAGCATCCAGCGTCATCACAAAAATTTGTGAGCCCCACCCCACAATAGGTGCAGGAGATTACCCTATTTAGGTTTGCAAATTATATTGCACTTGGGCCAAAGATGACTAAATTCTGAGGATGAATGTAAAGTGGTTAGGGACACAGTCTTCCTAAGCAGCTAAAAAAGTATGTATAAGATCACATTCTGATCTTCACATTAACTAGTTGAGAAGAACAGCCGCATACATGCACACATATCCGCTTTCATACTTACATTCGCCAGCGTGGATTAGGAAAAAATACCACGCTATGGGGAATAAATCAAGCCACCCTCAGGAGGAATCTGTGGGGGGGGGGGAAGGATAAACCCACTTTTCATCTTAACTGTGAGTATAATGGTGATTTTGGAAAAGCACAGACAACAAATTTTACTTTCTCTTTTAAATTTAAATCCAACACAAAGTGCCTTAAAGTGAAGAAAAAGGAAAAAGGCTATATTCCACCACAACATAGTTGTCAACTTTTCCCTTTTCTTGCAAGGAATCCTATTTGGAATAAGGGAATTTCCCTTAAAAAAAGGGAAACGTTGACAGTTATGTATCATAATAACAATTGTTAACAGTTAACAATTACAAATGTTAACCTGCTCTATTTTGTATAAATGGGTTCCAAATTTCATTATACTTTCGCACAAACTTGATTTTCATGATTAAAACATATTTCAGCATGACATTTTAAGAGTTGACATGTATTCTTCTCTTCATCTTTAGATGAATTTGGCTGATGAACTTGGTTTTATCTGCTGGTGCTTATTCTGTTTTCTTTTGTAGTCTGTTTCTAAAGTTTATACTTAGTGGGCTGTGTTCAATGGTGGCTTTGCCTTCACAGAAAGCACTTCTACTTGCGCCACGTAGGCACCCAATTTTCACTGATACAGTGGTGCCTCGACGAGTCTCTTCGTCTTGCGTTTTTTTCGTCTTGCAAAGCACGGCTATTAGCGGTTTAACGGCTTAGCGGCTTTAAGAAAAAGGAAACAAACTCGCAAGAACTTGCAAGACGTTTTGTCTTGCGAAGCAAGCCCATAGGGAAATTCGTCTTGCGGAACAACTCAAAAAACGGAAAACTCTTTCGTCTTGCGAGGCATTCGTCTTGCGAGGCATTCGTCTTGCGAGGCATTCGTCTTGCGAGGTACCACTGTACTTCTTACCTGCTGAACCCCGCTCCATGAAAAGCTCCTCCTAAGGGCAGGGAGACCCACTGAAACAATATGGAATATGGTGCAGTGGGCTTCCGTAGGCAGGAAGGATGAGCAAAAAGTGCTTGAGTGGAAGCACTTTGCAGTAAGACAAAACCACCACTGGATATGACCCAATATTTCTTAGTTTAAAATACAACACTTGTAGAGAGTGGGGAGCAGAAGTGATTTTGGGGTAGCATGACCAGATCAGCCGCACTGGGTACCAGCGCCACAGGAGGTACCACAACAATGATGTAAAAGCAAGAGCAAGAGGTGTGTGTGTGGGGGGGGTGAATTTTAGTGTCACACAGGGAGCCGATGAAATTTGAGAACCCAAAGTTTCCCTGTGGGAGGATTATTATTATTTCTTAGAACCTACCCTTCCCCTCATGAGGAAAATAAAAATTGGTAAGGGGAGTATTGACGTTGTTATAATGGTACTGGATGTTCTGCCAACTTCCGAGTTTTGGGTTGTGGTGGCCTATAAACAATACAATTGGTATTGCTATTCTGAAGTAGGAAGGTGTGCCTGTAAAGAAAGGCAAAAATAATTGAAATAAAATATTTGGCATGATTCTGGAATTTGGGGGAGTAATGCCCTCTCCAATTCCAGGATGTGGGGTTCTCTATGTCTGTCGTCTCTGCCCCTTCATTAGGCTGGGGCGGAGGAGAATGTGAAAGACACCTCAGGATCCCTTTTCCCCACAGAAAATAATTGGGAGGTTGGCCTGGCCTAGCCTCCTGCAGTTCTCAGAATTGTGCCTTTTATTTCATTATGTTTTGCATGTAGCTACAGACTGCTACAGGCCGAGGCGTACTTCCTTTCCATCGTGTTCATACAAAAAAAAGAAGGGGAGGGGAACCAAAACAACCCCGGGGTGGTTACTATGCCAACAAATTACGGGAACTGGGTCTATGATTCCTGAAGGAAAGAAGGCTGCAAGTCTTAAGATGGCAGAGGGAGGACAACAAAATTGAGAAGCGTGCTCGTTTCGTGCTTTCACACTCCGTTCCCAGTCCTGCCGCCGCCTACACCGGAGCGAGGCGAGGGAGGCAGGACTGGGAGCGAAAGAGGGAGGAGAGGTCGGCTCCGAGGCCACTGATTGGCGGAGGAGGCTGGCTGCTGGAAACAGCGAAGTGCACTCCGTACTCAGAATCCATTTAAAAAGCTCGAGATACCGACTGCACTTCGCCCAGGCTTAGGAAGGGTAAATATTAGTCACAGGACCCGAAAGCTTAGCTGGTGGTTTAGGGCTTGCGGGGGAGAGGAGAGGCTGAAACAGTAACTTTTATTGATATGTTGCTGGGGAGGAAATAATTCGGGATCCGTTCCGTATTGCTGTGAGGAACTTGCAGGTGCCTGGGGTTTTCCCTGCCTTCTCCACAGACAGGTAAGAGAGGACTGTGGTGTTTGCCCTCCTCTGACTTTTTTTTTGCTTTTCTCCTGTTCTCTGGAAGTGTGTTGCAGCCGTTTAAAAGGCGAAGTGGGCTCACGGTGGCACGAGTCGTGGTTTGAGTGTGGCGATTAAGCTGCATCAGCCGGGTGCTTTTGCACCCAGACGCGTAGAACTTTTTAAAAGATCTGTCGCAATAGTGTGCTTGTGCTTGCTGCTGCATCTACAGCGGAGACGGATAAAAACTGAAAGCCCGAGGGCGCGCACTGGAAAGCAAGTCTTCGTGTGCTCAGTTAGCAGGGCTCGAGGGAAGGTGTGTTGTGCGGGTGCTGAATCTTTACAACAAATACAAGTTTTATTTAAAAAACAAGCCAACAAACCGGAAAGAGGTTTTAAAAGACTGAAGCAGACTTAGCTTGCAGTGGTGTATTCGGGTCCAGATGCTTAATTTTGATCATTGATGCAGTTTGAAATCTTCCAAAGTTCGGAATTTATGGATATACGAGGTATATGGATTTGTATGTATGTCTGGGTGCCTTTGGCTACAATGCCATTACAGTACAATACTTGCTTATTTGGGAGTAACAATTTGACACACACACAAACTCCTCCAGTGTTAATGAATCCGAGGCAGTCAAGGTGTTTGGTTAATGTATTCAGGATTAGGGTGCAATGTCTCTAGTAACTTCTAAAAAAACTAAATGGCATGTTCAATTACACGAGGAGAGTGTTATTTACTCAAGATTACCTTGATTTCATGGCCATAGGATGAATGGGCGGAAAGCAATTTGTGCAAATTTTATCATCATGAATAACATAGGATTTGGATGACTGAATATTTATGATGTGGATTATCTGTATGTACTGTACCTACTTGATAAAAACTGAACACACCACCTGTGCGTTAGGCAAGCACTGATAATGTACATGCCCAGTATTCCCACTTCTCCTTTGACATTCATGTTTCATGTGGTGTTAAATTAGTGAAGTGGGGAGAATGGATTGGCTGATGAACAACAAAGTATAGGGGAACATAAGAACATTGTTTAAACATGTTGTTGAGTTTTAAAACAGGGCAGATCCATTCAATAGTCTCCCTTCTATCCCTCTAACTCCTCCCACCCACCTGTCTGCTCCTTCCTTCTTCCCCAAGTTAACTTCACAGCTCTTAGCTGAGCTTTCTGTTTAGATCAGGTACACATCATACATTTAAGGGACACACTGCTCTGGGACTGTAGCTTGCTAAGGGTTGTCACTGTAGCTCTGTGAGGGGTGGACTACAGTTTCCAGGAATGGGGGTGGGAATGTACTTTAAATGCAAAGTGCATATGCAGCCTTTGTACCATTAAGCAGGGCTCATGTGTCCCAAGAAATAACTGAAAATCTTTATTAAAAGCTTGAGATAATAATAATAATAATAATAAAGATGTAATCCATGCAACCAGGCATCCTGCTTTTCCAGGCACATGTGCGCTATATGTACAGTTCAATTTGTATAGGCCAGGGGTCTGCAACCCGCGGCTCCGGAGCCGCATGTGGCTCTTTTACATCTTTGCTGCGGCTCCGGGGCAGATACTAGCGAGGGGAGGAGGCGCATTGTGCGCCCCGACACTCCTCACTGTGGCGGACGCTGTACTGGCTGTGACGTCACATGGCAGTGCGTGCGTTAGTCACGCACCGTCCCGACGTCACCTTCCCGCCCGCTGTCAGCTCGTGGCTCCGGAGATATATTTGTTTTAAATGTCGAAATGGTTTTGCGGCTCCCAGTTGTTGTTTTTTCTTCGGAAACGGGTCCAAGTGGCTCTTTTTGTCTTAAAGGTTGCAGACCCCTGGTATAGGCCCTTGTTGACACAACATGAACATATGCAAGTTGGGAGCAGGGATAATGTATTTGACCCTGTTTCTCTCAAGTGTATGGCATGTTGGAGGTAAGGGGTGCCAGAATATCTTTTGGTGCAAGACCCTCATGATTTTTAATTGGTCCTGCTCCCAATAAAGCAGAACAGCTAGCAGGGCAAGACTGGTAAATGTTCCCAGCTAATTCTGCAAATTGCAGTATTATTTCTCTATGGTCAAGCTCCCCACATAAGAGAAATTGAGTGATGGGGCAGACAGTGCTCATGTGCTTTTGGGTAGTTCTCTTGTGAATTCTTAAGTTGATGAACAGGATGAAGACACAGTGGCTCCTTGCCTGAATTGCCACAGATCCTAGGTTTTTAATTTTATGTGGCTTTTAGTGTGTGTGCATGTATAATTATTGTAAACCACTTTGATATTTTAAAAATGAAATTGCAGTATACAACTAATTAAACAAACAAACAAAATAGAGGCCTGATGAAATTGGCAGGAGCTGTTCTCTCGCCTTTCTCTTAGAGACCTCTTAGAGACGGAGGTTGAGCCTCCAGATTACTTCTCACCTCTCCTGCTTTCTACTGTGGTTCCTTAAAAGACATCATGACAGAGACCACAGAGCATTATTTTGAAATTTTAGTGGTTTCACATATGTTAGTTGGCATAAGGCATGATGGTAAATGAAAGCTTGCTTTGTAGAAATTGTTCAGGAACAGTTTATCCATGTGAAAGTATAACTCCAGCAAACCTGCCAAGGCCAGTTAGACCTTAGGTGATCTCCTGTGCAATTGTTGGCAGGCTATACAATGTTAGGCTGTTTGGGTCTACTGTAATTCTTGCATCCAATTTATTCAGGATATCAGAAATCCTGTGAGCAATGTAGCTTTCAACTTGGGCCCAGTTTCTTTTCCCTTGCTATCAACAACCAAAGCTGGGTGCGTTCGTTATGCTCCATAATGTACTACCTTTTCACTTTATCAGAGCCTGGAGGAATGTGCTGCCAAGAAGACACATTACTGTACTGTGTTTAAGACCTTATCTATTGATTTATATTTGGCTTGAATCTATTTGCCTTACTGAAATCATTAGGATACTAATTTTGTGCAGAAAAAGATTTTGCCAGGAGTATTCTTTTAGATCAGGGGTGGGAAACCTATGGTTCTTCAGACGTTGTTGGACTCGAGTTCTCATCAGCCACTGCCATTATGGCAAATGGTCAGAGATTATGGGAGTTGTAGTCTTAACAGCATCTGCAGGGCCACAAATTCCCCATCCCTGGTTTACATGAATAAGGTATTAGTGAGGGGTGAGGCAGCCTACATGTTACCACAAAGGCCTCTTCATTCCCAGTGAAGAACAGAAATTCCCAGTATCAGCCTCTGTGAAAGGCAGGCAAGAAGAGGCTTGGGGATTGGCTAAATGAGGTGTAGTTAGAACTTTCTCCAGTAGCATAGATATGCCTTGCCTCTGCTTGCTACAGAATATGTTCCAAGAAGTACCCAACTTGTACACTCCCTCAGTTATCCCAGGCACAGGTCCACACTGTAAAGCTTTGTATCTCAGCACTCTTTCTTTTAACCCCAGAGTCCCGCCCCCCCCCCCAAAAAATCCCCTGTTCAAACTGCAATGCATGGCAATTCAGGTTCTCCACAGATTGCCATTTGCTCTGATTCAAGAGGTAAAGAGCAGGTTTTCGCAGGGAAAGCTCTAGAGTGAAAAACAGAGTGCTTGGAAATGCAGGATGTGGTTTGGAGGAAAGGTAAGTATGGATAAGCCCTAAGATTCTAATTTAGGTTTATCGCTATCCAAACAACACCTGCCTTGTACAGCTAGGATCAGATAGACTCAGGACTAGTCTTCACACACAACAGTTCTTGTAAGCGATGGATGGGTGAAAAGTTAGAGATCACCACACCTTTATAAGATGAAGAGCAGTTCATTACTGCTCATTATTTAATAACTGGGAGGGGAGAGAGCCTGCTTATAAATCAGGCCTACTTTTCAAATCTCCTCAGCCCCTGTTTCTCTAAACATGAACATGGCCTCAAGGTTGAGGAAGCTTTCTCTCCTCCTAACCAAGAAGCTGTGTTGCCTCTCCTCCCCTATGAATCTGACTTGTGTCTCAGAAAAATGTCACTGTGTCCCTTGAAGAAGTGTGCATGCACACGAAAGCTCATACCAAGGTATCTGAAGAAGTGTGCATGCACACGAAAGCTCATACCAAGAACTAACTTAGTTGGTCTTTAAGGTGCTACTGGAAGGATTTTTTTATTTTGACTATGGCAGACCAACACGGTTACCTATCTGTAACTGTGTCCCTTGAGTACAGGAAGAGGGGGCATTGTTTGCTCTCCCTTGGGATAATCCTGTTGATGCTCATGGCTATCACAACATTGTTCTCAACACTTGACTTTCCTCCATAGGAATAATCAGATACAACCTTTTATCTCTGTGCTAACATTAGATGTATGGTTTTATTTTCCAAAGAACTAACATCTCAAAAAAATAGCTCTTGGCCAAGAGGTGGCCTGCACATATAAGGAAAATGTGTAGAGACCAGGGCTGGAATGCTTAGGTAATTGACTTGCCGGTTAGCTCAGCTGGTTAGAGCATAGTGCTGACAATGCCAAGGTCATGGGTTTGATCCCCATGTGGGTGCATATTCCTGCATTATAGGGCGTTGGACTAGATGATCCACAGGGTCCCTTCCAACACATATCTTTCTATGATTCTACTGGGACAAAATGCAACGCTAGACATTGGTGCAGACCCACCATAGAAACAGGAAGAAAAGGGGAATTAGGCCTACAATTGTAAACATACACACTGGATAGTAAGTCCCACTGGACAGAGTGTCACTGGCTTTTAAATTAAATTTTAAAATAAATAAAAATGATCATCTGCTTATTGGTTAAAAAATTTCTCCAACAAATATGCACAGGATTGTGCTGCACGTTCAAAAAAAGCACTGGTACAGACAAACTCTTAAATACTGTGGTGATGAGGTTTAATTGATCTTAGCAATCTATGTGGTTATCCATACACAAAAACATACTCTAATCATTGATCTGTCAGCATAAGGTGACAAAAGTCCAATTTTTGTAAGATTAATCAACCTGTCACACCTACGAGTAACACCTGAATCAGCACACAGTGCAGTAATAAGGGATCACTTTTCCCTACCTTTTTTGCTTGACTCCACTGAACCGCCACTGCCCAGCTGTGTCAGGCATTTCGTTGAGAACTAAATTGGACCCTGCTGCCTTTAATAACATTTTAATGGCTCAAGCCGTGTATATCCGGCTCCTTGTAGTGTTTTTAAAAGGTCCCCACCTAGCTTCGAATGAATGCTTCAACTTATAAAACAAAAGCTTGTGCGTGTGGGGTTGTTTTCAACTCTTTTATAAAACGCCTAATGCAAAATTCACACTGGTTTCCCTAAAATAAAAATGAGCTTCTGGCAGCTTTTCTACACTTCAGACTTATTTATACTCTGATTCTGGCAGTAATTATAAAGAAAATGTAGTACTGTATATATATTTTTAAAAGAGCATCAACGTTCTGCCTATACTTTCCCATGTGAGGTTCAGTCTTAAAAATACCCATAGATTCACAGTCCACCTTCTCTCTTTTATCCCATGGGAACCATCATAGGAACATATGAAGCTGCCTCATAGGGTGACAGACCATTGGTTAATCTAGCTCAGTACTGCCCGCACTGACTGGCAGTTGGCTCTCCAGGATTTGACAGAGTTTTCTCTCATGCTCACCTGAAGATGCTGGGGAGTGAACCTGGAAACCTCTGCATTCAAGCATAGACATAGACATAGAATTGTAGAGTTGGAAGCATCATCTAGTCCCACTCTGCAATGGAGGAATATTTCACCCAATATGAGGCTCAAATCCACGATCCTGCGATAAAGAGTCTCGTGCTCTACCGACTCAACAGACGCTTTTCAACTGAGCTACAATCCTCCCTATGGCCTATACCTCTGCTAAGCACCGTATTTTTCGCTCTATAAGACGCACCAGACCACAAGACGCACCTAGTTTTTGGAGGAGGAAAACAAGAAAAAAAATATTCTGAATCTCAGAAGCCAGAACATCAAGAGGGATCGCTGCTCAGTGAAAGCAGCAATCCCTCTTGCTGTTCTGGCTTCTGGGATAGCTGTGCAGCCTGCATTCGCTCCTTAAGATGCACACACATTTCCCCATACTTTTTAGGAGTGAAAAAGTGAGTCTTATAGAGCAAAAAGTATGGTAATTTTTTTTACTGTTCTACCCATTTTCACTGATCAGAGAAAAGAGAAGAACCCTGAAAAAAAAGAAACTACTTTGTCTTTTGACGCCCAGTACAGTCTGAAATATCATTCATGTGCAGCAGTAGAAACATGCCAAGCCCATCTGAGAAGTAGGCGTCCTCCTACATCTGATGTCAGATACAGACAGCACGTTCACAAGATTTCCTGTCCTTCAGGGCTGTGGTACAATTAATTACTAAGTTGGGCAGGTATGAACCAATTCAGCACCATAAAGCTATGATTTAAACAAACAAGCAAACAAGCATGAAATATTTTCCCATATGTATATACTATATATGAACATCGGTTCTTAACATTCCATCCGACAGCATACATTTAAAGCTCATTTTAGGCATATGACTTGCCCCCCAAAATCCCGGGGAACTCTAGTTTACACCACTATAAGGAGTTAGGTGTCTTCTAGTAGGAGATGTTGTATGGGCTGACTTGTCCATGTAGAGTTAAAAAAAAGAAAAAGTGGAGAAAGAATGGTTGAGCACATCTAATAAACTCTTGTGGGCACCATAAAATACCCATTTCACAGAATTAAATCTGGTCACACACACACACTTCTTGGGCACCTTGTGGGGGACTCCTGCTCTAAGATGTAGGCCCAAACATGCATGTGCATGAGAGACATTGTATGAAGGTATCTGATAGGGGATAACTTGTATAGAGAAAGTTTTGATACAGTAGAAAGGACACAGCATGGTATGGACTATTAACAGTTATCAACAGCACAGTCAGATGCAAACCAAGTGCAAAACAGCTAATGCAGACTAATTTTCTATATGTCAGTCACAGAGAGTCCCACCAACAGAGCTGGGGAAGATGTCATGTAGATTAATTGTTTCCAGCTCTTTCCCTTTTCTCTTTGTCCACTTTAATGCTGTGTAATAGTTTTGTGTCCTGCTGTACTAGTGTGCATAATCACTAGCTGTTCAAACGCTGGCCTCCCCAGTTAAAAGGATCTTGCTGTCACAATCTGTACAACGCAACATGCAATGAGAAGCGTGGTTTAAAAACGTAGATAAAGCTAACTCAAATTTTCAGTGTGAATCATTCAAACTATGTTGTTTTAGTACTGTTTTGGGTGTTTAGTACAATGTCGACAACATACAGTGGTACCTCGGGTTACAGACGCTTTGGGTTATGCATTTTCAGGTTATGGACCACTGGAAACCTGGAAGTACCGGAAAGGGTTACTTCCGGGTTTCGCTGCTCGCACATGCACAGAAACACCAAATAGTGTCACGCGCGTGCGCAGACGCAGCACTGCAGGTTACGAACGCTGCGGGTTGCAGACGTTTCTCCGTCACGGATTACGTCCGCAACCCAAGCTTCCACTGTATTTTCAGATTTAATGCTGAAAGGCTGTTTGCTTTGACATTAGGGAAACATAAGGAGGTCAGACCAAAGACCTTTCTACTCCAAGATCACCTTGTTCTTGGCCAACCAGTTGCCCATGGGAAGCCTACAAGCAGCAACTATGTCAAATAGCACTTTACCTACTTGTGATTCCCAGAAACTGGTATTCAGAGGCATATTGCCTCTGACAGTGGAGGGATGTGTGTGTATTCAATCAGTGAGAGAGTAATGGGAAAGAAAAGAAAGAAGAAACAAAGAACTGAAATTGTGCAAAAAAAGAGTGTATGGGTATATAAGTAATCAACAGTTTTCCATTAAATGTAAAAGTATTAACAAGACATTATACTTTTTATAAATAGATTCCAAATATAATTATATTTATCCATACACCATCTGTGTCTAAAAGCAATCTGTTGTATGTTGCCAGAGTTGTTATGTCTTCTATTCATTGATTGAAGGGGACCATGGTATTATCTTTCAAGTGAATTAATATCAGTCTTTTAGCAGAAGTAAGGGCACCGAGAGTCTATCTACATTGAACTGTGGTCAAACCCCGTATAGTTGATATATAGTTTAAAACAATGTTATGCTCTGAAAATATTTTATATTTCCCCCCCAAACAATATTTATGCAACTTAGTACTTTTCTCGAAAAAGGTAAAACATAACCATCATGGCTAGTAGTCATTGAATTGTGTCCAAGTGAGGACTTTTAAAGTGTGAATGTCTTTAAATTAGGGCTTCAAACCTTGATTAACGGTACAAACCTATGCATGTTGACGCAGCACTGTGATGAAATGGAGCTTACTCCCATAAAAGTTTGTGCAAAAAATAGAACTGTAGCCTAAAAGGCGAGATGCCTGAACAAGTAAATGATCTTTCTTTGATTGACAGCTTTATTTTTAAATACTAAAAGATGAAAATATAGGTTTGTGTTAGGAACGTGCAGAGGTTTGACACCGCTTAATGTACAAAAATACTACTCTTCTGCACATGTATACTTCCCGAAAGGTGTTTGCATTAGCCAGAGCTCCCTTAATGAGTTCCATTGTAGTTAAGAAAGATTGTCTATCACTGAATGATATGCCGCTTACAAGTGAGTATGAGTGTTAATGAAAGGCAGATTGGAACAGATGGTCTGTGCAATACAAAAAGTGCCACCTTATCTGCACGGAGTTGTTCCTGCTGGCAAGCAGCGCCAGTTTAGGGAGGAAAATACGTGCATCATTACCAAGTATTACATGCCTCGCTTGATGAGAGCACAGTATTGCCTTGAAAGTTCTGTTTTGACTAGGGAGGAAAAACAATAGCTTCTGCAAATCTTGCAATGTGACCTCAAGGTAAGCATAATTTTCCTGGAACTGATGCATAAACAGATTTTCTGCAGTTTTGCATAAGTGGAGTTTTGCATTGTATATGATGACCCAAATTCTGCCGCAGGTATCTTCCATTTTCAGTTTAGCCCCACAGGTTTCTAGAGCTTACTGAAACTTATATAGGATATAGGAAACTACATCAATATTGTTCAGGTATTTGAAGCACTACTTTATTAGAGAAGTAACGAAGAGCAATGTTAATCATGCTAATTACTACAGTCTCCCAGAAAACTCCAGAATCCAGTCCTTTCTAGAAGCATGCCAGATATGATTTGTGAGCCCCTTCTTCTCCCAACAGCACATACTATTGACAAAAGAGTCATCCTGACTTCTGGAAACTTGTCACCTGTGTGGGATAGCCACCTTTTGTTTACAAAAATATTGGCATCTAAGATGGAATGCCTCAGAGCATGTGTAAAATTCCTTTGCAATAGATAAACAAGCTTTCAAAAAGACAAAAGTGCCTCTGAGCATGCGCAGATTGCCTTTTATTTGCAGAGACCTGTCAAGAAACTGTAGAAACTGGTGTCTTGTGCTTCAGCTGCCAGCAGAGAATGGTAGTAGTGACCCATCAGACACAAAACTGCCTGAGAAGTGGCCTTGGATGACCTGGCAGGCAGGCAGTAACAGCAAATTTCACATACAGGAGTGAGATTGAAGAGTAGTCTGGGTCAGGGATGGGGAACTTATGACCCTCCAGGTATTCCTGGACTCCAGCTTGCATCAGTCCCAGCCAACATGGCAAATAGTCATGGATGGTGGGAGTTTGAGTCCAGCAGTACCTGGTGGATGGGTGAAATGTGTTCCCCACCAAAGTCTAGGAGGGTGTCTGTCATCTGTCCTCTGTCTCTGTGTAATTGATAGGTAGCCGTGTTGGTCTGCCATAGTCAAAATAAAAAAATTCCTTCCAGTAGCACCTTAAAAACTTAGTTGGTCTTTAAGGTGCTACTGGAAGGAATTTTTTTATTCTGTGTAATTGAGTTCCGCAGAATCTGCAAGCCTACTCCATGCTGTGATAGAAAAAGCAACTGGTCATCTTTCCCAGCATAGAAAAGAGAGTGCATAGAAAGAGTGCTTACTTTCTTGCTGTTTAGAAGCACCATGACATAAGGTGGTTAATGCTTACTTGAGTAAATAATTATTAGGCTATTAGTTAAATTGGCCCCAGAGGGCCAAGGGCTACCAGTGAGAAACCCAATATCTTGGAGCATTAGTTCTTTCCATTCAGCCACATTCTAGCTTCCAGAGTAATGGTGGCGTTAATGAAAGGGGGAACCTTTCTATGGATTTTAAGGTGCAAACTAATGAAGAGTTATAAGAGGGTGCCAACCTTACTAATAGAATACTATGTTTGACAGCAGTGTGCAGTGTTGTGAACTGATCTCTATTGAGAAAATTTTCAGATCTTATTCCTGAGGCTACTGTTGTAGCTTTGTGAGAAAACTCTTAAGTCCCCAAAAATGTTTGCACACAGCAAAGAAGGAATATTTTTTACTTCTTAAGCGTACAGACATACAAACGTTTGTAACATCTACTGAACTTTGCTCATTTGTTGTGACAAGTACTCTTAAATAGTTTATGATTAAAGTTAAGCATAAATGTGAATGTAACTACAATACTTACCCTTCAGTGTTTAGTATTGGGCTGCTATTATTATTATTATTATTATTATTATTATCCACCTTTTTTCTCAAATGGGACTCAAGGTGGCTTACAGATGAAAATAAGAACTGCTAAAAACCTAGAAAAAAATCATTAAAAAACAATTAAGCATTGATAGAATTAAAACTACATACATATATAAAATCTATTAAAACCATACTAGTAAAAACAGCACTGCACCAGACTACTTACACACCATACATTTAAAGCACATTATTCCCCCTCCTCCAAGAATTGTGGGAGCTGTAGTTTGCTAAAGGTGCTGGGAATTGTAGCTTTGAAAAGTAAACTAGAGTTCCCATGTTCTTTGCAGGATGTCTGTGCTTTAAATGTATGTCTTTTAAAACCAGACAGACCTTTTTTGTTCAAACCAGTGTCTAAGACTCTTTTGGACACACCCCAACCTGGGCTAGCTCCCAAAGAGGATTGTCTGTACTGTGCTTGCAGGTACTTCTGAGAAGAAATATTCTTTTTGTAGGCTGTTATCAGACACTACTTTGTCCACAGAGAGCCTCAAATTGGTCTCTTGGTGGCATGTAATAGATAGAGAGCCTTTTGTTAAGACAAGGCTCCACAACAGTGGGCCAAAGTCTTGCCTTCCTCACTTAGTCATCTAAGTAGTGCTATCAGATACCGCTAGACTACTCTGTTTATAAAAAGGAAGGCTAGGCTTAGCTCTCCACAACTGCTTGTTGTCATACAGAATAAGTGACAAGAACATTTGTTGTTATTACAAGTTGTTGCCTTAATTAAAAAAATTTCCCAGTAAATTTGAGGAGTAGAGGGTTTCATAGTTAAAGCTATTCCAATTAGGATTTTAGCCTTCTTTTAAAGTCCTTGGAGGGGCAGTACTTTGCTGCCTTGCCTAAATATTTCTGCAGCATCCCCCAAGTGTTTATCTTTCATCTGTCTCAGCAGTTAAATCCCACAGCTGTTAAGATGAGAAGATAAAGGATGTTATTAAAAATGGGAGAGCAGCACATTGCACATAATCAGATGTATCTAGGAGAAATGAAAATAGCACATGTGAGCAGTTACAAGCCAGGTAGAGAGGAGCAAATAAGTGTTGGAATATTGGAGAACAAGGATCGTCAAAACCATGAGCCGTAACAGGTCCAAACCTATAAAAATAAACTGCATTTACCATTCCCTAGCCATGCTACCATTCCATAAACCATATTATCATGTACCACAAGAAAACCAAAGTCTGATTCTGTTAGGAAGTAAGTGTTCTAATATTGGGAACTGAAACTGTAAGACAGTTGTCTTGTTGAAATAAAAAGACCATATAAAATCATTGCCGTCAAAGAAGACTTGTTTGTCAGGATGAAAGATGCAGTTACCACACAAGAAAAGTCTGCTGGGTCAGGTCCCATCTAATTCAGCATCTGAGCATAACAGCACTTTCCTGTCCTGCGGTTTTCAGGAACTGATATTCAGAAGTGGAAGTAGAACATAGTGTCATGAGTTTGTGGATGCTAGACACCCTAAATTCCTGGATTCAGTAAATGTTAGTATTTAATCAATGTTTGGAGTGTTATCTTGATGCCATTTCATTATCTAATGAAATCCTAACAAAGGCTACTTCTCCACTTAAGAAGTTAAACTTCTATATTTATTTCTTCATCGAATGAATGAGTTTGTGGAACCGATTCCCATCTGCTTTAGGAAATATATTGCATCGTTTCACCTCCTTAATCTGCATGTCCCAGAGAGAAGTCAACTCTTTGTAGAGAAAACCACTTTGACATCAGAGTTGGCCTTTGGTATTCTGGCTCCTTGGTCTGTTAATGGTAGACTTAGTACTTTGTTCCAACTGTTCCAACTGTAGATACAAAACAACCCATCAAAGCCACAGCAAGAAAATCTCTAGTGGTCTCATGCTAAAACATTCTCCCTAGTTAGAATCGTCGCTAGGGTGATTTGTCACACAACCAGGAGAAAAGGTAGCAAGAGGCAAGGCAATGTCTCCTCAGTTTGTTTGGGTACTACTGTTCCCCATCATCACTTAAGAGACTGGTTGGCCCATTCAAACTGGTCTAGTAGTTGGGTGGCCTTAATTCTCAGGTGTCTGTGGAGTTCTTTTGGAAGGGTTGACTGAAAATGGACCTGCTAGAATCTCTTGTAATACCTCTCCAACTAAGCAATTTTACCTGCTCATTCACACTCCTACAGCGACAATGCCAGAGCGCAAGTGGAGAAGGTCAAAGGTTCAGTCTCTAGTATTTCCAGATAAAAGGATACGGTAGCAAGTTGTGGGAAATACTTTTCTGCCTAAGATCCTAGAAAGCCATTCCCAGTCTGAGTAGGCTTTACTGGGCTAGGTGGACAAGTAGTCTAGAAGGCAGCTTCTTATATTCTCTATGTAGCTCTTCATAATTAGTATATAATCCCATCCCTGCCTGAGCCACTCACAACTTGCATAATATTTAACTAGGCATCTGGAGGCAACAAATCCCTTTAATTAAATGAATTGGTTGGTTCACCCCCTCCTTTCCTGTGGATTTAATTTAATGTGTACAACAATGTGTTCTGTCTTCTTGTATGTGATACTAGCATAAAAATAATAATTTATGAAATAGAATCCTAAATTATGCTGGGCTTCTCCTTTGTTTGTTTTGGATGTTGCGATTTTGTAAGTATATATTTAACTTGGTGATCTAATACACCGGTTTGCACTAATGTGTTACGCATTAACTCAGGTTTCACATCTACGCAGGGCTACTGGTAGAAATGACAGGCTCTCAACTCCTGTGTCCTCATCACCTTGTAAGTTTCAGCCAGCAAATAGCCAGGCAACAGCGAGCATTTAATGATCAGAAGCCAAACAAAACAAAATTTGTGCTCCCAGTGGAGAAGGGTTCATTTTGCAGCTGTGAGATACTTCCATATCCTGAGGAAACCAGTAGACTTTCACTCCACTGCTGCCTTGAAGATTTAAAACAATGTTATGTAGAGCATAACTTAATGACTTTCAGAGCTTTACTATTTTCTTCTCAGTCATTCTGTTTTAATTTCTTTCTTTTTTACTTTTTCTAGCAGTGTGGGGTTTGGGTTTTGTTTTGTTTTGTTTTTTAGCTATGCATGTGCCAAAGTTCTGCTTTCGGGTGGAGGGGCGTGCTTTGGAGTTACCATTCTTGCCCCTGTTTCTAGGGAGAGGCTTGCAAATGTCTTCCTTTCAGGCTTTCCTGGCAGTAGGCACCTCTTGGGCTATGTGTGCGGAACGGCTTCATAGATGCCAAGTTTCAGCTTCCTAGATGCTCTGGTTGTGTTGTGCAAAAGTCAGAGGTTCCTGCATACACTGTCACTTCCCCCACGCATCTCTCTGTCCTCCAGCCAGCCAAGCAAGAGGCAGAATCACAGTGCAAGGACATATTCCAGCTGGCAAAAGAACCCAAGGAGGATGTAGTGCTGGGCCACTGCAGCATGGGGAGAGGCGGTTTGGCCTGGAAAGCAGTGTGACCTGGGAAGAGTCCCAGGGGCCAGACAGAAAGCCCTGGAGGGCCACATTTGACTCTGAGCCTGGGATTCTCCACACATGTGTGTGAGTGCATGTACGTGATCTAACAATATCATGTGCAATATATAATTGCTCACCTGGTACAGAGAAGGCTCTTTTGCCTTTTGACAGCTGCATGATAATTCCTGCTGATGAACCTTTCCCCCAGCATGGGTATGCAGTGATGGGGAGAGCTTCTGCTAAATGATGCCCAGTTGGTAGCTCTTAAAAGCTCACAACCAATTCTAAGGAGGAAAAATGGCAGTAGCAACCCCCCCAAATTCATTTCCTTTAGTGTTGTGAAAAAGTGTATGTGTGGATTGAACTGAGGACTGGTTTAATGCAAGTTCACTCATTACAGTGGTACCTCGGGTTAAGAACTTAATTCGTTCTGGAGGTCCGTTCTTAACCTGAAACTGTTCTTAACCTGAAGCACCACTTTAGCTAATGGGGCCTCGCACCGCCACCGCGCAATTTCTGTTCTCATCCTGAAACAAAGTTCTTAACCCGAGGTACTATTTCTGGATTAGCGGAGTCTGTAACCTAAAGTGTCTGTAACCTGAGGTACACTGTACTAGATAAGCTTGTCCAATGTCTGCTAAACTGACATCTTTTAAAATTTTCCCAGGAATCACTATGATAATAACTTCATGCCTTAAAAAAACACACACAAAGCAAATCAACTGTTATTTCATGCAGCGGTAGTATCTGCTAGAGGGATAAATACCAGTGTGGTATTTCTTACAATGCACATGTAGAGTGTGAATGACCGTCCTTAAATCAGGGGAAGGGGACCTCAGTTTAGTGGCCCAAATGTGGTCCTCTAGCCTTCTCTATCTGTCCCTAGTGACTCTTCCCATGCCACACTGCTCTCCGGCCTTGTGTCACATCCCCTGTGAGTGCTTTTGCCTGGTTGGAATATGTCCTTGAGCTCTGATGATGATGACTGTTGCTTGTCTGCATGGAGGAGAGAGGTGTGTGTGTGTGTGTGTGTGTGTGTGTACTAGCCTACTGCTCAAAGGTAAATATTATATTCACTGCTCCATCCACTTTTGCCCCTAGCCCCATCCACTGTTGGAATCTGGCCTCCAAAAGGGAGTGTGGTCCTTGAGCTGAAAAAGGTTTCCCAACTGCCTCAAATGCTTGAATTTCTTTCTTGCTTTAGGGCCGCTGATGTCTGGCCATGAATATTTTAACAGGTGCATATATTTCCCCATGATGTTTGGATATTTGCTGCAGGAAACAAGCACAATTACTACACAAAGTGCTCTCAGTTTTGTGCCCAACGTAAGTCAAGGGAACTTGGGTACTGCCGGAATTTGCTCCCTTATTCCGCATTTGAGAGTTGGAGACTGGAATGTTTAAAAGGTCAGCATTACGAAATAGTTCTTAAAAAACAGACTCACTGTTTCACTTGCAGGAAAACAAAGCAGTAAAGTGAATTGCAACCACCCCACTTACTTCAATCGGTCCAGAAGGGGCACTGGGGTGTTAATGTGCTCCTTCTATTCTGAAGCTCCTCTAGAAGAAGATTGTTTTGCTGCTTGGTGTTGCAGCAATATTAGAGCTATGCAAGAGGGAGAAAATCCTCTTTCAATCCACTTTCTCCACACTGTGCACCAATTTTGTAAACCTCCTTCATGTAAACCAGGGGTAGAGAATAGTATTTAGGTGACGGTGAGGCAGGTGGATGTGGCAGGTGAGTTTAGGTATTTAGATAATGTTTTCACTTAACGTTGCACTGGATTTTTACAAGCGTAAAATAGATAATGCTTGGTTTATCCCCATGATCTCAGTAGATTGGTGGCATACAAATGTGATAAAATAAATGAGTGTGATAAAATAAATGAATCAAGACTTACCAGTTGTAGGAATGCAAAATTATGCACAGTTATGTTTGTAGGACCCACTTACAAAATATGAAAATAGAGTACAGTGTGGAATGAGCTATGTCAAATGATGGATTTTTATTGAAAAGGTGCGTTCAGTGTGGCAGGGGTAGGGATGGGAGCTGGAAATGAGAGAAAATTAAAGGGTGGCTAAAGCTTCAGTTGGCTAGTCTAGCAACTAGTCCTTTTTATCCATATGAAGTTAGATTTGCTGAGCTGCAGCTTAAAAGAAGTCAAGGATATAGGTAGAAGTTTGTATAAACAGTGGGGCTCTTAGTAACAAAGAAAGGCTTGCCACAATCTTTTTACTGTAAGATTAGAGCAAACACTAGTTTCCATACATGAGTATGTGGGAAGCAACTTTCCCCTATTAGCCAATAATCTATTTGGGATGGCAGTAGCTAATGGAAACCAACTTATTGTAAAATATTAATTTTCTTTTGCCCTGTATATTGTTAAATATTAATGTTTATGTTTTGTGTAAATAGATGGGTTGCTTTGACAATACATTCATATCTCATTTTAGCATCTAAAAGAATAAAGCATGAATTGTAAATGTGGTTGTATGGCAACATTGGGTACACACCCCACAGGGAGGCAATTTGATTTTTAAGGGGGGCAATTCGAGAATGAGTTATTAACAGTTAAGGGCCTTTTAGGCTTCCTCCATGTGAATAGGAGTTCACTTTGTAGCCGGTTGGACTTTGCTCTGCATGAATCTGCCATAGCGGAATAAAAACCCAGCTGCTAAATTGCCTATTATTATCTTTATTATTTATTAAATTTATATACTGCCCTTCATCCTTATTGTGCGTCGTAGGGAATGAATATCATGCAAAGTCATTTAAAAAATTACTTGTGACATACTACTAGTCCTAATGTGAGTGACTACTCTGTGTGGCATTATCAGTGTTGCTCTATTTATCCCATGCTACTTAATGTGGAACATGTTGGGTTTCTAGGTTGCAACATTTTACAGGGGAAAACTTGTTTTTAGGATTACCAGTTTGCAACCCAGAAAGCTAAAACCACCTGCATCCAAGCAAAGAAAGCTGCAACTACCCGCATCTGGGAATTAGTAAAACTATATGCTAGTTCCCTGACAACCCCAAGAGCAAATTAACAGAGTGTTATATACTGGAGGGTATGTAAAACTTTCTCTAAGTTCCATTTACCTTTAGATTTTGGTACAGCAAGCATTTGGAAAGACTACAGCATGGTGCTGAAATGTAATTATTTCCCAAAGCATAAATTTACTAGGAAGACAGACATACTGTTCCTCAGTAGCATTCATAATTCCAAACGGCGGAGCATTATGAATATAGACTGCTGAGGCGACTATTTAGTGTGACTTGTTGAGCTGCAATATAAGAGATTGGAAGTGTTGATCTGCCACCTTTGAACATATTAAGCATATTTTTCTTGGTTTGATGCTTTTGGAATAATGTCTCTGTCGTCTGGGGCCGCTTGTTACAATGGTCCACTTTTTACTCTCCTATTTGCCGGACTTCTACTCTTTCGTGGGAAAAGCAGCAATGCTTCCAATACGGTCTGTGAAAAAGATTTTTCCCACTGTTTTATAATGAAAGCCTTTTTATACAAGCCTCGTCTGTGCTATGAAAAGTTACCCAGATCTGACAAGAGGCACAATCTGCCAAGCATTGCTTCTCAATGACTGTGGCTCATTTCCTTGGAGCAAACGTCGGATGCACCGTGTGTAAAGGCACTCCTGTGGCACATAGAGCTGAAAAGGTGGGGTGGGAGCACCTGTACGTTTAGAAGGAGATGAATCAGGCTTTCCTTTCTATCTGAAAACAGGTTTTACAAGTACTTGCTATTAAGGTCCCAACAAAGGTTACAGTGCCAGTTGTGCCTATTAAAACATAGCTAAATGCCTTTTACTGCCAATGCAGAGAATGGGTCGGTGGGTGTGCTCACATGCACACATGCATGCATAGCACCTGTGCACATCAAAGCTCCTGCTGATGGGCCTGGTTAGGTGACTCCCACCCGTACTGTTTTTGCATCACAGTCAATAAAGGATAATATTCCAACCATCTCAGGAGCCAAATACAGCACCGGGAGTTTACATATAATTCCCAGCAACAGATCGCAGATCAGCTTGTGTGTCATGAGGCTGTATCACTCTGCACAGCAGAAAGCCCCATGTCTGCAGAACTGCAGTTATGAAAGCGCACAAGGAGGAATTCTTTGGATGGAGTACTCCAGCGGAAGGGAGTACTCTGCAAGAAAGGAACACTTTGCTAATTGTGCAAACAGCCATGGCCAACAACAAATATAGGAGGGGCAGATGGATAATGTTTGTCACATCTCAGGACCCTTGCAGGTGTACTGCTGCGGGACACGATGCAGATACCCTATGGAATTGCAATTCTGCTGTAACAGTGACTGCAAGAACCGGCTGCTCCATACAGGTAAGCAAGAGGGTCTTGCCCGTTTCCTGAACTTCTTTCATCTCCCTCTCCTCGCTTTAAAGTATGCCGAGCACTCAGACATGTATCAGAGTGTCTCCTCCCATACCCTTTGCCTTCCTTGGGGAAACTGCACTGGTTTAACAAGCCTTTCTTGCTCAAAGGGACGCAAGGCATGTAAGTGCTGTGGGGACATGGGAGAGGGGGCTGCTAGCCACAACCCAGGGAATACAACTTACATGTGTTAGGGTGGGTTGTGGGGAACACATTGCTAGTGAACACCATGCACTCCCTTCTTCTTAATGGAATTGTTGGCCAATCACTCACGACTCTTTCTTCCTTACAGGATCAGAGCCAGGGCACATGGAGCAGAAAAAGCTGTCACTGGAGAAGGGGGTACCAGTACAGCTCATTATATTGCATGGGTGAGTATTGGCTCAGTTGCTATATTGTCTCCTCCAGCAGGCTGAATTTCCAAAATCTGAGGTGTAGCCAGTAAAGTCCTACTCTGTAGACCCGTTGAAATTAATGGAACTAAGTGAGTCACGCCCATCAATTTCAGTGAGTCTGCTCTCAGCAGGACTAGCAATCCATGCAGCCCACTGATAGCTGTGGTGGTGGGGGTGCCAATAGGAGAATGGGGGCTGGGGAATGTGGAGCAGAAGAGCACAGAGATATTGCACTCCTTCTTGAAGATGCATTTGCCAAATGAGCACCCACTCATTCATCTGTTGCAATAGCTATTCGTTATTCGTTCCTACGCCCATGTCTGTCTGTCTTGTCTCTCCACAGGCCACCAAGTAGCCACTGAACATGCACAGGGGAAAGGATGTTTCTTACCGCTACCAGTGCAGAACACCAGGCCTCCAGCAGCAGCAACCAGTGGGAAACCTGTGTTCCTACGTGGGGTTGCTGCCTTTTAAATATCCCTGGGCTCCTGTGCCTCTCAGAAGCACATGACAGACAGAAATGCAGCAGGGGCAGTAGCACCCTTGATGCAGATGCACTGAGCTGCACTTGTTGCTCTACTGCCCGTCATGTCACACAGAGTGGCAGGAGTCCTATAGCCAGTAGCAACCCCACGTTGCTAGGATGCTGTCAGTACTCCAACACTGAAACTGTTCAATAAAAGCTTGTGCCAGTGTCCGCTGTGTTTTTGTCCTGTTGATGGCTGTCCAGCGTCTTCACTGTGGGAAACTCGCAATAGGAGGAGGAGGGCACTGGGCTTTCCATCATCACAGCCCTTCTAGGCTGACTGACTGTGCGGGAATCAGATCCACACCTCTCCTTTTACACTGCATTGCTCTGTCCTACTGCATTGCTAAGTGGCTGGATGTATTTCCTTCCGTGAGCTTGCTTTTGTAATGTGTGCTCTTCCCTGTCCAAGTGGCTCTCTCCCACTCCCCCTGGCTAAATGGTTGTTCCCTAAACATAGACAGCAACATATACTTATTGTGTGAAATGTTACAAAAAGCATCTGTACACATTCTCAGAGCTAGCCCAGCCGTGAGGTTGGGTGAGGTGTCTGCTGCAGATGTCACTCTCCCGGAGCGGTGGCATCCTGTTTGGCTGCCCAGTGTTACTGCTGATTCCCCCAGCCTTTGGGGGCAGAGAGGGACTGGTGACAAAGCTATGCAGAATGCCTCTCCTTCTGCCCTTCTGAGGGCAGGCACTCTGCCACTCAGCTTTGCCACTAGGCGGGAGATCTCCCACCCACCCAGCAGTGTGATGGAGCTTTGCACCAGCTTCTCCTGAATGGAGGAGCCCATACAAAGCTCCACTGGCAGGTAGGAGGGGAGGGGGGATTGGGAATAGATCTCCCCACCACTTCCCGGCGGGGGAGTCTCCTTATGGAGTTTGCGCCCAGTGGGGCATTTCACCTCGGGTACTGACCTGCCATGGGTTCCCTCTCTACATTCTTGATGTTGCAGGGACCTTGTTGTGAACAAACTGGCACTCCTTCCTCTGGTCCTAGCTATTTTCCTGACCAAAGCAGGGGTGGTACATGTTTTTCAGCCCAAGGGTTACATTCTGTTGCAGAAATGTCCACAGGGCCACATGGTAGTGGAGGGTGGGGCCAGGTGTAAAAATGAGTGGTGCAATGTAGGTGATGCTTATCTTTCTACACTGCGTTGCCTATACATATACCTCTCTCCATCTGAGAGGTCCTTTTCGGTGGCTGCTCCCAGATTGTGGAACTCCCTTCCACCTCTCTGCTTTCCTTTTGCCAGCAGACAAATATGGTTGGCCACCAGCTGGCTGTTGCAGCAGGGTCTTCTGAGGGGGTTGTACTTTGTGTGTGCGCGCATGCGCTTCTAAATGCTTTAATGTGTTTTCAGTGCTGTTTATAATAGGGTTACCATTTGTTTTAATATTTATACTGTGTGTGTGTGTGTGTGTGTGGTGTTTGTATCTGCCTTAATTTATGCTGTGAGCTGCCCTGCATTGAGAGAAGGGTGGAGTATAAAATAAATAAATCCAGACAAGCTAGAGGCAGCACCAGAGTTCAACAACATATACCAGTCAGGCAAAAACAATCAAGGAGGACACAGAGCAGGGGTGGGGCCTGAAGGTAAGGGGTGGGGCCTGGGGAGACTCTTGAGGGCCTGATAGAGAGGTGTGCAGAGGCACATCTGCCCCTGAGTCTAAGATTCTGCATCCCTGCATTTAAAGGGGTATCCCAAGGGATACCAAGGAATTTGAACCCCCATCAGAGGACAGCTCTGGATCCTGTGGTTGCTTTTCTCCTAATGCCTAGGACACAGGAGTCTTGTGGTATGGTGAGCTTATTCTTTCCTCCTGAGGGCATCCCATGTGTATGGGAGGAAATACAGAATGGGTTCTGTTGACACCAAGTGTCATACCTAACCATGGTGCCACCTAGGTGTTACATAGGTATTTCTGCCTTCCCTGCTTGGTGTGAGTAGAGGGCAATGTCATGAGTGGTGGACAATGGTAGAGTCACTAGTAGTAGTGTGGATTGGTGGGCAGTATTGCTGCATTGTTTCTTCTTCACATTGGCATTGTCTTTCTTTCTTCTTTGCTGCTTGGAGTGCATAAGGTTGCAACTCTACTATGGCAACGTAACATTGGCATAGCCATGGCCCAATGGCTGGCCATGTAGAGTCTGTGAGAAATCGGAGGCGTGAGATGGAGCATCTGCAAAGCTAGAGAAGCTAAGCAGAGAAGCCTTTAAAAAAATGCAAGTGTGGGATTAATCTCACAACGTTGAATGCTTGAGAAATATGTGCTGAATTAGTCACTGGGACATCAAAGAGAGTTTTAATGAGATTGACATTTAAACCATTTCAGATCATTGTACAAAAGAGATTTTAGTCTTTAAAAAAAAAGTTAATGAACATAGAATAGAATAATGGTTTTCCAGCACAGTTCTGGGAAACACCAGGTTCCTTGGAAGCTCATGAGAGATTCCTCAGTGAGAAGGAGTGGTGGACAAGCTTGCTGGAGATTTATCTTCCCTGATATGTAGATTCACGTACGGTGCAAGCTCAATATGTACATAGGTATGGTGAGGTCAAACAGGCCTGTTCTGGGCCTTCCATAGTCTCTGCCCATAACCCATACTAACTGGGGTTAGGGTGTTGTAGTGCAATGACCTATTTAGGGCCCTATGTTGGCTATCCCTGTCCAAGATAGTAATACCAGCAGGATAGGTCTTTGGGACAGGTATCTTGTGTTACTTCACTTAATATGGTTTTACAGGGAGAGGGATTTTTAGATAGTAATGTGTATGACTTAAAAATAAGGCAAGCCAGCACCCTTGCTCATTCTATGGACGTGGGGTGGTATTCAACTAAGTTTTCCTTAGCGTAGACCCACTGAAATTAATGAGCATGACTAAGTTCATTATTTTCATTGGCTCTGCTCTGAGCAAAACGTAATTGAATACCACCCCAAGTCCATAGAATGAGCAAGAGTGCTGGCTTACCTTATTTTTAAGTCATACACATTACTATCTGAAGATCCCTCCCCCTGTAAAACCATATTACGTGAAGTAACACATATTAATTACCATCTAAAGTGCTGCCCCCAAGACCATTAAATCCAGTGTGTGTATTCTGGTAATACTTTAAGACTAGAGTAGTCTTTCCCAACCTTAGGTCAGATGATGTTGGACTACAATTCCCATCATCCCTGATCATTGGGGTCATCTGGCTGGGAGATGTCGTGAATCAACTTATGGGGACCCAAGGTTGGGAAAGACTGGAAGAGTGTAACATTATCCCGTTGTACCACTGTCCTCATGAAGGGGTTTCTCAACAGACAAGTCAAGGTAGGAAAGACTCATTGAAACTTGAAAGGTTGGAAACTTCCATAACAGAGGAGAGAAACTACTGGTTGAAATTTTCAAGTCTTCCTTGTTGTGAATGGCGTTGAATGTTAAAATGGGGCAAAGGGAACAGGAAACGGTCTCTTTGTCACACTTTAATGTGACTGTGTCACACTTCCTGTTCCTCTGCATTTCCATCTTGAGCAAGAAAAGTTATTTTTCATATTCCATGCTGAGGGGACTGCGCATGATCCTGATGTAGGGACAGCTTGTCCATCTCTCTGTTAGGTTGCAGTCCCATGCTCACTGACCAGGAAGTAAGTCTTATTGAACTTGTGGGACTTACCTCTGAGTAGCACATGCCCAGGATTGCACTATGAAAACTATTTCACAACAGATGGAGATACTGGGCAACAAGCAGTGTGAAGCTCTTACATTTCCTGTTACCTTTGCCTAAGCCGAAGAGGCTTAGAGGGAGAGATGATGGACATGGTAGGAGCTACTATGCATGACTAGAGCTACCCCACCTGCAGGGGCTGCCCCATCCAGTGACAAAGCTCAGGTCAAGGAAAATAGATGAAATATAAACCCAGTTGAAAATATCCCTGCATCTGTAAATGGAACTCAAAGTGCACAGTTAAGCACTTGATTTTGGTGGGATTTAACTTTTGCTGTGTCTTTTCGTACACATCTAATTGTCCAGAGCCTTTCAACATAGCAACCGCAGAGGCAGCTAAGGTAACCAGCTTCTTGCCAAATTCATTGGGGTATTTTTCTTGCATCATGCAACAAGAGCAGTTATGATGTTGCAAAATGCTTGTGTTGCTGCAATGTTCTTCTCTTGCTGCAATATTGCAAGAAAAGAAACTGCAAATCTTTCAGCAAGCACACATTGTATGCAATTTTGAGCAGCCTTTCAGACTGCAACTCTCATCAGCTCCAACCATTATGACTAAAGGTCAGGGATGATGTGAGGTGTCGTGCAACAGCACCTAGAGGATGTCAGGTTGGGAAAGGCTGAGTTAGAGAACAATTTGTTAGTTAAGCATAAGAATGGCTCATTAAGGCTACATACATGCTATTCCTTTAAAGCACATTTGAAACATTCTTTCCTTCAAAGAATGATGTGCTGTAGTTTGCTAAAGGTTTCTGGGAATTGTACCTCTGGAGGGCTAAACTACAGTGCCCAGAATTCACTGAGGGAATGAATATGTTTCAAATGTGGTGTAAAGGTAAGAACATAGGAATAGCCTACTGGATCAGGCCAATGGCTCATCTAGTCCATAATCCTGTTCTCATAATGACCAACCAGACCATGCTGATTGTATATAGTGTGTATACAACCTAAGAGATGTGTTTGCTGGACAAAAGATAGGTAAATTAAAGGGATCCCTGACCATTAGGTCCAGTCGTGACCGACTCTGGGGTTGCGGCGCTCATCTCGCTTTCTTGGCCGAGGGAGCCAGCGTTTGTCCGCAGACAGCTTCCAGGTCATTTGGCCAGCATGACTAAGCCGCTTCTGGCGAACCAGAGCAGCCCACAGAAACACCATTTACCTTCCCGCTGGAGTGGTACCTATTTATCTACTTGCACTTTGACGTGCTTTCGAACTGCTAGGTTGGCAGGAGCAGGGACCGAGCAACGGGAGCTCACCCCGTCATGGGGATTCGAATCGCAGACCTTCTGATCGGCAAGTCCTAGGCTCTGTGGTTTAACCCACAGCTCTACCTTCAAAATGTGGGGAGTTTACAAATGATTCCACACATACATTGTATAGTGCAACTTTTGCCAGTCTGGTGTCCCCAGATGTTTTGAACTACAAAAATAGTTGTGAAGTCCCAAACATCTGGAGAGCGCCTGGTAAGGAGGAACCCTTAGAATAGAAGGCTGTGGGCGTTCAAGATAGGAGCCTGCCTTATATGCCCCCTCTCCCTTCACTTGGAACATTGTTTCCAGTCTCCTGGGATAGGACAAGTTTAAAACTAAAACAAATCATTAGAAATATAACTTTGCTAGATTAGACCAAAACTCCATGAAAATCAGAAAGAGCCAGTTACTATTGTTCTTTATATCTCTTTCCATCTGTAACATGATTCCCCATAACCTAAAAATGCTTTTCGTTTAGCATGAAACCTATTAGCCATAATTGCTTTTAAAACCCGGTTATGGAAAACCAATCTGTGAGATTAAAATTTGAAGAAACTTGACCACTTCCATTTATCTGTTTCTTTTCTTCCTTGACATGCATGGTTTCTCTTCCCTGTTTTTTTAAGCATGAAGTCATAAGTTGAGACAAAAAAAAAGAAAGAAAGGTAGAGTTGCAGTCTGCTTAATTAGAAACAGGAAGTTTTCTTTAGATTTGAGACACAATGATCTATTTATTAGAAACTGCTCTTCTGTAGTATGGACCGTTTCTTCATGTCATGCTGCCTGAATTATGCCTGTTGAGGATGGGAGAACAATAATAGTGTCACAAGCAAGCTCAATGAGGGTATAAATAGCTTTCTTCCAGACTGAAAGGCTGAATCCACCATTAAGTTGCATGCAGCTGCACGGGTGAAGGTGGGTGGGTAAGAGCAGCTCTGACAGAATATAATGGTAACCTGGTACACAGAGGTCCTGTTTCTCAGATTGCGTCACTCCACAGGGCCTTTGTTCCCCAACCTAAATTGCAGCTCTGTGCCAAGTGGAGCAGGGTGCAATAAGCTCTCGGCAAATGTGAAGAAGGATGGTACTGATAAAGGATGAAATCTCTATTGCACTTCAACCATTAGTTTGGGGGGACAAGTTAGTTTCTAACCTTGAGTTCATGCATGTTGTTAATTGAGAGAACATTTGGGGATTTTTAGCAAAGAGTTAGTAAGTTCTTTTTACATGCTTCTTTCAAATTAAAAGGGCAATCAGGCAATTTCATATAGGCTGATTATTAACTCATTTTTCACATTTACCCATTCCTCCGGAATTGAACAGGTGGCCCTTTAAGAGAAGGGGTTATGAAAAATATCTGCTTTTAATGACTGCATTAGGACATAGCAAAAAATGTTTTAATCGCAAAAAAAAAGCATAGACAAGGAGATCAGAAGCCTTCGTTTCTGTTTTTAACTAGCTGCTGCTTAGCTTTATGTGCAAACCCAGACAAACTGTGATTAGTCTTAACTATGGCTTACTGCAAGGATGGGGAAAGTGAATGCAAGGAGCTGGAGTCAATATCTGAAGGGCCATGGGTTCCAAATCCGTGGTTTACTGAAAGGAGACATTTTTGTACTCTGGTTCATGAAGCTAACTTACTTTAATAAACCATATGTGAGGAGGCACTTTCACAGGAATTCTCTTGCCCACAGTCATGTTCCCACACTCCATTTTGCCCAGTTCAGTATACTTCACCACCTGTCTCCTTTTCCATCTTCTCCCTTATCCAAACATCTTCATTCTGTTTCTCATCCCCAACCCCTCAGTGTCATCCCATTTCATTTTATGGGACAGACTCCAAGCTGTTGATCTTCACAGCAGGCTAGGTAGCTTCCTTGCAAGTAAATGCAGACCTGAGGAAGGCATAAATCAGCTTTGTGGCAGATCAACTCCAGAAGAATCTCACCAGCTGGGGCTGTTTTTATTCCATTCTCCTTGGAGACATGAGAGTGGCCTCTGTTACCTGTTTCAAGAATGTTGGGAGTGGGCCTGGACATTCTCAGCTGTGGTGTGAAACCAAGTGCTGAGGGAAAGTCCTGAAGTTTTCTCCCCGAGTGGGCATTTTCTGACCCCAAACCTATTTTTCTGCAAACGTCTGGAGCTTGAGGACTGTATCAAACCCTAAATCAATTATATTCATCCAGAGGTCGTGATTCTTAGCATACCTACTGTCAGTTTGGTATCCCATTTTTTCTCCATCACATATGGGCTCCCAAAGAGAGAAGACTAATACTGAAGTTCGTTGAAGAAACTTAGGTGAAAGTGCACAGAGCAAATGCAAATATGCAAAGGGAAGAAAAGATGAAAAAGTGGTAAGAAAGCTGTAGGGAGGGGAGGAAGTTTACTGTTCAGAGTGGAATAAGGTGCAAGACTGGGATTATTGAACCAGTTCAAGCAGATTCCCCGCCCCCCCCTTGTAATCCACAGGAGAACACTTTTAATACAGACATCGACTTCATACAAGACATGTGGTTTTGGTTTGACTCATGGTCTAGTTGTACATTTTCCAAGAAAAAAACCTAAAAAAAACTTTTTAGACATTCACAGAAGTTCCCAGGTGGAATATTTCCCATAGGAGAAACAGATACAGAGTTATCAGCACTACCTGTTTTCTTCAGAGAGTCTTTTCAAAGAGTTTCTCTAACCAGGGAAAGGGTGGGAACAAGACTTGATAGCCACCCGCCACTGGCGTTTGTTTACCAAAGACATAGTGTAATGTGACGCCACTACATAGAACCAGATTGTGCATGTTAAAACTCAGTTTCAATTCAAGAACAAAAACCCAGGACAGTAAAATGGGGGGGGGGGAATCTTATTTTAAAAAAGGAACTAAAATTACTCCAGAAAGCAACTGAGTTGTCTTACCATCTTCACATCCAATTTTTTTAAAAAATCCCAACAAGAAAGTACAAACCCCAAGCGCTCTCCCTTCATATTTAAAAACGCCCGTGCCAAAAAACAAAACTTAGGCATTTCTGTCAATCCGCATGTCTATCTCCCTGCCATGAAGCTGGATCCCGTTCATCATACTGCAGGCTCTTTTGGCAACTTCCGGGGATTCAAATCGGACCACGCCGCACCCTTTGGACTTGCCATTCTCCATTTTGATGTCTGCATACATGACGTGGCCACACTCATTGAACTTGTCTTTCAGCATTTTCCACGTGAAATCAAAAGGAAGATTTCTCACAAAAATCCTTCTTGGCTACACCGGCGGCGGCGGCAGGTCCTCCGGTCCCGAGGCGCCGGCGAAGCTTCCGGCGGCGAAGTTCCCCCTGTCCATCTCCATTGTTCTCTTGAAGGTGCTCCCCATGGTGAGCCCCATCCTGTCTAGCCCTGCCCCATGGCGGGCCCCATTCTGTCCATGTTGGTTGCGGCAGCCCCCATATGGTCGAGACCCATCCTGTCCATGTTGCTGGCCGCAATACGGTCCAGTCCTATCCTGTCAATGGAGGCTGCCCCGAGGCGGTCCAGCCCCGCGGGCATCCTGTCCATCACGGGGCCCATCCCTGCGGGCCCCATCCCCGCAGGGACCATGCGGTCCATGCCCAGGCCCATCCTTTCTATGCCAGAGCTCATGCAGTCCACTCGGGCGCCCATGCGGTCCATGGTTGTGCTGACGCAGTCCATGGCGGAGCCCATGTGGTCAATGCCCATCCTCTCCATCCCCGTCCCCATGCGGTCTATCCCAGAGCCCACACGGTCCATGTTGGACGCCAAGTGGTCTATCCCGAGGGGAGCCACCCGGTCAATCCTGTCTATGCCGGAGCCCATGCAGCCCAGCACCAGCCCCATCCTGTCCATCTTGGAGCCCACTCTTTCTATGCCCAAACCTGCCTGCCTGCAGGGCATGAATGATCTCATTGGGGATATTTGGGTTATTGAGGATGCTGGGAGGGATGTTGATCACCCCAGGGCCACTGGGACCAGGGCCGATCCCCATCCCGCCACCAGATGCAGCCATGGCCTTCTGTACGGCTCTCCTCACATGCTCTCCATCAGGATCCTCCTTCACTTTCAAGGGCCGCGCGTTGAGGCTGTGCTTGTTGAGAACCTCCACAGCCTTCTTCATGCTCTCTTCCATCTTGGACTCGACAACAGCACATCCCCTTGACTTTTCTTCAGCGTCCATTAAGAGCTCCACATATGTTACCTCACCAACTTTCTCTTTGACTAGATCTTTGAGGTACTGCCACTTCACATTAAAGGGGATGTTGGTAATGAAGGCTCAGTATCTTTTTGAAGGGCTGGCATAGGGCTCAAAGCGACTCCCTCCTCCACGCTTGGCACTTTTCTCCTTCCTTTTCTCGTTCTGGTTTGGCCATTCGCCTTCACTCTTCTCTTGGGGACGCCATCCCCGACGCCGTTGCCAGCCCTGTTGGCTGCTGCCATCCCTCCTCCAGCCAAGGCCCCGGCCTCCGCCATCTTGGCGCCGCCCTCCGAAAATGCTGCCGCCACAGCCGCCACCATTTTCTGCTCCTTCTCAGCCTGTCACCCGTGCAAACCGTTCAAACAGATTTATGTATATTTCTGCTCTACCACAGATATATAGCCTTTTGGTAAATTACTGTCTGTCTGACTCTGGTCTCTCGCTGTGAAATGGGAATAATAAAGATTTATTGCACAGGGTTTTGAAAGGTGAACACAATAAAAGCTAAACAGTACATTGCAAATTAGAAGTGCTATATAAAGTATTTACGGTGCTAGGGATTAATATGAATTGCTAATATCAAAACACATTTGCATTTTTAAAATTATTTTTTCTTCTTTTAGACAGAATTCCCCCCTTCAGTATAACTTGTTTCCCGTCACCTTTCTGTAATCATTTCACACACTGCTTCAGTTTGTAATCCTCTTCACTCCTTGTCACATGCATATTAAACCTTCTTTAAATCAGAGATTTAAAATTTTAAAACATGCCTTTCATTTTGTTGCTATAAATACCAGAGACCATCATCAACACACACTAACCGCTCTTTTGCCCTTTACCAATTGGGATTTTGTTCTCCAAACTTGTTCTGTTTTTTAATGTCTACACTTGATTCTCCCACACTTTATGGTGTTTGCAGAAGAGTTTATTGAATTACATATGTTATTGTTCAGCTGGGGACAAAAGAACAGGTTGCAAATAATAAGAATGAACTGCAGCTTTTTAGAACAACCTACAAAAAGTGATTGTTCAGTTTCTTGTACCTCCATTGCTTAGGTGCAATGCTTGCATAACCCTCCTGACATTACTTAACCATGCTTAAGCAGTTGTGAGCTGTCAGGGGTATCACACATTGCTTCCCTGCCTCCCGCTTAAGGAAATGCCATCAGTCTTAACCACAGATGATCAGCAGTTCCCCATGGTTCAAATTAGGGTTTTTGCAACCAGGATTTGAATCCTAATTTCAACCCCTACTGGTAGTCATCACTATCAATATAATGCCTAGCCTGAGTTAAACAGTGGCTAACAGAAATTCCCATCCCAGAAGGGAGAGGTGGAAGAAGGGTATGTGCAGTACTGCAACCTGTGTCCAGTTGTCAAACCATGGTTTGGTGATGGCTGGTGCTCATAGACTCACACCTTCCTCTGCTTCTCCTGTCCCCTCCCCTGGTTAGCTTCAACTTAAATTTGAACCATTATAACCATGGTTACCACTAACCGTAGTTTGCTTCTAAAATCAGAGACTGAAACCAAGATCTGAAATTGGTTTCAATCTCTGGTTTGAAAGCAAACTACAGTAAACGATTATGTTAATGCATGTGTAATCTGGCACTGTAGTTAACACTACCAAGGAAAGAGACAGGGTTTCAGAGTGCTGATTCCCAAGTATATTCCAGGTTCCCAATAGCATGTACAGAGCCTGAATCATAGAATAGAAGGGATCCTGAGGATAATCTAGTCCAATCCCCTGCAATGCAGGACTGTGCCGCTGTCCCTTACCTCGAACCGGCAACCTTGGTGTTATCAGCACCACTCTCTAACCAACTGCGCTAGCCTGCACAAATTGATTGTATGTATGATATATGTATATATATACAATATATATTGTTTCTGAAGTTATCCTGAATGTAATGAGAAGGCAGTTTCAACATGCATGAGCAAGACTCCCCACCATGTACATGTATAGAAACTTTGCATATTCACCAATGTCTCGACTACCCTTTAGAACAGGGATTCCCAAACTGTGGTCTGTGGACCACCAGTGGTCCATTGAACTTCATTCAAGTTGTCCTGCAGCATGTCTGTGGATTTGTCATCGTACACAACACTTCAGTTGCATTAAATACACATAATGCTTTTGAACTGTACATTATTGGTTCTTTTATTTCTTATATTTTATTTCATAGAATTCAGATTGTGAGGCAGAAAATACTATAATATGACAATTGCTAAAACAGGTATAAAAACCTATCAGTTGCCTGCCATTAGATAGGCTAGATCCTTTGTGATTATCAAGTGGTTGGTCGGGGTGGGGATATGAGAGCCGCTGCATTAGAACATGTGAAATTTTAGAACTCAGAACAGGCTATTTAATTTTCAGGTTTTAAGTAAAACATTTCTGCAAATGAGAACACAAAGTTCTCAGTTGTGCAGTTGACAGTACATGGGCAATTAACAGCAGGTAATTTATATGTTAAAATATCTTCAGTTTCCTCTTCCTCCAGTGTGGCTATTTCTTAAGCCACAACCAGCTTGAATTGACTCAGCAGGAACTGCGATAAGGGCAAGATTTTACAGGGGGGCAGGGGGGTTATTTTTTCAAAGTGCAATCCTATACAAGTCTCCACAGAAGTAAATTCCATTAATTTCAGTGAAGCTTACTCTTAGGTAAGTGGGTATAGGATTGCACCCTTAGGCTGCTGCTTTTTCAAAAGATTTTTTTTTTAGGTCTAGCGATTTTGCAGGGTAATATGAACCACACAACACTCTTGAGTTTTAAATATTATTTTTAAAGAAGCTTTGCAAAATTCATTTTCGATATGATTTAAAATAAAATCTTGCAATGTTTCTAATGTTGCTAGATTCTGAGGGTATCTTAAAAACAAAACAAAGCACCGTTCCCCGACCCCCACCAGGGAGAAAGCTGGATGTCCTGGTTCACTTTTTGTCATTTATATTGGCTGGGCTGCTACTCTTGTTATCGGCTGTTCAATTGATAATGAAATCCAAACGGAGAGCCAAACAGCCTCCCTTTGTCTCTGGCAGAGTCGGAAGAAAGGCGGGGTGGGGGGGGGGATGGGGCACTTAATGAGTGTTTGCCCAAATGTAAATCACCCTGTTTTAAGTGAGATGCGTGATTATTTTATCCCGTGCCCCCAGCCCTCCCCTCCGGGTCAACTTTCGTTGTATCTTTATAGATAAAGGAGCATGGACTGTGCCTCTAGGGTGAAGGGGCCACAGGACGGGCATCAGCTCCTCTTTCACTGAGGAGACAAGGGTAATTTCTCTCACCACGAGGGGGTGGGGAATTGATGGGAAAGAATAGAGATGCGATAGATCGGGCAAGGTTTTCTGACACCACCACTCCACTTGATGGATTTATAATTGGTTTTAGTGGTGGCGTTTAAGATAGCGTTTTAAGGCTGCCCTCCTATGTCAGGGAGTTTTAAGTCCCATTCACGTCCACGGGACTGGACTTCTAAGGTGACTCGTATAGGATCGCGTCATGCGTGCTGCGTTGGACCTTTAATTGTCTGCAAACCGGCCAGAGTCATCGGTTATATGGGTGGTATAAAAATGCAAAGTTGTTTTTACAGCTGCTGCTGCTGGGGTAAACTCGGAGTGGACTTTGGTGCTGAAGGGGCGCGAGCTCTGTTCAGCCCTGGTGCTAAAAACAAGCTCCTCGGTTAATAATCCTTTTGCACCAAACTAAGGGTCCTCGGTAGATTTCCAGGAAACTTAAGAAGTGTGCACGCACACGAAAGCTCATACCAGTAACAAACTTAGTTGGTCTCTAAGGTGCTACTGGAAGGATTTTTTTTTTAGTAAAACAAAGACAGCCCGCTAAGGGCCTATCCGCAGATCCCTGGGCGAGAGGGGGTCCCCAGGGGCGACTTTGCTAACGTGGCTCCTTGAGCGAGGACAAAATTTTGCGGACATTTATTTTCCATACCAGTGCAGTTGGCCTTTTCTTGATCTTCGCAGCAGCTACCCGTGTAAATACACTGTAGGTGGTGGTAGTTGCGTTTTGGCGCCCCTTTGGCGCCCCATCCTGTGCGCTTAGGCTAGCCGGGCACCCCCAACCCTTGCCAATACTAGTCAGGTCTCTGCCCTCATTGCCCTGCTTGCTACTAAGGTCTTTCCTCCCCCTCTCCCTCTCCCCCTCCCTCTCTCTGTTCCGGTTGCTGCCATAGTGATGCTTGGGAGCAGATTAGCCTCCTATACCAGGGGTGGGGGTGGGGAGGCAGCCGCCGCCACCACAGCGACTAGGAGGCGTGTTTATGTGGGAGGTTTCTGCCGCTGCTCCACATTCATTTCTCCGTCCTCTTCTCCCCTCCGGTGTAAGGGGGTGGGGGGTGGGGAGAGGCTACCTTAGAGGATCAGAGGTGATCCAGCTCCTCCTCCTCTCGATCCTGGCTGTGATCTGCTGTCCGGCGTGCAGGCGGAAAAGTTTAGTCCAGTCCTCCTTGCCAGGTAACCGCAGCTGCCGGAGGGAGGGAGGGAGGGAGGGAGGGACGGCGAGCGCATGGCTTTCCCCGGCTTCCCCCGGCACATCTGCTCTGTTGGGGGTTCTCTTTTTTCTTCCTTTCCTCGGATTAGGAAGAAAGGCAGAGCCTAGCAGGTGCCCTATTGGAACTGGAAGTCTGAAACTTCGGAAAGCTAAGAGGGAGAGGGGGAAAGACTAGGCAGACTCCTTATCTTTTGCAGGTCAGTGAGGGAAGCGATTCCTTGAAAGCATTTTTTAAAATCATCCTCTTCAGTAGCAATTGTTATGTGCATTTTTCCCCCTCTGCATTTTCTTCCCATAGTGTTTTTTTTTTTAAAAAGAAGTGTGTACAATTAATTAGGTACTGATTTGCATTATAATGCAGCATCTTAAGCGCTAACTTACCCACTTCCTGTCTGTACTGTTCTTTTTATATATATGTTCTGGGGGCAGCACAACTTTAGACATGTTTATTCAGAAGTCAGCCCCACTGTTTTCAATGGCGCTTACTCCCTAGGGTGTCTAGGATTGCACATTTAAAAACAATTGTCATGTTTTTCTGCGAGAGTCCTTGACTTAATCCAGCCCCCCAATTCCCTTCCCCCCATTTTTACTTTTAAATATAAGAACTAAAAGGATGCTGAGATGGGAATCCTTGTTCTGAACTCCCTCTAAAGTTATTTGAAAAATTGTTCTAACGTCATTTAAAGCAGCTCTTTGTAAGTATTTATGTTCAAGCATGTGTATGATCAGTTAAGCTGTGAATATGGGACTAGGGTAACAGGGGAAGATGGAATTGCAAGAGTTGTTAAAACATCTCCTGGGAGCCCACACTTAAACTCCCACTACTCTTACTGTGACACAAGTTTTAAATAAAAGAAAATACAACTCCTACATAAGGAAAAGATGGACTTAACAAGGCTGGGATAAGTTTGAGGAGGAGGGTTCTAGGAATTTCCAGGTTACTTTATGAAGCGTGTACTAGATAATGCTTATGCAATGTATTTTTCTTCTAAGGGAGAAATTAAAACTAGACTGAAAAACTTATTGGGTGTTTTGAATTTCCAGTAATCCACACACAGAAGCTTAATTTGTTACTTGTGTATGTGGGCTGAGGCATGTTTCATATTTTTCACTCTCTTTAATGTTTATTAAGCTCTGAATTCTGAACGTGTTAGTTAAATTTATTTTATTATTTTTATTTTAGGATTCTTTATCTTATCCTTTCAACAAGTCCCAGTGGTCAGTCCCAAACATCTTTTTGGCAGGCACAGGTCCCTCCAGCAGGTGCTTTTGGAGAAATACCGCAAAGAGTGCTGTGGGGCAAAGACAGGGATCCTGAGAAATACCGTAGGTCTCCTAGGAAAAACTGACTACAGAATTAGGCCCCATTGATACAGCAGCGTGAAGGAAATCCAGTGGGAGCTTGAGCTGGATCCTGATCCATGAAAAAATTCCATTGATGGACCCTCTTTTGGCCCTTTGGATTCTTTCTAATATCAGTATCCCAAGCCTGCAGAGCAAATGCCCCCCTTGTAATATAATACATTGGACGCTCGGGTTGCGAATGTGATCTGTGCGGGATGCATGTTGGCAACCCGCAGCTTTCGCAACCCGTGTCTGCACATGCGCAGGTTGCGATTCGGCGCTTCTGTGCATGCACGACCGATGAAACCCGGAAGTAACCCATTCTGGTACTTCCGGGTTTCGGCGTTCTGCAACCCAAAAAAAACGCAACCTGAAGCAGCTGTAACCCGAGGTATGACTGTAGATATAATTAATAACTCAGATAATGTTTGTGTCCTCAAAAAGTATTTCTCAATTCCACGAGAGAGCCTTGTTTAAGAAATCCTTGCATTTTACACAAAAGAATCCTTTTTTTCTATGGAGGAAAAAACATGCTAAATGCTGGCTTTGTTTTCTTGGTGCAGGCAGTGCAGACTACTGGAGAACTAAATCCACACCACAGATGTGAAAACAACCCCAAAAGATGCACCACTGAAGAAAAGCTTTGGTTTGGTGAGAATGAAAGAGACAAGGTTTTGGATGTGAGATATAACCCCATATATCCCGATGCTTACGCAGAAAATATGACAACGTATCAGAATGGCTGTGGAAACGGCACCTCTGTTACCTGTATGGTGATGGATAATAAGGAATCGAAGCACTGCAATACCTCCTTAGGTCAGAGTGGTGACACAAGTCACAGCTATGAAAATGAAGGCCAGGATGATAAAGTCAGCCCTTCCAAACTCATGCACTTTTTCTCCACTCCTCGGAAAAGATCTGGCTCCAATGTGGAAAGGCCTCGTTCTCTGATAGTCATGGGGAACCCCTCAACATGGAATGCCCTGTCTTCCATTAGGAAAATAGGATCTTTCAAGAAGTTGAAATCCTCCGTTCTCCAAGGAATGCCAGCCAAGGAAGACTCTGACACCTTAAATGATAGCGTGTTGGAAAATAATATCAGAAAGCGTGTCCCAAACAATACGCTGGTGAGAGTTCAAACAAACAGGTATTCTTATTCAGGGCCACTACATGACTCGCAAAGCACAACAGACAATGCTTTTGTTTCTGATCATTCTGACGGGGAGGAAGGCGATGATTCCTTCCTGAGGAACACTCGCAGGTCACGCAGCATCAGGCGTGCCTATGGGATTGGCCGTATAAATTTATTAGACACTGATAAAATTCAGGGCCATCAGGACACTACCAGGACGGTATCCCCTGTCATACAGGAGGCCCAGATTTGCGAAATAGTAGTGAAAGATTCTGAAAGCAGCAAAGTCATCTACCGGAGGAGCAAAAGCACAGATAACCTGAACTTCCTGAAAAAGAGCTCATTCAAAAGGAAGTCGACCTCAAACCTCACCGACCTCAAAGTAGTGAACGAAAAGCAGACTCCACAGAGAACAACAAGTATTTCTTCAGCGGACTCTGACAAAGCCAGCAGGAACTCGGAGCGCCAGTCGAAACGCTGGAAGAGCCCAATCAGGGCGAAGGATTTCGACAGAGTTTTGAAACTTGTCAGCAATGTTGCTGACGTTGCGTTGAAGAAAGACAGTCCCAAGAACGAGATCCCATCCTCTAATGAGCCGAACCAGAGGACTAGATCAAACAGTCGGCTGCATGATGATTACTCACGTCGGGTTTCCAGCAACACTGAGAAAGACAGGCGGAGGTGTGCGCCTCCCAGGAGCAGCCCAGACTCTACCGTTTCCACATCGAGTGTCCAGAGTTCTGAGGATGACAATGTTGCGGCTAATACATTAACCCTCGAAGGCAGCGATCTCAGGATGTCGTCCTGTGACCTTCCAGATTCGGTGTCTTCGCCGCCTCCACTTCAGGACGTTGGGACAATCGCGAACGAAGTGTTTTACGAAGACTCTGATGAGCCAAGAAGTTCTCGCCAGTTTACATGCAGCAGCACTGAGCATCCTGCCACCCCTGCCAGACCTGTCATCCCCAAGCCTCAGAGCCCTTGTGCCGAAAACCTCAAGTGCAATATGGATTTCCGTTGTCCTGACAGGAACAGCACCTTGTCACTCAGCTCCGTGGAAAGCGAGGGAAGAGGGGAGGGGCCTTCTGCCAAGCTAGGGAAGAGCCCTGTTTGCTTCCAGGATTCGGTGCAAGCTGTGTTCTTTGACGACACAAATGAAGACAGTGGCATCAGCAGCCACTCTCAGCTGAGTCTCAATTTAGCTGTGAGTGTTGATGAAAAGAAGGAGGAGGTAAGGAGGAAAGCAGGCCCCGTGCCTGTAAGGAAGGAGTGATACTCCACTTCTGGGGTTAACTAAGTATTGACTACTACTCATGTAATGTCAGGTGGCTTAGATAACTTGTGTGTATGTTTTAACCACTCTTGCAGCTATATTCTCTGCATATTTACTCAGAAGTAAGTAAGTGTGCAAAGAAGTGTGTAAACAACTCCATTTCGAAGCTGAAACTGGAGTAGTTTGCCCTCCTGTGCACATTAATAAAGAAAGCCATGGAAGGGAGATGGCTTATGTACATTTTTGAGGGCAGCACTGTTGCAATTTGCAACCTCGCCACCTTGTGACAGGATCAAGACCAAGCAGGATCCAGCTAGGTGAGTCCATGGCTGGAGCCCTGACAAAAGACACATAGTTAAGCCACATGGTAGCGGCCATGGTGCTAAACAGTTAAGGGACCTTGAAGTCACTCCCAAACATGCTAAAATTATACAGAAGGCTTCATGATGACAGGAGCTGCATACACAGATCTTAACAGGTTGTTGCAGTTCTACCATGTTTGAACGGTGGTATGTGTTGGTACATTATTTAAAGGCGCAGTTAGGGGCATATTTCAAAAATAATCCATTCTTTACTGAGCTCTGTTTATGAATTGGCAGCTGTGGGTGACATATGATTCCAATAATTAAGAGTGACCCCATGGTTAACTTTCTTAATCATTTCAGATGTATTCCTCATCTGTAATCCTTGTTTCAATAGCCCTGTTCTGTATAGCGCTTGAATGTCGTAACAGTCATTATTATAGTTGTTAAGATATGCACATGACATGCAGGCGTCTAGTCCTGTTGGTTTGGAGAGAATAATTTAAAAGAAAGTTCAAAACGTTTGGGGGGTTGGTTAGAACAGTGTTTCCCAACCTTTTTTGGGCAATGGCACACCTGTTTAATGAAAAAAATCTCGCGGCACACCACCATTACAGCCCCGTGACGTCAGCGCGCAGCGTCACGCCGGGAGGGACGCACGAAAGTGAAAGTTTTCAATTTTTTTCCTCCCCCTTGCCGGGGAACCTCCAAGCTTTGGGGGGGGGGAGAGGAGGCAGCAAAGCGAGGCAGGAAGGAGAGCGCGGCTTGGCTGAGTGAGCTTTGGCAAGGGCAGGGAATGAGAGCCGCGAGGCGGGCGCTGCAGACGGAGGCGCTGCCCGCCGAGCTCGCAGCTCGCCCGTCGAAGCCTGCACGATCACCCGCCGCAGGGAGCCGGGGGCGGCGGCGCGGTTGCCGGGCAGCGGCGGGGGTGGTGGCGGCGGTGGCTGCTTGTCGCCCTCCTGGGCGGAGGCGGGCACGGTGGGCACCGGCCCGGCCAAGGGCCCCTGCTTGGTGCCGTCGGATGTGGGAGCTCGCTCGCTCGCCGCCCCGCGTGTGCTCGCCGAGCGGCGATAGGATGTAGCGAGCGGCGATGGGGCTAGCCGGAGAAGAGAGGGCGAGCCCCCTCCGCTCCGGCCCTAAAAAGGGCAAGCCACGCCCCCTCCAGCCAGCCAGGAGGCGTGGCCGGATGGGATTCCCCTGCTCTCGCGGGGGCTGAGATGGGATTCCCCGCTCACGTGGGGGCGGATGGGATTCCCCGCTCACGTGGGGAAGGGCGTGATGCCCGCAACCCCACCTCCTGGGGCAGGCCCAGTGGCGAGCGGATGCGCAGGCCCAGTAGCGAGCGGCGATGGGATGTGGGAGCTCGCTCGCTCGCCGCCCCGCGTGTGCTCGCCGCCGCCGCCCCGCCTCTCACCGCCCGACTCGCCCGCCTCCACGGAACACAAGGCAAAGTTCCACGGCACACTAGTGTGCCGCGGAACACCGGTTGGGAAACACTGGGTTAGAACTTCGATCCAGAAAGTATTTAAGTGTCTTGCAATAGAACCTTGTTCCATTTATCTTGTCCACCAACCCCTATCTCTCTTTTCATATGCTCATTGGCCTTTGACACCGTATACCAGGAGTGGCTAACCTGTGGCCATCCAGATGTTGGAATCTAACTCCCATCACCCCACCCAGCATGGCCAATAGGGATGATGGAAGTTGTAGCCCAACAACATCTGGAGGGCCAAAGGTATTCTTCCCCCAACACTCACCCTGTTAGGGAATTCCATTCCTGGAATATTCAAAAGCATTTAAAAGAAGTAAATTTTGGGAGCAGAACTATGTTAAGTAAATACATCAGTGTGTTAAATTCCCAGCGCATCCCAACAGCACAAATATACCTGTAATTGTGTGAGATATTGAGCCACAGAAGTGCTATATCTTTAGCAAAATCTGAGAACAGAATTTGTGGAGCAGCAGGGAAGGAAGCACTGCTCTGTGGCTTTCTGCTGCACTCAGGTTCCATGCTTTTTCTTATTTTGCTTCCTGTTTCTTAACTTGCAACGTATACCGGCAGTTACATCATTGCAATATTGCAAGGAGGTTAATTAGGTAAAACTCCTATATCCCTTTCTGGTGTAAATATAAAGCAGCTGTTGGTGTTCCGAAGGTCTATGTCAAACCTTCCGAGTGCATCTATGATACATACTTCAAAATACAATTTAGGCTAAAACTTGCTACGAGTGAAAGGAATGGTGTAAAAATAATGCAGAAATGTTGTGGCTCAGCAAGACTGACCTACTTGCTGTAAGTAGCAGTTAGTAAAACCAAAAAGTGTGTGTGTGTGTGTGTTTGTGTGTTTCACTTTCTCAGGCTACTTCTATTAGCTTAATTTGTTATGTTGTAGTTTCGCATAACTTCATTAATTCTACAAATCACATTCCTTCCCCAAACATTCTGTGGCCACTTTTATAGAATCTGAAAGGTAGTATTCAACTCAGCTTTACTCAGAGATGACCCACTGAAATGAATGAACATAACTAAATTAGGTCCATTAATTTCAACGTGTCTGCTGTGAGTAAAACTTAAGTCTAATACTACCCAATGTTTTCCATCGCTTAGATCTCCTGTACATTATTTTGTAATACTTAGCTGTAACTGGTTAGATACTTTTATTCTTTTGGAACAACATGTATCTAAAATGTGATATTGCAGATGTGCGAAGGGAAGAGCCACCTCTAGCACAATAGCTGAATCACATGGTGGCAGGCAAAGAGGAATAAAAACATGCTCCACTGTATGGAAGGATGAAAGAATGTCAGAATAGTTCTGGCTGTTAAGTAATAAAGCTTCAAAATGCACTGCAAAGCCTACACAGATTCTGTCACTGGAATAAACGGTAGAGATCTGCATAAGAACATTTATGTGAAGAGAGCCAGTGTGGTGTGGAGCAGTACCTGGGAGACCAGGATTACAAGTCCCCACTCAGCCATGAAGCCCAGCAGGCGATCTTGGGTTAAGTCACTGCCTCTTAGCCTAACCTACCCCATAGGGTTGTTGTAAAGATAAATAAGGAGAGAACTATGTACATACATCACCTTGAGCTCCTTGAGGAAGCAAGGGAAATAAATGTGATAATAAAATGAAATACTACTACTACTACTACTACTACTACTAATTTATTTATACCCCGCTCAGGTGGCTGGGTTTCCCCAGCCTCTCTAAAATACAGAACACTAAAATACAATAACCTATTGGAAGACAGAAGTGCCTGGCGTGCTCTGGTCCATGGGGTCACGAAGAGTCGGACACGACTAAACGACTAAACAACAACAACATTAAACATTAAAAGCTTCCCTAAACAAGGCTGCCTTCAGATGTCTTCTAAAAGTCTGGTGGTAGTTCTTTTTTTTTACATCTGGTGGGAGGGCGTTCCAGAGGGCGGGTGCCACTACCAAGAAGGCCCTCTGCCTGGTTCCCTGTAACTTGGCTTCTCACAGTGAGGGAACCGCCAGAAGGCCCTCGGCACTGGACGTCAGTGTCCAGGCAGAACAGTGGAGGTGGAGACTAAAACTAAAAAATAAAATAAAAACTAAGTATGTAAATATAGTCCCTTGGGCACGGGGGGGGGGGCGCATGCATTAGGCGAGGTGAAGCCATTTGCTTCAGGCTGTGGATCTGACCCCTTCCTCACAGCTGCATGGGTGCAATGGTGGGAGCAGGGAAGGAGACCTGGGGAGGAGGTTGTCATGAGGGCAGCGGCAGGGCGTTTTGCTTGGGCATAGCGCAGTGATAGAATCATAGAATTATAGATTTGGAAGATGCCCCAAGGGTCATCTAGTATAACCCCCTGCAATGCAGGAATCTCAGTTTGCATCCAGTAGGTCCAAATTTCAGTCCCTGGCACTTACAGCCAAAAAGGATAGCAAGTAGCAGGGTCAGGAGAGGGCTCTGTACAAGACTTGGCTAGCAAATAGACAGAAATGTACTTGGTGGTTCAACACATTCTGGGTTCACATCCCCCCCCCCATGCTTTGCTGTGACCCAGAACCTGCTCTGTACCAAATATTTGGGTTGTAAGTCTGCCTCTTTACTGATACAGTGGTACCTCGGGTTACATACGCTTCAGGTTACATACACTTCAGATTACAGACTCCGCCAACCCAGAAATAGTACCTCGGGTTAAGAACTTTGCTTCAGGATGAGAACAGAAATCTTGCGGTGGCGGCGTGGCAGCAGCGGGAGACCCCATTAGCTAAAGTGGTGCTTCAGGTTAACAGTTTCAGGTTAAGAACGGACCTCCGGAACGAATTAAGTTCTTAACCAGAGGTACCACTATATTGTAGCTTAATTGACTGGAAGAGAGTTTGCATGTTCTGCCTTCCTGAGAGCTAGTAACGTTTGAATGAAAGCTTGTAAGTCGTGCTCCTGATTCTGAAGCAAAGTACCAAAAGAAGACCTATGTTGGCGCAGGAAAATGCAGAAGACTTAAGTTGCAGCCTTTTGAGGCTGCTGGATTATTATGCAGTTCTCATACTTGGTGAACGTGTGAAGTCATGCTTTGAAACTGATAGGAAAACCAAGATAAATGAAAACAACACTGCACATTTTCTTCCATATTGTACCAGGGTCCTTTGAAACAGTCTGTTTGTGTTCTCAACCTGCCATCTAGTGGTGAGATACTTTAGAGTAGAACTTGCCATGCATATTTGACAGGTTTGATTTTCAGTTTGGAGTTTTATCAGCCATCCAGAAAACTCCCTGAGATATGCACAACATCATGCTTTGCTTTGTAATTTGAGACTCCAGTGCGGAATTTTGAAACTTCCCATAACTTGATATGAAGCATCTGGAATAGCTGCTCAGTTTTATTTTTATTTTTTTAACTACCTAAAATCCTATTGGATGGGTCGGATTTATGTAGTTCTCAGAATTACAGTCAGAGATTGGAGAAAGAATTTTAGTTCCTTCCCCCCTTTTGCTGCTTCCCCACTGGTGAAATCTAGATGAAAGAGTCATTGAGAGCCTTATCCTCCACAAATGTGTCTACTTCCATTTGAAAGCTGTCCAAGTCAGTGGCTATTGCTACATTGTCTGGAAGCAAATTCCATCATTTGATTGTGTGGTATGTGAAGGTACTTCATTTTGTTTGTCCTGAACCCCCACACCCCACCATACAGCTTCGTTGGATGACTCTGGGGCCTAGTATTTAGGGGGCAGAATTCATGGTTATCAGTTCAGAGAGTGACAATCCAACTTCATTCTGTTCTCCTTTCATGGGTTGCAGGATTGCAGCTCGCAACATCAGCAGCAAAAAAATCCAGGTACTATTGTGATATGGTAGCAAGAACATAACCTTATTCATGGCCACCATGCTTCTGTTTGTTTATCATGCCACAATTGGGCGTTTACTTCTACAAAAAGAGAAGTAAAAATTTACACAGGAAACATTTACCTTTCTAGTATGTACTTTGTAAATGAATGTGTAACTGGCTAGGACTTTGTCCTAAAAGGTACAATATACACAGTTAAAATAAAATATATAATAGAATAGGTCTTGAATCTTTCTATTTCATTTTGAGAATTTGAAATACAGTGGTACCTCGGGTGAAGTACCGTATTTTTCGCCCTATAGGACGCACTTTTTCCCCTCCAAAAATGTAGGGGAAATCTGGGTGCGTCCTATGGGGCGAATGCAGGCTTTCGCTGAAGCTTGGAGAGCGAGAGGGGTTGGTGTGCACCGACCCCTCTCGCTCTCCAGGCTTCAGGAACACATCCGCAGCCTAGGCAGCCCTGTGGGAGTTCCCGCAGGAATGTCTAGGCTGCGGATAGCAGCTTGCTTCCCGGAGCGCTGGGCGCCCTGAAAGCAGAGCGCCCGGTGCTTCGGGAACACATCCGCAGCATGGGGAGCCCTGCAGGAGTTCCCCACAGGGCTCCCCACGCTGCGGATAGCAGCCTGCCACCCGGCGGGCGGGGCACCCTGATGCAGAGCGCCCCTCGCGTGGGGCAGACATCGGCCAGCCCCACAAGCTCGGGGGACAGCAGGGAGGCGCAGCGCCGCCATCCCACTGTTCCTCGACCTTGTTCAGTTTCCCCGACCTGCTTTTGGGGGGGAAATAAAGGGAACTTTTCCCCCCTTTATTTCCCCCCCAAAAAACTAGGTGCGTCCTATGGGACGGAGCGTCCTATGGGACGAAAAATACGGTACTTAATTTGGTCCAGGAGGTCCGTACCTGAAGCAAAGTTCTTAACCCGAGGTATTATTTCTGGATTAGCGGCGCCTGTAACCTGAAGCGTATGTAACCTGAAGCATATGTAACCTGAGGTACCACTGTAGTACCTGTTCTCGAGATTGCAACTTTAGATTATGTTGGCTGGAGGTGGTGGTGGGGAAACAGCTTTGAATATTTTAGTAAAGTGGGAAAGATTTCAACAGCTATCTTCAATTAATTTGCCTACTATCTAAAAAGCATTTTTAAAAGGCATAATAAGCAACTGTTCTCATAGCAACAACTTGAGATTGGGAGGCAAGGCCACTGCTGCAACTTGGGTTATGAATCATTCTATCAATTCTTTGTTCTCATCAAACTGAAATGAAACATTAAAGGCATTAATGTAATAACGGAGTTCCAGTCTCAGGAGATTAGAGAAGTATCCAAAGCAAAGGAGGGTGGGAAACCTTCTTTGGGCCATTAATGATAGCATTGTTCTTTTCTCGCAAACTGCCTTAGCCAGCTTGGATGTTAAGAACTTTGCATTCCTTGGCACGGCTATCAACCAAGAAACGCCAACGAAATGGGCATGGGAACTGGAATGAGCGCAAGCTGAAAAGGGAAGTGGTCAGTGACAAGCTAACTTGAGCAGGAGAACCCAGAGAAGTAGGCAATAAAGGGAGATGATGATATGTGAAGTCATAAGAAGAGCAGAGCCCTGAAGCTGGAAAAGACCAAAGGCCCATCTAGTCCAGGACTCTGTTCCCACAGTGGCCAACCAGGTGCCTGTGGGAAGCTGAGCACAACCCCACTCTTCCCCACTTGCAACTGGTATTCCAAAGCATAAAAGTCCTGTTTTGGAAGAGCCTAAAGAGGCCATGTGCAGGTAATTTGGACCTAGCCTGGGACTTAGCCTTGTCTAAGAATGCAAAATATGTTGACACTTTGCTGTGCCGTGAAAAATGCTGGTGGATGTGATCCTGGCTTTAAAAAGAAAATCACCTAAAGGACTCTGATGACCACCAAGCCACAGTCAGATGGAGAAGATGCCAGTTACGTCCTGGTGTATAACCATGAAACACTTTTAATTCAGCTTAATACCAGCAGCAAGAACTTAGCATTTATAGTTTGGAAGCAGAAGTTGGAGCCGAGCGGATTTGGCCACAAAAACTTGTCAAGGTAATGGCTACAAGATGTCAGTTGACAATTTTCCCTAATAAGATGAGTTAAGATTTAAGGGTCCTGGTGGGGTTGAACTGCTGAAGATAAGGATGATGTCTCTGTAAGGCTTACCATAGAAATAATATCTTTGATGTGATGTATGTCAGGGTAGGCTATAACCGCAAAACATTGTTCTTTTCTTGACCAGCTACAGGCACAGAATTCGCAATGGTATTCTGTTTCATCATAGCAGGTAGTGCGTATCTGGAATTAAGCAAGTGTTCATTGATTTGTTCTTACTAGTTACTTAGGCAAGCAGAATTTTGGCAGTTATATAAAGTCTCAAGCAGGTGGAGCAGGCTGTAGACTCCATAGGGAGAGTGCTATTTTTTTGCTACCCTGTTCCCATCTCTTTCTATGTGTGTATTAGCTCTACAGCAGGTGGACAATGGGTTGGGGAGATGCATGGATAATTTTGTTCTTTCACTTCAGGTGTGAAAATGTCCTAAGCTTGGCACTGGGAAGGTGGGTGGGAGCCAGTTTGCTTTGATCATAGGCTGTGGTTCTATAAAGTTATTTTCAGGTTATGCATAATTGCATATACATTCAATCTTAATTTCTTTATAAAAAAAATCCTTTCCAAATATCCTACCTCTTGCTGTTCTTTTTCTCTACTTTTAGACCCTTTCAGCAGGAATTTCCTTTTAAAATGAAGCCCTGTGTAAGTTGCCGATTCTTCTTGCACAATGGAGGAAGTATATTCGAAAGGTTAGGCAATCTAGCACTGAGGAACGTGTTTCATTTTCCAATTTGCTTTTGTACACACATGAATGGTACACATTGGAACTCTGCATGTACACTGAGTATTCCTTTCTCTCTCTCTTGTGGGTAGGAATTAAAAGGAAAGTAAGTGGTATTTTAAGTTTTCTTGCACAATTTTTAGTGATGGACTTAAGTGACTTCTGAGAGGTTAGAAAGCCAGCTGTGGGCAGACTGCATCCTGTCACCTCACAGCTACTACCTTTCAGTTCTTCAGGACTTTAAAACTTTAAACTCTTTGCAGGATCTTTGGATCGCACATGTATGCCTGTCACTCCCTTGTTCAGCACTTGGGACTGGTTGACCCAACACATGTTTACTGCTGAATGCCTGCAGCATCTGGCAATGGCATTGTCACAGATAGAACTCTCTCAGATCAGGCAAAAGGTCCATTTTTAAACCCCTGGTATCTCCACGTAAAAGTATCTCAGGTTGGCAATACCCTGCCTAAGAACCTTAGAATGCTGTTGCCAGGTGGGGTATACTAGTAGCCACTGATAGCTTTATTCTCCATGACAGCCTCTCTCAACCTTGGGTCCCCAAGTTGTTGTCGCACTGCAAGCCATCATTCCTAGCTAGCAGAGCCCCGTGGTCAGGGGTGATGGGAGTTGTAGTCCAACAACACATGAGGACCCAAGGTTGAGAGAGGCTTCTCCAGGGGATGGAGAACCTGTGGCCTCCAGATGTGTTGGGCTCCCAACTCCCTTTAGCTGTCAACCCAGGGTGTGGCAGCTGTGAAAGGCAAATCCCATGCTAGGGATCACTGGGAAAGGAATTGAAAATAAAACTAACAATAATCAAAATACCAACATCTATGGTGCAACTGCATTTGGAATGCTGTTTGCGGTTCTGGTTGGCTCACTTCAAAAAGTTATTGTAGAGTTGGGGAAAGGTTCAGAATATGGTAACCCAAATGATCGAGGGGATGGAACAACTGCTGAGGAAAGGTTGCACCATTTGGAGCTTCTTATTCTAGGGAAAAGGCAAATGAGGGGGTGACATGATAGCATTTTATAAAATTATGAATGACATGGAGAAAATGGATTGGGGGGGGTGGAATTGAATGAAGAAACTGCCTGCCGGAGGAAGCGCTTTTGTGAGGGGCCCCTTGAGAGGGGATGTGGAGAAACCTAAAGTGGATTTTTCTGCACATGGGCATGTTCTCTGATTCTACATTTTGGCTGGCAAAGAAGGTTGAGTGGGTCTTTAATCTCTTATAAAGAGAGATGGTAGAATTCAGGTCTGTGTGAGAGTCATGCTGTACGCCCTGTAAGCATGCTTCTTTAGCTGTAAATTTGGGAGGAAAGGTGGATAAGCTTTCAGTAGTGATTGAAATGGGACGCGGGTGGCGCTGTGGGCTAAAGCCTCAGCGCCTAGGGCTTGCCGATCGAAAGGTCGGCGGTTCGAATCCCCGCGGCGGGGTGCGCTCCCGCTGCTCGGTCCCAGCGCCTGCCAACCTAGCAGTTCGAAAGCACCCCCGGGGGCGAGTAGATAAATAGGTACCGCTTACCAGCGGGAAGGTAAACGGCGTTCCGTGTGCGGCTCTGGCTCGCCAGAGCAGCGTTGTCACGCTGGCCACGTGACCCGGAAGTGTCTCCGGACAGCGCTGGCCCCCGGCCTCTAGATGTGAGATGGGCGCACAAACCCCAGAGTCTGTCAAGACTGGCCCGTTCGGGCAGGGGTACCTTTACCTTTACCTAGTGATTGAAATGCACTTTGCACATGCTCTCAGACAATTCCTCTCCTGTATTGTAGGACTTTGGTGCTGAATGTTTCTTATAGGCCTTTTGTCAGGGGAGCCTTAGCACAAACTGAGTCCTAGCCAATGTACACTTTCTCCTTTTGAAAAAAAACCCACATGCGTGCATATGTATCTCATGATTCCCAGTGAGTGGCAGTCAGAGGCCTACCACCCCCAACAGTGGAAGTAGAACACAACCATTGTGGCTGGCAGCTGTTGAGAGTGGCTTGCCCGAAGCCACCTAGTGAGTTCATGGCAGAGGCAAAATTCAGACAGGGGGTTCCCTTATTTCTTAACTCAATCTTGTAGCCACTATCTTTAGTGCAGGGATATGGAACCCTTGTCCTGTCCAGATTTGGGCTACAGTTTCTATCAGCGCCAGCCAGCATGGCCAATGGGAGTTGTAGACCAACAATGTCTTGAAGGCACAGGATTCCATGTCCCTGCACTAAGCAATATACAAATGTTTCTAAGTAAAATACAGAAATCAAAGTAAGTTGCACTTCTGCGCAGCCAACTCAGAACAGGCTGTTCTCTACTTCTGTGATTTGGGCAAAGTGGGCAGGTCATAATCTCTTCTGATTGTTCACCAGGTTTTATTGCTTAAGACAGGGCAATAATAAATAGCACACAAAAAGAGGACATGTGACGTGTCCTTTCCCCGGTTTTAAGGTACAAGGTCATGGAAATGAACACTTTGCCTGGCTAAGCTACGCTGTGAGTTGTGCTTGTCTTTCCAGCTCATTTGTGAAATTAAATGGGAACGACAGAAGAATGACTTTAGTCAACTCTTTGATGTCCCAATGTGTGTGCGGGGCTGTTATGTCTGTGTCCAATGACAAAGTAAGTTGATTGTTTCGTATATGATTTTCCTGCCTGGGTATATAATTGTAAGGGCAAGCCTTTAAGTGATGTGAAGCAATGCGCAACTCTGTTTAAATTCAGTAGGGTTACTTTGATTTTAGACAGCAATATGGATTTATACGACAAAAATATTGAGTCTGAGTGACTTCTTTATGAAATGAAATAAAGATGGTACAAGAATGTCTCCAGTCAGCTTTTCACTATCTTGAATGATTTAACACTCCAGAATGAAGGACTTACTTCTGAGTAAACATACTTGCCTGCAGTTTTGTGCAGTTAAAGGTAAAGGTAAAGGTACCCCTGCCCGAACGGGCCAGTCTTGACAGACTCTGGGGTTTGTGCGCCCATCTCACTCAAGAGGCCGGGGGCCAGCGCTGTCCGGAGACACTTCCGGGTCACGTGGCCAGCGTGACAAAGCTGCATCTGGCGAGCCAGCGCAGCACACGGAACGCCGTTTACCTTCCCACTGGTAAGCGGTACCTATTTATCTACTTGCACCCGGGGGTGCTTTCGAACTGCTAGGTTGGCAGGCGCTGGGACCGAGCAGCGGGAGCGCACCCCGCCGCGGGGATTCGAACTGCCGACCTTTCGATCGGCAACCCCTAGGCGCTGAGGCTTTTACCCACAGCGCCACCCGCGTCCCTTTTGTGCAGTTACCTGAGAGTAAACCCTATTGAACATAGTGGGGCTTGCTTCTATATAAACATGCACAGGCTTAGGCAGCGTATAGTACATGTTTACTCAGAAGTCCCACTGTATTCAGTAGGGTTTACTCATTAGCAAGTGTGCTTATGATTGCAGCCTTGGTAGTTGTGATTTTTAAAAACACACCTTTAGTTGCTATATGTGAAGCTACTCACTGTCACTGTTTACTGTATTGCTTAGTGCAGAGTGTTTCACTTTGGTGCACCCCAGATGTTTTTGGACGATGCCTGTCACCTTCAGCCAGCATGGCCAGTTGGCAGGGATGATGGAAATTGTAGTTCAAAAAATCTGGAGAGCCTCAGGTTGGGTGAGGCTGATTTAGCCCATGAAAATACTGTTGATGGAATATATGGCATAATAAGATACTATGGGGAGGTTCAGGGAGCTCAGGTGACTGACCAAAATTAATTCTTTTCCAATTACGGTCCATGTAGAATCTTAATTTAAAACTCATTTCAACACAGAATGGAAGCTGTGGTTTATATCTGCTAGTTTACCCATTTTTCCAATCCCAGCATGTTGCAAGTCAAAAACAAGACAAAGTGAATTAAGCCAGAATTTAATAAATCTTATTGGCATACCAATATCAGGGCTACAAAGTAGGGACAATGTTGTTGATCACAGAGGTTGTAAGATGTTACACCTTAGAGAAATGGATGGTTCATAAGCCGATAAAGATTTGATGAAATGGCCAAGTTAAGTATTGTACTTTGGGTGGGGCTGGGCCAGCCTGTAGGGTCGGGATGTTGCCTGATGTCTTGTACCTGGGTTTTTATTCCATTGCCCAATATAGTGAAGGTGAGAGCTGTCTTCTCCTGGCCTCCATCCCACTTCTGCCATCTAGAATGCTGCAAGCACTGCTGTCTTGCGAGAGGAGCAGCTTCCTATGATACTAAATATTACAGTTTTGTTTTTAATTGTTATGCTTTTAGGATAACATGAAAAATATTTACTTTGCAACTAATACTGAGGGTTGCAGTGCAGTGGATCTAGTGTGGTTAGTACAAAAAGAAAAAAGAGAAAGGCTCCTTAGTATAGTAGCCATTACAGAATAATTTGTGGATGATCAAGGTATTAATGCTCTGGGAAGGAGCATTATCCGCAAAACTGTGAAAGGAGTGGGAGTCTACTTCTCATTTTCTGTAATGGCACCCTTCAAAGCAACAAATGTCAGTGTTAAATAGTAATTGCAAAATAATAGTAACTTCAGACACTGGGATGCATCAAACACTTTTACTTCTATCAGTTTACTGGTAGATTCCCTTGTATGTATGCACTTCTTTCTTTTGTCACGATCTGGACAGTAATGTCTGCACCTTCATTTACATTGGAATTTTATGTGTATGTTTGACCCACTTTCATTGTGGAAACAAACAATGGGAGCTGTATCTGAGCTTTCTTTCTCTGAAGGAAATCACCTTCAAACCGTTTAAGATTTAACCTTGTGCTTAGGTTTCATTGTGGGCAGTTCTGCTGCAGTTCTGGACTAGAGGGCAACATAGCAGTCCTTTGCTTTCTGCTCACAGCATCATAGTTAACTTCCACCTTGTTGCCTAGTGCAAGCAATGAGAGCATCTGTGGCAACTGCGTCGGTTAGGGAGATGCAGGCAGCTACCCTTTCCCAGGAGACCGAACTCTCTGAAGGCACTGCCCAACAGGTGATGCTCCCTTGGCAACAGCTCATGGTTTGTCTAGAGTGGGATAAACGATGAGTTGGGGCATAATACAAAGCCAAACTATTGGCTTAGCTCACAGCAGCAAAGCAACAGGGGAGGAGCAGAGCAACTGTGACCTGTCTGGGAGCCCCATATTTGTTTATTTGCAATAAACCATGGTTTGGCTTAGTCCTTTGTGCAAGCTGGTGGACTACTGAGATAGGCGGACCAATGGTATACAGCAAATTCCTATGTTTCTAGCTTATGAACAGTTCTTTTTGTAGGGTTTTAACTTTCCAATATTTGTTTATGTGGTTCCATGATATGTATTGCTCTAGCCACTGTATGGCATCCTGGGATGAAGTGTAGCTAATCATTTGAACAAATAAATAGCTCCAAATGTCTGGAGGGGACCAGATTGGAGGGAGGCTGTGAAGGATATAGCTTATTACGTCTTTTAAGTGCTTTTGGTTTATTTGACCTGTTCACGTTTAAAAAAGGTTGTTACTGATGATCACTGGAAGAAGGCCCCATACCAGGATGAAGAAAGAACAGACACTCAAAAGGTCACACCCAGAAGATGGGGCTCTGGAAAAAGATCCCGCCCTCGGCCCCTCTCAGATTACGGCCAGTTGGCAATTAGGAGTTTCTCAATACCAGAAGATTCCGTTGCTATGGAGTCTCAGAAAATGGATTGTGTGGATGCTGACACTGAGCCCGGATCGCCTTCTGCAGTGCCGGGAACCTGTATGGTAGCCAGTCAAAGAGCGCGCAAAAGAAGACCCATCTCTGTCATTGGTGGGGCCAATTTCTATGAGAACCAAACAGAAGAAATAACAGACCTCCTTACACAAGTAAGACACAAAATGCAGAATCAAAAGATCCTCCTCCATCTCCTTCCTTGCCTGTAACCTTCAAGTTAGAATTAGTGGACAACCTCCTTTTCCTTCCTTCTGCTTATCCCAAATCACCATCATTCTTCTAAAAAGCATGACATCAGACTAATTAATACTTCTCAATGGATGATTGTTCCTTTGTGGTGTACACTAACTTTCCTCCTTTCTGGATGCTGATACATGAGGCTTAGAAATATTTATATCTCTGTGTATATCTGAGTATGACCTATGTAATCAACAATACAGGTTGTTGTTGCATATACATTTCAGTATTAACGTGTATTACCGTATTTTTTTGCACCATAACACTCACTTTTTTCCTCCTAAAAAGTAAGGGGAAATGTCTGTGCGTGTTATGGAGGGAATGCCTACGGGTGGCATGCCTACGGATTTTCCTCCTCTAAAAACTACGTGCGTGTTATGATCGGGTGCGTGTTATAGAGCGAAAAATACGGTAATTGTGTTTCTTAGGCCTTTGAAAGTGTTTATTAGTTTAGAAATATTTATGGGCACTAATTCTGGCATTTGACCAACAACCTTAGGGAAATGTGCAATAGAGTTATTAAGGGACTCTCTTATAAACCAGAGTGTTAAAGATAGTGCCTTGTATCTAGCACTAGTGACTACAAGGCTTGTGGCACCTTAAAGGCTTAACACATTTATTGTGGTATAAACGTTTGTGAACAGAATGATACATAAAAGGATCCTATAACCATGCAGGCATATATCACCCCTGAGTACTAACAATTTACCAATTCATTTATTTACCAATTCATTTATTATTCTTCATTCAGAAGAAAAACCAAAGTGACAGACAACACAAGAGTAAAATCTAAAAAGCAATCCTAAGAATCTGATGTAGCAGACCTCAACATTTACAGACCCAAATCCACATTTACAGACCCAGATCCACCATGCATGTACCCAGGGACCCATTTCTTCATTTTGTTATGGTATATTTGTAGAGCCATGATCCACTAGTGAGTCCTGACCTACCAGCTGAAGATACATGTATCTGATGAAGTGGACTCTACAGAAATATATGCCACAATAAATGTATTGATCTTCAAGGTGCCAAATACCTTAAATACCTTCGTTCTTTTTGCTACAGCAAGCTAACATGACTACCTGTCTCTGGAGTTAGTACTAGGTGACATGTTGCAGAAAGGACCAGTAACATATGTGAAATTTGACTCATTGTTGACTTCTGGTCCAGTTGTGTTCCTATACCACTGTGGGCTTAGCTCTGTCCTGATGCAGCTTTTCAAACTCTTTATCACTAACCAACACTTAGGATAGCTTGCAGAAGTATGCCAAAAGCTTTGTTCATCCCATGGCACAATCAGAAGTGGACAGGAATTCAGTGTGGGCTAGCTTTTTCATGCACAGCCTGAGATGGTTGTGTGAACTGGGCCTGAGACATGAATTAGCTCTTAGGTTATTTCTCCCCAGATATGGCTGCAATTATATCTCTGCATACCAGCAAAGAATGTTACACGCTAATCAAAGTGACATTGACCTAGCTAAATTTGAATACTGTAACATTTTTAGAGGTTGTACAGAAGCACAAGTCCCATATCTGCTTCTATCTTGGAAAAAAGCAACTTCTAAATTTGCCCTTTCTTTGTGGAATAGGTAGTCCATGACTTCCACAGTATAAATGTGTATTTTGATCCATCTTTTAAAGCTAGAAACTTAATACTTCTCTTAAAAGATGGTCTGTAAATAGTTGGGTTGTTACTCTTTAACAAGGAGCCTGTTTTGCTGTACTACTGACTTTGGTTCAAGTTATACAAAATATAATTTGTAAATGAATGAGGTTTGGACAGAATTAACTGAAATTTCATTTTCTAACATTCTGGAAGATTTAAAAAGAATGTACCCTATTTTTATTTTTCAAGTGTTCTGACATACAGACATTTCCATTTCCTTTTAGAACACCTTCTTCTGGGAAGCTCTTTAGCAGTGGGAAAAGGAAACATTCATATAAAGATACAGCCTTCTCACTAATTTAAACTACAATAGAGAGCTGTATTGTTTCTTTTGTGAACATGAATGGGTTTCTAACAGACATCTTATATATGCGGAGAGCTTCAGATGTGCCATTAGCCTTCAAATATTCTAAAAATAAAAAAATTGTCTTGTTCTTCCTTCATGAAAAAAAGTTTTGCTTTGGAAGGGCCTTTGCATGGCATCCAGAAATCTTCACTTTGGCATTTATTAATTCTCCTGTGATGGGTCTTTGGCTTCATACTTTACAATAACTCTCATCACCAGATTGTCATGAAAAGATTACCAGAAATGGAGTCTTCTTACTATGGATGTGACGGGAATGTTGTTTCACTGTTTTTTTTTGTTTAATAAGCTTTCCAGCAAGGCAAGATATTTGCTTTCCTCCCTAATCCAGATTTTCTGCAGTGTATTTAAGGGGGAAATTCTTCACACTTGTGATTTCTCCTCCACATAGGATGCTATCCAGACTTACTGTTCCTGACAGCATAGTCTATTCTGAGTCTGACTCTGGGCTTATCCACACTTAACTTTTTCTGCTCTTTCCAGGCGTGGTCTGTGATTTAAAGCTCTATATCTGAGCACCCCCCCCTCCCCAGAGCTTTTCCTGCAACCCCCCCCCCCCACTCTTTAAAGCTCAATAGGAGCAAACGCCAATCTGTGGTAAACCCGAATTGACATTTGCTACGAATCAGCTTTAAAGAGCAGGTTTTTGCAGGTCAAGGTAAAATAAATCAGAGCATTAAAGTGTGGACCCTCATGCCTGGAAAGACTGGAGCAAAAGGTAAGTGTGGAGAAGCCCTCTTATATAGGTCTCACCCATATTTTGTTCTCATTGGATAGCATTCAGCAAGTCTGCCAGTTTACTGGCACTTTTAAAACTTAATCTTCTTGTAAAATTCTACTTTGCTGAATTTCTGGAGACAAATTCAAAGGTACTGGACCACTTTAAAGGTAGGTATATTCTTATTATTACTGATGCTAAGAAGAGGGATCAATTCTCAAGGCTTGGATTTTGTTCAGCACAAATGTATTAATTACTTAAAGAAGAGTTGAAGTGAAACACTTGGTAATATCCTAAGTATAAACAAATTCACAACAAGCAATAAATTAGCTTTTTCTTGAAAGTAAGACCTGCTGAAAACTGGTATTTGTTTTTTTAATTGAACTGTTAGATAAGGGAATTGAAAGAGATTTCTATGAATCACTATATATGATGCATTTAAACAACAATAATAAAACACAGCAATCAAACAATTGCTTGAGCGAGATTTTTGTTAAGATGATATTTTTATTTAAGAGAAATCAGGAGGAAACACACAAGCTCCAGCAGAGTGTCAGAAAACCCAAAGCAAAGCCCTTGTTGACCTTTATTTTATTTGCTTGGGAATTTGATGCAGGGAAAGCTCTGTTCTATAAGAATCCTTGTTTCGCGCTAGAGGGTCAGTTAAGGTTTCCAGAGAGGCAGCTTTTAAGTTTTGATAACTAGTATAGCCTTCTGAGAAGGAATATGTGCTTGAAAGGCTGTGAAAATGTGAAGAAGAGAGTAGCAAATAGAGTTTAGTGTGAAGGTTTTTAATGCAAAGCGTGACTGGGAACAAACACTTTAGAAAGTGCAATCAATGTGTGCTGGGGGGGAAGGCAATGAACAGTATTTGTTTTATTATATCATATTATATAAGAAAATAATCAAAGTGCTTACATTAAACACTTAGAGAATCAGTTGCATGGAATGTGTTACTTAAAAGTGCATTTATAAACCTAATCAGTACTTTTTAATATAGGGAGAAAGATAGAAGGGCCGATAATAAAAACTCAGAGACCTTTTTCCTTTCAACTTCGCTAAACCTCTATTGTTCAAGTTTCACCATCACCTGCAGGTGGTCACCAGGGAAAGAGCTTTTTCAGTTGTAATGCCTTAGTTCTGAGAGCTACCGTAGTTAACTGAGTCAGCCAGCCATTCTGTCCTCTGTAATACTCCATTTCATTCCATTCACACACACACCTGGTTTTTTGTTCTTCCCAACAACTAGTTAGTATTCTATGCCTCCTGAGCATGCTCAGCACACATTGGGCTGTAAACCCCTTAGGGTTTATTTCCCCTAAAATGGGTTGTCGTTTTTTGCTGGGGGGAGAGAAGGCATTGCTTCTGCAAACCTCGTGGTTTCCCCAAAGCATGCTGAGACAGATTATGATGATGATATTAATTTTATTTTTACCCCACCCATCTGACTGCCCCAGCCACTGCTTTGCATAAGCAGCAACACTCACCTCCAAACATCAGAAATAGAAGGAATGATGGACGTTTACAATTACATGGAACCCTAATGTTGATTTACTGCAGTATAGTGCTGAGAACACTTTTCTTTTGCCTATGTAAACCACTTCATTTCTAAACAGTGTTTTCTGCACAGCTTCGTTGGACTTCCAGGTAGATTTCTTTGGTAACAAGCTTTCTTTGTTTTCCTTTTTTTTTTTAGCCAGTTGCACGCCCTCCGGTACCAGCGCATCAGGTTCCTCCTTACAAAGCTGTCTCAGCCAGATTCCGCCCCTTTACCTTTTCTCAAAGTACACCCATCGATCTGGATAGAGTTGGATGTAAGCGGCAAATGAGAGCATCCAATGGTGAGTTTCACAGGAGGCCAATGGAAAATAAACTTACAAGTTATTCAGTTGTTGCTCTAATCAGTGGTGGCACCCAGATTGCTGAACTCTCTCCCAAAGAAGGCCTGCCCAGCCCCATCTACTCTGGCAGATTAGCCTTTCATTTGGATTTATGTTTGCTTTATATTACCTGATTTATGATTCTTAAAATTTGGGTCATTTGTATCCTGTACAGTTATACTTTTTCGTGGTTTATGGCATGGGTAGGCAAACTAAGGGCTGGATTGGGCCCAATCGCCTTCTAAATCCGCCCTCGGACGGTCCAGGAATCAGTGTGTTTTTACATGAGTAGAATGAGTCCTTTTATTTTAAATGCATCTCTGGGTTATTTATTTATTTTGTAAAAAAAAAAAAAAAAAAGCCAGGCAGCGTCCGTGGGTCTCAAACCACTGGAAGCAATTAGGGGATCTAAGCAATGCTTTGGTTGATGGAACCGCTGGGCTGAGCTGGCTTGTATCTCTGGGTTATTTGTGGGGCCTGCCTGGTGTTTTTACATGAGTAGAATGTGTGCTTTTATTTAAAATGCATCTCTGGGTTATTTGTGGGGCATAGGAATTTGTTCATTTTTCCGCTTCAAAATATAGTCCGGCCCTCCACAAGGTCTGAGGGACAGTGGACCAGCCCCCTGCTGAAAAACTTTGCTGATCTCTGGTTTATGGTGTTGGTTTCGGTGTATTTTGGTTAAAATAATACAGGCATACCTCAGAGATACTTCAGGTTCAGTTCCAGACCACCGCAGTAAAGCAAATATCTCAATAAAGCAAGTTTAACTTCTCCCACAGGTTGTTGTGAATGTTAAAAATGAGAAAACCATTACAGCAGTTGTTACACTGAAATTCTTCATTTCCCCCCATGCAAAACCCTAATATCATCACTGTGAGGCTTATAATGGGGTTAGCCACTTCCTACAGAAAAAGACCATTGCTGTTTTCACACACAGATTTAAAACCCACCATTGCCCAACAGTGAAGATGAGGTGTGTAATGTCTTGGATGCCAGGTCTTGTTCCTTAAGGACTTGAATAAAGTCATGCTTTTGTTTGGCAACTTGATCTGGAGTCTTGTGCATGGCTTAAATCCCACCAATGCAATGAGATTTAAGAGGCCCAGCTGTGTGCAGAATTATGCCTTGGTTTCCGGATGTTTGAATGGGATGGTCCCTTGATGTACCAGTCAGTGAATGAAGCAGGCATATGCTTTTTGTTCTCCAGCTGTGTTTCTCAAGCAAGCCAGCCCTTTCTTGGGATAAGGATGGCTTTCCTAACCTAGTACAGTGGTACCTCGGTTGTCGATTGTAATCCGTTCTGGAAGACTGTTCGACTTCCGAAACATTCGACAACTGAGGTGCAAAGGGAGGCCTGCAAAGTCAATGGAGAAAATTGGAAGGAAACAACACAGTGGAAGCTGTTCGACTTATGAGGCATGTTAAAAAACAAAAGCATTTACTTCTGGGTTTTTGGCATTCGAAAACCGGAATGTTCAGCTTCCGAGATGCTCAGAAACCGAGGTACCACTGTATTGTATTCCACTTGCTTTTGGACCACATTATCCATCATCCTTGCCTGGTTGGGACCAATGAATATTCAGAGTCTGATAGTATCAGGAGGGCACAGGGTTGGGGGTGGCTGCTTTAAAGGGCATTTAGACAAACTCATGGAGGAGAAGCTTCTCAACAGCCATGATAGTTAAGTGAAACATATTTCAGTAACAGTATCCCTCTGAATACCAGATTCTTGGGACGCAAGCAGCTTGAGGAGGGCTCTTTCCTCTGTTCCCTGCTTCCTAGAGGCATTTGACTGGCCACTGTTGGGATCAGGATACTGGGTGAATTCTCAGTCTGGTCCAGCAGGGCTCTTTCTATGTCTGCTGATACAGAAGGACAGAAGACGATATCTTCATGACTGGGCAGCCACTTTCGAATGTCAGAGAAATGCAGATTCTTATCAGCAAGAAGGGTAGAGACTTTCATTTAATGCCTGGCTTCTTGTTTTCCATTACAGCCAGCAACTTTCAGGAAACCACGTGACTTCTGTGGCTGTTTGGTGCTGTTTGTGTGCAGCAGGGGCCTCCAGGGTCCGGGTCTTTTGAGCTGGTCAATAGTGTAAGGATGTGGGGGCTAGAAATGTCTCAGCTAAAAGACCGACATAACTGAGCTGCATTGTCTCTGAAAAAGAAACAAGACCAGAGTTTTGCCAGTCATAGAAATGCGTCAGGCTGGTGTTGAATGCGGTTTAGGGATGAGTGGAACGCTCTTTCAGTACCAGATATTACCGTATATACTTGGATATAAGCCAACTTTTTCAGCATATTTTTTATGCTGAAAAAGCCTGCCTCGGCTTATACTCGAGTGAGGCGGGCGGCTGCAGAGGGACGAGTGGCGAGAAAGGAGCCCTTTCTCACCGCTCGTCCCTCTGCCGCTACCCGCATCTCGCAAGGGCAGGCACAAGAGCCGCAGCTGGGAGAGGCGCTGCTCTGCACTGTGCCTCTCTCAGCCGGGCTCCTATGCCTGTTCTTGCGAGCGGCAGAAGCGGCGGCGGAGGGACGAGTGGCTGCTCCTTCCTCCTCCACCACCTTTGCCACTGTCAGCGGCAGCGGAGGAGGAACGAGCAACCCAAAAGGAGCCCTTTCAGGCTGCTCCTTCCTCCGCCTTTGTCCCTGTCGGCAGCGGAGGAGAGAGCAGCCCGAAAGCAGCCCTTTGGGGCTGCTTGTTCTTTCCCCTTCGCTGCTGCCACCCCCAGGTGTGTGGTATGGTGAACCGGCTTATACTCGAGTCAATAAGTTTTCCCAATTTTTTGTCCTAAAATTAGGTGCCTTGACTTATATTCGGGTTGGCTTATACTCGAGTATATACGGTATTTATTTTTTAATAGGCAATCCCAAATGCAGAAAGATAAAGAGGGCAAGCCACACTTATTAGGAATATAGGAAGCTGCCTTAGAATCATAGAATCATAGAATCATAGAGTTGGAAGAGACCACAAGGGCCATCGAGTCCAACCCCCTGCCAAGCAGGAAACACCATCAGAGCACTCCTGACATATGGTTGTCAAGCCTCTGCTTAAAGACCTCCAAAGAAGGAGACTCCACCACACTCCTTGGCAGCAAATTCCACTGTCGGACAGCTCTTACTGTCAAGAAGTTCTTCCTAATGTTTAGGTGGAATCTTCTTTCTTGTAGTTTGGATCCATTGCTCCGTGTCCGCTTCTCTGGAGCAGCAGAAAACAACCTTTCTCCCTCCTCTATGTGACATCCTTTTATATATTTGAACATGGCTATCATATCACCCCTTAACTGACTCAGCCTTATACTGAGTCAGCCCATTGGTCCATCTAGTTCAGTATTCTCACTGACTGGTAGCAGCACTCCAGAATTTCAAACAGGAGTTTCTCCCAACCCCCTGGAGATTGGACCTGGGACCTTCTGAATGCAAAGCAGATGCTCTTCTACTGATCTAGGACTCCTCTTCTTTTTAAATGCTTTTTATTGGATTTTAATATATACTCACAAACATCAATAGCTGGAGAAAGTAGCAACAAATGCACCATCATCTATAAATCATACAATTGACCATTACATAAACAGAGAATTTATATGTGTACCAGTGCACTATTATAAAACCGTCAGCTTTAACTAAGTTCCCTTATTGCGTTAGGGAAGGGATCAGCAAGACTATGTACAAGTCTTATTGTATTAACGAAATCCATTTATATGCAGGAGGTGGGGTTTGACCATGTTCTGTCTTGTTTACATGCATAATAAAGTTAAGCCACACTGAGATGAACTTGTTCTTTTTACTCTGACCTCAAGAAACCCATAATATATACATTAATTTCTCTAAAAAGCCTGTTTCTTATAATCTTATTGTACCAATATATGATATCTGCACCAGCAAGGCCCCTCCAGAAACAGGTAATAATCATAATAATAATAAAGAAGAAGAAGAAGCCACTCTGGCCGGCTCCCAACAGGATATTATTATTAATAATAAAAGCAATAAAAGATCAAACATTAAAAACTTCCCTAAACAGGGCTGCCTTCAGATGTCTTCTAAAAGTCAGATAGTTGTTTATTTTCTTTACATCTGATGGGAGGGCATTCCACAGGGAGGGTGCCACTACCAAGAAGGCCCTCTACTATAGCAGCCGTAGCTGCCATACGTAGATGAACTAGCAGTTCTTTATTATGAAAGTTCATGTCTGCATCCTCAAACATGCTCAGAAGGGCAAGTTGGGGGGAGGGTACATCATAGTTGCCTGTAATTGCATTGATTTCTTGGAAAACAGGACGAACGATGGCTCTTCTTCATTCTGAGGTTTTTATACCAGATGGGCACAGTACAAGCACTGGAAAGATACAAGTCCAGACCCTGCGTGTTGCACTGGTGTTGCTATTCCCCACGCTGAGGAACAGCTCTTTACAGAAATGTGCCACATTCCGATGCGTTGATTCTGCTTGACTCAGCTGCGTGAAAGCTGACATTTCAGCTCTGGGGGTGGTATAGAGTCCTATCTCTCTCCCCGCCACCCCATGTCTCCTATGCCACAGAACAGCTACGCTGTAGCTAAGATGTAAGTCAACAGGATGCAGAAATAGTTCCTGTGCTTGCTGGTGTATGCAGATGTAACATTTTCAAAGTGGTTGCGGTGGTTTTGTTACAGCCCTACTTGTCCACAGCATATGCACGTTTCCCACCTGCCCTCCTGTAGTATGTGCTTAAATTGGTTTCGTAGGCTTTTGGCACCCCTCAAGCTGGAACTGAGAAAACCTCAGCTCCTCCTTTCAGAAGAACCAGCAAGGCTCATTTAGCAGTTCAGTTCTTGTGGTTGCTTCTTGGAGCCATACAACTCTCTTTACCCCACCCCTCTCCCTACAGCAGTTATGTAACTGATTTAAGGGGGAGGTTTTTTAATAAGATGAAAGATGAACGTTATCTGAAGTAAGCCAAGGTGGAAAGAGGCCTATCCCTTGTAGTGCCTTGCCTTCTGATTCTCTCCCTAAGGGTGCTTGCCTGGTGCTTACATACATGATTTTGGTGCAAACACTTTCCGCCCAACATTTTAAACTCCCGTGATGCTGTTACTCAGCTCCTGAATTTTTCTTGGCTCCAACTATATCACATGCTACTGTGTTAGCTGCTACTTTATATGCTCCCACTTTGTTCTGTTTAATTGTTCTTTTTCTGACATTTCCATCAAGCTGTCTATTTTAGTGTGGCTTATTAGGCACCTTCATTGTACTGTTTTGGACAACTACTAAAAGTTTAAGCTAGCCTATTCAGACATGTCATTGAGTATATTTAACTGTTGATTTTGTGTGTGTGTGTGTGTGTGTGTGAATGAATGACTGCTCTTTTAAATATATGTTTCTATCACTATCTTTAATGAATATTTTATACTATTTTATCTAAACAGCATAGGGTTTGTTTTTTTAAGTGGTATATAAATCTTGTTAAATAAAGAAAAATAAAATGACCTGACTACACTATTATCAGAGAATCTGTCTATAATCTGGGTGGGTGGAAGAGACCTTTGCTGGTACAAACGCTGCCTCCCAATTGGTGTATCTCTCTTTTGTGGGGTAGCTATGCTTGCAGCATCTGGTCTTAGCTCATGTTGGATTATAGCTCTAGCTCCTGGGCCTGGCTCTGACTAGACCTACCTGGAGACTAACCAGGAGACCTACTCGGGAGGTGCCTTCTCCCTGGTACATTTCTAGCTGCTGTACTTAGGCCGTGATATGAGGAACCAACCTCAAATATTCAAACAGTAGATCAGAAAAGGGAGCAGGAGAGTAAGCAGAAAATTGTTGAGAACAAAGCTCAGAGGAAAGGCCTTAAAAACTGGAGAGGGTTTGGCCTGTGGGGTCAGCTGATAGTATTCAGGCCGGCTGGCACTGCAGATTTGATGACACCCTTGACCCACAGCACTTGTCAGGCATCCCAAGGAAGCAAGAGGAAAGGGAGCCTGGTTCTTGATGGCCAGTCTTGAGAGAGAGCATGCAAACAGAATAAGCACAGTGCCATATAACCACCTACAGGGAATACCTGCGAATTTAGCATTTGCCATTTACATTCTGCCATAATGTTCTGGCTGCACGATTTGCACCAAGTAATGCATTTTATTTTATTTATTTTTACATGTTTGGGGGGGGGGGAGAAGACTCCAACAATTTGCAAAGGAAGCTTGGAGTTTAAAAAACAAACGAAACAGCAGGAGGGATATATTTGAATGCACAGCAGAAGCCTAATTGAGAATAACAAGAATAAATCTGCACTATAGGCACTTAAGTCCTGAGCTGGCTGTGCATGCAGTATGTGCATGAGAGCTGTGTGTCCGCTGGGGCAGGTGTTTCTTTTTTATAACTTCCTCCCTAAGGGTACCCCATGATGCCAACAAACTCACAGCTACACTGAACAGGGAGTGAGCTGTCAGTTTCCAAGTAGCTCTCTGTCCTGAACTGCAGAAACAGAAGCTCAAAGCGATGAATAAGCTGTTTCTGCATTTTCAGTCGATTGCAGCCTCTCCCTGGTCCTCCGTGATTTTTTTTTTTAAGGACTAAGCCTTACATATTAAAAACCAAGCTGTGCATTGTGTATGGTCTTTTTTTTTTGGATGGCAGGATGGTAGCCAGAGGGGAAATGGCCCGGTTTTGGAGCCTGGAAAGCCTTCAGATAGGTATGTTTGAGTAGGAGATAAGCTCCATTTATTTCCTATGGCATTTTATGTTTTAAACTGTTATAATCATGGGGCTTGACTTGGTTTTAAAATAATGCTTATACTAGCAAGACTAGCAGTTGGACCAGCACAGGAAGAATAAGATTAAGTACTACATCGACTTTTGGATTTCTGACATTCCATTAGAGAGATAAGAATTGCTCATTCATGTCTGCATTGCTTACTCCAGGCAGTAAACAATAGAGAAATGGCTACAAAGAACAAGAGATGAAAAACTAGCTATACAGAATCCAAGCTTACATATTGCAAAGGAAGACTCAACTCCCCGTTGGTTGTTTTTAATAGGTGCTTCCTTTTAAAATATCTGCATATAAGTCTTCACAATTTACCATGGCTTTAAAAAAGAAAGAGTGGGGGGGATGAAGCTTTCCAAATGCAGCCTTAGGCTGTGTGTTCTTTACAGATATTTATGAGAGTTGTTTTCCAGTGTTCCTGCATTGTAAAAATGGGCATTCTTGTATAAGTTGTTCAACTTTCATTTATGTTTGCAATACTGTATTTTGGGAATATTTCCTAAAAGGGAAATTTAGCAATCCTGTTATGATATAGTTGGAGATTTAGATAGTGCATTTTAAATAAAGTTTGAAATTAAGAAATAGTGTTGATCAGAATAGCAGACTTGCCTTCATAAGCAATGAGGTCTAGAAGGTAAATCAGCTCACTGTTTAAGTTGGAAAATTAGGTCTCCCTTAAAAAAAAAGGCAAAGCTTGAATTTTTCAAGTTCTAAAACCAGGACATGGACAATATGGGTGCATAGAACACCCTTTTTTCTAATGCTGTGTCATCATGAGAACCTAGTGGCCAACTTTTTGGCATACCCATATAACTGCCACTCTAACATAGTCAGTACTAAGCTCTTCTTTGGTTTGGTGTGGTTTTGCCTCTACACCAGCCTTTGCCAACCTCCAGATGTTGTGGACTACAACTCCCATTAGCCCCAGAACAGCCAGTGGTCAGGGACAGTGGAGGTTGTAGTCCAAGCATATGGAGAACACTGCTTGGTAAAGGTTGTTCTTACTATTGAGTCTGAGAGCCAGCAACCATATAGTTATAGCAAGGCAGGTATACAGGCCTGGCTCTCAGGCCCTCTGCTCCTGGCCTTAGCTTTCCTTGAAGTCCAGCTACCTGTGCTTCTTCTGGTACCTGTGCTACAGGTTGTGTCCATCCATGATCTAGCAAGTCAGATTGTACTCAGTCATTACACAATTGTCTGTTAGGATTTGCACAATTGCATGCTAGTAGAAGGCAAGAACTCTTCTTATTGGGATTACCAAAATCCTATATACAGTGGTACCTCGGGTTACAAACTCTTTGGGTTACGTGTTTTCAGGTTGTGGACCACAGGAAACCCGGAAGTACCGGGTTACCTCAGGGTTTCGCCACTTGCGCATGTGCAGAAGCACTAAATCGCACTTTGTGCATGCGCAGAAGCGTCAAATCGCATCACACACGCGTGCAGACATGGTGCTGCAGGTTACGAACGCTGCGGGTTGTGGACGTGCCTCCATCACGGATTACGTCTGCAACCCGAGATTCCACTGTAGTATGATAATGTGATTTTAAAAGTCACATTCCTCCATCCCTTGAGGAAAAGAGTAAGAGTTCTCTAAGCTACTTGCAGTCACCCATATCCATATCTCTGCTTGGTACGTCTATGTATTTCTACATTTGGGTTAACCACCACCCTTTCCCAGCTGGAAGCCTTTACAGTGCTTTCACCTCTGTGCAGCTCTGTTGGTTCCTGCAAAAGCAAGTGTGGTGTAGTGGTTAGAGTGTTGAACTAGGACCTGGGAGGACAGGGTTTAATTCCCCATTTAGCCACAGAGCTCAGGGTTGACCTTGAGCAGTTATAAGTCTCTCAGCCTAAGCTACATCACAATGTTGTTGTGAGGAAAAAATAGGAACGGGGAGAACCAAGTTATCACCACCTTAAGCTCCTTGGAGGAGAAGTGGGATATAAATATAATAATAAATGAAAATAAACAAGTTCTACCTTCTCTACCACAGCACTATGGCAGTGGTCTGGTTCGAAGCATATTATCTTCCCAACTTCCTGCATGGGCAGGTGTCTGTCAGTAATTACCCTGGAAGGGTGTTAGTTTTGAGGTTTCATTAGTGTCGGCTTCTTCATATAATGCCATGGCTGCTTTTAATAATGGATTGTTTTAGCTGTAGTTGGCTTTTAGGTAGCATACATATATATTTAATTGTTTTTCTTGAATGGTTTTCATGGATAACAAAGGTAAATATAACAACTTTGTTTTCAGAGTCCTATCTACAGGTCAGTTACATTTGATGTCAGACATTGCATTTGATAAAACATAGGCTGTAATGGTTTTCACCCATTCTAAATGTTCCATGCTGTGTTGGGTAAAAAAGTCATCCACAAAAGCTTTAAATACACAAATTAAACAGAGACCCACTTCTGTTTAGGAGGGAAAAAATGGTGGGCTTTTTATTTGTCAGTCTGCATGATACAATTCATGCCCAGTTGCCATTTCTGAGTGGTACAAAAATGACATGGTAGACAGAGCAGGTAAAATTCTGGACTGTACCACACTTTAGGTAGGGGCAATTCCACCAGCTTGTCCTACATAGTAACATAGAACTCATTATCCAAGTGTAGATAGGTAAAATAGCACCATCCACACACAAAGAGAGAGGTATTAGCAGGCTACCCAAGGTGTGCAGAAGTACAAAAATATTTAGGTTGGTGGGGGAGAACATGACCCTAAGTCAGGGGGAAAGGACTTCAGAAACAGCACAATGAGGACTAAGTATGCCCAGTAGCCATGGGATGTTGACCAGCTGTTTGGCGAGAGGACTAGAAAATAGACAGGGAAGTGGAATGGAGTGGAGTGGGATGGAATGGAATGGAGTATCATGACAGAAGGCATGGCTTGCTGAAACACTAAACATGGAGCACTCCAGACTTTCAACTGCAAGCCTCACTGGCTCTGTATAATATGTAGATTTTCTCTTACCGTATGTTCAGATTTTTCTCTGCTCTAACATTTCCCTTCCGACAGATACTTTATGGTTTATTTAAGTGGATGTGAGAAGTTGTAAATCAGGCTCCATGTCTTTTTATTAGCAGGATTTTTTTAATTTAAAAAGTCACAGAGATGAGCTTTGACTGTACATAATTTATCAATATTTCACTGTCCCTGCCAGGTGCTACTGATGGAGGCACTGAATCTTCTGCCTTAGTGGATGATAATGGTAGCGAGGAGGATTACAGCTATGAGGACCTCTGCCAAGCCAGCCCTAGGTACTTGCAGCCCGGAGGGGAGCAGCTAGCCATTAACGAGGTAAATGAGGCGAATACTTTGGTGCATGATTTTTCCCCGAAGATCCACTGTTTGAGTTTCTTGGACAAAGAATCAGATCTGTGGGCCCATAATCTCCTCTTCTTTTTGGAGAACTTCCAAATTACAAACTGTTTATCTTTCACCATTTTGAAAAGCAACCATCTCCATGGATAATACCTAGAAGCTTCAGAAAAGTGGCTTGATATCTCTGTTGCTGCAGGTGTTGCTTGCATCTACACATAGTTACTGAAAGCATTTGTCTTTGGCCATCCCTACAGAAACCTTGCCCTTCACAAAACGTTTCTGTTTCAGCTGATAAGCGATGGGAGCATGGTCTATGCAGAGGCACTCTGGGATCACGTGACCATGGACGACCAGGAATTGGCCTTCAAAGCCGGGGACGTCATCCAAGTCCTTGAAGCTTCCAACAAGGATTGGTGGTGGGGCAGAAATGAGGAGAAGGAAGCCTGGTTTCCGGCAAGCTTCGTCAGGGTGAGTAAAGCAAGAACTCACGTTATTTTATTCTTCTTCCGGAAACTACTGAACCACCTCTTTACGCAATATTGTGGTCTTGGGCGGCTGGTGCATTGCTCAAGTTTACTAGTACTTCCTTTCCCACTGCAACACGTAGATTGCAGTGATTATTTTCAGTCCTAATTTTCCAACTTCATCTACGTCAAACTGTTAGAATCACTGCTGTCCAGAATGTCCTCCTCCTCTCCTTCCTTTTTCTTGCAGGTTACAGTCATTGCTTTTGCTATACAAATCGCACTGTGACTACAGGGGGACCCAGCAGATGCATTATCTGAAGGGCTCATTTTTTACAGTAGGCTATCCTTTAGTTTAGGGACGCGGGTGGCCCTCTGGGTTAAACCAAAGAGCCTAGGACTTGTCGATCAGAAGGTCGGCGGTTCAAATCTCCTCTACGGGGTGAGCTCCCGTTGCTCAGTCCCTGCTCCTGCCAACCTAGCAGTTCAAAAGCACTTCAAGTAGTGCAAGTAGATAAAGTAGATAAATAGGTACTGCTCTGGCGGGAAGGTAAACAGCGTTTCCGTGTGCTGCTCTGGTTTGCCAGAAGCGGCTTAGTCATGCTGGCCACATGACCTGGAAGCTGTACTACGGCTCCCTCGGCCAATAAAGCGAGATGAGCGCCACAACCCCAGAGTCGTCCACGACTGGACCTAATGGTCAGGGGTCCCTTTACCTTTACCTATCCTTTAGTTGCCATTGTTGTTTGTACCCACAACCAAGTATTTTGTGGAGGAGAAGGAATCAACTCAGTGAATCCAGCAAAAGCTGGAGGAAGAAATCCACATAGAGCATTTTATTTCTCTGTCCTTAAAAGCGATTATAAGAATATAGGAATCTGATTCCTGTTTTAAGAAGAGATTTATATTCCACTTTTCAGGTCATGCGTTCTTTGCTACAATGAAATGCAACATACATATTCAGTTTCAGTTAAAAGTAAGGCCACCTGAGCCTCTAGAAACAGCATAGAATTAAGGATTACTCCTAAGCTATGTACTTGCTCTCTCAAGGGAAGTGTTACCCTGTCTAGAACAGGCCCAAAGTCCCAGTTCCTGAATCTAGCACCATTGACCCACTGGACCTCTGTCTTGTCGGGATTTAGATTTGTTCATTGGTCTTCATCCTGCCCATTGCTGCCTCCAGACCCTCGTTCAGCACCTGAACTGCCTCTCCTGATTCACATGAACTGGAGCGAGAGAGGGAGCTGAGTGTTATCCACATATTGATGACACCGTGCTCCAAATCCCCAGAAGGCAGCATGGGATCAGGCTTCATGTCTGGCATTGAGATGTGAGAGTCGGCATCATACTTCTGTTTCTGTAATGATATAAATGGGTAAAAGAAGAAGAAAGGGTCATGAGTCAGTAGTTTCAGACTGGTATCGCCCTTCCTCCATGCGGCCTGTAAAAAACCTTTACTGAATTGCCCAATTTTTGCCAGTGTGAGAAACAGACACCAGTCTCCCTGCATTAACAACTATGCGGTTCAAATCCACAAAGTGTCACATGTTTGCACACACTGCAATCCCGAGGTCCCCTGAGTACATCACACTCTTCTTATAACAACCGCAGTAAGAGTTAACCATGTTTTCAGTCAGACAAAGGCCAAAACCAACTCCTGTCTTCCCCCACAGCAATTTTTTGAAACAAGCAGCACAGTTTCTTCTCTGCCAGCTCAATACGCAGCCACTCAGCATTCCACGCTTCCTATCCTTGGGGCTATTTCTTTTTTAACTTAAGGCATAAATAATTTATCACTTTAAAAAGCCTATTGTAAAGACCAACAGAGTCGGTACAAAGGTTGAAAAGGTTTTCTATAAATGATAGGTTGATATTAATTGGAAACCGCTCTTTGGATCATTTGTTTGATATTGCCCATTTTCACACAATCTTGTTTTTAGATGGCAGTGATTTAAAACCTCTACCTATTTTTCCTCCTATTACATTGGAGAAAGTCCAATCTGATGCATTTCCTGTGAGGAGTGTGCTGCACATAAAAGAAAGGACTTCCTTGCCCAGAGCTTACGTCAGGGAGGGGGAACATGTGGCCCTCCAGATGTGGTAGGATTCCAACTCCCGTCATCCCCAGCCAGCATGGCCAAGGATCAGGAACTGACGGGAGTTATAGTCCAGGAACATCTGGAGGGCCTCATTTCCGCCACTGGTTTAAATGATGAAATTATTCTCAGGGCACCCTGTTCACTGTAATAATAACTACACCAAGCTGAGCAGATCCAGGCTTGTAAACGGTACCTCGCCAAGTTAATCTGTGTTGCATAAGACTCTCTTCTAAGTTGGTTCTTAGGACTCGCTTGACTACATAATATGGGTAAGCTAAATGCTGAGAAATCCCAGTTAATTTCAGTGGGGCTTTTCTGCAGAATATATAGGAGGCTGCCAAATCAGATTATTTGCCCATCTAGTCTGATATTGTCTCACCTGAGAGGCAATAGTTGCTCTCCAGGATCTCAGGAATACTTTTCATCACCTGCTCGCTTTTTAAAAGCAGAATGCCAGGGAGCTTGCCTGGGACCTTCTTCATGGACTCTACCACTGAACTGTGGCCCCTCTCCAACTGTATGGAGCTTTGAGCCATACTAGGTAGCATAGGCACAAAGGATTATCTCCAGGGTTGTCCCAGGCGGGCTTGGTGCCCACCCCGCTCCACCTCATCTGTTCTGGAGGTCCCACAACCTTCTGGAGGGCTCTTCAACTCAGCTGCGCTTCCTCAACTCAGTTGCTTTCTCCTTTCTTATGTTTCCAGCTGCGGGTCAACCAGGAAGAACTTGCAGAAAACGGTGGCGGCCTCCAAGACGAAGAACCCAATGCAGACCCTGTGAAGCACCGCCAAAAAATTGCTGAAAACAAGGATCAGATGAGAACAAACGTGATTCAGGAAATAATGAACACGGAGCGGATCTATATCAAACATCTCAAGGACATCTGTGAAGTAAGCTGCAAAATGCTGGAGAGGAGTTGCTTTGCAGGGGAGGAAACAGCTGTGTTTATTGGGGACCATAGGATGCTAGGCTCCTGGTCCATCTAGCTCAGTATTGTCTGTTCTGACTAGCAGTGGATATCCAGGGATTCAGGCAGGGAACTTTCCTAACCCTTTCTGCAAAGGGGCTATGGTGCCGAACTTTGCCTTCAGAAAACTTAAGGTGGGCATATGCTGCATTTTTTGGGTTGCTGCAGTACTTCACTTTCTTGGCCTGGGAAATTTTGTGTAGCTCCCTGGCAGCTGAGTGTTGTTAACTGTTTAGCTGCTTTCTTGGGGCACTTATTTGCTTTGGTTGAATGGCAAAATGATGGCTTATAAATAGGATTTCTCTGTGAGTGGGTGCTCTGGTCTTACAGTCAGATTGGTTCTATTTTGTACTGGAATTCAGACCATGCAGCTTGGGTTTGGGAAAACTTGTATGGTTATTGCTCCTCTTGAGTAAGGGTTGCAAGGGAGAGACAAGGAAGTCTTAAGATGAAACTTTCCTTTGTTGACTACCAAGCTTGATTATTTGAGGCAACATTTTATTTCCAATCTCTTCATCTTTGACAAACCAAAGAATCCTGCTCTGTCATTTCCAGGGGTACATTCGGCAGTGTCGGAAACATACAGGAATGTTCACTGGGGCCCAGCTGAGCACCATATTTGGAAATATTGAAGACATTTACAAATTCCAAAGAAAGTTCTTGAAGGATCTAGAGAGGCAATACAACAAAGAAGAGCCCCATTTGAGTGAAATAGGATCCTGCTTTCTTCAGCATGTAAGTTGGGTAATTCTGTTGCATTAAGTTGATTAGCTAATGAATGTTATGCCAGAAATGCAGTCATGTGAGCCAGGGCAGCTAACAGTGTGATAACACTACAGAATTAAATGCTAGGCTGATCCTTTAAGGCCCATAGATTGCATGCACCCTTAGCCCAATTATACATACAGATTATGGGGTGTGTGGGGTGGGGTGGGAGGAGAGATAGGATAGCATAAGAGTGTGAGAGAACATATTCTCCAAACCTGCAGTGCTGCAAACTCCATCCCCTTTATGCTTTGGTAATGCCCACCACTGACCCTGTATCAACTCTCCATCAGCTGCAGCATCACCTTCCATTCACTTCTCTCATTGTTCAGTTGCCCTTCATAGCAAAGAGATAGAGAGATTCCCTGCCTCTACCATAAGGCAGACCCTCAGTTTTACAATACCACCATCCAAATAGGTGTTGTTGATTCCTTCACATATCGGTATACTGTCACAGATGTCAACATCACACATGATAGTTCTTTCTGGAACAGCTATGATAAGTCTCAGACTTAGTTTTCGTTCCTATGTAAGATCTTTACAGAGGAATTGGAAAATGTGATTGGAAAATGGATGAGAACACCAAACGGATGAAGCTTTCAGCCTCCTATCACCTCAAATAAGTGATATGGAAATATGTTAAATTCTCAGCTCCTTTTGGGATCTGGCCATTTTTTTTATTCCACCCCACTCCCACATTCTCATATGAACCACCCCAGATGCCTGATGGCATTGGGAAACGAGTAGTGTGAAGCAGTGGTATGCAGGTGCACTCTGTGGCATATTTGGGAGACACTGTTGCTGCAGAAATCTGAGAAATCTGCCACTGAGTCTGTCCTACAGACCATGAGAATGGGCCCAGTCTTGTTCCTACATTCACTGAGAAATCTTTGTGATGGTTTAGGTCAGGCGTGTGGAACCACTTTTGTCTGGCAGGCTGGATCAAAAAGCGGCTACCCTTCTGCAGGCCACTCTTGACAAGTGACCGAGTCCACTCGCCTGTCAATCACCTGCTGTCATGTGACATCAGTTGCATCTGGGCTTGCTTTTGGTGCTGTTTTTGAACAGCACCGAATGTAAATTATGTTGCAAAGGAACAACTGGGAGTGCCCTCCTAAGACATGGGCTCCCAATTGTTTCTTGGAAATAAGGTTTGCATTTGCAGCTGTTTAAATTCAGCACTTAAGGCAAGCAACTCTGAGCAGTTTCAAGGCATATGGAAGGGAGCAATTGGAAAAGGGGATGGCTACAGGAGTGGGTGTGCCAATCATTTCCTTGATATTTTAACCACAGTTTGGCTTTTATTCTCTCCCCCACCCCATTTCAGCAAGAAGGCTTTGCTATCTACTCTGAGTACTGCAACAATCATCCCAGTGCCTGCATTGAGATGTCTAACCTGATGAAGCAGGGCAAGTACCGCCACTTCTTTGAGGCTTGTCGCCTGCTTCAGCAAATGATTGACATCGCCATTGATGGTTTCCTTCTCACGCCTGTTCAGAAAATCTGTAAATATCCCCTGCAGCTTGCAGAATTACTCAAGTACACCACTCAGGAACATAGGTAAGGCGAACATTATGTTTTTGCCAAGGGGACCTCCCCAAACTCACTTCCAAACTAACCTACAGCAACTACCGCCCTCTCATTCTGCTTAGTTCATTCTCTTTAGCCTGGAAAAGAGATGATTAAAAGGCTTTCACATAGATGGTGAACTAATTTTGAGGTGGTTGTTTTTGCTCCAGAGAGGAGAACCAAAACCAATGGGCTGAAATTTTAAGAAGGGTTTAGATCAGGGGTAGCAAATGAGGTGTCCTCTAGATGTTGTGGACTACAACGTCCATCAGCCCCAGGCAGCATATCCAGTAGTCAAGGATGATGAGAGTTGTAGCCTACAACATCTGGAAGGTGTACCACATTGGTGGTCCCTGCTTTAGGCTAAACTATGGAAGAACTAGTTCTGGCAACACAAGTTGTTCCAAGAGTAGAACAGACCGCCTTGCTAGGTGGTGGACTGTCCTTAATTAGATGTTTTTAAGCTACTTTATTGCTACCTTTAGTAATGTAGTAGTTGTATTTCCTTGGACTAAACAGATGAATTTTGAGGTTCCTTCCAGTTCTGTTACTCTATTTCCACAAACGTTAGCTCAGATTTGTATATCCTTTTCAAATATGAGCTATCAGTGACATTGGAAGAAGACCAATACTGCTTCTGCACTTGACGAGTGGACAGAAGTGGTTAAATTGTGTTGATGAGTAGCTTCAGCATATTAACTGGCCATGTCTACTTTATTCAACATAATTCCCTGACACAGCATCCTTCAGCCACAAATCACTTCAGTTTTTCTTAGCCCACATGAAGTCAATGGGATTGGCTATTTTTAAGTGCAAGTTTTCTGTTTTAAGTAGTTTATGACTCATAACCTTATCGGTTAGGATATGTTTTTTGCCCTGTATGTCTAGTACAAGTTCCCCTATTCTTAGTGTAGAAGATTATATAAGTAGTCAAATAAAGAGGAACATGATTTTACAGAATTGCAAGGGGATAAGATTAAATGTAGTTAATTATAGCCTTCAGTTATATATTTATGGCCAGTATCTGCATGCATTTCCTTTAGGGTAGGGTTTATTCGTCACTGTCTTGGGCAGGATTTTTGTGTGCTTTTAGTTTAACATTTTCACAATAAAAGTGCTTCTGTGAGCCTGGATAATATGAGGACAGCTGAACCCTGTAAAAACTTACAGGGTTGTTGTGAGTTTAAAAGGGCAGGCACTACATATATGGGGTGACAGTAGCTCAGTGGGGCTGCCAATCAGAGTAGACAACACTGCACTAGATGTCCAAATAATAATCTCACCGGGCACATATTAGCTTTCTGAAACAAATCAGGGGGAAATGCAAGCTGTTCATTGTCTGTAGGCTGTTGTCTGGGCTTACAGACAATGATTGTAATGGTCATGTTGTGGTTTTCCCATCTGTGCACTGGGTGTGGGTGTAACTAAAATGTAAGTGCAGGACGACATTTGCTGAGGTGGTACAGCCCTCTCCCAGGATCCCAGGAGGCTGATTGTGTCCTTGAGAGATTCTGCATCTCTGTCTGTCTGCATATGGAAACCCAACATGACAGCAATAACTGCTTTTAGCACTTTCAAACTAATGATACCCTCTGTACATGCAGATATGATAAAAGTCCAGTGAGAGGGCTGCACTGCCTCAGCTGTAAGAATGTGTATCACACAATTGATGTCGATGTGTGGTGGCCAGCAAGGGGAGATGGTCAGCAAAAACCTGCTCTGAAACCTAAAATTAATGTGCAGGGGTCTGGACACTGAGGCAATTAAGCATGTGATCCCATAAAGTTTTGGTTTATGTGCAATCAGTCCAGGAAGTAACACTGCTGATGCCACACTCTCTTTCAGTAAAGTAATCCCTTTCATTAGCTCTATTTTTCCTCCCAGCCTGCTCCTGATTCAGCTGTTGTGGGGGTGGGAACTCCTTTGTTGTCTGCTTCCGTCCTCAACTTTCTCCTCCTTCTGCTTCTCCAGTATTTATTCATTAATGTCTTAGAAATCTCCATGAAAAGGGTGATCCTAGCATCATGAAGAAAATAGGCCAGGTCTCTCTCTCTCTAATGGAGTGGTTCATTGGCATACTCTCTGAATATATACAGTGTGTATATATATATATATATATATATATATATATATATATACACACACACACAAGCTTTCGCCAGCCTGGTGCCCTTCCAATGTTTTGGACTACAGTTCCTATTAACCAAAGTATACCCCGCTCCTGCTTGTCACCCCCCTACCATTCCCCACATGCTTCTCTCTCTCTCTCTCTCTCTCTCTCTCTCTCTCTCTCTCTGTGTGTGTGTAAACTTTCATTTACAGAAATGTTTTCAGACAGTTTCTTATGGCTTCAACCTTTATATCACACAAAGCTTAAACCTAGGGTAATGATTGCATTATTAACTCAGAGGAGGGGTATGCTCAAGCCCAAAGGTTAACAGATGTTTTTATCCTCTTAACACTTAGAGAAATAGAGCGAGGGCACACATGGCATTTGAAATCCTGGTTTATCAGCAAACCTTGGTTAGCATAGCTACGCTTAAGCACCATGCCAGCATAAGCCTGTACTGTGGTTGGGAAAAGTCAGAAGTAGAATGATGCTATTTATACCGGGCTTGAATTCCATGCACCTTAATGCTCACTGTATCATGACATGAGTGCTGCTTTTCTGAATCGTACCCAAACCCTTGTGGCCTGGCGCTCTCGTTTCTGCTGGTGTCTAGCTGCATGGCTCTCACAAGCCGAGTTCAAAGAGGATAAAATGACTGACCCATGCCTGCCTTCATTTTGCAGCGACTATAATGATATAAAGGCAGCATATGAAGCCATGAAGAACGTAGCCTGTCTGATCAATGAACGCAAGCGAAGGCTAGAAAGCATAGACAAGATGGCCCGCTGGCAAGTGTCCATTGTCAACTGGGAGGTAAGGGTGCACTTCCAGGAGGTTTTCATCTCAAAAGTCGCAGACAGTTAGATCCAGTCTTGGGATTAGAATACAAGCATTATAATCAATGGGACTTAAGACAGACGGGGTGGCTAACCTATTACCCACCAGATAATGTCGGATTTTTTTATGCTTGTTTCTTTAACAATTGGTCAAAAAGTGGTTTACGGCACAAAACGGAACTAATAGGAACAAAAAGTATAACGGATAAACCCAGCTGGTCAATCAACACACTAAAACGAATCACAAACAGCAGCTTATGGATTCTCAAAGCAGCATCTCAGTGAACAGAACTGTCACACTCAAAAATGCCCAATGGTATAGAAAAGTTTTTCTATACCATTTCTTCAAAAGAGAGCAATTGATGAGGCCAAACTAGTCTCCAGGGAGAGGGCAATTCTACATCAATGGGGCAACTACTGAAAATACTTTGCTCCATAATTTTAGGTGTCAATTATTTTGTAGTCATTGAATCCTATGCATGAAACTGAGAAGACATGAGTAAGACAGCCCCACCCAACCTGGAACTGAGTTTGCTTAAACCTAGTTGTCAGGGGTTGATTAGCTGCTTGTGCTTAAAATTGTGCCCCCTCAGAGTTTGTGCGGCCCCACAAACCTCTGTGTGTGACAGAGCTCCTCAGACATGTCTGCTCTAGTCACTAGTAGAGTCTGACAGTGGCTGCTTGCGGAAGCGCTTCCAGCAAAGAAGCTCCTTAACGGAAACGCGTCTCCTGGACTCACGACGTGACAGTTTCCGGCGAAGTATGGGTCTCCCTGCAGTTGCTTCTGACACCTCCCCGCTATTTTCGCTGGACGTGTCTCTCACCCCTTTCTCTCCCCTGCTGTTTCCTGCCTGGGCTGCTGCGTCTCTCTCAGCATTACTGAGATCCTCCTCCAGAGACCCCTCGCTCCCCCTACTGGTCCCTGCTTTGGTTGCTGACTCTCTCCCAGTCTCTGGGAGCCCTACCAACTCCCTTTCCCCTGATGTCAGTTCCCTGACATCCACCTCCCCTCCAGGGCCCCCTTCCCCCCCGCCCCTACTCTCTCCTCTGGGCGGTGAGGAGCTGAAACCCCGAAAAGAATCCTCTTCATCTTCAGACGTCTCCAACATTTCCCTCCATCGGTCTTCGTTCCGGCTCGCTGAATCCTCCTCCGCCTCGGAATCAGAGAACCCCTCCAACTCTTCTTCTTCGTCGGTGGTGGCGAAGTATTCCCTCCGGAACCTCGCCACTGGCTGAGGTTTACGAGGGAATCTCTGATGAAAAGTTTCTATCAAAACCTCGTCATCTACATCCTCTGCCCTGACCCAGGTGTTTTCCGACTCCGGCTCCCCTTCCCACATTACCAAATACTCTACTTGATCTCCCTTCCACCTGGAATCGAGAATCTCCGCTACATGGTAGCTGTGTTCTTTTTCCTCCATAGCTGGTCCCCTATTGACCCTCCCTTCTCTGTCCCCTTTATACGGTGACAGCAACGACCTGTGGAACACTGGGTGCAGCTTCATGTGGTTCGGTAACCGGAGTCTGAAAGCCACTGGGTTGACCTGCTGCGTGACTTCAAATGGGCCCAGCCTCTTGGGTCTTAACTTCTTACAACCTCCTTTGAATGGTAACCCTTGGGTGGACAGCCACACCTGGTCCCCCACCCTAATGCTTTCCCCTTCCCTTCTGGTTTTGTCTGCCTGCCTCTTATATTCCTCCTTCGCCCTGTTTAAATTAAGTTGGAGCTGGCGATGGATCGCTTCCATTTCTTCAACGAACTGTTCTGCGGCTGGAACGCTCCAGTTCTCCCCTTCCCCCCCTGGGAAGGCTCGGGGATGACACCCGTGATTAGCCAAAAAGGGGCTCATCCCCGTGGACACGTTCTCTGCATTGTTGTAGGCAAATTCTGCCAACGCCAGCTTCTCCACCCAATCATTCTCTCTGTCATTCACATAACACCTCAAATATTGCTGGAGGACACCATTAGCTCTTTCCGCCTGCCCGTTGGTTTCTGGATGACGGGCAGTTGAGAAATTCACCTCTACATGCAATAAGCTCATGAGCTTCCTCCAGAACCTGGAAGTAAATTGTTTCCCTCGGTCAGAAACCACCCTCAAGGGGGCGCCATGCAGCCTAAACACATTTTCCACAAACAATTTAGCGGTTTCTTCCGCTGTGACCGCATGTGAGCAGGCTATAAAGTGGGCCATCTTGGTTAACAGGTCTACCACAACCATGATGGCTGTTTTCCCTCTGGACCTGGGCAGATCAGTCATGAAATCTATTGCCACTGCCTCCCATGGCCTTTCCGGCGTGGGTAGTGGTTCTAATAAACCTGCCGGTGCCCGCCTCTCCCCCTTGGCTCGTTGGCATTGGTCACACCCTCTCACATACTCCCGCACATCTTCCCTGACCTTGGGCCACCAGAATTCCCTGGTAACCAGCCACATGGTTTTGTGTTGCCCAAAATGCCCTGCTGTGGGGCTATCGTGCAGTTGCTTGAGTACCTTTTCCCTCAATTCCCCTTCAGGTATATATAACGCTCCCTTGTAGTACAACGCCCCGTTTCTCTCCTCAAAACCCCCGGGTTTGTCTCCCTCCCTCCTGAGACCCCTGAGTTTGTCCTGGGCGTATTCATCCTGCACTGTTCCCTCTACCAGTTCCCTTTGCCCCACCAATGCCGCCCCACACACCCAGCGGTCCTCGGGAATGACATGGGTCTCTTCGGGTGCACCCTCCCCCTCCAAATATTCAGGTTTGCGTGAGAGAGCGTCCGCCCTAACGTTCTCTGGGCCTGGCACGTAACAAATCTCAAAGTTAAATTTGGAGAACTCCTGGGCCCATCTCAACTGCCGTTGGTTGAGCACTCGCGCAGTTCTCCAATACTCTAGATTCTTATGGTCCGTGCACACTTGAACCTTATGTTGTGCACCAATTAGCAGGTGCCTCCATCTCCGGAAGGCCTCATGAATCGCAAGAAGTTCCCGGTCGTACACCGTGTAGTTCCTCTCGGATTTGTTCAGCTTTCGCGAAAAGAAGGCACACGGTCGCCACTCTGACTCCTCCTTCCCCGGCTGCAGAAGAAGCACCGCCCCTATGGCTCTGTCAGAAGCGTCTGTTTCGACCCTCAGCTTTTTTTGTAAATCCACATGTAGAAGTTGTTCATCAGAGGCGAAGGCCCTTTTCAGTTCCTCAAACGCTCGCTCCGCCTCCCCCGTCCAAACAAACTTCTTTTTACTGCTGAGACAGTCCGTGATGGGCGCCGTCAGGTGGGCGAAGTTTCGGATGAACTTACGATAAAAGTTTCCAAACCCTAGGAACCTCTGCACATCCTTCTTGGTTTTGGGTGTTTTCCATTCCAGCACCGCTTGAACCTTGCCGGGGTCCATGGCCAACCCCTTGTCTGACAAGCGGTACCCCAGGAATTCCACCTCCTTGGTATGAAACTGACACTTCTCCAGTTTCACCCACAGCCTGTTGGCTTGCAGCCTGCTCAACACTTCTCTGACGTCTTTCACATGTTGCTCCTCATTCTCCGAATACACCAACACGTCATCTAAGAAGGCCACGCAATTCTTGTAGAGCAAAGGCCCCAGTACGTGGTTCATGAAGGCTTGAAAACACGCGGAGCCTGTTTGTAATCCAAAAGGCATAACGAGGTATTCAAATGCCCCCAAAGGGGTAAACATGGTGGTCTTCCATTCATCCCCTTTCCTTATACGTATCAGGTTGTACGCCCCCCTTAGGTCCAGCTTTGTAAAAATCTTTCCTTTCCGCACCCTGGTCAAAATATCATCAATCCTGGGCATAGGAAAAGCCGCCGGCTCTGTCACTGCATTTAACCGCCTGAAATCACATACAAGTCTCGGCTTGTCCGTGTTTTTTTTATCCACAAAAAACACTGGGCTACCCCCCGCTGCCTTGGACTCTCTGATGAAGCCTCTCTTCAGGTTCTTGTCAATGAACGCTCGCAACTCCTGCATTTCCCTGTCTGACATGGCATACAACTTGCCTACAGGAAGCTGTGCTCCAGGGAGTAAATTGATCTGGCAATCAAAGGGCCTATGCGGGGGTAGTTGGTCAGCTTCCTTCTCGCTGAACACGTCGCTGAGATCAGCATACTGTGGTGGCACCTTCCCCTTCCCCATTACTTCAGTCCCTGCCAGGGTGGCTTGGGCCCCTGCTGACCCCTTTTCCCCCCTGCAGTGTTCTAAGCAATGTGCTGAACCGAAGGAAACCACTCTTTGATGCCAGCCCACCAGCGGATCATGTAGGGCTAGCCAGCTCATTCCCAAAATAATGGGAGTGCCTCCCAAGGTGGCCACATTAAACGCTATCAGTTCTGTGTGCCTTGCCACCCTCATTATCATTGGGACGGTCTGCAAGCTGACTCCTCCTCCCAACAGTTCCCTGCCATCGATCGTGGTCACCTGCAGGGGGTTGCTTAAAGGGATAGTCTGTATCTGGTGTTCAGCAGCAAACTCCTTGCTCATAAAATTGCAGGAGCTGCCTGAGTCCAACAGCGCCTTTATTTTTAGGGGGTGTCCATTTTGCAGCTCTAGCGACACTTCAATCACTAGAGCAGGTCGAGGAGCTTCTGGCACGGGCACTTTTACTGCTCTTTGGCCTGGCTGCAGTGCCCTGACGGTGGCAACCAGGCGTTGGCTTTTACCTGCTCCGTTTCTCCCTGCTCTCCCCCCTCAACCGCTCCCACCATCCCTTGCCATTCCTTCCTCTGGGGGCAGACTCTGGCAAAGTGGCCTGGCTGTTGGCAGAGATAGCATTTCCGGGCTCCTTTTCCCTCCTTCTTCGCCCCCTCACTGGGCTTTGAAACTGCGCGCGCGCGGGCTGTTCCGATTTCCATCGGCTCTGCCGGCGGGAAAGCTGGCTCAGGAATGTCTGGAATGCGTAACTCCTTCCAACGTTCCCCTCTCCCTTCCCGCCTCTCCAAGGCTCTTGCCTCCTGGCGCGCTCCAATGGTCAGCGCAGATTTGGTCAGCTGATCCATAGACACCGCCCTGGGGCTCCGGGACAGCTCGTCTTTCACAGCCGAAGAAAGACCTTCTTCAAATAGCATCTGAATGGGGGCTGCCGATAAATCCCACCCCAATCTGTGAATCAGCATGGTAAATTCAGTCCAGTACTCACGGACAGATCTGCTTCCCTGCTTGCAAGCCATTAGCTGTCTGCGCACCACCCCTTCCTCAATATCGCTGGAAAACATGATATCCATTGCACGAAAGAACTTCATAGTGTCCTTTAGGATATCATTGTGCGTTGCCATCAGGGGTCGAACCCAGTCCCGCGCCCCCTTCTCAAGATGCCCAATTACGAAAGCAACTCGCGATTCCTCATCAGGGAACTCATCAAACTGCACATTCAGGGCATATTGCATCTCTGTCCTAAAGGCATGGTAATCCTTGGGGTCCCCCCCAAACTTCTGCACCAATCCTGGTACCTTTCTGGGGAACTGAGTGGTTCTCCCCTTTTTGTCTGCATCCTGAGCCCTTCTCTCCTCGAGCCTCGCCGTCTGCAGCGCAAGTTGGACCTCCAGAGCTTGATACCTTTCTTCCAAGCTTGGACCAGCTCCAACCCCTGCCTCTCCGGTTCCGGCTGGGTCGCTCATGATGGCTTTCTCCTGCACAGGCAGCGTACAAAGACTGTCAGACTGCTGTCAGGGGTTGATTAGCTGCTTGTGCTTAAAATTGTGCCCCCTCAGAGTTTGTGCGGCCCCACAAACCTCTGTGTGTGACAGAGCTCCTCAGACATGTCTGCTCTAGTCACTAGTAGAGTCTGACAGTGGCTGCTTGCGGAAGCGCTTCCAGCAAAGAAGCTCCTTAACGGAAACGCGTCTCCTGGACTCACGACGTGACAGTTTCCGGCGAAGTATGGGTCTCCCTGCAGTTGCTTCTGACACCTCCCCGCTATTTTCGCTGGACGTGTCTCTCACCCCTTTCTCTCCCCTGCTGTTTCCTGCCTGGGCTGCTGCGTCTCTCTCAGCATTACTGAGATCCTCCTCCAGAGACCCCTCGCTCCCCCTACTGGTCCCTGCTTTGGTTGCTGACTCTCTCCCAGTCTCTGGGAGCCCTACCAACTCCCTTTCCCCTGATGTCAGTTCCCTGACACTAGTTATCAGGGAACATAGGCATGCTTAATTCTGTTGTGACCAAAGAGTCCAGAGATATCCATATGCAAAAAATGCCAATATATCTCCGTCCAGCAACTGTGATCCTCAGATGGAGCACTGCTGAAAAATATCACATACCCCAGCGATGTGCTTTAGAAACTGGGCTTTTAGTGTTGAAGCTCCAGCCACCTGGAATTAGTTACCAACTGAAATTAGACAAGCATGTAGCCTCTTGATATCTAGGTGGCTTTTGATGACATTTTTTAAGGTGGCTTTCCCTGAAGTGACCCAGACATATTATGGAATATTAATTGTAGCAATTGTTTTGTTGCTTTTAGTTTATTGAGTTTGTAACTTTTTGTTTGTTTGCTGCAAACGTTTTCAGGGGCAAGACATTTTAGGCAGAAGCTCAGAACTAATCCACTCAGGAGAGCTGACGAAAATCTCCAAGCAAGGCAAGAGCCAGCAAAGGACTTTCTTTCTCTTTGACCACCAGCTTGTGTTCTGTAAGAAAGATCTCTTGAGAAGAGACATGCTGTACTACAAGGGCCGGGTGGACATGGATGAGTTTGAAGTGCTGGACATTGAGGACGGCAGAGAAAAGGACTTCAATATCAATGTCAAAAATGCTTTCAAAATTGTAAATAGTGCCACAGAAGAAGTCCATCTATTTTGTGGGAAAAAGCCAGGGGACAAGAAGAGGTGGCTGGAGGCCTTTGCAAATGAGAGGAGGCGAGTGCAAGAAGACAAAGAAATGGGCAAGTATTGTCTTCTGCTGACTTCTCTTATTTCTGTGCTTTGTGGAAACCCTTGTTCAGCTGTATAAGCAAGTTTATTGAGTAACAGTTACCGCTGGAACTGAGCAGTGGGAAGCTGGCTTGGGGGAGTGAGGGGTAGGTGGGGATGGATGGATTGATTGATGTACAAGATTTTTTACTCTCCCTTCACCATAAGGTCCCAGTGTGAGTTGCAACATTAAAACTTTTACAAGAATGAATAATGTGGTTCTAGACAGAACAGTGTGAATTCAGCAAAAGAGGTGGATCCCACAAAACCAACTGCCACCCTCCCAAATGGAATTTGCTGCAAAATAGAAGCTTTTGAGTTCTGGTGGGTTATCTCAACAAGCCAGCAATGCCATTTAACAAACTCTGAAGTTGTAGACACAAACACAAAGCAGCACATGAATTGGCGACAACCTCACTAATAGATGTTGCTTTCCAACAGTCTCTCACATTTTCAGCCTCACTGATAGATGGTTTGCTGAAAAGTAGCAGTTGCCCATACAGTCATGGCTGCTTCTACAACATTCTCTGCATGAAGCTCTCATTCACAATCCCACACCTTGTATAGGATTTTTGAGCACATGACACGGCCTTTAACCTGCCTCTCATTCGTGGGGTTTGGATACGTCGCCATACAGTAGGGAGGCTAAATAAAATATGGATTAAAACCTCATTCCCAACTGAAATCTTGGACTCCAAATGCTACGTTGGATGTTTTTGAGCACAATTCAAAGTGTTGGTGCTGACCTTTAAAGCCCTAAATGGCCCTGGTCCAGTATATCTGAAGGAGCGTCTCCACCCCCATCGCTCTACCAGGACAATGAGGTCCAGCGCCAAGGGTCTTCTGGTGGTTCCCTCACTGCGAGAAGCCAAGTTACAGGGAACCAGGCAGAGGGCCTTCTTGGTAGTGGCACCCGCCCTGTGGAACGCCCTCCCACCAGATGTCAAAGAGAAGAAGACTTTTAGAAGACATCTGAAGGCAGCCCTGTTTAGGGAAGTTTTTAATGTTTAACAGACCACTGTATTTTAATACTTTGTCGGAAGCCGCCCAGGGTGGGTGGGGAGACCCAGCCAGATGGGTGGGGTATAAATAATAAATTTATTATTATTATTATTATTATTATTATTATTATTATTATTATTATTATTATTATTATTTGCTCTTCCTCCACCATCACCCCAAAGAAACTCCCACTACCACCACCTTTTCCAGCTCTGCAATACTCCGAATGTGGTTGAACGATAAATTTGTATAACGGAATTATGATATCAGTAGTTTTATTTTAAATTGAGATACTTTTACAAGGTACAGTTTCTGTTATCCGGATAAGGTCCACATCCAACCTGCAGTTTACAAAGCTGACTGCAGTCTCAGGGAACTCACTTTGTCCAAAGCTTTTTGAAAGTCCAGTACAATGTATCAGCTGGATCACCTTTATCTTATGCTTGTTAACACTCTTAAATAACTCTTAATAAGGTAATAAGAAAGGACCTTCCCTTACAGAAGCCATGCTGGTTCTGCTTCAGCAAGGCTTGCCCTTCTATATGCTTGGTTATTTTATTTCAACAATATTTCCCACCAGTTTTCCCAGGACAAACACTAAGCTAACTGGACTGTGATTTCCAGAATCCCCATCCTGCCATATCTCTTGTTAAAAATTGGTGCTGGAAATTGAACCTGGGACCTTCTGCATATGAACAATGGGAGAGACCTTTTACTTACTCAGACAATTGGTCCAGCTAGCTCAGTATTGTCTCAGGCTCTAAAATTCCTCTAAAGCCACCTTCTACTGTTCTACATCCAAACTGGTGCCGCATAGATAATCGTTAGATTACAACTCCCATTGTCCTCAGTCAGCATGGCCAGTGGACAATGGGACTTGTAGCTTAACAACATCTTGGGATCCAAAGGTCAGAAAGGTTGGCTCTCAGCTGACTGCCAGTGGCTCGCCCAGTTTTCAGGCAGGTATCTGTTCCAGACCCTCCTGGAGATGCCAGGGGTTGAACTTCGGATCTTCTTTAAGCAGAGCATGTGCTGTACTGCTGAGGTTCTCCTTTGAATGCACCATTAAGCTGAGCCATTTCTGTGTGACATTTTAACCTGAAATTATTTTCCCTGCAGTCAAAAACCTGAGACGTGTTTAAAAGTACATGGCTTGTTTTTCCATTGTAGGAATGGAGATCTCAGAAAACCAAAAGAAACAAGCCATGCAAAATGCACGGAAGTCAAGACACGGAAAGATGAAAGGTGACTCTTTCGCTACCCCCACCCCGACCAAAGGCTAATTCACACAAGAAGCTTTTCTCCTTCTCGTGAGGAGTCCTGCCTGTCCTTGGGCATGGTGGGGAAGGTGGTAGCCCATGGACCAGACAATTATAGCTCCAGGTGACAGCAGTTCCCATGCTTTCTGTGCCTGGAATCGCAATGCTGTCTGCTGGCTGTAACTGTGGCGTTTTGCATGTACCATTTATCTACCTGTGTGTACGACTGTGTGTATGACTGTGGACATTTGCAATAGCTTGGGTGCAGAAACAAACGTCTTTGTGCAAACTTTACACCACCCCCGTCTTTGCCCCCACAAAAGTCTCACCCCTGGTGTCAATACTTTCTTTCTACAGGTGTCGGATACAGTGGGTGCCCGATGCCGCCCCCCCACCAGAGTTTACATCCTATCCACCAGCGTCACATCACCGTGCCCACTAGCATCCCACAACAGCAAGTCTTTGCCCTGGCAGAACCGAAACGGAAGCCCTCTATTTTTTGGCACACTTTTAACAAGCTGACCCCATTCAAGAAATGAGCAGCTGGAAGATCCCTGGACTATAGAAGGTTACAAGGCGAAGGAAGAGCCACTTGCCGTCAAAGAATTGGTTGGTCCAGCCGGAAAACTCTGAATTCTGGAGGGAAGGAGTCCTGATCTTCCTCTGCTTCAGTGAGAAGGACTTGCCGGCGGTTTAGTGGAGAAGGCTGTGGCTTGATGTGAAGCAAAGGTTGACTTGTGTCAATAAACATTGCTAAATGAGAAACCCACCACTTGGTCGCAAGGGCAGAATTGCTGCTACTCTTGAACGGTGGTGCAGGGTTATTGTACTTGCACCAAAGGAATGGTTTAAATATCTTAGGTCATTTTGCCTGTCTTAATAATAAATTCATGGCCAAATTTAGAAATAGGAAGGATAGTATCCAGCCACCTCCCGCTGGCACAGCATGTTGGCAGAAAAAAGAGGTACCATCTTCTCTGTGAGCACCAAGCAGGCGTATGGATCTCTGGGATCAGGTTAGCTGCCACCGCAAGAACTGCTGAGCCTCCGTCCTTCCTATTTGTCTTAGTTCACTGTCCTTATTTCTTGTTAATTTAACCAAGTAGGAGTAGGACTTCCTGCAAGGCCTTAGCATCTTCCTGGCAAAAATGGGAGAAAATGTTCACTTGGTGACATAAATAGATAAACATGCATTTTTACGTGCTGTTGCAAATGACGAAGGAAGAGCCCAATGCGTCTTGGGTGGATCCTTATGAAAAGCGGTACTTTGCTGCATGCATTGAATGCACTTCAAGAAACTGGTTTCGTTTTATTTTGTTACCTGCTGCTGTTTTAGCCTGTGAAAATTGCCTCTGTGCTTTCCAATATGCCTGCTTTTTACACTATGAGAAGCTGAAGTGTTCTCTGTTCTTAATGGCGCCAGTGCAACTAATGAATAAGAGAAACAGAAATCTAGTTGTTAACTCAAGGGAGACTTTTGTCACTCTCCTGTAAATTGGGCAGAGAATCTCTAGTCCTTGAGTGGTTGCTGGACTTCAGCGTCCACAGTCCCTGACCACTGGCCATTCTGGCTGGGGCTGGTGGATGTTGGGAGTCTAATAACATCTGGAGGGCCACAGGTTCCCCACCCCTGCAGTAAATATAGAATCATTCCAGCTGGTTTCTGTGACTCCTAGAAAAACCTTCAGAATATCTCCAAAATGCTGTTGATTTCATTATTCTTGCCTACATCAGCCAAGCCAAGAGGGTTGTTCAGGGGTTGTTTCTTTGCAGTCAAAATGATCCCACACAATGGAACAATTAGTGGCATCAGAAATTAACTTTGATCAAAACTCAGGTCAAATGTGGCCGGTTTATGGCTTATTAAAATTATGTTTTCTTGTTTTGCTTTGTTCTGTGAATATGAAGCTGCTTTTAATACAGCATTTACAGAATATTCTACCCCGAGAAAGCTGTTATAAATTGAAGTTTATAGCACACACTACTATTTCCCTATCTCAGTAGTTCTATATTAATGCAACATTAGCCTAAGTATTATTAACACAGTGGAGTGGGACAATTCTATTTCAAAGGTTGTTTTTCAAAAGATATCCAGTCTATCCAATTGCCAGTTATGCTGATGTCCAGAACTTTATCTGATAATGAAGGTTGATTCAGGATTTTTAAAAGTTATTTATTTTTACTGTGAATACAACTTGGGGGGGGGGAGAAAGGGGGTAAATCTGTTAAAATATATGAAGGACAATGGGCTACAGCCAAGGTTATTTAACTACAGGGTGAAATATAAAGCCTTTGGCTGACATCCTAAGCATATTTACTAGAAAGTAAATCACAGTTGACCTTACCTCTCGGTAGATGTGGTTAGGAGTAGGCGATTTATTAACTTCCAGTTTTCTCTCTCTTGCTCCCTGCCGCCAGCACACAGAGGATATAGACTCTGGCAAAAGTGTGTCACCTTTAAACCCCATTGATTTCAATGGGAATGCTTAAAACACATGCATTGAATTCAGTGAGACTCAGGTGTTTGGCAAGGGTGTATGTTGTTAAAAAAAGATTGTTTAATTGAAGCGCAGGCATCTGGGAGGGCTGCAGAGTGCAAACCACTGGAGAGATGATTTGTAGGATGAATGAAAGGGCACTTGCAAACACCCCTTGATTAGTTCAAAAGTAAGATAAGCACAACAGAAACTGTCAGGCAGTGACATCTCAAATTTTAGTGGCACCCTGTGTGAGTCCAAAATCCTGCACCCCCTGCCTCTTGCTTTCCGATGGACTTTATAGTTGCGGCACCTGCTACAGTGGTCCAGAAGCTCCGTGCCAGGGCAGCCATACCAGTCGTACTTCCTTAGATCTGCCTTTGATACTGGATAAATTTTTGGCATGGCACTGGGTCAGTGGCGTAGCGTGGGTTGTCAGCACCCGGGGCAAGGCAAGTAATTTACGCCCCCTAACCCGTGGATTTGCGCCCTCTAACCAGTGGATTTGCACCCCCTAACCAGTGGATTTGCGCCCCCTAACCCTAACCCCCAGATGTTGCGCCTGGTGCGGCCAGCCCCCCCTGCACCCCCCACGCTACGCCACTGCACTGGGTAAATTAAGTTCTTGTACCTGCGTTTTCCATCTTTTGGAAAATGGATCTTTTATTAACAGGCAAGTGGAAGTAGCACATCACAGACTGTCGTGTTAGATATGCCTTCTGTACATAGCTTAGCAATGATTGTAAAAAGACACTGATGCTAAACTGGATTGCCCAGCATGCTGTGAACCTCATTGCTTGCTTTTCAATAATATTCTTTTCCTGTCCCCAAATGAAATAGTTGAGAACTGGGTATATGGAATTACAGACTGGCATTTTAGTCATAGCAGCTGTTAAAGTATTTTTTTAAATCATTTCAACTGAGACAAAAACAACTGTCTTGGTAGCCCACCTGATTTGTAGTTACCTACGGTACCTGCTTTGCAAGTTGATTTTTGAAGGCACAGCCTCCCTTCCCCAGGTGGGTGGGGTATAAATAATAAATTATTATTATTATATTATATTGCTCCATTCACTCTGAAAATGTGGCATAAAATTATTTTCAGCAACTGGAACAAGCAGCAAAACATTGCAATGCATTCTTCTATTGTAGCTGGAGGGTGCTAGCCAGCCATGCAGCAAGACCTTCCATTCTCTCCTCCCAACCTCCAGTTTTCCTTTCCAACTGACAGCACTCTGCAGCTACTGCTCAGTCCTCAGTGGGTTTAGGTTTAAAAAAATCTCTTTTGGGTACTTCTCCTTACCCCAGAGCCTCCCCAAGCATGCTGCCACCTTTCTCTAGTTTTTCAGTGGTCCTTTTTCAGGCACTGTGCCTGCACCAGGGTTGATTACAGTTTTAAAACCTTTTCACATTTATCATTGCACGACCACAAAATTTGAGAAAGCTGGATGGCTGTGTCTGCCATAGTCTAGGTGCCTATGCCATGATAACCAAGAATTTGTTCAGACTGTTGTTCAGTGTTGTAGTTCTGTGACCCTGTGGGTATAGAAAGCAGGGTAAATAGAACGGTGGTCGCCAAGGTCTATTCTCTGCTCCTGTTGAAGTGCTGCTGCTGCTGTTGTCTGCTCTCTGCCAGAACCAGGCAATTTGCATCAATGCTTCTGCCACACACACCCAGCCCCCCTTCCTGGTCCATGGAGCATAAAAAGAGCTTTGCTGCATTAGGCATCTTCTCTAGTCAGGCATCTTGCTTTTTACAATGGCCAACCAGATGACTATGGAAAGCTCACAAGCAGGACATAAATGCAATAGCAACTGGTACCCAGAGGCATACCTCTGATACTGGATGTATGGTAGCCATTGCAGCTAGCAACCATTGATAGTTTTATCCTCTATGAATGTGTCTAATCCCCCTTTTTAAGCCATCCATGTTGGCGGCCCTCAGTACTGCTGGTGGAAGGGAATTCCCCAGCTTGAGAATGCACTGTGAAGAAGTATTTCCTCTTGTCTGACTTGACTCCCCCCTTATTTCACTGCATTGAATGACCCTAGCTTCTACAACAGCAGGGAACAGAAGCCAGGAGATTCTCCAGGTGTTGCTAGATACGTTTGACCCTCCCACTGACACAAATTGCCTGGCTGACAAGTGTACCTTCATTATGGCAGCTTGATAGGAGACAGAAAAAATAGAATGGACCGCTATAGCTGACACTCATTGCCCTCATACCTGCAGAATTGTGCCCAGTTTTAGCACTGGAATGGAGCAGAATGCTTTGGATTTGCTTGTAGATGCACTGATGTTACTCCCTTCAGGAAACTCAAAACATTACAAAGAGAGGGAAATGTTTATCATTATTCAGGTTACTCAGGAACAATGTTATGTACAGTACCTTGCACACCAAAGCCGCTTTATTTAACAAACTTCTTCACCTTGACCCCTTTTTGCAGCCAAATTTTGCTTTGCATGAAGGTGGTCGTGGTTGCAGCATATTAAGGCTGTGGGGCTGCTTTAATATTAATAATTTGGTTTAGAATGCTTTGACTTTGGAAAATACAAAGGCTGGAAGAATAGATTGGGCTTAAGGAAAAGGTAAAGGGACTCCTGGCTATTAAGTCCAGTCGCGAATGACTCTGGGGTTGTGATTAAACATGCTCTCAAACTATCCTGGAAATTCAGTGGGTGGAATCCAATGGAGCACTAAGGAGATTGTTCTGTCACAGCAAGCATCTTTGCTTGCCCAATAGAACAATATCCCCTCCCCCTCCACACTGCTGGCAGGGGTGTTTCCTGACCCTCCAGAGCAGATTTGGGGAAGGAGGGAATCCTCACTGTGCTAGTGGAAGTTTTCGCACTGGCTACTGCTAGCGGAATAGGTTTGCTAAATCAGACCTTATATAATTGCGCAGCCCAAAATCCAAAGAGCCATTTCAGACCAGTCCAAAGGCTTGATCTCTCTCAGTGGCCTTTTTTTTCCGTTTTACATTATTTCTTTTAAGAACTGATTTATCACAGCAGACATCTGCAACTGGGTCAAAAGTTGTTTTTCCAATTTCACTCTAGTGACCTACTATTTATGAAATACAGTGCTACCTCAGGTTACATACGCTTCAGGTTACAGGCTCCGCTAACCCAGAAATAGTGCTTCAGGTTAAGAACTTTGCTTCAGGATGAGAACAGAAATCGGGCTCTGGCGACGCGGCGGCAGCAGGAGGCCCCATTAGCTAAAGTGGTGCTTCAGGTTAAGAACAGTTTCAGGTTAAGAACAGACCTCCGGAACGAATTAAGTACTTAACCTGAGGTACCACTGTACAGGACCAAAATAGATCAGAGGTGGGGAATCTCTCACCCTCCACAATGTTGCTGGACTCCAAACTCTCCATCTTCCCTGCCCATTGGCCATGCTGGTTGAGGCTGATGGAACTTGGGGCCTAACAATGTTTGGAAGACCACAAGCTCCCTCATCATTGCCTTTAGTTCCTGGTCTGGGTCTGTAGGGAAGTGGGCTTTAAGAATACAGTATTGTTTTTGCAGGTCACCATAAGCTGACCTTGAGCTTCATCAAATTAATGTCCCTTTAAATAACATTGTTACATTGTTGAGTTTAAATTTGCATAACACCCCCACCCCAGTCTAAACCGAACTGCTGTTAATTTCTACTGCAATGCTTGTGTTTGTTTTTTTGTCATGTTCTCATATAACCACTGATTATGAGGTTCCTCACAATGCTAAAGCACAGCATTTGTGCAAATAACCCTCAAAGCACACTTTTCCTTGTTTCTACTGGACTAAACTAGCGCCAAACTCTTAATTCTCTGGCTTGCTGCTAGCATCTTTTAGCAAATAAATAATCTAGGTTTTACAGTGGCTTGTGTTTCAATATACAAAAGTGAAGGAGCTTAACTGAAACTTTTCACATTTTTTTGCGCGGGACATTCTTTTTACATTTTAAATATATTGTAGATTTTACCTTGGAGTTTGAGCCAAAGGACCTTAGCCATAAATAAATGGTATATTTCTGTTGACTGCCTTTTCTTTCTCAATGTATATGGCATTTGCATATTGAAGACACCTTCTGAATGATTCTGTGATTTAACTTTGTTGATAAATATTAGGCCTGCTTGTTCAACTTGCTTGTATATTTTGACAAGTGTTCTCTAACAATTCCCCGCCTTCTGTATATGTTCTTATGCATCTTAACAGCTCTGTGCTGCTACATATGTTTCAAGCCAGAATTCCTGGCTTCAGAAAAAAAATTACTTGGCTGTTGACAGCTAAAGGTATAATGTATAGGATCTCTTTACCTTCATATGTTGTTTGCTGTATCATTTGTTGCCAGATTTATTTGCATTCTGTATGTTTTATATCTTTTAAAAAAATATCTTCTGGGAATGAATCTACAAACGTACATTCCATGTACCTTGCTCTAACTTTGTATGTTTTGATTAAGAATGTGCATAACTTAACATTTCTCAGCTGTGTCTTACATAATTTCAACTGTACAGTTTCAATGTTTGTGACTTTTTCATAGCATATAAAATATTGTATGTGAGCTTTAAATATTTGAACATTATCTGACAGCAAAATATCATTTGTTTTGTTTATTTTGTCTATTTATAATCTTGCTCTACGAACCTAAGGCTCCCCCCCCGCAACATCTAGTTAACATTTAGCTTGCATAACTTCTCATTTTGCATGAGGTATACATATATAAAAAAGTTAAAGTTATTGCACATATAACTTTTTTTTTAAAGAAACAGATAAAAACAGCTTAAAAAACTAAACATACTTAAGATAAATAGGATTGCATCTTTTTCTCATTTTCTAAGAGAGAGCAAATTGAGAAAGGTGGAAAGGTTGGCTGCTTTCTCAGTCACTGTATGTGATGTTTGTGCACAAGCCAAAAACATGCATATGTCTATCTGTGGGTGGTACAGTTGCCCGAATGTCTCATGCAAATGTAAGTAGACACAATTGCTGGCTAAAGATACATTCAGAAAGAACACATGGTCCACTTTGCTGTGCATTATGATAGCTAGAAGGGTTTGGTACTGCAGAAACAAGTAAATTTGAATTTCCAAGAAAGCAACTAAATGGTCCATATAAGTAAAAAACATAATAACATTTCATCCCCCTTTCACCAAAGACCAGGATTATATTGTGAGCGGATGGAAGGGGCAGGCAGTCCCCATGCCATTTTTCTAACCAAAAAACTTCACCCGCACCCCCAGTTCATACATACTTCATAATGAAACTGTTATTTATGTACATAGCAGTTTCCCTCCCAGGGCAAATAACAATCAGGGATGCAGGGAGGGAAAGTCACCTGGAAAATGTTTTGATGCTGGGCTTACCTGAGGCTAATATAGAAAAACGTGTAAGATTGGAGAAATGCAAATGTGAACATTTATTTAACGTATCATTTACCGTATTTTTCGCTCTATAAGACGCACCAGACCACAAGACGCACCTAGTTTTTCGAGGAGGAAAACAAGAAAAAATATATTCTGAATTTCAGAAGCCAGAACAGCAAGAGGGATCGCTGCGCAGTGAAAGCAGCAATCCCTCTTGCTGTTCTGGCTTCTGGGATAGCTGTGCAGCCTGCATTCACTCCATAATACGCACACACATTTCCCCTTACTTTTTAGGAGGGAAAAAGTGAGTCTTATAGAGCAATAAATACGGTAGTTTGTCCCAGAGCTGGCCAGTAAGGCCAACCTGGAAGAGAATTCCATTCTGCAAGAAATGCTGCGTGGAACTTCATGCTGGAGGGAGTTTTGTTTGCAGAGTTCCCTGTAAGACTGAAAATGACCTCAATATAGCAGTAGTTCAGTTTATTTGGTCTACAGATAGGGATGCAAGAAGACACTGGTTTCCATTCCACTGTTTCTTCTCTGCTGCAGTTTGGCTTCTGACAAAAACTACATAATTTGTCTCGCCTGCCACTCGGGAAATGTTACACAATTGCAAAATCATTACTTTATTCCCAGACAAAATTTTAATGAAGAGTAAATGCAATCCAAATTGGAAACCTTGATCAATTACGTACCGCTACTCATAGTTTCTGGGCTGAAAACAACAGTGAATACTGACCACATTCACAAGACTTGATTGCAGTTCCGGATGTGGGACAAAGCATTTTCCACTCCTGTTTCCATCAGAATTCTCTTGACAGCCCTGTAGTCAGACCATAAATAGATACAGGCCATAAATATCCAAAACTTTCCTACATTGGAGGTTTTTAAGCAAAGCTTAGATGGCCATCTGATGCTTTAGTTAAGATTCCTGCATGGCAGGAGTTTGACTAATGACCCCCAGGGTTCCTTCCAACTCTACAATTCTATTATTCTAAAAGCAATCGCCTCAATCCACTAAATTATTCCTCTCTCAATTGCAAAAGGGCAGCATTTGGCCCTTCCTGAAGCCTTTAGTCACTGATCAAAGATCTCAGTCTGTAGGAAATGAGACTCTTAATCTCAGGGTCATGGATTTGAGCCCCACATGGGGCAAAAGATTCCTGCATTGCAGGGGGCTGGACTAGATGACCCTCATGGTCCCTTCCAACTCTACAATTCTCTGATTCTATGAAGCTTCCAAAAATTATTAAATCACTCATTGTCCAAAGGTTCCTGGACAAAGGTTCCATTGTTATCAGCAAACTATTCATGGGATAAGTAAAATACAGTAAGGTGATCTTATTAATGGGAAAAGTTGAGGGGATGCATTATTTGAAAGTGTGGCAGGGATTTTTCAATCTTAATTTTTTTTTCAATTTTTTTAAAAAAACTTCAAAGAATCCTGGGAATTGTAGTTTGTTAAAGGTGCTGAGAGTTGTTGGAAGACCCTGTTCCCCTCACAGTGCTACAGTTATCAGAGTGTTTTAACACTAATCCCTCTTCAGAGGGAATTCTGGGAATTGTAGTTCTGTTAAGGTGAATAATGGTCTCCTAACAACTATCAGCACCCTCAGCAAACTACAGTTCCCAGAATTCTTTGGCGGGGGAGTCATGATTGTTTAAAGTGATGCGGTACTGCTTTAAATGCATAGTGCAGATGACTCCATGGTAAAGCTCTGTGCAGTTAACAAGAACGGACTTTGGGGGTTCAAGTGGAAAACTGACAAAACATTGTACACTGGTGATTAATATTTAAGTGCTGGAATCATTCCACATAAATATCTTGGCACCTGCCTCCATATTAATCATTGAGCGTATCTGAAAACTGGATAACAGCTTTCAGAACTTAATAACCTAGTTCCCAGCTGCCCTTGCTTTAGCTTCACATACAGTGCCTGAGTGTTAAGCACAAGATACCCAAAAACATATCCTGATAGGCAGTGGCGGAAAAGGTAAGACTTGGGTGCAAACTATGCCTGGGGAGTAGATGAGCAAATATGTAGAGGTTGAACATAAAGTCTCCCGTTAGGAAAAATATTCCATGTAAGGGACAAAGGGGCTGTTGTATACTGAGTGAGACTATTGGTCCCCCCAATAGTCAGGAATTGTCTATGGACTAGCAGCAACTTTTCAAATGGGGGGGGAGGTTTTCCCAGCCTTAAGTGGCCTTTATCTGAGCCTCACTGGGCAGTTTTCAGTATAAAACAAGTAAAATAAACTATTAAGACATAACCACAACACATTAAATGAGAGTAGAATTCCTGAAAATAACAAGATATTTGGCTGATGCCCAAAAATGACAAGGTAGGCCTCCCTGAGGATGGATTTCTAAAAAGGGGTGCCACCACTGAGAAGGCTCCCTCTGGTCACCTGGAGAACAGGATCCAAGCACTTGGAGAACAGGATCCACGTTCTGCCTCTGGAGCAAAGTTAGCCTGGCCCTACCAGCTCTCTGGATGGAAAAGCAACTGAGAACAATGAGAAATATGCTCTGAGCCATAGGCAAATGAGATGAGCAGTGACAAACCAAACAAATGTAATTTTAGGAAAAAAGCATTGGCACCCGCCCCCCCACCAGTACATTATTAAATTGTATTCTCTTACAATATTTGCTTGCTGCTAAAATTAGCTCTTGATTAAGGGGTTTATATACTTCCCATAGGAAGTCTTACTAACCTAAATGAATTATGGACTACAGCAACCTATAAGGACTTGTTCGGTGACAAAGTACAGACTTTGTATGCAGGCATCTCTATTTCTTGCCCCCCCCCCAAAAAAACCCCTGATTCCTTCTCTTGAGATCTCTGAGCTGCTGCTAGACAGAGTACGGAGCACTGGACTAGCTGGACTAATGGTCTGACTCAGTATAATACAACTTTGTATGTTCACAGTAACCTCCTCTGTTATCTAAATGAATTTTACCCACACACACCCTACACTATATAACCTTGTGCCCAATTGACAGCATGTGTTAGCATGTGTTAGTGAACTCTCAAATGCATTTAAAGCAAGATGAAGATGCACAACAACTTTCTGATTAAAACATAGCATTTATTTTGCAAAGCATGCTATTCACTGGTTGTTTTATGTTGGTTTTTTGCTTTTAAATATATTGATTCCTTCAACTGAAATTAGATAGCATGAAACTCTGGATTATTCTGCTGGCTGTTGCAGTCAGCACAGAAGAAATACAAAGACAGAACAGTTGCAATGAAAGGTTTCCTGGGATCCCTGGGAACCCTGGACACAACGGCATACCAGGACGTGACGGACGCGATGGACCAAAGGGAGAAAAAGGAGACACAGGTATCACACGTGTTGTCATCACGAGAACCCTATGAGCAAGTTATACAAAATATGCCAAGGTAGAGGAGAGCAGAGCCACTGATTCACTGTAACAATTGAGTTTACGGTGATCTTCAAGGCTACTTTGGGTGTGAGGTTAATGTTTGTGTCTGCAACCAATGCTGATGGGTTGTCAGGAGTTGTGGCTGTGCAGTACTATGCGTAGTACAATTAATGTGGTTGGGAATTAATGAATGGAAGAAGTTTTATCCCCTTCCCCGAAGAGAGCCTGCAGGTGAGAGATGGGAAAGCAGTATTTGGTGGTCCAGATTCCAGTGGGTGTGGGGCATTAGTGTTCCAGAGATGGGATGAGTCTCTAATATGTGTATACCTGGCAGTGATCCTTTTTATGGGAGTTATTGCTGAGTGTGAGTGGTTGAATGGTTGGTTGATAGAGATAACGAATGAGGTAGGACTTCCAGTTTTAAAAAGCGAAGCTAATTACAGAAAACCAAAGTCACCCAGCCATTAACTTAGAATCAATCAGTAAAAAATATGAACAGGTGATATAATGCACCTACTCAAGATGGCTGTACCTGTGCAAGCAATGACCAGTGGTACTGCTTGCAGGAACATTATCTTGCACTGCCTTGGATTTTGTGCATTCCAGTTCTCCCTGATGGAACAGAATTGTGTGTTGTTGCAGGATGTGAGGTCATTTTTGCAGTCCAAAAGCAGAAAGCTTAAGCATCACCTTTTAAAGAATGAAATGCTTAACGGAACTGACACTGCCTTTTTCTGCGGCTAGGTGAACCAGGACATCCTGGAAAATCAGGCACAGATGGCATAAATGGAGAAAAGGGAGATTCAGGTGAGAGCAAAAAGTGGTTTCACTGAAAAACATTTTAGCCTGTTACCTGCTCCTGAGGGGATATGGATAAATGCAGCTGAATCTTCATGGGTTAGGGATGGGGTTCAGCTAAGATTTTAATGCAAACCTACCTAATGGGGGCCGGCATTTAAGTTGCAGTAATTTCAAGTGAATTAAAAAGTGCCACTATTGGAGAATAGTCTCCCACTGTATGTCTTAAGCACCTCACTGAGCACACCATAATTAAAGTGTAGTCTGGAATCCTCCCATTTCCTATATGTTTGGATATATATATATATATATATCCCAAATGACAGCTAAATTGCAGCTCTTGAAAATCTCTTTTCTCCCACAACACTTTCTCTCGTGCTCTGAAAATTCCAAGGCCATCCTTGACCTTCTCATCTCCTATCAGCGCAGTGTTAGCTAATACAAGAATGACGAATGCCTTTTCCTGTTATCTTGCACATATGCTCCTAATAATCTGATACTAGATAATTAAACCATTCTTTTAAATAAAAGAAATCTCTCTCTTTCTTTCTCCTTTGCTTTTAGGAGCTGATGGCAGAGTTGAAGAGAAAGGGAACAAAGGCAATAAAGGGTCAAGAGGCTGGCCTGGGAAATTTGGCCCTAAGGGAATTCCTGGTCCTGTGGGTGATAAAGGTCAAAAGGGTGAGCTAGGACTGCAAGGACAAAAGGGGACAAAAGGGGACATTGGGCCCATTGGCCCCAAAGGACTTAAAGGTGAAATTGGAGTCCAAGGCGAAATAGGCTTAAGGGGTCCCGTTGGACCTATTGGCCCCATTGGTCCAAAAGGAGAGGTGGGAGGCCCAGGTCCAAAGGGCAGTAGAGGAATCCAGGGAGAAAGGGGATGGAAGGGAGACAGGGGAGAAAAGGGAAAACTTGGTAGTACCCCAGTCATCCCGAGAAGTGCCTTCAGTGTAGGTCTTACCACTAAGTTTCCTCCTCTCAACGTTCCCATCAAATTTGACAAAGTGATGTATAATGGCTTAAACCATTATAACACAGCCACTGGGGTATTCACCTGCCAGACTCCTGGTGTCTATTACTTCACCTACCACATCACTGTCTATTCAAGGAACGTTAAGGTAGCTCTGATTAAAAATGGGAACAGGATGCTCCACACTGCAGACAGCTACCAGAGTGGTGAAGACCAGGCCTCAGGAGCGACCATCTTGGAGCTGCAGAAAGGTGATCAGATATGGCTGCAGACCCACGGGACTTCTAATGGTTTGTTTGCAGACCCTGATGATGACACGACCTTCACAGGCTTCCTTATATTTAGTACCTCAGAGACAGCAGCGCCTATACCACTCCTTAGTTTGTGATCTGTTTTGTTTCTAATGTGATGCCAATTATACATACTATTACTTCTCACATCGAGATTTGTATGGCAACAAAGCTCACAAGAGCATATTAATAGCTCCTTGCCAGTGACATAGTCCTTGATGCTAAACATTTTATAAATATTCCCAGGAGCGGTTTTGTTGGTTTTGAAAACTAGGCCAACTAGGCCATATCTCAATTTATACAAAATTCTGCCTGCAACACCTTATGTAACCCTCAGAATCACAAATGTGGAGAATTATCTTACCCTGGGATGAGAGGGTATTGCTGTTTGTTTGTTTGTTTTAAATGAGATTAAGCTCCCATACTTTTTGCCATAATAGCTAGACCTGGATTAAATTGTACAACCTACTTTTGTATGCCCATGGCAAGATGCATTGAGCTTATTTGCTAGAGGCTGCATCAGGACCTGAAGAAATTCATCCTATTTCTGCCACTCCCCACCCTCTCAAGTTCCCAGTTAATCTGTAGAACTTGGGTTTTCTGTTTTGCAGTGGTGACGAGCCAAGCAAATTCAGGTTCTCTGTTATGGTTGGAGCTGTAGCTGGCATTTCCCCTAACATGCTACAATGTTTCTGAACATTGGACAATGTTTGCCTGTAATAAAACATACTTTTACCTATCTAGTGTCTTATCTTTTGGGGCATAAAAAATTATTACACATTACTCTGGAATTCTAAATGTGTGAGAGAGACAGAGGGGAGAGGAATATCCCTTGATGCCAGAATTGAGTGAAGGGCAATAAGACTGCTATCCGAATTTATTTAATTCATTTATTTAGTAATACACAGTACAGTACCCTTATTTCTTAGATCCCATGCTTCCTCTCAGGAGCTCCGGGCAACATTGAAGTGTCTCTCTTCCTTGTATCCTAATATCAACTCTGTGAGGTAGGTTACTGCAAGAGAGAGTGACTGGCCCAGAGGCACCCAGGACGTTTCATGACTGAACTTGAAGCTGGCTGCTCTCCCTCTGAATCCCACGCTCTAACCACTATACCACTCCACCGAATTCACATTGCCGGAGTGTAAAACCCATCAGCAGGTCCAGCCCACACATGAGACAAGGTGAAGCAACCGCTTCAGGCAGCAGGATCCCCACCCCCTTGGGCATGATGCAGTGGCGTAGCATGGGTTGTCAGCACCCGGGGCAAGGCAAGTAATTTGCGCCCCCTAACCCGTGGATTTGCGCCCCCTAACCCTAACCCCCAGATGCTGCGCCCGGTGCGGCCGGCCCCCCCTGCACCCCCCACGCTACGCCACTGGCATGATGTAGAATGATCTTCACTCAGGCCTTTTCCCTGGCGGCAAGGGGGAGGCCATTTTATGGTCTACCTCAGGCACCAAAATATATGGGGCCTGGGCGGCCCATTCGTCTCAGCAAGATGCCCACTTCAGATGAAATCAGTCTGCACAGCAAACTGTGGCTCGGGTGTAGTATTGACACCTAAAAGTGGTAGAGCTGTAAATAATGTCGTCCATGCAAGGTGCAAGGATGGGGCGTCGTTTTTAAATATTCTTCGGGTTGTTTTTTTTTTAAAAGCCAGCAAACAAAATGCCTTGCAACACCAGAGCAGCGTGAAAAGTTGCAACCCCCTTTTTGTAAGGAGGATTCTTGCTTGCTTGCATTACTTACTAGCTCGTTCGCTTTCCCTATTAAAATAGCGTTCAAAAACCAAGTAGAGCCCATTGGCAGAGCCGCCGCCGCCGCATCATCATCTTTACCATCATCTCCTTCAGCTGCCCGCCGCCGCCTCGGAGGATAATTGAAAACATAAGCATGGAAAGCCGAAGCGCCACCTGGCTCGGAAATCCCTCTTGCCGCCACACCGGGGCGAATGTCTGCCTCCAGGACGCGAGAGGGGAGGCGACGAAGCTCCTCCTCACGGCCCGGCCGCGTAAGAGGTCGCCGCCGGAACCAGGAACAAGCGAGGCCGAGGCACTCTAGCGGCCTGGTCGGCGTGTAGCGAAAGGGAGCTTTTCTCGCTCACGAAAAAGAGTACAGGCCGAGCAGGCAGGCGGGGAGGTCGGCCGGGGCCGCCATGCTGGCCGGCTGCGGTCGTGTGGCGCGGTCTGCCGCGAGCGGCCTGAGGTGGGGCTCGCCTGGCCGGGCCGGCGGCTGCAGCAGCTCCGCTCCCCGGAGATGGGTCAGCACCAGCTGGTCCCCGGTGGGCGCTGCCTTTAACGCTCAGCAGCAGCACCGGCGGGAGCTGGGGAAGAAAACGGTGAGAGGCCGCCAGGGCCGGGGAGGCTGGGTCGATCCCCTCACGGGGTCGGAGAGAGAGAGGTTTGTTTTGAGCCCCAGAACCTCTTTTCGGTGCCAAGACTCCGGAGCAAGCGATGCGAAGACTGTGCACGGCCAGGATTTTATTTTTATTTCTGCCTGCTTCCAAAAGGAATAGATAGCTGCTCCCACCCATCCCTTTATCCTCACCACAGCGGTTTGTCTGTGTTGTTTCATACCTGTGCATAATTGTTTTGTATTATTGCGTTCTACTTAAAGGTTTTTTAAAAGTGGTTTATATCCACTACCACTCCTAAATAAACAAAATAGCCCTGTGCGGTGGGTTAAGCAGCTGGCCCAAGTTTTGTGGCGGAGTGGAGATCTGACCCAAAGTACCTCAGGTTTGAATAAAACACCTTAACTACTACACCACACCGAATTCTTCACTGAATTTCCCCACAGAATAGTCCTTGGTTTGAATTGTGGGGTTAGGAACACCTCCACCCCTTAGAGCTTCATGGCATAGTAGCTCAGGCAGCTAGAAATCCAGCAGGACCTTTTTCACCACTGTCTCTTTATGCTAGGATAAACTTTCCAAGTTTTTTCTTGTTGTGCACTTTTAAAGCATACCTTAACACTCCTTCTTCGTATCTGAAGAAGTGTGCATGCACACGAAAGCTCATACCAAGAACTAACTTAGTTGGTCTTTAAGGTGCTACTGGAAGGAATTTTTTTATTTTAACACTCCTTGTTCTGCTAAGTTGCAGCAGTGGCATAAGGGTTCAGTATATCCCATGTACCCACTGTTGGTTTTGGGTGAGCTGAATTTTAACTCTGATCTAATCCTGGATCATCAATATGTCACATAGCACAGCCCTATGGTTGACCTGAAAAGCCAGTGAGAGTTGTCAGTAAAACACAGGAACAATCCATAAAAGGCGACAACCTTAGGCCTAACGGGCATTTGGAAATTAGCAACCATTCAAGAGTTTTGTTTCTTTGGAAAAGTGTTTAGCAAGTTATGGTAACCTGGTGTAAGAGGTCACTAATGTATATACTGCATCTCAATTTCCAAGTTATCCTGTACAGTACTGTGTTTTTCAGTTCTCAGTGTAGTTCCTTATGTAGCCAAAACACCTTAACTACTACACCACACTGGTTCGCAGTGTCTGGGGTCTTCACTGAATTTCCCCACACTCCAGAGAGAAAAATATGCAGGCTTGGGTAAACACTGAGGTTTTGTGTATGCGTACAGATGTAAATGTGTGTACAGTGGTACCTCGGTTCCTGAATGCCTCTGTTGTTGTACCTTTTGGTTCTCGAACACTGAAAACCCAGAAGTAAATGATTCCATTTTTGAATGTTTTTCGGAAGTCAAACGTGCAGCGTGATTTTTGCTGAGTGCAAGAAGCTCTTACAACCAATTGGAAGATGTGCCTCAGTTTTCAAACGTTTTGGAAGCCGAATGGTCTTCCAGAACAGATTACGTTCAAAATCTGAGGTACCACTCTTTATGTATAATGTACATCACAGACACTTGCACATATATATGACACATGAACACATATGTTGCTGACACATGCACATATAAACCTATGGGGGGGAGCCCCAAAACATCACTATAACTGAATAAGCTCAGTGGATACAGGATGCTGACTGGCCTATTGGATGGAGTGAATGGAGCATCCTGAAAAACGTCATGGCTCACCAGCTGAACTGAGTAGCAGCATCCCAAGCAACAACATTTTGTTGAAAATCATACCAGTGATTCCCACTTGTACTATAAACACAAGATGCTGTAATATTAATTTAGGAATCTACTTCGGGCACCCAAGTAAAAACATAATTGCCGTGTTGTGGAGTTGGTGATTAAATCAAGTGTGCTGAAATATTTTCACACTTCATGTATTTTTACAAATACAGCTTAAATGTAAAAAGCGGGTTTATAATTTATAGCATTGCTGCGAAACTGGAAAAATTGTAGTGTATTTATTATTTATATGGGGCCTGTTCTCTGTGTTTTAGGGTCTGTTTGGTGTACCAGAGTTGAGTTGTCCAGAAGGATTTCAAGAAGCTCAAGAAAGATCACTGCAAGAAACAGAACGACTAGTACAAAAAGCATGTACTACACCACCTGGGAAGGAGATAGTCATGATCTTTGATCAGCTCTCAGATGCTTTGTGTAGAGTAGCAGATCTGGTAAGTTACTTTTGAAACTTTGAAATTGCCATTTGTTAATTAACACATTTCTAGATTCCAGTTTCATAAATTTTGTCAAATGCAATGGGAACTATATCAATGTTATAATTAACAATGAAACTAAATGAGATTTCCTGCTAAAACAGACAAGCCTGTTGCTCGAACTCCTTGATTTCTTTTTAAAAATGTAGTGCCCAATATAGTGAGCACTGGGCTTGTTAAAACATTGCTTTTAGGCAGTAATGTGTTTGCTGGGGATTATGCCGTTGTGTTAGATAGCACATGTATTTGTTTTATACATTTTAGTAACCCACTGCTAATTATGGCTTCCCATTACGTAGACAGACAGTAGGATAGATATGTGGTTGATCCTCAAGCAGAGTGGTACAAAGACTTTCCTCCTCTCATATTCATCTGTGTATGAAAATAATTTAAATGTACTTTTTCCTGAGGCTGTGTGAGGAAAATGCCATGTTTAATAGTATCAATAGCTTGTACTGCTATGAAACACAAGGTGCTCTAATGAAAAAAGATTCACATGGCAATTTAAGTTTAAATTTCTAACTTTTCTTTAAATATCAAAACAAACATTTCCCTATCACTATTATAGTTTCTTTTTTCTACTGCTTTAGGCTGACTTTGTGAAAATTGCCCATCCAGATTTTGCTTTCAGAGAGGCTGCTGAGGAAGCCTGCAGAAGCATTGGTACTATGGTAGAAAAGTACGTTTTATTCATTATGTTTCAGCTTATCTGTTTATTGAATGCTGCTATGAACAGTAGACAACAAGGTGTTTTGTTTTCCTATGTGTTCTAAAGTCCTTATGGAAACAAGGAGAATCTCTCTTCCAATTAAGAAATCTGGTAAAAATGTTTTTTAGTTTATAGTAATTACAGCCCTGATAGTCTAATTCTAAATACATGTTTCCTAACCAGTAGGGTTGTTTCCAGATTGACATCTAATAGTGTTACTAAGTATAATTGAGATATTGTCCTTTTACAATGTGTTAGAGGACGAGATGTTTGGACAGTGTTCTCGAAGCTACCAGCATGAGTTTGACCAAACTGAGGGAGCTAGTGGAAGACAGGAGTGCCTGGCGTGCTCTGGTCCATAGGGTCACAAAGAGTCGGACACGACTAAAAGACTAGACAACAGCATATTTTTCCATGCTCTCTCCATACCTGTGGAAGGACATCATCCTGTTGGTGGGGAAAGCAATGGTCCATATTACATGAGTGGTCATTTAAGAAAAATGAAATCCAAGCGTTCCATTAAAAAAACGCACCCAGTTATGTAATTAGCTGCAAAATGCTTATTGATTTAAGCATGGTTGCTTTTCATGAAATTAAAAAAAAGAAAAGAAAACTGAGCAGTTGTTTTGAATAGAAGTGCAGGCCTAACATCTGGATGGCTCAGTTGCTTAGAGTGTGGTGCTGATAATGCCAAGGTTGCAGGTTTGATCCCCATACGGGAGAGCTGCATTGCAGCGGGTTGGACTAGATGATCCTCAGGGTCCCTTCCAACTCTACAGTGCCACAATTCTAAGATGGGAAGTGTTTATTGGGAGGAGCCACTTACTATAATGTCTCTTGCTAAAATAGCCTTGCATGGTGCAGGGGAAAGGCTGCCTCCCCAAAAATGACTGCTGGAGAGCAAAACCTTTTCACCCAGCAAGACTCCTGTTGCTCGTTTGGGGTCTTTTGCTGCCTATTAGTTCTTTTTATGGCTGCAGCAATCTTAATATGCTATTTACTTCCATTGTTGTGTTGTGAATAAGTACTTGTTGACTGATCTGTTGCTCTCATCTACACTTCACTGGTTATGGTGATGTTAACATTCTGTGGTTTCTGAAAACAACCTGACAGTTTAAAAGACATGACAAAAAAAATCTGCAGAAATAGTAAACCTAAAAATTTTTTTGTTATTGTATTGTGAAATAATTGTATTAGTAGCAACTGATCCTTTAATCTTCTGTGTTTCTAGATTAAATACAGATGTAGATTTGTGCCAAAGTCTAAGAAAGTTGTTGGCTGATAAAGGTGTAATGGAGTCCCTTGATCCAGAAACAAGGTACACATTGTTAATTTTGTTTCAGTAGATATTTCTTCATGATACTCAGAATGTTGACTATTTAATGTTCTGCATACCTTATTACAATATAGGGAGTTCAAAACACAGAGAAATTACTTTCATAGTATACCATATTTGTGAGCCTAATTCTAGTCTTTAACTATGGAAAACATTTTGTTAGTGGTCTAGGTAACCTATGGTTACAAGTGCCATTTCATGCTTTGAAATATATATCCAATATATCCAGACTTGTCCTTTGATAGACTTACCATGCTTCCAGCTACATTCCTCAATCCAGAATCTACTCGCTACTCTGAAACTGAAGGGACTTTTGTAAAATTTGTAAAACTCCATTGTTTGGTCAGAGTTGGTAACCCTAACACCCCAATTATCATGGTCATCTTAAATTCCTTTTGACTTTTTTTGTCTAAGGCCTCAGAGCTGTATCAGACTTATGGTCAGTGTGCCACAAAAAAATTTGTCTTCCCTGTGAACATGAAGGTTGTCTGTATCTAGTTTATTTCATCAATGTAGCAACACCCTCCGACACTTAGTTCTATGAGACTTCAATCCTAACCCTGTTTACCTGAGAGTAAGCACCATTGAATTCAACAGGACTTACTTCTGAGAGCACATGGTTAGGATTGTTTTGTACGTATGCCATATGGAAAGCTATTTTCATAAAAAAAGGATGTTCCAGTGCTGTGAGCTTGGATCCATGTTAATATTTGTTTTCATCAGCACCAGGCAATTAGTGAGTAAATTGCATAGTTCATGATTCTGCTGACTTGACTGTGAAGTCAGCTGGTATGTCATTGTTAATGATTTTCAATATTTCCTGTATGCCACACTCAGTTTGTGGAATATCCTTCCCTAAGGCATGGCTGGGACTGATACTGTCAATTTTTCAGTGCCAGGTGAAAACCTTCCTCTGCCTCCAGGTCATTTGGATATTTCAGGGCAATTTGCCTGTACAGAAATAGTGATGGAGGATTTTTAACAAATTGAATTGTGTATTGCTTTTGAATTTTTTTTTACGTGTTTTAATAATGGTAACACTCTCCAGGGTCCTGTGGTGAAAAGTGGGATAGAAGCTATATTAAATAGTGAATAAATTGTATTGATAGTTCCCTACATTGACAAATTAGAACTTGGTCTGCAACATAATAATCTGCAAAATGTAATATATATCTGTAAAAGGGATGACTCTATAACAGTACATGTCCTGGGGTTAATGTGATTTCATTATTTTAGGCGAGTGGCGGAACTTTTCATGTTTGATTTTGAGATCAGTGGTATTCATTTGGATGAAGAAAAGGTAAGTTATTTCCATTATAAGAAAGGCTATTGGATGAGCCTTCTAGAAACTAAGCCCTTATCCCAAGCGTAATCTGCTGATTAACCATCATAATCAAGATTTACAGAATACAATGATCCTTAACCTTAATGGCATGGTATTAATTTCTACAGTTAAGATACTATCATCTTAGTTTTTAAAACATCTTAATTTCATAAGGAATATGTATGCATGGGAATATTCCACAGATTGCTGAACCAATGCAATGCAGGAATCTCAACTAAAGCTTTTTAAGATGTGAACAGAAACTATATTTTAAAGAAATATTTATTACTCTGTTTATTTCTCATTTGCAGCGAAGGAGAGCAGTAAATCTCAATGTCAAAATATTGGATTTGTGTAATGAATTTCTCATAGGATCTCATCTTCCAAACAAGGTTGACAAGCACATTTTACCAGAACACATTCGGCATCATTTTGCAGTTGAAGGCAATTATGCCCAAATCAGTGGTCTCAATGCTGATAGTCCTGATGATCTGGTATGTATACATGAAGTACATTACAGCACCATATACAGTACGATCACATCTTACAAGCATTTAACTCATGTTAGTTCAACCCTAGGGGGGACGCGGGTGGTGCTGTGGGTAAAACCACAGTGCCTAGGGCTTGCCGATCGTATGGTTGGCGGTTCGAATCCCCGCGGCGGGGTGAGCTCCTGCCCACCTAGCAGTTTGAAAGCACCCCTAAGTGCAAGTAGATAAATAGGTACCACTTTATAGCGGGAAGGTAAACGGCGTTTCCATGTGCTGCGCTGGTGCTGGCTCGCCAGAGCAGCTTCGTCATGCTGGCCACATGACCCGGAAGTGTCTGCGGACAGCGCTGGCCCCCGGCCTCTTAAGTGAGATGGGCGCACAACCCTAGAGTCGGACACGACTGGCCCGTACGGGCAGGGGTACCTTTACCTTTAGTTCAACCCTATGTGGTTGAAGGCCATTTGGTTGAAATCCACAAGTTAAATGCAAGCAAGGCCCTCTTGGCACATTGGTTCTAGGATGCTCTCATGAGATGCTCTCTTGGAGTCATCCTTGTTCCTGTGAGGTCTTGTGCCAGCATCCCTAGCCTTCTGGAGCCGATGTGCTGAGTGGGCCTTGCCAAACAGGCATGGCAGGGAGCTGAAAAGTTCTTTTCACCCTGGGAAAACCCAACAATCCAAGTTGGGGACCATCACTACAATGCCATATCGTATCTGAAGAAGTGTGCATGCACACGAAAGCTCATACCAAGAACTAACTTAGTTGGTCTTTAAGGTGCTACTGGAAGGAATTTTTTTATTTTGACTATTGCAGACCAACACGGCTACCTATCTGTAACTACAATTCCATAGTATGTGCTATGTGAAGAAGACTTCTTTTTGTCTGTCTGGGATCTTCCAACTTTCAACTAGGTTCTTTAAGTACATGAGATGGAAGAAAACCTTCAACTATATATTCATTTGTCTGCATGGAGGTATTTTAACTGTATACCCCAGGAATTGAGCAGTTAGGGAAGAAGTGGATATTCCTACTGTCTGTTCCCTTCATTTGCAACAGGGTGATACTGTATATCGGGTACCTCAGGTTGCATACGCTTCAGGTTACATACGCTTCAGGTTACAGACTCCGCTAACCCAGAAATAGGACCTCGGGTTAAGAACTTTCAGGATGAGAACAGAAATCGTGCTGCGGTGGCAGCGGGAGGCCCCATTAGCTAAGGTGGTGCTGCAGGTTAAGAACAGTTTCAGGTTAAGAACAGACCTCCAGAACGAATTAAGTACTTAACCCGAGGTACCACTGTAATACTTTTCATCAATTTCATCAATAACGCCTTTTCATCAATTTCTGCATTTTGCTATTATAGTTGTCCATATATTGCTTTTCTTTTGAATTAACCTTAGGTACGTGAAGTTGCCTACAAGGTTTTCCTGTACCCAAATGCTCAGCAATTACACTGTTTAGAGGAACTTCTTACCAGCAGAAACCTTCTGGCCCAGTTAGTAGGATATGATACATTTGCTCATCGGGCTCTTCAGGGGACAATGGCCAAAACTCCAGGTAATGCTAATTGTGAAATATGCCAGGATAAATGCAGGCTGTGCAGATTGTTACAAGAGATTAGTAGTACATGGGAGGAGAGAAGAGTGGGAGGGGAGCAATTCCCCCTTCCCCTGGAAACAGTTTCTCTCATATTGATTCGAATGGGAGGGAAATAACACTAGCTCTGTTTCAGGGATGCCTTTGGATCCTGTGGATCAACAGCCTTTCCTGGTATGCCCCTGACAGCACCCTGCAAGGTCCATATTTGCCCTCTCCCAACACCTGAGGGGCACTATGTGGACCTTTTCACAGTCTCATGGGGGAGACATACGAGGTTGGATCTCCCTTTCCAAAGGTGGACCTTTGTTTCTCTCCATCCTCTGAAAGGGGACATCAGAGAACCCTATGGTCCTGGGACACTATCCCAAGGAACATGCAGTCAAACACTAATTTATGCAGTGTCAGAATGTTTTAAATATATTACATCCTCATACGAAACACACTGCATAGAATGATGTCTCAGTGAAATTGTTGTGTTAAAGAAATGTTGCTGTTTGTTATTTTAGTTATGTTGACCATCCATGAGTATTATTTGCTGCTAATAGAGAACTTCCTTATTCAATATATTTGCATTGTTTCAAAGTTCCTGTGAACATTGCATGGGGAACCTGTGGCCCTTCAGATGTTGTGAGACTACAATTCTTGTCATCTCTCACCATCCCAGGCCATCCTTGCTGTGACTAATGGGAGTTGGAGTCAAACAATATCTGTTGGTCCGCAGGTTCCTCAGCCGTAATAAAGTTGAATACTCAAACTTCTGCATTACGATTTAATTGTTATCAGTCAGCTTTAAGATTAGGAAACCAGAAACCTTGCACTAGTCAGCTCTGTTGATTCAGCTATGACCTGCTGTAGTTCTTGTAGGGCTGGAAATGAACCTACACTAATGTCTCCAGAGTGTCAGAAATTTCAGGTTTAATTTTGCTTAATGGCTTCTTTAGTAAATAAAACAGATAACCACTACATTCAGCCTTTTTAAAAAACTATAACTTAATAAACTTCTGAATTATGAATCGTTTAGAAGATTACTTTAAGCTAGATGAAAGTTTACAGCTGCATATAAGTTATTTCTTAAGAGTTCTTTCTGTCTACTGTACCAATATTTCTTCCATTCTGTTTTTTAGAGAAAGTAATGCAATTTCTTGAGAAGCTTTCAGATAAGTTATTCAGTCGGTGAGTTTATTTTTTAATAAGATTTAAAGGGAGAACAAATTTGCCTTGCTGCAAGGTAAAATTTTTGTAATATTACTAGTAGAATCAATAAAAAATACACTTGTATTTCATAATTAATTCACCCCATCTTAATTCTGCAAGATTATTGAAAGGATTATATCTAATCAACTACAGATTAAGGTCATACTGTAATTGTAAAAATATTCTGAACGGTGGATGTCTCACTGTCAGCCAAAAGGCCCTTTCATGGTAAACGTACCAATGTTCTATTTTCCAGTGATGTAAAGAGGGAAACCAGCCAAATATTTTCTGTATATCGGAAAGTATTATCCCTTACTGAAAAACCTATTCTAAAAAAGCAAAGAAGAATCACAATTCTTTATGGCACATTTTGTTCGTTTGCTTGTGTGAAAGATACTTTTATTTGCAAAATGGACAAATGATTGTCTAGTAATTGTATTATACTACAAAGTCTTTTGAAAAGAACTTTAACAAAATATTATGATGAAATTGTTTTTCAGTACTCTAAAGGATTTTGAAATGATGAAAGGCATGAAAATGAAACTAAATCCTATAAAATCAGTAAGTTATATTTTGCATTTACTTTTTCTCAACTTGAATGAGTTGAATGCTAGTTTGAGAAAATACTTTCTATAATTTCAGAGTTATGTTGACGTAATCTAAGCTTTCTCTTTCTCTTGGCTTTGTATTATAACGGTGTTGGGTTTCAAGGCTCTTTTCTCTAAGGGAAGCTAACCACTTAAAAGAAGATATTGGTTTAAACACAGTGATTTATGTGGTAGCCAAAACTTAAGATGGAAAATGTAATGTCTTCTCTTGAGTATGTCAAACATTTTGTTCAATTAGTTTTTGCAAGCTTGAAAAGGCAGAAGCCAGATTTGAAAAACTGCATGTGTCTAGCCTGTGTGTTGGCAGGCTCCAGTATTTTTGTTCAGAAACCACGGTCTTTCTAATAACTGGGTTGCTGCATGATTATTCTAATAGTTCTGCCTCACAATGTATAATTTGGGACCTCAAATGCCCCTCAATGAAATTTGGTTGGATAAATACAAGTGGACATCTTGAAGCCTTTTAAGTCTTAGATCACATTATTTGATTATATTTAAATCTTCTAGCTGCCTGTCCTGAATGCTCAAGGCAAGTTCACTTAGCGCCACTTTTCACTTGCTGCTTTGTACTTTGATGCGGTCATATCATCTGTAAATGATGTAGATGTGTTAAATCTGTGCTTTCCTTCGTAAAATACACAGAAACGGTAGGTAAATTCTTTCCTGATCGTCATTTATTTGTATTTCTCCCCGCTCCAGAAAACTGGAGATACTTAATTGAACATGCCCCTTTTAGAGCGGATGCATGTGGGAGGATGTTTGGCTTAAGTTACTGTACTAAAGCAGTGTTTCCCAAACGTTTTTGGGCAACGGCACACCTGTTTACTGAAAAAAAATCTCGCGGCACACCACCATTAAAGCCCCGCCCCGTGACGTCAGCGTGCAGCGTCACACCGGGAGGGACGCACAAAAGTGAAAGTTTTTTCCCTCCCCCTTGCCGGGGAACCTCCAAGCTTTGGGCAGGCAGGCAGGCAGAGCTGGGAAGGGGGTTTCCAGGGGACACGGCAGCTCCTCGAAAGGCTTCTCTCAGCTGCGCTCAATCCTCCTCGGAGAGGATTTCCCCTCCGGTCCCATGCCTTCGTTTGGGGTATCGCTCCGGCTGCTCCCTCTCCCGCCGCGCAGGAGCGATGCCTCTCTCTGGCTCTCCCGCCGCGCAGGAGCGATGCCTCTCTCTGGCTCTCCCTCCGCGCAGGCTGAGGGAGGGAGGGAGGGGCGCGTGTGACCCGTCTCTGCTGGGAGACCAAACCCAGCGAGGCAGAGTCGCGCGGAGGCGCCCAGGCAGCGCTGCCGGCTGCGAGGAGAAGCGCCAGGCAGCAGCAGGAGGCGCGGCCTCTCCTCGCCGCCACCGCCCCGCCTCTCGCCGCCCGACTCGCCCGCCTCCCTCCAGGCATCTCGCGGCACACGAGGCAACGTCTCGCGGCACACGAGGCAACGTCTCACGGCACACTCGTGTGCCGCGGAACACCGGTTGGGAAACACTGTACTAAAGAGATGATGATTTTAAAAAAGCATCTTGAATTTTGCCTTTGATGTCATTGATAGCCCTTGCCATCACTGAAACACAGGTATCATGTGCTTCCAGTTATTGGTTTGGTGTTTAGTCACATATTTTTCATTTGTTACAGGGGTGGCTATAAGACGTAGGCCTTTTCAGTAGTAGCATCCAGTTAAGGAACTCTGTACCTAGAGAGGCTCACCTGCTAACATCCTTCTTCATCTTTTGATAGCAGGTGGAAACCATAATTTTTCAAAGGGCGTTTGGCTTGCTAAAATATTAGGATGTTAGCAGTGTGCTTAGCTGGATTATTTGCTTAATTCTTGCTTTGGACTTTATTTTTGTTTGTTTTCTTGTTGTGTTATTGTTGATACACTTTTATGTAAAACCTTAACACTGGCAATGAAGTGATATATACATTTGAAAACAACATGACCAGAGATTGTCAATTGTATTTCCATGCACCGTGCATAAGCCGAATAGTCAGGTTGTGTACAGGGCAGGTAAGACAGCACCTAAAGCTCTGTGAAAACAGTTCCTACAGAAATGCTGCTGTGGAAAGAAAGCTGTTGTATCTGACTTGTTTTGTTTGACTTGTGTTATGTGTTTGAAAACGTGAATGCTTTAATTTTCAGAAATTGATGCCTTGGGATCATCCATACCACAGTGGTGTCCTGCGTGCTGAGAGGTCAGTGTTATGGCCTTCTGCTGCAACTGGTGTATCTAGCACTTTATTTGCATTCTAATATTTAGTTTTTAGTTGTTAAAAGTTCTGCTATAGTTATCATATATACTCATGTAGCAAATCACTGTTTCTTTACCTTTTTGTATTGTTTTGAAATGTGTGTTTTTGTTTGCACTTGCCAGCCACAACTTTTCAATGTATATATTTTCTGTATAAGAGCTGAGATAACTACCAGGTTGTAGTTTTCTTTTCTGTGCAGGAGGATATGGCTAGGAATCTATTTGTCTTGGTCACCTTTCTCCAAAACCATGTGTGTGTTCTGGGGGGGAGAGCATTTAAACCCCTCTGCTATCTGTTGGATTTTTTAACTGATATAACTGAATCCTCCCAAAGTAAAATGTGCCAGTGTCTTCCCAGATAATATTCATTATAAATACTGAACATACATTTTTTTAAAATCACACTGAAGCCAGCAAAACACATATGTACCATGTACATATCAATAATTATTCCTAATTAATTCATTTCCTCAGTTGATCTTTAAAGAGAGGCATTGTGATACCTTATGCTATTGTAATAAAATAATATTGTGGTTAGTTTATCATCTTACATCATAATAGACACATTACAGTCAGTGAACGTACAGTGGTACCTCGGGTTACATACGCTTCAGGTTACATGCGCTTCAGGTTACAGACTCCGCTAACCCAGAAATAATACCTCAGGTTAAGAACTTGCCCTGGGCAAGTCTACCAGCCCACCTCCCACCATTGTCAGCTCCCCTAAAACTAAGGTGGAAGGCATCTTGATTCCTTGGAGTCAGTTTTCAGGGGTGCAGGGGGCACAGATGAATGGGGGGGACGGGACAGGTGTGTCCCACAGCCTGAGGCCCTTCCACATGAACAGCAGGATTTTGCGTCCAGGCCTATTAATAGTAACATTTCTGTTTGTAAACACCAGGGGGAGCTCCTGCATCAGTTTGCCACCTTTTTTCCATAGCTTTGTCAAGTTTTCTTTTGGAAAGATGAGCTGCCTCTTAGCTTTGCCGTCAGAGAACAGCAATAGTTTTCATTTTACGATTAGATATATGTCATTTAAAATGATGTTTTGTCTGTGATGCGGCATTTGTGTTGACTATATGTTTTTGTAGTCATATCATTTATACAGTCATGACGAATACGTCAGTGCATGATTGGAACACTGGATATCAAATTCTGAAATATGTCAAGGGCCGTCATTTCTACAAAAAAACCCCACAAACCCCCATCACTGAAATCATGATAAAAACAAAACATCACATGCAGCCTTGCACACTAAAACAATACTAATACATTACGAAATGGAAATGTATTGCTACATATATTTGTAATTTGACTCAGTGCTTTTAACCCAAAATTGCCAACCAGCTTTTTCCTTTGTCATCTTCCAACTTTCATTGCTCTGGATCATACTGGCAGTCAACCATATGGAATTTGGTTCGTTTCTTTTTATTAGACAGGACTGCAAGTAGGAAGCTGGCGAGAACAAATATAATCCAGTGAATCTGAGTTGTCAGTAGGAAGACCAATATATCCTCTTCCCTCCAATCCCTTTTGTTTCCCAATCACTTGAGGGCTTACAAAACACATTTTATTTATATACATTTTTTAATGTAATGTGTTCAAAATATGTAAGCATGGAGAACAGAAGTTCAATTATTCTGCATATCATATATATAAAAAGGGACTGGTAATTATACACTCAGTTCAGTGTTCAAAAACCTGATAATGCCTATCACTTACCTAGTATCTTCCCAGTATCATATTTCCTTATCCAAATTAATTCAAGGTTAGTACATATTAAAATCCTAATCAAGTACACTACAGTAGTATTCTTGGGGGGGAGTATGTTTTGTTTAGCTCAAGGGTGAGGATTGGTTGGTTGGTTGGTTGGTTGGTTGGTTGATTTTTGGCTCAAGGACTACATTTCATCTTGGTCAAACCTCATGGGGGGGGGTGCATGCCAGTCGTGGGCAGAACTACCACCACATACACAAATATCCACATGCACACATCCACACACACACACAATCTGAAAGTTTTAAATCCATGTTTGTCTCTTTCTTCAAATAACTGTTCAGGACTGCAATCTGAAGTACGCATCACCTAGGAGAGCCAGCATGTGAGGCAGATATAGTGTTGGTCTTGGATTGGGAAGACTTGATTCAAAACACCCCTTGGCCATAGAACTCCTTGGGTGGTCTTAAGCCAATCGCAGTTTCTTATTCTGCGTTATGCCACAGGGTTGTTGGGAACATAAAATGGGTAATCCCATGTACACTGCCCTGAGCAACTTGGAGAAAGCATAGACATGCAGAATATGAGAAATAAATGATTACACCTATTTAGGACTAAGCTGTAAGTCTGTAAGTATTGTTGTCTGGCATGCAGTTAATGCTAGAAATGATTTAAATGAGTCATTTCTTTGGCTAATGTATTCCAGTGTTTTGGTTGTTAAAACAAAATCTCAAAATGCTCAACAATCAAACAAGACTTTGTTTTATATGGGGTAATTATATTATATTTCCCCCTTTTATTGGCATATGTTATGGTTATGGAATGCTGCAAGAAATTATTTCCCCGTGTGATAGCTACAGTTCTGAATGTTCGGTGATTAATGATATTGAGTAAATATAATCCTTCCTTTAATTACTAGGTCTATCAAAAAGATTTTGAATAAAGTTGTTGACAGCCATAATACACAAGAGTCTTAACTTCTTTCCAAATGTACAACTTAAATGAATGCCGTTTTATACTCCTTCATTTTATTTGGACTGAATGAAGCTATCTAGGCTTAGAAATAATTGTTTACAATGGCACACTACATCTATTGCTCTTTAGCAGTACTTTCTTTTCAATTTGAATCGTGCTGTTCATGAAGAATAATGAACACCTCATTGTACCATTTAACTTCATGTTTAAAGCAGCTGGCTTGGTGTCTTGCCTTTCAAAATACTAGTAAATCAAATGCTGTATGATTAAGGCCATTGGATTTCTTCCCATAACTCATCCTTTTAATCTAAAACAGGATTTCACATCAAATAAAGAACCCAGTGCCCGCTATCATTTTATCAACTTTGTTAGTACATTTGCTGTGCTTTCTCAATCCTACATTTACCTTCTTGTGAAATGTGTTATTGGGGGGGAACCTCTTATTACAATGGTAATCCTGATGTAACATATCAAGCTTTACCTCTAGAAACCAAGGAGTTGGAAGGAACCTGGTGTATGAAATATGTTTATATTTATCAGCAGTAAAACTGTCAGCAAACTTCGTATATTTTAGCTGTATCCTGTGTACAATTCAGTTTGCATCACAGTCAGTTGTTGCTTTATTTAAAAAAAAGTTTGAGATAATTCATTGACTGGTGGGGCAGGGTGGGGCAGTCTCCTTACTTTCATTTGTTTGTTTGCTGCACTTCATAGCACTTACCGTATTTTTCGCTCTATAACACGCACTCGACCATAACACACACGTAGTTTTTAGAGGAGGAAAATCCGTAGGCATGCCACCCGTAGGCATTCCCTCCCTAACACGCACAGACATTTCCCCTTACTTTTTAGGAGGAAAAAAGTGAGTGTTATGGTGCAAAAAATATGGTAATTACTGTGTCTTTTTTGAGTACTAGCAGCATAGAAATTTGGGGGGCTACTGTTACATGTATTCATTGACTCAATTTGTGGGTTATGGTGAGCCATAGTTAATGGTTTACTTTGAACTCACCTGTCTGGACTGTTTTGCTCCTCTCTGCTAGCATAAGAGTGCAAGAAGAGCCCTGTTGGATCTGACCAAAGGCCCATCTAGTAGAGCGTTCTGTTCTCATGATGGCCAGCCAGATGCCTCTGGGAAGCCCACAAGTAAAATCTGAGTGCAACAGCACTCTCTCCACTTGCGAACCTTCGCAAGTGGTGCACAGAAGCATACTACCTTCAAAAGTGGAACATAGCTACAATGCATTTCTGTATTGCTCAAAATCCTTGAACATTTGGTTGCATTTTTCTGAAAGTTTCCCAGCTCTACAATACCCTTTTTATTTTAGGCAACCAGAACTGTACACAGTATTCCATGTGTGGCCACTTTATAGATGTGTATAACCACACTATGATATTGGCTACATTAGGAAAGTCAATTTCCTAATGTAAAATACTGTAAAGGTAAAGGGACCCCTGACCATTAGGTCCAGTTGCAGACGGCGCTGGGGTTGTGACACTCATCTCACTTTACTGGCCGAGGGAGCTGGCGTACAGCTTCCGGGTCATGTGGCCAGCATGACTAAGCCGCTTCTGGTGAACCAGAGTAGCGCAAGGAAATGCCGTTTACCTTCCCGCTGGAGCAGTACTTATTTATCTACTTGCACTTCACGCTTTCAAACTGCTAGGTTGGCAGGAGCAGGGACCGAGCAACAGGAGCTCACCCTGTTGCGGGGATTCGAACTGCCGACCTTCTGATCAGCAAGCCCTAGGCCCTGTGGTTTAACCCACCCACGTCCCTGTAAAATACTGTAGCTAGGATCAAATATTGTAGCTGAACACCAGAACACAGGAAATGTTTGCCTTTATCTAGCAAAAATAAAATTGTGGTGCTACATGTGCAATCCACATGATCTATTTATTGAAAATATTTGTAGGCCACCTTCTAGGGTGAAGAACAAACATTGACTACAGCTTGTGGTTAGTAAGGAGAGAGCTTAGCCATGTCTCCTGGTTTGGATGACCTGCTAAGCCAAACTTTGGCATAGCTTAGGGTCACTCAGCAGCAAAAACAATCAGGACGAGCAAAGCGGCAGCAAGCTCATTTCTGGAATCTACATGTTTGTGCTGACATGCTAAGTCAGGGGTCTGCAACCCGCAGCTCTGGAGCCGCATGTGGCTCTTTTACACCTTTGCTGTGGCTCTGGGGCAGATACTAGCGAGGGGAGGAGGCGCATTGTGCGCCCCGACACTCCCTACTGTGGCGGGCGCTGTGCTGGTTGTGACATCGCATGGGGGCCGTGCATGCGTTAGTCACGCACCGTCCCGATGTCACCTTCCCACCCGCTGTCAGATCGCGGCTCCGGAGATATATTTGTTTTAAATGTCGCAGTGGTTTTGCGGCTCCCAGTTTTTTTCCCCTTTGGAAACGGGTCCAAGTGGCTCTTTTTGTCTTAAAGGTTGCAGACCCCTGTGCTAAGTCAAGGTTTGCCTTAGCATGCCACGTGAATGAGACCATGTTTCTGCCTAAGTGTTGAACCAAGTAGATGCCCTATTTCTAGCAAGTGTGATGTTTTAATTCATTTAATTGTGGATTGTGTGATATAAACTGTTTAAATTGGGGCAATGTTGTAGCTATTCGTAATTCATTTCCTTCCATTTTGTATGTTTTAGGTATAATATTGAACCCAGCCTGTATTGCCCCTTTTTCTCTCTTGGAGCATGTATGGAAGGCCTGAACATCTTGTTCAATAAACTCTTAGGGATCTCTCTTTATGCTGAACAGACCGTGAAGGGAGAGGTGTGGTGTGAGGATGTTCGCAAACTGGTAAGAAGTCAAAGTCCTGAATTTCAGACCCCTTGTGTACAAAAACAATAAAGATAATAAGTAAATCCAGTTCACTGTTGAGCAAAGCACAAGATGCTTAGAAAGGAAGTTTTCTGAATTAGCACCGAAAAACACCTCGTAGGGCAATTCATAGCTATTTGTTTTTAATTCCTGCATTGTCTTTGTTAACGTTGACAATCATTTTGTATAGCACCTTTAAATGCAAAAAGGCTTTATTTTGTTTGCACCCAAGTTGGCGCTTAAGAATATCTCTCTTGTTTCGATTTTAAAGAAAGGAGAGATATGTCAGGCATTTAGGCCAATGGGAGGGAACAGACAGCAAAATGAAGAGGTGGATTCTGGTGGCACTATCTAGAACTTACCTAGATCAAGGAAGGGCAGCATTTCTGGGAATTTTGGGTCAGATAGTGGTAAACAATTGGACATTTGGTAATATCTGATTTCCTGGGCCAGGAGGATTCTGGGCTGTTGGGTTTGAGTTTTCAAGCTTGAACTGCCTTCAGTTCCCTTCTCCTTGGTGCCCAGTGATGACTGAGATAAATATTTGCCCAAGGCCGCTAAGGATGGGCTCAATTCTGGTGTGACATCTCCCTCCTTGCATTTTACAAATATGTTTAGGGAAGCAGCTTGAAAATGGCTACAGGCAAAAAATTCGTAATGTTGAAAGAGCCAAGACCTAAGAATGAGCTGCACAAACTTCAAAAGAAAATGTGTTTGATGGCACATTGAGACTAACTTTTAATAAGCTTTTTATTGCAAAATGGCATGAGCTTTCATGGGCAACAACCAACCTCAGATTCTGAGTTGGAACAAACTTTAAAGGAGATCATGGGAAAACAAATTTGCAAAACAAATTAAATATTTACAGCTTAAATTTATATCTTAATGCTTGAACTTGTATCCTGCTTTTCTTTTCTCTACGGTATTTCCAAAATCTAAAACATGCATGTAGGAAAATGGGACATTAAAATCAGTACTGTGACTAAGAAAAGATTTAAAAGCAGTTTTGTCAGGTCCAGGGCATGCTGGCTTTCTCACTTCTTTTTATTTCCTTTTCTTAATGCTTGCTAGTGGGTCATCTTTCTCACTTATACTTCAAAGTCCAAGTAACAGCAGGAGCTGTCATTCATCAAACATCTGTAAAGTGGATAAACTATTCCTGTCTCATCTTTCATAACTGCTTCTTATTATATCTCTGCTCATATTGCTTAATTGTGATATATGTAGTGTGAAACAGATTTAAAACTCAAATATTGCTTAAAAGGTATTGGTTATTTTTGTATTTCTTCATGAGTCATCCATTTGGATAAGCGGTAGCACTTGTATATTAAAACCTTTAGTAATCTTGTGAATGGGACTTGAATCACCTAGTAGTAGTCTGAATTCTACAACAAAGAGAAAAAACTTGTAAAATCATATAAAATGGTCAGATTTGGAATGTTCCCCCCAAAAGGCCTACAGTAGCACATCATCGGTTATTGGGTCTTTCACTTAGTACTTTCCTGTTTTATTTTAGGCAGTTGTCCATGAACAAGAAGGATTATTGGGATACATCTATTGTGATTTTTTTCAAAGACCAGACAAGCCTTATCAGGTAACATTTCCCTAACATTACAAACACTATGAGCCTTTTTTCTTCTTCTCAAAATATGATCCTGCAGCCCCCTGTGCCCCTCCAAACACAACTCTGGTCAGGAAATCTTTGTAAGGAACCAGGGGGCTGCTAGTGGAGGGGGGATCATGGAAAATCTTCAAAGTGTTGAGTTGGTATTTTAGATTCAAAAGCAGAATTATGCCCTGAAAGCATGCACCCAATTTGATCCCGGTATCTCCGTGTTCAACTGAATTGCCACATTTAAAATAAACCGATAAACAAACTTATAAGCAGAATGCCAAACAATCAAGTTAAACCAAAGGGCTTCGCTTTGCTTAGCCACTCCATCTGTTCCAGTACGGTGCAACAGCTTGATTTCAGACAATTCTATAATTGTAAGCAGATTCTGTGACTGCTTGAAACTGTGCTGATGTCTTAAATTATATTAGTATGGTGAAGTATTGACAAAAAAGAGTGTGTTTTTCTGATCTAAATATATATTTATAGGATTGCCACTTTACAATATGTGGAGGCAGGCTAAAAGAAAATGGAGAATACCAGCTTCCAGTTGTTGTCCTTATGCTAAGTTTGCCCCATTCCACTAGTAGTTCACCAACATTGCTTACTCCTGGGATGATGGAGAATCTCTTCCATGAAATGGGACATGCCATGCATTCTATGCTGGGAAGGACTCGATACCAACATGTCACTGGTAAGCTTACTGGTTAAAGTACTTCATTTTGTACATGCAACCCTTTCATAGTTTGCACGTGCTGTATCTGGTTGTACTTCAAGTAGAGGTTTTAGTCTTATCTTTAAGGCAGCTGAGAGCAATTTTCTTACTGGCCTTTAAAAACTACTCCAAATTATCTTCTGTATATTACATATAAGCCTTTTCCCAACTGCCCATCATACAGTGGTGCCCCGCAAGACGAACGCCTCGCAAGACGAAAGGGTTTTCCGTTTTGGAGGCGCTTCGCAAAGCGAATTTCCCTATGGGGTTGCTTCGCAAGATGAAAAAATCTTGCGCGTCCCCGCGGTTTTTTTCACTCCCCCCCTTTTCCTAAGCCGCCTATCAGCTGTTCCGCTGAAAAACCCGCTTAACAGCTGATCACGGAAAGCCGCTAGACCGCTGTAGCGCTAATCCACTAGGCTGTCAATGGGCTTGCTTCGCAAGACGAAAAAACCGCTAGACGAAGAGAATCGCGGAACGGATTCTTTTCGTCTTGCGAGGCACCACTGTACTTTGTGTGAATAAGGAGCAGAAACGAGGATGGTACTATGCAGGAACAGACTTAATTCTTGATAGGTGGAGTAGTGAGCAGAGGCAGGGAGCAGATTTAGCCTCCATTCCAGTTGCATCCATGTCAAGGGTGATTTTGCTAGCATTAAAATAGTTCTGAATTTAATTTAATAGATCTTTAAATCTTTCAGATCAGTAGTAAGTGGTGAGCTAGGAATTTTGGTACGTTGCAGAAGCTCCATCCCCCAACTCTGTTGTGCTTAACCTTCCTTCAGACCCTTTGTGATTCCTCAATTTCACTGTTACTCCCCTTCTTCCTTCTATCCTCCTCTAAATAATGTAGTTAAACTAGTTCTCATCCAGTGCAAGGGGTGGGGGAACATAAGAAGAGCCTGCTGGATCCTGTCAATGGCCCATCTAGTCCAGCATTCTGTTCTCACAGTGGCCAGCCAGGTGTTTGTCGGAAGCCTGCAAGCAGCATAAGTGCAGAATAGAACTCTGCCCACCTGCGATTCCCAGTAGCTGGTATTCAGAGGCTTACTACCTCTGACAGTGGAAGTAGAACATAGCCATCATGGCTAGTCGCCACTAAAAGCCTTATCATCCATTAATTTGTCCAGTCATCTTTTAAAGCCATCCATAGCTTAACTTCAAGCTTCACGAAGAAGCGCTGGGAGTGAGAAATGTACATTGCATCCCCCCAACCTGGCACTATTCAGTAGATGTTCATGACACTCATGTTCCGCACAGCCTCCCAGACCACAATGGATCTGCTAGCTAAGGCTAAGGGAACAAAACTTCATCGCAACATGTTGTGGTTTGAGCGCTGCAAAAATGCAAGATCCTCCATCTAGTAACACTGGAGGAAAGAAGTCCAGGTTGCGTACAAAGTGGTGGGGAACCTCCAGCCCGCAGGCCTAATTAGGCTTGCCAGGCTTTGGAGGCTGTACTTGCCAAGTGGCTTTGGGCAAATCACACCCACCTTTCTTGTAGGCGCCAGTTGCAGGAAAAACCTTCTTTTGAACCTCGGCTTGAATTCATGCCAAGGATGCAAAGGTTCTTCCTTTCAGCTGTGGTCTGAACATGCTGCAACTTCAAAGGAAGGTCCTTTTCATCCTCAGATTGAATTTTCCATTGCAGCTTGAGTTTTGAATCACCTTATGTTATATGATGTCACCTTACGTTACATGACTGGATCAACCAGCTGGATCCAGTTCCCTACCCCCTGCCATACAAGGAATAGTAATATACAAATATTTGTAGCTCCAGAAAGTGACAATCTATAAAAGCTTGAAGCCCACTGATCACAAGGGAGAAGAGAATAGATATGAGGACTTAATTTTTTAATTGTAAATTGTTATTTCACCATCAGGTGTCTTGAGGTAACCACCAAAGCTGCTCTTCAGTGACTGATACCTTGAACAATAAAGGAAAGCAAATATGGACAATAATTGTGCTAGCTCATCAGACAGATGGGATGATAATATTTGTAAATGGGATTAAATTTTTAAGCACAGTTTGATATTTTTATTGTAATTAGGTATAAAGTAACGACAATTAAGGATTTAGTGTTTAAAGTGGGGCCAGATTGGCTGTAGCCTGGTTTAAGTTTATAAAGGGTGTGAGCCATAGCTTTATAGGGTGCCTCACCCAGCTGTTCAAATATTGTATTTACTTTGTGATTTGCAGTAAAACATGTAGGATTATAATTTAGCTTTTCTGCCAGTACGTACAATAACATTACAGAAATGAAATATTTACTTAATGAATGATTTACCACAGTTCATCAAAAGTGCAGATGGAAAGCTAAGAGGAACTTTGGGGAAGACAGAAGAATTTATGTAAACTTTATGGCTACCTGCATGTTAATGCTTCTGCTTCTTTTCTATAGGGACAAGATGTTCTACAGACTTTGCTGAAGTTCCCTCGATCTTGATGGAGTATTTTGCAAATGATTATCGAGTGGTGAACCAATTTGCAAGGCACTATAAAACGGGTCAGGTAGGATAACTAAAAACCAGGCTGATTTTTAAATAACATAAGAGTTTTGGGTTGTTGGGGTTTTTTGGGGCGGGCGGGCGGGAAACAGAATAGATTCAGATGTTTGAAACTAGGTGGAGAAATATTTTGTCATGAGACTAATACTTCATGCCCCCCTTTTTGTATCTTCCCATAAGTAACTTGAGTGATAGCAGTGGCGTAGCGTGGGGGGTGCAGGGGGGGCCGGCCGCACCGGGCGCAACATCTGGGGGTTAGGGTTAGGGGGCACAAATCCACGGGTTAGGGGGCGCAAATCCACGGGTTAGGGGGCGCAAATCCACGGGTTAGGGGGTGCAAATCCACGGGTTAGGGGGCGCAAATCCACGGGTTAGGGGGCGCAAATTACTTGCCTTGCCCTGGGTGCTGACAACCCACGCTACGCCACTGAGTGATAGAAACAAAATGGTTGAGACCCCCATTTTCCTTTTCCTTTTTAAAAACTTAATTTTTGAGCCTTTGGAAATAATAAGTCCTAAGTGCTGTGGGGCGTCCTCAGGCTTTTGGGCAGCCTTCCCCAACCTGGTGCCCTCCAGGCATTTTGAACAGCAATTTCCATTGGTACTGGATAGGGCTAATGGGAGCTGTGGCCTGGAACATCTGGAGGGCGGCAGGTTGGAGAAAGCCCACTCCAGTGCCTCTTCCTCCTCAAGTGGTCCATTGCCTCCCTGACCTGGAAGGATTATAAAGGTTTCCAGAAATCTGCCTGAACATGTTTCAACTATGGCTGCTGTTTCCAAGGGCTAATTCCCGGCTTTGCCTCCCCTCCCCTTTGTGAGGCCCAGTGCAGAAAGGGATGCTGAGGAAAAGGGAGTGTCAGGGCTGGAGTCAGACATAGGTCAGCACAAAAGACGCAGGGCTCCATTGTCAGTGAAGTTAACTCTTTATTCAAGGAAATGGCATACAACCCCAGTGACACTTCTTAGTAGGTCTTGCTCTATGGAGCAGTCTTAGTCTTCCACACTTTCTAAGACTCCTCCTCTCTCAGATGTTTCCCAAGCAGTCTCAAACTGCGCCTGCATGCCTCTCTTCTGCTCTCCTCATTATTCTGCATGTTCTTGGAGACCAGCAGGGAGGGGAGCCTGGTGCGGCAGGAGAGGGAGACTTTCTGATTCTTCAGCAGCCTGTTGACTCCCCTTCTCTGCTTTGGCCTCGGAGTCTGAACTGCTCCCTGTCACAGGCTCTTCCTGCTCACTAAACCCTGTTGCCCCTTCAGCATCTAGCCCCTGCTCCCTATCTTCTCCCTCTGACCTTTTCTCAGCATCCCACCACCAATCTCCTGGTTCTGAGCCTTCCTCCTCTGGGGTTTCTCTTGAGGGTCCCCCAGCTGGTGCCTCTCACCACATCTTTTCATCCAGCCAGTCCCTGACTGAGTTAGATAAAATTGCTATAAATTGTTGTGGTGATTCAGAGGTTTAATTTGATATCAAGCTGGGTTTGAGTTTGTTGTTGTCTCTGGTAACTCCTCTGTTACATCATGGATGTTGGCTCATATTATGACTGTATGATCCATATTGTTTTATTGGTACTGTTGCTGCAGGTTTGTCATGGCCTTTGGCTAGAACAATAAAATTGTATTGAAGTCCTAAGTGTGCAACACGATTCTTCAAAGAACTAAGAGCTTACAAATCTGTCAAACAGCAGTGGGAATTCAGGATAGTCAGTGTTTAACAAGGAGCTGCCATCACTTAGAAGAATCAGTAACACGCAATTCCTTGGTGATAGAAAGTTGCAGTTGGGATGGTTGCTCCCAGTGCATTTCAATGAATTTATTTGTTTAATATTATTTTGCAGAGTTGAAAATATCACGGGCACCTCAACATTTAATACTGACTTTTAAAAGATGCTTTTGTTTCTTTTTAGTCAGCCCTGTTGTCTAGCCTTGTGGAACTGATTTATAGAATGATGTGGGCTTAAGGGAGAAATACATTTAAGAAAGATACTTACAATGCAATCCTAAGAACGCTTTCTTGGAAGTAAGTCCCACTAATCCAGTGGGATTTACTTTCTGGTAAGTGTGCCTCAGATTGCAGCCTTAAGGGTATAATATACTACTACTATTTTCCAGATACTTTACAAACCTTGTCTCCTTTTAGCTCACAAATTTGGAGCCAGGCACTGTGTGCCCCATTCCTTAAATATTCCTGGCCTGTTTTGTGATGGACGCCATTTGGCATAGAATCATTGTGTACCAGGAAGTAATTGAGTCAGCTTTAATTCATCCTTGCAGACAGGATAAAATGTAATGTGGGATTAGGACTTGAGCCTAAACGACTGTTTTGCTGTCATGTTTCTGAATGTGCATTTCTTTCACCTTTCTGAATAGCTTAAAAATTATTTTTGACTCAGCTGTCTATTTTTCTTTTTTAAAGGGTGATTGGTTTTAAAGGGTTTGATAACAAATGCTTTATTTCTTGTAATTTTGAATACAAATATGAGCAATCAGAGTTTGAGAGCAGACCTGTTGTTTGCTATGTTAATAACTGGTTGTGATCTTTTTTGTCTGGAGGAACCTTGTTTTTCTGTGCTTAGAAGGGGGACCAGATTCTAGTCACTTTCCTCGCCATATTTGATTCTCTCAGAGAACTGTTGCTTTGACTTGGCACTCTCAATTATATCAGCTTTAGTAAAACGTAAGCAAAGAGCTTTCACCAAGCATTTTTTGTTATAGAACAAAAAAACTGAGGCTAGGTTTTAACCAGAAAAGTCTGGTGCCTTTTGAACATTCACTGATTTAGTGGAATCTAGACAGCATCTTAAAAAGCAGAGACATCACCTTGCCAACAAAGGTCTGTATAGTTAAAGCCATGGTTTTCCCAGTAGTGATGTATGGAAGTGAAAGCTGGACCATAAAGAAGGCTGATCGCAGAAGAATTGATGCTTTTGAATTATGGTGCTGGAGGAGACTCTTGAGAGTCCCATGGACTGCAAGAAGAACAAACCGATCCATTCTTAAGGAAATCAGCCCTGAGTGCTCACTGGAAGGACAGATCGTGAAGCTGAGGCTCCAATACTTTGGCCACCTCATGAGAAGAGAGGACTCCCTGGAAAAGACCCTGATGTTGGGAAAGATGAAGAGCACAAGGAGAAGAGGAGGACAGAGAATGAGATGGTTGGACAATGTTCTCGAAGCTAACAGCATGAGTTTGACCAAACTACAGGAGGCAGTGGAAGACAGGAGTGCCTGGCATGCTCTGGTCCATGGGGTCACGAAGAGTCAGACACGACTAAACAACAACAACAAATATCATTAAAATATGTTTTCTCAGTTACTTTCTTTGTGAGAAAGGAAGAGAAAATGAAGAGGGAATGGGGTGGATAGACAGGTGTGTGTGTGTGTGTGTGTGTGTGTGTGTGTGTGTGTGTGTAAGAGAGAGAGAGAGAGATTGACTGATTAATTATGTTAGATGCTGATGACCTAAAAATCATCATGACCTCACATCTCCATCCAGCTCTGTTTCTCTCTCTCTCTCTCTCTCTCTCTCTCTCTCACACACACACACACACACACACACACACTTCCTAACTGAGTCTCAGGAAAAGACATAGAAATAGCCACTCATCTTCCTCTCTTCTCTTTATCCCCTCTGCACTCTTTGCAGTCTCTATCAAATAACCTTCTCCTGCCCCCCCAGCGACTGGCAGTGTTTTGAAGTCCCATGACTTCAATGCCCATGTCCCCCTCTTCATTGGCTGTTCCCATTCCTCCCCTCCCCTTTCATTTTCCAGCCAATTCTCAAGAGACTGTGGCTATAAAGCAAGGTTAGTCTCCACTGGGATGTTTGGGAAGAGATAGCGCCTTTAGGTTTTTTGTTTTTTTGAAAAAGAACTTTTGTACTTCTGCTTATCTCAAGGTTCCCCTGAGCATGCTGATAACTCCCTTTCTTCTTCAGTAGCCCTGTTTTGGCTACAGTCATCTTGGCATTTGCCATCTGAGCTGTCGGTTAGAAATAGTGATATGTTGTCACAGGTTGACATTTTTAAATTATAAAAGCTTGCTGAGGCAGGAGTACCCTTTGCAGAAACCATGTGGATTAATTCTCAGCAAGGGTTTAATAATGATAACTTTAACAATCCATTTACCTGAGGCAGAAGAATGGCTACCCTAGACTAGCCCATGTGGTGCACTCCAGATGTTGCTGGACTGCAGCTCCCATTGGCCTCAGCCAGCATGGTCAGTGGTCAAGGATAATAGGAGTTGTAGTTCAGCAACACCAGGAGTGCACCACATTGACTACCTCTGGGCTAGCAGGCCATAGGTTCCAGATACTATCTTTTTTTAAAAAAAACACACATAGTGTCCAATTGGTTGCCCTCCAATCATTTGGCAAGATGGCTAATTTCAATAAGTTGCATTTTGTAAAAAACAAACAAACAGAAGTTCAGCAAGTTCACATTTCAGTGATTTAAGGACAGTTAGGTGAAAGTTATCTGGCCCCAGGGACATATTAATTTGTAATTTGCCAGCGATGAATTTGAATCTTTGTATATGGTCATGCCAAAAGCAGAGGTTCACACACACACACACACACACACACACACACACACACACACACATCTCCATCCATGCAAGGAAAAGTTTGAAGACACATTCCAGGCAGGCAGGAACAGTCTACAAGGGTGTAGAGCAAGCCTAGTGAGGGCTGAGGCCTAAGAAAGAGGTATGTCTCAGGTAGAGTCTTGAAGGCTGGATGAAGAAGCCTAGAGAGCCACATTTGAGCCTGGGCCTGAGATTCCCCACCCCTGCTGCAGAGGGGAAATATGTGTAGTGCTGCCTTGTTCTGTTACCTGCAGTGGTGCTTTAACTGTGCCAGGAGGGATGCTTTCACCCCTCTACTATCCCAGAGAGGTGCATGGTTAGTAGTGTTTCTCATTCCCTGACAACAAAGGGCTTCCTGCTCTATGCTTCACTGAACTGCAAACCTGGATTTCCATTTCAGCGAGGATTTGTGGGATTGTGGTTTACCAAAATACCAATTAGCAGGGTTCTGCTATTTTGTTCTGTTTAAAACAGGATACCACTTGACAGCTCTGAGGCTCAGTTTCTGTTTGATGTGATTTGAAACAGCCAAAGTATAAAACTGCAGAAAAAGTAAAGTTATACTAAAAGAGCCAATTTGGCTGTAACTGTGTTAAAAATTAGAGCCCTATAAAATAAAACCATTCCCTCCTGCCAAGTTTTTAAATGTTTATATTTTGTACCGTAGACTTCTTTTTTAAAAAAACAAAAGACCCCAACAACTATGAGTATATTGAATGTGTAAATGGGGACTCTTTCTCAGGTGTTTAGTGACCGTGATGGGTCATGACTGGGAAGAAGGAAGTTTTGTTCAGGAATGGGGAACCTGTATCCTTATAGAGGTCATTGTATTACAACTCCCAGCATCCTTGTCCAGTAGCCATGATGCCTGGGACTGATGCAAGTTGTAGTCCACTAACATCTGGGTGGGGTCACAGGTTCATCATCCCTGGTTTAGAACATAAGAAGAGCCTTGCCGAGTCAGACTATAGACCCAACAAGCTAACACTTGGTTTCCAGCAGTGGCCAGCAGATTTACTCATTTAATTAAAAGGTTCCTTTTGTAAGCTTTTCTTATAAAGTGTGGCACATGAAGGGTTGGATTCAGCATTGCACCGTTGGGAACATTCAATCTCTGCAAGCATTTCCGTTTGCCGGATGGAACACTCTGCCCTCGTCTCCCCTCATGTTCTTGGGGTTCTCCCCCCCCCCATATGAGCCAATTTCAGGGGGACAGGGGGAAAACCTTGTTGTGCAAGTGGAAGTCCTTGCTCAGGACTTCCGCTGATGGGGCTTCTTAGATGAATCCCAACTACAGTTTTTCTCCAGTAGAGGGAAGTAGAAGAAATGGCCTGGGAGGCAGGCAATGGCAGCAGTCCCCACACACCCTCAGCTTAGGCCTCCAGAGGTGGCTTCTTCACTCAGCCTAAAGGTGGGCTTTCTGGACTATCGCTTTCCCCTCTCACTATCACATTAGATTTTCCTGCCTTCCAGAATAAGCAGAACTACTTATCCACAGCTTTTGCTCATCTTGTGTTATGCAGATGGGGTCTAGGGGGAATCCTAGGATGAGCTGATGCAGTGTTCCTTGAGCTTCTTATCTTCCCCCTCCCCACCTTTAAGCATTAGATGCCACCTGGGATACAGCTTTGGAGCTCAGAGGAGTAAAGGATTAACTGGCAAAGTAGCAATTACCAGCTTCAGAGAGTTAAGTTATATTTTCAGTTTAACATTTCTTTCATTATTAAGAAGAGGAAAGCCTTGGGTCCACCTGTCTTGCTTTTATCTGCAATGGTGCTGATTAGGCCTGTGTGTGGTCTAACATTTACGTCTCTGTTATATGTTTATGTTTGTATTCTTTACAGGGGTTTTTTTTGGGTGGGAGGGAGTGGGGAAAGAGATCTGCCTTTTTCTCGTTTAGAAATCATTCTAATCAAGGGGTCCATGTCTGGGGGCTAGGTCCCAGAATAGCAGTTGTACTACAGTGTGGAATAATTGTCTGCTGTTTAAATGGTGCAATTTAAATTACAGCTTTGCACACTGGATATTCTTAAGTTTTCAAAACTATACTGCTATTTTCTGGATGGGAAAATTATAGATCTTGTGTGGTTAACTACTATGGGAAGCATTTCAGTTTAGGAGCATTTCTTGCCCATTTTCACTTCCATCTAATTTGCTGATAATGTTTTTACTGCTTCTCAATAACTTTGATGCAGCTGCTTTTGTTCTAGTTTTTCTAGATGTCATAATTAGTACAGAACCTGACCATGTTGCTATTTTGTAATAACAACAATTCTTTGATAGAACAATTCTTAAACACTTCAACTGTAAAGCTTCAGGCATGATTGAAGAGCTGTTTGTAAATGCCAGACATCTGTATTCCATTTTTGAAGCTACAGAGGCTCTTTAACAGTTTGAAGGCTTTGGTCACACTGACACTCAGGGCACAAGTATAAATTAGTAAGAAGCATTCCGTGTTCAGTCTTCGCACTTCACTCTATATTGTGTAGAAAAACTTAATCTGTTCCTTCATGTTGTTAGGGCCAGGTAAACACATATCAGGATGATCCCAGGAGATAGGCTATATTATAGAGGAGAGGGGAAAACTGGACAAAAAGATATACAGTGTTGTTAGTAGCATATAGTTTTGTCTTCAAACTTCTAATTTATTTTATTCTCGCTCCATTTTTTTAATGTGAGAAGCTATATCAAATGAAGCATCTTTCTTCTTACCTTTCTCCTCATAGCTAACAATAGATACTTTCTCCTATCATAAAACGGAGTGTTTGTTTGCCTGGAATAGTTTACCTGTCTGTGTCTCTTGACGTGGTATGACTTTGAAACAAGAAGAGAGCTAGAGTTTCTCTGGCTGGCATGCGATACATCCACATGATGGGTTGTGTCTTATGGTTTGCCCAAGTAAGGAACATGTGATGTGATCGATTTCCTGTAGCTTCTCTTTCAGTTCTGCCCCTGTCTGCCTTTGCCCAAAGCAGACAGGGATCCTCTCTTTTTCCCCATCTGCCTTTGATTTCAAGTTTCCCCTTTGAATTTTTCCTTTCCTTTCCTTTCTCCTCTTCACCACCACCACCCCAAAAATCTGGAGCAGAGATTCCATTTCTTCTTACCTGCTTTTTCTGCTGGTTTTATTCTCTTCTGTGAGAAGAGGAAAACCTTAACTTTTCTTCTCCTCCGCTGGAAGAAGATATTTTCTGTGACATGCTGATCCAACTATTGCTACTTCTTCTCCATGTCCTAAGCAATCACCTGGCTATGTTTTTACTTGCACAACCATTTACCTTCTCCAGACTACAAGGTAGCAAGGAAAGCCAAGCCAAGTGTCCTTTCATTAAACAATCAAGATGCGAAATAGGTGGTAGAAGCAACAGAGAGCCCCGAGCCATGTTCTTTTCCAGCATACAATTAAATACACATTTTACTTGCACGTGACTGTTACTTTGTCTGTTCATTGAGTCTATTTAAAAATTGTTTAAAAGATTTCCATCTCCCCATCTTTTTTTTATTACTATTTTTCAAGCCATTGCCCAAACATATGGTGTCAAGACTCTGCGAATCTAAGAAAGTTTGTGCTGCCGCCGACATGCAGCTTCAGGTATGTTGTTTGGTTCTATGTGATTTTAACCTTACTATGAAGTTGTGAAAGATCTTAAGATTAGCACAGCATCATTTTAAAGTTATGACTCAGTGATGCAGATTCTTTGGCACATTTGTACAACTGTTGAATACTTAAAATGAATTACTTTAAAACTTTATGGGATTTTAATGTCACCGACTCTTAAGTGTAGAATGAGTTGCAGTTTGAAAGTAATACATATCCAAATAAACTTTTCTTAAAGCTAAAACTTGACAGTCAAAAGTCAATCTAAGCTTTTTAAAGTCTGCAATGCTGTTAGAAAAAGTTCAGGGAACTCTGTAGGGAAAGAGATTTCTACATTGTGCAGCAGCCAGTGAAAACCTACTTCTATGGAATGATGTGAATTTTAACTGTGGTTTCTTCTTGACTTCAATTAAAAAAGAGACAGCCAGCTTCAGAAGCACATCTTCCAAACACTAGCGTGAATTCCCCTCTGCCTTAACTTGCCTCTAGTGCTAGTGCTGAACTAGGTTTCCTTTTAATCAGGATCTGAAACTGCAGTTTAAACTGGGGTTCAGATCCTAGTTTAAGGGCAAACTTGGTTAGTGTGAACTGGTTGAAGGTCAGTGCCAATATTTATCTGAACTCTAGTTAAGGCAGAGTAGGAATGAAGAGAAGATGGGATGATAGCTGCCTCCCACTTTTCTTGGTCATGGGTAACAAAGAGCCAGCATTACATCTGCACTAGCCCCATGATGTGCCTTTGATCTCTAAATTTGGTGCACAGATAGAATGATTGTTCCTGCTTCCTTATGATAGATTATAGTGGGTTCCTGAATCTAAATGTCTTGCTTGTGACCTCTGGATTGGAGGATAAGGCCAAATAATGTGGGACCTTATCAAAGCCAAATTGTGTTTTACTTTGTTTTTTGTTTCTTCTTTTTTCTTGGTTAATTTTGTTATATATATATATATTATAATAAAAGTCCCTCTAACTTCAGTGGGACATCTGCAAATTAAGCGTGCATGGTGTTGCAGCTTTTTTGTGTGGATCCATTAAATAAAAGGCACTGGAAACTGTCAGCCTAAAATATAAATATGCAGAACAAGAGCATGCAAGCCAAGTTTTCATTCTGGCAATGGACTTGAATGGTTCATAAGTTGCCATGTGCTTTTCCAAAAACTAATCATTCTAACAGAAGCAACATAATCCGTTAGAAATGTTTACATGCTTATTTCTAAAGACTCTGATAAATGCATAAGCCAGAACAAATCTATAACAAATAAATGCATTTCGGGGGAAATCAAGAGCTAATCTAGTATGTAAATGTATTTATTTATTTATTTATGAACCCAAATCTAATTTATTCTAAAGAGGAGATGCATTTGAACATTCTAAATGAGAACTGATTCTATTTTAGGTAATTTACGCACATAACATATTGGCTTAATCATAAAAAATCTTCCCCAAGGAAGTTCATCTCTAAGAAAATACTGAATAAAGCTTTCAGTTGTGTTTATTTTAATGAAAATGCATTTGGTTTGTTTATGGCTCTCAAATTATTAAAAGAGCTCTTTTTAGGGAGATTAATCAGTGAACGAAATAATTAGAACTTGTAACTTATTGGGTAAGAAAATCACCTGGTATCTCCCTTTTCATTTATTTCCCTTAACATGAGATAGAGTGCTTGAAGAATATGAATGAATGAATGAATGAAGGAAGGAAGGAATGAAACAAGTGGAGGGCGAGTACATAGAATGCTTTTCTTGAGCCCTTGCAGTATAGTATCTGAACTGAGATCAGTAGGGGGATCTCTGAGTTAATCATGAGGTCCCAATGATGGAGAAAACCGTCCTGTCTTTTCCTCAAGTTTGCCGCTTAAAAAATATACCATCCTGGAACATGCTGAGCCCTTCTGTCATGACATCAAGAGCTGTAATAGCAGTCACTTTTCTCTCCCTTGGCAGTCATAGCAATTTCTCCAACACCAAGCTTGCTTTGGAAATTGCAGGGTGACTAAGAGTTATGCATAGGTCACCCACCTCATCCCACAAAGAGCAAGGACAGTCTGAAACATAATTGTGGTTCAATGTCTGTCTCCTCCAAGCCTCTACAGGATATCAAGGCTTAGATAATTACAACTTTAAATTCTTAGCTCTTTCCCCTTCAGTTCTCTCCAAACCCACAGTTTGACTGGGAATATTTGGAATTCCAAGTGTAGGGTAGAGGCTTTTTGTTCTTCTTTCACATATCCCAAGAGACTTTTCTGAACTGTACTGCTTCACATGGGTAGTTGCATTTAAACCCTCATTGCACACAGTCCAGCTCTCCCTCATGGGTTATATTTTTAGGTGCAAGGATCTTTAAAAAAACAAACAAACAGATGAGGTGGTCCAAAATAGAATAACCCTCCTGCAATCTGAAGTAATTTAATTTTTGCTCCACCAAAAAGCAGAATAAGGGAGCCTCCAGGCAAAAGTACTGACATATCTATAAAAGTTGTAGAGCTTCATAGTAATTGAGTTTTTACAGGCCTCTCACCAGATGAGAGATAAGTGGGTGGCAAGGTCATGTTATAATGTTCTGTGCCAAGTTCCACAGAGCACAGGACTGATAAATCGGTGGTTCTTTGTGCCAAGAAATATCTTGGTGCAATTCAATCAGTGTTAAGCATTTTTCAGCCATGTTGCCTTAATTGGGAAAGAGAAGCACATGAAACCTAAAAGTCGGTAACTCTGGTGAATCAATCCTCTCATTTCATTTTAGATATACTTTCTTACAAAATGTTACTTTCCATCCAAATTTTTAGTGCGAGCTCTTTTGTGGGATGAGAGATTGTGGCAGTACTGGGAGGACACCAGAACCCTGTCTTTATGTTCTAAGACTGGTTTGAAAAGGACCTGGAAAGGAATTCTCCCCACCACTATAGTTTTCCATGGGAATTTATGTGGTACAATACTGGGGTTTGGTTTTTCTTGAAGATGTTCTTCTCATGGTTTGGAATCCACATCTTGCCACTCCCACAAAGACTGCAGTGGGGACAATGACTGCAACCCTGTTAAAAAAAAAAAGACAGTATATTTTTAATGTACAGCAACCATTCATGACTCAAATTAATTATAATTTGATTCTTTGTAACTTTGCTCTAGGCTTTGATTGATAAGACCAGTTATTAAGATGTCAAAAGCAAAAAATGGAGTAACACCCCCCCCCCCCGTTTCTGCAATGTTTCTTTATAAATAGTACATCAATGATGGCCTCAATCAAAATTTGGCTAGAAACCAGCCATATGTCCCAGCCTGCCTTCAATATATTAGCTGCTGTTCAAATACCACTGCAAAAATATGCTGGGGGATCCAACATAGGGCTTGATTTCTCCTCTGCTTTCCTGTCTCCCTGACTTGTTCCTATTAACCCCAGGTATTTAGCTAGAAATTAGTACTGACGCAAGAAGTGGAAGCCTTGGATTTGCTCAGGTGTCCTTTTATAACAGCTGTGCAGAAATAAAGATCCTGAGGGCTGTGTGGAGGACGCTTTTGTAATACAAGTGACGCTAAGACACGTGCATACCTACCTGATGCGACAGTATGGTATCTTTTAAGGATCAGGCTGAAGTCCTATGGATGTATGGCGGCTTCCTTTTGAAAAAGCAGGATTTTTGTGCATACACAAGACTTGAGAATGGGAACATCATAGGAAGGTGTATTGGGCAGAATCAGATCACCATCTAGCTCAGTATTATCTATGCTGATTGGCAGTAGCTGTCCAAGTTTACAGACAGAGGTCTTTCGGAGATGCCAGGGACTGTAGCTAGAGTCTTCTCCATAAAAACCATATGCTCTTTTACTGAACTAAAACTCTTCCTCAGTATTGAACATGTGAACAGAATTATGTTTTTATTTTTGTGGGGGGGGGAGGCGCTGTGGTCTAAACCACTGAGCCTCTTGGGCTTGCTGATTGGAAGGTTGTTGGTTCAAATCCCCGCAGCAGGGTGAGCTCCCATTGCTCTGTCCCAGCTCCTGCCAACCTAGCAGTTCAAAAGCACGCCAGTGCAAGTAGATACATAGGTACCGCTGCAGCAGGAAGGTAAATGGCATTTCTGTGGGCTCTGGCACTTATCACGGTCCTCTGTGCGCCAGTAGCGGTTTAGCCATGCTGGTCACATGACCTGGAAAACTGTCTGTGGACAAACGCCAGCTCCCTCGGCCTGAAAGTGAGATGAGCACCGCAACCCCATAGTCGTCCTTGACTGGACTTAACCCTCCAAGGGGTCCTTTACCTTTTACCTATATATTTAGAAGCCGCCCAGATGGCTGGGGCAACTCAGCCAGGTGGGCAAGGTACAAATAATAATAAAATTAGTATTATTCTGAACGTTATTCTATATTACTCTCATGAAGAAAAGCAAGGGAATGCATGTATTTTAATCTCTTTTATTCTGCTGCATGTCTGAATTTGTTAACCACATGCTGAATAGCAAGAGTGAGCCATAGCTCAGTATATATATTATCTATCTAGATCTTTTATGCTGTCTTGGACCAAATATACCATGGGAAACATCCTCTAGAGAAGTCAACCACAGAGATTTTGAAGGAAACTCAAGAGAAATTCTATGGATTGCCATACGTTCCTAATACTGTGAGTACCATATTTCATGCAGATTGATATTTTAAAAGAAAACGAAGGTTAATGGACTTAGTCATGTTCATTAATTGCTGAGTAAGAATTAGTTGACTACCACCCAAATGATTTTATGTTATCATTTTAAAAAGTTTTTATCTGTGGAACTGTTTTATATCTGTTATTATATTGTAAATTGCTTTGACTCATGGGAAGCAATTCACAAGTAAAATAAATGCTACTAGTAATAATATAGCTTGAGGTAAGCAGTCTAACATTCAAAATAGGAGGGGCAAGTAAAAACATCCTTGAATAAGACCAGTGACTTGGATGCACCTAAAGTAGCTGTCCGGACCCCAGGCATAGTTTAGGCTTACTGCAAAGCATAGAAAAAATCTTGAGACTACTTCAAAATGTTTGGCTCTTACTTCTTTTTCAATTTCCTAAAGGGTATAATGTAATCATTAGCCTGCGTGCATTTTATACAAGTGAGGCTACAAACAGTTTAAATATACATTGAACTTCTGAGTATTTTTATAATGTTGTACAGAAAGCAGAAGTGGGTCATTTTTAAGTGAAATATATGTTGTGGTCAGTGTGGCTCTTTCATTCAATTTGCAAACCCAGAAAATTCAAAAATTCAGATTTTAGAGACGCTTGTGAAAACATCCTTTAGTTTTGGAATGCTTGTAACTTGCTGCTTCAGCCAAAGTGGAAAACCCATTTGTTTATACAAATTGTATACCCTTGGATTAACTTTCAACTGGGTCATCTTAAAGTACACTGTAAAACCAGGTTTTACGAGGCTGCGTGTAGGAAGAGGAAAATTAAATGAATGTGTAACAAACCCTTTGTGGATTTTTCTGTAAATAGTCTCTGGTTATTGTTTTATAAAGGTGGTTTCATAAACTCAGCATTCATTTCAAAACCATAACAAAGTTAGTACTTTGAAAACCAGCTCATGAATCTTGGATTGCTTTTTTTTTTAAGAGAAGCCCTTTCATTTCTTCATTTGAACAGAAAAGCTACAGATAATGATCACAAGAAAACTGAATCCCACTTAGGTCCCATTGAAATCAATGGGGCAAGTTAGTTGTGACTAACTGGAGCTATTAATTTAGTAGAGCTTAAGCCAACGATCTTCCTTTGAAGTGAGGCCAACAGTTTTCAGGAAACATTTCTCCCCAGCTATTCACAGTTCTTGAAGCAGAATGTTTGGAAGTTGTCAAATTGTAAACCACTTGAAGCTTTTAAGGAAAAACTGACCTCATGAAATCCAGCCCTTTATGACTGTAGCATTAGTGCTTTTTTAGTAATAGGGTTGTGCCAGAAGTAGAATCATAGAATCATAGAGTTGGAAGAGACCACAAGGGCCATCGAGTCCAACCCCCTGCCAAGCAGGAAACACCATCAGAGCACTCCTGACATATGGTTGTCAAGCCTCTGCTTAAAGACCTCCAAAAAAGGAGACCCCACCACACTCCTTGGCAGCAAATTCCACTGTCGAACAGCTCTTACTGTCAGGAAGTTCTTCCTAAGTGGTTTAGTCATGCTGGCCACATGACCCTGAAGCTGGCTGTGGACAAACGCCGGCTCCCTTGGCCTGAAAAGCGAGATGAGTGCCACACCCCATAGTGTGACTGGACTTTGACTGGACTTAATCACCCAGGGGTCCTTTACCTTTACTTGACCTTTTGGTAATAACGTAGCATTTTGCTTACACATTGAGGGGTTGCTGCCTTCCCCCTTCAGATTGCATCCTCCTACCCTCAAGAGTCGCTCAGGGTGGCTGGAGTTCCCTGGGAACCTGTGTAGTGTGGCACAAAGTCTGCAGCCTGTGGAAAAAATTGGGGTCCCCCTCCCCTACCTTCTGTGTGACTGAATGGCCTTCCCCCATAATGTATGGGGAGTTTGGACACAAGTCATATGCATTCTATACAATTTGGGAGCTTTCTTCTGAAGCCTGCAGACCTCATTGACCCGCATGTAGCAGTGAGCATATATAGGACCAGGGATGCGATTAGATTTTGCCAGAGCCTGGCTTGGAAATGAATTTCTAGGATACTTAAAAGCGTGCCTTAAAGGAGACATTAACTTTTAGGAATCCCTGAACTACTCTCTGCAACACCCGTTGCTAATCTGGATCAATATCTGGGTCACAGAAGAGTTCCTAGTCTCTCCATGCTAGCTACCAAAGTGACCTCTCCTCTCCGTCCTTTACTTGTAGCCGCAGCAACTGCAAAAGGGCTTGCGAAGGAAGGAAGGACCCTTCGCATTGTCTCAATGTGCTACTCTTCCTGGGCACTATGGCCATGTGATATGCCTTGGGAAGACTCCAGTTCCCAAGAGCCACTGCTCTTTCAGCCCTGACATAGAATAATCCATTATAAGCTATAATTAATAATTCAAGGACCATATGGTATCTTTCCAGAAACACCTAAGTGGTTAATTGAATGTGAAATTCCTTTCCTCTTCTCCAATATAAACTACTACAAAAATATTTATATCCCTTGTCTTGCTGGGTTTATTTATGAGTTGGTAATAAAAACACAGAAGTGTTATAAATTGAAACTCTCATTTGACTCAAAATCTCAGGGTTTTGTTTTTTACTTTCCTATTCCTGACTTTAGAATACCCCCTTCCTGTATTATTTTAAGCTGCAACTGTACACACTTACCTGTGTGTGCACAGTTCACATATGTTACATTAGAGTTGGACTTAAATCATTTATGTAATTATTCATTGCATTTATATCTCACCTTTTCTCTAAGGAGTTCAAGGTGGCATTCTTGGTCCACACGTCCCCATTTAATCCCCACATCAATCCTGTGGGGTAGGTTAGGCTGAGAAGCAGTGACTGGCCCAAGGTCACCCCATGAGCTTCATGGCTGAGGGGGGGATTTGAACCCTAGTCCCCCCAGGTCATAGTCCAGCACTCTATAACTGTTACTCTACACTGGCTATGCATAGGTTTGCACTGTTAAAAGGCAATTTTGCAAGTTAGCAGAAAATGGAAAATAATACTTGGGGCCATATGTATTTGAGGCGGTTGCTGATGACCCATTCTCCCAGAAGACTTAAATGGAGGCTTAAATCCACTGTCTATGACCAAGAGGACATAAAAATGTTAGGAGGGTCTTGCTGGAACAAAGGCCCGTCTAGTCTAGCATCCTCTCTCCTGCAATGGCCAACCCCATGCTTTTGTGAACCAGGGCATGAAGGCAGCAGCCCTCCCTTACTCTTGTTCCATATGGCCACCATGGCTAGAAACAATCCCAGTGAGTCGATTGCTTTCCCTTCAAGAAAACAGGGCATTTACTGAAGAGGCAGAATTCCCATATTTAAGATATTCTGCACTTATCGCCATCTTTGGGTTATAAAATAGCTAAGAGAAGGTACTTCATTAAACATGTAAGCTTCTTTGAGTTACCAAAAAGACTCTCAGGGAGAATGAGCAACCTAATCACAAAATCTTTACCACTTCATAAACATACAGAACAAGATGACCCACAGGGGATTATAAAATGTTGCAATAACTTAATAATGCTGTTTGCCCATACATTCACACAAAGAGAGTGATAGCATCAGAGGCAACCTTAAGTCGTCTCTCCCCCCCCCCCCCCGATCAGAGACCAGGAAGCAGTTTTGTTGTTGTCTAGTCTAATGGAATGTTGTACAGGGTGGGATTCTAGGAGACTCAAGGACATTTTCACTCTGGGTGGGTAGGTAGCTCAGTGGATAGGTTTTGCTTCACTTTCTACCAGATTGCCATCTTTTGGCTTGGGAAAGCGGTCCTTGCCAGCAACCGTGGCTTTTATCATTTATTTACTTGTAACTTAACTTGCTTTTACAGCATTTGCCTTATTAGTTCACTTGCCTAAGGCATGTATCTCTGGTCTGATTCATCGTGTTCATTCCTGCTTTCTGAAGCATAGCATTCATGAATTTCATTGAGTTTGAAGCATTCATCTCAAGTTGTTATGCTAGAATGCCTTTTCCGTACATCACATTCAGGGCCAGGTTACCTTTAATGAAATGCAATTCTCTTTACAGCCCAAGACGTAGTGAAACAGACCATCCCTTTGCAGGCGCTGCATTGCAAAACACAGGGAGGTATTGAACTATGTTTTATTCAGAAGAGACCCATGGAAATTAATGAATGTGGCTAATGTCCATTAACTTCAAAAGGTCTACTCTGAGTAAAACTTGATTGAATATCACCCACAGTATTCTACAAGCTTCACGGTAGTATTATGTTGCTTTCACATTCTGGTATGCTTGTCCTTACATTTGCTGTCATGTTACCTGTTCCTTAATGAAAACAGTAAACTGGCCCCAAAACATTTTCATGCATCAAAACATTTTGACATACAATTAATTATCCTGAAGGAGGCTATACACCCGATTGCAAAGCCTTTCTCTTTAAACCATACTTTATGTGGCATAGTACTCTTTTCTAATTACCCAGGACACCCTTTAAGGATATTGTCGAAGTTTTCATTATGAATGAAGATCAATAGGGAAATGTCATGTTAGGAGAAATTATAGCTTCTGATTTACAGTCTTGTTACTTCTGATTTGCCTGCCAGATTAAATAGTTAAACCCCATTCCGTCCATATTAATAAACATTCTACTGATGTGAATAAAGATTTGCTTCCATATAAAAGCATTCTGGATCACCTGAAATTAACAGATTTTTTTTTTTTCATTCTAGACTAATTCTCTATAACTTGAAGGGTAGCAAGCTCTTTCATAAACATGTTTGGCTAAGAAAAGTTTATTTTTAAATAATTGGCTTTGGAGTTCTAAAATCACAGCAGGCAACTCTCTCCTCCCCTAAATTCTCAAGCCAATTGAGTGAGAGCAGTGCTTCCTGAATAGGCATACACTTGAAGGAATCAGAAAATTACCAAACATCATTTTCTGACAGTTGAAAAGATTCATGCAAAGCAATTAGTACTTTCAGCACAGCCCTAAGTAGGTCTGTATTAAGTTCTACCATGTTATCTTCAGCTTTAAAATCTCTCTGCTTTTGCAAATGTTAGGTCATAATTTGATGTAGTGATCTCCAACATTTTGCTCCATAATTCCATCAAGATTTGACTAACTCAGACTGCTTACAGCTTTAAAGTTTTAACTGACCCCTTTAGATAGCATATGGCTGCAGTTTGCCTCAAAGCTTTTTTGTGTGCTAAATTGAATGTAGGGTATTGTATTAATGCACTTATAATTATGTTTTATAGTCTTAGAATATAACAAATGTGTGTTTTATTTAAGACTCTTGGCCACAAGAGAGCAGTTAGCTTTTCATCCTTTCTAATAAAAATCATGTATGGGGTTTTTGGAAAACGTTCAGACAAGATAATCATTGGTGGATTGATGGTATGTTGATGGGAAGCAGGCATCTTTAAGTATTAATTTTTGTAGCTCAGTCATGCACCTTTATTTCTGTCTCTTATACTATATGAAAAAAACAGGAAGGAACATGACCTGCAAATGGCATGTTATCACAACCTCTGGGCTATGCTATAGAGCACATCACGATTTAATAAACTCTTGGAATGTTTTCCTGCAGCTTTTTCAAGACTTATTACATATTTAACTGGAGCAGTTGATGTAGTTGAAGACTTCATCAACTTGCTTGCAAATTAGAAACATGACCTTCAGTAAGGTGTAGGTTTTACTTATTTGTGCATGTAGCTGCAGGCTGGGTGAGTTCCCAAATGGAATTTGAAACATGAGGGTTATTTTTATAGTTGGAAAGATCATATTGTGCAGTGACAGAAATATGGATTATAAGCCGCAATTGAAATGAGAGTTAAAGTATGAAATGGGAAGAACACCACTCTTTCGTACTTCCTCCTTCAGCTCTATAGACTTTTCAGTGCTAAGCTAGGTGGGAGCAAGTATGTGATTCAACAGCTTGCTCTTGACTGCCTAATCATGGTGACATTAGCATCATATCCTGCAGCTGTGTAGTGAGGGAAGTAAATCCTGCAGCACAACCCATTAATCTGCCATACTCTAAATGAATGGTTATAATAGAAAAGTACATGCATGAAAAAGTTCTGTGATGGTAAAAAATGCCTTTAGGATGTTGTGACATGCAAGATCCCCATCCTGTCCATTTCCATGTCTACACCTAGTTTCATGCAATACAACAGTTTTGTGCGATATCACTGGTGCATCTGGAGACTCTGGCTCTTGACGGTGCACCAAACTGATTCAGCTTGCAACATATTCATATTTCACACTAGTGAAGCAGGTGTTGTCTCACATTAATCAAAGGATCAAGCCAAAAGCTCTTCCCTTTAAATCAGTCTGAGGGCTTGGTTGCAATCAAGATCCCTCATGGGAATGTGTTTGTCTGGAATCAGTTGGATGAAGTCACAAATGCCAGGACTTCAGAAGTGATCCACTGCTAATGGAATGCAATAGAAAGGTACTCCCTTCTTCTTCTTCTTCTTCTTCTTCTTCTTCTTCTTCTTCGCAACTGGAGTATGGAGCTGATCAGTTCCTTTCTTTCCAGTCAGTGCATATAGCAGCAAACCTGTGGTCCTATTGTTAGTCAAGAAAAAGGAGGCTAACACAGAAGAGAAGGAGGTGGCACTCCTACTCCCTTTCAATGCCTTTTAATAACAATCTACAGTCTCTCACATTAAGTGAGAAGCACCACATTAGGGATGGGAGAGTGTTTCCCCATAAATCAATGTCAATTTATAAGAAGGGCCCAGCTTCAAAAAATGTGTATCCAGAGTGATAGCACGACTCAACCAATGTCCTCTGTTAACTGTGAGCATGCATACACCTCCCCAAGAATCTTCTGCAATGCTTGTTTGAGTGTAGATATGCTGAGGCTCCTCATAGGCAAGTCAGTATTGAAAGGGGTTCCTGCAAAGTAGGTAGCTGAAAACCACTGCCCCAGAAGATCAGAAAAATCCTCTTTTAGAGGCTCAGAGAGGGAGAGAGAAATCTGAAATAGTAGGGAAAACATCTATATTTTTTCACACTTTGGAAATAATGCAGATCCTGGGCATGTAAAGAATGGTTCCATTGAAACCTTTCAAGCTGAAACTTCAAATCCTCAGATGAAAGACTTATAATAGACTATAATAAAAACCAACATGTTTTATTAATTCAGCCTATATTCCCAATATGTTTTAAATGTGTTTTGTGTGGTGGATTATAGCTAAGGGAGTGGTTTCTTTGGGGGGGGGGGGTTAAGTTCAAATGTTGTTGCCAAAATACTTCTTCACTGTATGTAGAATAATCGGACTTGAAGGTTAACTCCTTTTCAGATCTAGTTTAGAGGGAATTAGGGTACAGCTTGAAGTTTGGTAACTTAATTTAAAAGCTACAGGACCATTTTCATTACATGTTTTTCTTCTAGTGTAGCATATAACCTGCAAACAATTATAGGAATAATCTAGTCCCTTTGTGGCAGAGCATGAATTTTGCTTGGTAGGAAGAAAAGAGATGCATTTTCCCATTAATTATTTGAGAGACACTGTTTGAGTTCTAGCTTGTTAGCATGTACAATCCTGTGCATACTTACCTAGGAGTAAGCTTCACTGCATAGAATCAGACTTGCTTCTAGTTAAATCTACAGAGGATTGTGCTTCACATTACCTAAAGAATAATGTATTAAATATCTATTCTGTTTTAGAAAAATAAATTCTGAATGAATTGACTAGTATACTAACCCAGCTAGCTTCAAACAGGATTTAAAATAAAACCAAATAAGTGCATTAAAATGTATATATGAATTTGTTCTTTATAAATGCCAAGTAAGGTTTATTATAAATCATTACTAAATGTGCTGAAAACAGGCTCCTTAAAATTCTGTCAATACCCAACATGCTTTGAGAGACAATCTGGTTTTTGTTTTGTTTTGTTTCTGGTGGTCTGCTGCAGGCTTACCTTTCTGGCTTTTATGAAAAGAAAACGCCAACAGTAATTCTAACCAGTCATCTCTGTAAATCGACTCCAGTCTCTGTTCCTCATTAAGTGATTCAAAGAGCTCCGGAGCCTGTGTGCAATTTTTGGGGTGCCAGTTTCCTTGTTTCCACTTGGATTCTGTGGAAACTTGGGCAAGCCAATGAACCTTTTTGCTGGACTCTGCGAAGTCACAATCCATGAGAGATATTACTCATTTTAATAGCATAGCACTCAGTGCTATTTAACAACAGTACTTAGAGGAAAAATCAAAGCATGAATCATAAATCCCTGACAGTTTATGGACAAATAGCAGCAGAATTACAGATGATGGTAATCTGTTTTAAATATACAAACAAAGCAATGAAAAATGGCATGTTGTGTGTGCATCTCACCTACCTCTGAGCCTGTATTTTGACATGTGGGAAGATGTTCTGGAAAAGAGGACATGTCTCTGCTGTGATTTTGTTTTTGGCAGACTGTTGCAGGCTTACCTTTTCCAGGTGCAACCTTATATGTACCTAGATGGAAACTAAAACATAGTGACACTTATAACATGTAAACTGTGGTTTTTCTTTAATCCCCCAAAAGAAACAATGATGGATATAATGAAATGCACCTGCAGTTCTCAAGCCAATTGATCTTCGGTACCTTTTGCACTGTTTATAATAGTTTCTTAAGATTAGAAAAGCTGAGATGTTGCCATTTTGTTTTTTAAAAAAAGACTTAAGGGTAATATAACATTTTTTAAACTGATGCTTTAGTTTCAAAACAAACTTTCTGAAGAATGACAGGGTTTATTCTTTTCCTCCCCTCGCATACAGGCTTGGCAACTCAGATTCAACCATCTTGTGGGCTATGGGGCCAAGTATTATTCCTACCTCATGTCCAGGGCTGTCGCATCCATGGTTTGGAAACAATGTTTCGTACAGGATCCCTTCGACAGGTACAAAAAAAAAGGCGTGTTGCTGTGCAGTTTCCATCTTTAACATGGTTCTTTTACTTACGATAGCATTTTTTGAAATTCAGGGGTAAAACACAGCAAAGCAAAGATAATTTATTCTCAGTAGAAGTCAGATGTGGAGAGATGAGAGGAGTGGTTTGTTTTAAAGAATTGCAAATGCATTGGGTTCTCCAGCTTCCTGTCTGTGTTTATGAGTAGGTAAGGACTGCAGGAAAAGCAGGCTGGAACCTCAGCCAGTGTCTGCACACATTCAGGGCACAGCAGAGCAGGAGCATTTTCTGGATGACCAGGGAACCATACTTGCACTCTTGGTAGATGTCAGCTTAGACCTCTGCCACCAGGTTTGCTTCCCCATCAGAACCCTTTTGTACCTCTTGTTCTGACGTTTGCGGAGTATGATGGAATGGGGGAGCACCAGAGAATAAACCTCCCTCCATTGTCCATGATTCAGAACAGCTAATGACAATAGAGTGCTACGGATTGCCTTCCGCTAGAAGGTTGGGTAGTTGCCATTGTGAAATAAAACCATTTTCAATACGCTTGATTGATTGTTTTCTGAACAGGCCTCCTGTGCTTTTCTTTTTTTTAACATTTTTTTTTACATTGTTTCATTCATTTACACAGTTTATCATTCTTTACAAGACATTCCACATTATACTACCTATCTGTATCTGTTTGTATTTATATATTTTCCTTATTCCTATCCTTGTGACTTCCCTCCACCCAAGCTTGGCTTCTTTTGTTTTTCATTACTTTTATATTGTGTTATACATATTGTTTACATATTCCCCAATAACCATCTTTCCATATTTTAACCTTAACTTTACGAACTTCCATCAGTGCATATCAATATCTTTTGCCATAAATTCTTCTACACATTCCCATTCTTTCCTCAGTTTCTGATTGGATTGAAATCTAATAGCTGCTGACATTTTGGCCAATTCTGTATACTCACAGAGTTTGTTTTGCCACTCCCTTATTGAGGGGACCATGCCCCCTTTCCAATTTTTAGCAATCAATATTCTGGTGGCAGCTGTAGCACATAAAAACACTTTTTTCTTGTCATTAGGGATGTCCATTGGAACGCTTCTGGCTTTTTCTCGAATGATGTTTTAAACATCTTTTTTAATTCTTCATGAATACTACTCCATAATTTTTTAATTTCCCTGCATCCCCACCATACATGATACATCATTCCTTCTCAGGCCTGTGCTTTTCATAGGTGGCTGCCATTGCAGCACTACAGCCTCAAAAGCAGCACCTACTGAAAGGCTGCATGCCTCCATTACAGTCAGTTGTGAATACTGTAGGAAGTTTGTCCCATGTGGAGATTGCCATTCTAACCCGTGGAACTTTAGGACTCCTAAGAAACAGGCTTGTTCCACTTCATTTAACAAAGACACATATTTTGCACAGCTAAACTTGCCACATCAGAACTCATCAGTGCACACTTGTTGAAGAACCATCCCCAAATGGATGGGAAATGCCTCAAATCAATGATGGTTTGAGGCAGGTAGAGAATTCTGTAGGGAGTTGAGAAACTTGGAGGAAGTCTGAAGAGCATGTTCGAGGGGCCTCTCTTCCTGCTAGGAGCAGCATGTTTTCCAAGCTCTGGAGGCAGACTGGGATTCTCTGCCTTTACCCTTGACATAGCATGGAAACCTGCACCTGCTTGGATGCCTATCTGCTTACAGAAATGCAGTTCCCATGTGGTGATGCACATGCCAATCATCCATTCCTTCTTAATCCCATTAACTCAACCTGGATTTTTCTAGGGGATAAGTTGCTGTCATTTAAAGAACTTCCTGTCAGTGAGTAACATCACAGTGTTTAAAATTAAAACCACATGACTATTAATGTTGGAACTTGTCCAGGTCCTTTCTCCGCTGCCTATTTTAGTGTGAATGATATGATTGTGTACTGAAACGTGAAATTTCAGCCTCTGAATTTCTTACAATTCTGTAAAGCAAAGATAACACAGACGTGTCACACTTTTCCAATTCAACAATGAAAGTTTACTGTTTGGTGTATGTGTTGCGAGTGGCAACACCAACAAAATGATATGAGATATAGATTTATAGATATATACATTGCTTTGGTTACAGCTCCAGTCTTTCAAGCTTAGCTTGCTCCAGTGTAACTTTATTTATAGTGTGCGTTTCTGAAATGGACATGTGAGTTTGAAGCGACAGGCTTCATTAGATCTTTATCTGCAAGGAATCCGGAGACAGGTGTGACAGGAATCTGAGCTGGTTGTGATTGCAGGTGGCTGTAATAACAATACCATCTTTTCCTTCAGGGCAATGGGTGAACGTTACCGTAGAGAAATGCTAGCACATGGTGGAGGAAAAGAACCCATGCTCATGGTTCAAGGTAATATAAAATATTGTCACAGACTGGTCCCCCCCCCCAGTACACTTATTTAGACAAAGACTACTGCTTGTACTTAAAAAACAAAAAAACAAACAAAACCCTGCAAAGTAAACTTCTTTACCACTGTTCCCTTTTCACTGCTCTTTTAGATAGCATTTGCTAAAGGGCACACACGATACAGCCATCCAGTTCTTAAAACTCTTCTTTGCTGAGGAATGAATGGAGCTATCTGCTTTTAGAGGAAGCTGAATATGGGGGCTGGCCCCTAACTGGCCCTCGATATTTTGATAAAGCTAATTAATACAATTTTGAGTAACGTCATGTTAGATGTTAAGTGAATAGTCACTTCAATGTGATATATTATTTGCAGGTGTAATGGGTAATTGCAGCCTTAGCTGTGAGTTGCTATAACACCAACTTAACGAAACAAGCTAACAGAACCAAAATCATTGTGAAGCAATGAAAGGAACAGGACAGTAACATTTTGCCATGGTTTTTACAGTATACCAATTGCTGGTGTTTGAAGGCTAGGAAAGGTGTGGTTAACCCATGTACTGTAATATGGAAGGTGCAGTACTTCAAAAGAGGCAACTTCCATAGTTGCCCCAGGCTTGGGAGGGACTGAGTCAAAATTACAGTCAGACCTATGCCTAAAATAAATTCACAGGTTTAAAAACAGCAGCTGCCTTTGTTAGATCTCAAGAGCTATGTATTCTGTATATATCACATACATTATAGTCCCTAAGGAACTATTGTCGTTGCTGTAGTCATTTGATCCTTGTGTTTTCAAACAGTGGGAATGTTGGCTTGGAGGGTGTGGATTTTTTTATGTGTCTGGTAAATCATGAATTTGTAACATTAGCCTAAGTTTGTAAGACTGAAGAGAGTGTTTCGTAAATATGACTATAGTGCAGGCTGTTCATTGCTCTCAGTGTTTCTCTGTTGAGACAATGGAAGTGTTTGCCTTGGGCCATTTCATGTTTTGGAAAGGGTGGTAGGAAATAGACCTCTTAGTGCAGAAAACAGCTATAGCTAGCCAGAAGCTTAACTGGGATTGAGATAGAAGAAACAGGGTTTTGGTTTTGATACATTACTAGAACTAGCAATACAGTCATACCTTGGAAATTGATTGGAATCCGTTCCGGAAGTCTGTTCGACTTCCAAAATGTTGAAAACCAAATCGCAGCTTCTGATTGGCTGCAGGAAGTTTGACAACCAAGGTACAACTGTATATACAAGCCCTTAAATAAATGTGAAAAATATTAGCTACCGTATTTTTCGCTCTATAGGACGCACTTTTTCCCCTTCAAAAATGAAGGGGAAATGTGTGTGCGTCCTATGGAGCGAAGACGCCATAGTCCCGCGACCCTCTCCCGGCTGGAGAGGTGACGCGCGGCTATGGCAGGAACCTCTATAGCCGCGCGTCACCTCCCCAGCCAGGAGAGCACGTGTGGGGCTAAAGAAGCCATAGCCCCGCAACCCTCTCCCGGCTGGAGAGGTGACGCGCGGCTATGGCAGGAGCCTCTCCGCTGCACCTTTCCGCTGCTCCCTGACCTGCTCTTTGGGGCTGGTGGTGGGCTTCCCCCCGCCAGCCCCAAAGAGCAGGTCGAAAGAAACCTAAAGCCTGGAGAGTGAGAGGGGTCAGTGCACACCGACCCCTCTCGCTCTCCAGGCTTCCAAGGTAGCCGCCTGAACGGCACCTTGTTTTAGAGCGGGAAAATGAGGGGGAAAGTTCTCCCCTTCTCTGTGCAGCGCCTCCTGCCGCTTCACTGAAGGGGCGCTGGGCAGAGAGGGGGAGAATTTTTTTTCTTGTTCTCCCCCCTCTAAAACAAAGTGCGTCCTATTGTCCGGTGCGTCCTTTGGTGCGAAAAATACGGTAACTGTACAGAAAACTCCTGGTTTAGGCATATCTGAATGACACTTGATTGCGCACATGTACACAGTGCCAAACCCAGAGGTTGCCCCCAAATGTCATAAGAAGAAGAAGAAGAAGAGTTTGGATTTGATATCCCGCCTTTCACTCCCCTTCAGGAGTCTCAAAGCGGCTAACATTCTCCTTTCCCTTCCTCCCCCACAACAAACACTCTGTGAGGTGAGTGGGGCTGAGAGACTTCACAGAAGTGTGACTGGCCCAAGGTCACCCAGCAGCTGCAGGTGGAGGAGCGGAGACGCGAACCCGGTTTCCCAGATTACGTGACTACCACTCTTAACCACTACACCACACTGGAGAGAAGACACCATGAAAAGGGGCAAGTGGTGCAGCCTTAAGTGCTCCACAGAAGTGACGGTCCAGAACATAACCCCTGTGCAAAATGAGGATTGCCTGTAATTCCCCGAAGGAACTGTTGTTAAAACTATGTTATGCTATCAGCAGTTCAATAACTGGAGGCTGCAATTAAGATAAGATGGAGAAAATGTTTGATTTAAGTATATCTGACAAGAGACTAATTCAGTTCAGTTATAGGATTGTAAAATGATTATGTTGATAAATTTATCACTGATATGAATAATATGACATGGTACAGTATATACTTGCAATTAGCTGTTTAACCTGGAACTTAGTATAATTTTTAAATTTAATTTTTTTTTTTAAAAAAACAACAACAACAACTTCCCTCTCATTCGTCCCACTACAGGGCTCAAGACGTCCTCATTTTGGCTGTGCTTGTAAACTCTGTTACCGATTTTTACTTCTAGAGAGAAACAAAGAGCGATGAGTAGTGGTTTCAGGCGCAGGAGAGAAGTGGCTTATTGTGAGAAAGCGGGAGAATGGCTGTGGGCAGAACTAGTATTTGGACACCTTACAAAACTGTTTTATCAGTGTCAAATGGAAATTTATTGTCCAGACCGCAAAAGTGTTACCAAAATTGAAGGGGGTTCAAAGAGTCATCACTGCCATATAGCTGATGCAGGCAGCCGGCTTCTGTAAAAATCTCAAGAGACCATTCCCCTCCCCAGCTTTTTTATTGCAGTTCATTTGTGTTTCAGAAATACGGGCTCCCTTAATATTCTTCCTCAGATAACTAAATGCCTGTATTAAAGCATGCCATATTTTTAATCATCTAGGTATTAACTTTTTTTATTCTACCAAAAGGCAAGGTAGCAAGCATGGCCCATGTTCAGGGTTCTTCTTATACTGCCTTTGATGATGAAATATGATCTGACTAAATTTTAATTCTCCTTTTTCTTTTTCTGCACTATTCATCAACTTTCTTTAAGGGCATTCTTGTTCTTACTTGCAGTGTACATATTTTAGGCTTAATTAAAATCACGATGCGCTGAGATCCTAGCAAGGAACTCTTATAGTAACCACTTCAAATTGCCTCAAGATCTGGACTCTTTCTTTCCCTGATTGGGTGTTTCTTTTTTGGGAACTGTAACTGTACATCAAAAAATACCAAATCAAACCAGTTGGCTCTTGTAGAAACTTATTAAAAGGCTCATGTGAAAGATTTCAGTTTTCCTAAATGCAGCAAGTATTGTTATTATTATTCCAATGGAAACCAAATAGACAGAGGCATGTTAGGAGTATAAAGTAATTGTACTAGGTACTCCTACAGTAAAAGGGTATTGCAAGGTTATATTTACATTGGCACTTCTGAGAGTGATTTACCTAAAAGAAGAGCCAAGTTTACACGGAGTGTTTTCTTTGTCCAGTGCAAAACAATACTGGAAATTTCCTAATTTGACACTTAAAATGACATGAAAAACACACATCCATATGTTAAACTGCATATATTCAATTGTATATTTTTTCCCTATGGGAAAGAAAACATACACACACAAATTCATCAATGGCTGTTTAAAACCACAGAGTACACACATAGGTTATGCTTTCTGACATACAGTGGTACCTGAAGCGCCGTATCTGCGCAGGTGCACAGCGCAATTTGGCACTTGTGCGCATGCACGAAGCACAATTTAGTGCTACTGCGCATGCACGAGCGGCAAAACCCAGAAGTAACTCCGGTACTTCCAGGTCGCTGTGGGATGCAACCTGAAGAAACGTAACATGAAGCAAATGTAACATGAGGTATGACTGTATGTATGTGTATTGTTTAGATATCCAGTAAATGTCCAGCAGATATGTATAAGTAGACATTTCCAAATAGAAACATTGTTCCTTTCATACTTAGGGGAGTGGTGAAGTGCTGATTGATCATGTGGTGTTTCTAAATCAATTCCCATATAATCTGATTCCATGTTTTTTGGCAGATGCTCTTGACAGCTATATCGGAGTGGTTCGACGTGTCACAATTTCCTTCCACTTCAGGGCTGCCTTGCTTGTGAAATCCATTTTTCCCCTGACCTGTGTTTCCACTCTCCCCCTTAGGTATGCTTCAGAAACGCCCATCAGTGGAAGACTTTGTGGATGCCCTTGTTTCAGACTTGGATCAGGATTTTGAAACGTTCTTCATGGATTCTGAATAGCAAGAGAAGAAAATTAAGCATTCCGGTGAATAATTTTGAAAAAGGCGTGTGCCATCAACAGTGTACACAGAACTCTTGTGGGTTGCATTGCTGCATCCTTGGGTAAAATAAATGGTTTACCTGAAGAGCAGGATGTTTTTTCATTATGGAAAGATCATCATAGCCAAGGCTTTGAAACAGGTATGCTTTGCATTCCTGTTAACCTATTTGAAAACGTATTCTTATATGAACACGTGACAGATGATAGGCCAGGGTTACCAATAGCATGGGACAGCCTTATGTAGGGAAGGGTACAAACCTCTTATGTGATTACACTGAAAGCCTTTTTTGTCTGTTTACCCATGTTTTTAAACTAACAGAAAGCAAGTAACATTTGCAAATGGGAAGTGAAGAATTGCCAGCCAGTCAGAAGAAAAGAGGAACAAAAATGGCCTGACCTTTAAGGAGAGGTTGATATGACAAAAATCAGGAAGTGAATGTTTTCATAGCATAAGATAAGCATTATTTATTGCTGATGTCTGTGTATCAAACTGCTGTTTAAACCTTGGAAGCAGGAGCCAGTAGGCAAAACTACAGTAGACTCAGGATACCTCAGTCTTTGTTCCCAAAGAACTTGGGATTTTAAAATGCATAATAAATTAAAGAAAATTCACAATAATTTAGGATACACTTTTCAGTTGTTATAGTGCTATCCTTAAACCATCTTTGCTTTGTGTTTTTAATATGAAAGTCAGATATTTATCAGACCTTTAAGGAGTGTGCTTCGACCATTGTGCCAGTACTAACTCCTGTAACTAAGATGTAATTTGACACATTAATGTTTTGCATTTTGTTTGGCTCTAACCACACGAGTGTGGTAAAGTCATCAGATTGCATCATCCAGTAGGCATTACATTTCTTTGAACAGTAAAATTCACTCTAAACTAATTGCTCTGGATTAAGATGCCAATAAAGAATTGTTACAATAAAGATAAAGAAAAGGAATTATCCCACTTACTGGAATATTAACCCAGGGCTTTTCCTTGCTCTTGGAGAAGTTACTTTATTTAATTCTCTGTTGGAAGAAGGAAAGTTTATTGAGGCTAACCGTTTTTAAAAGAGCCCATATACTAGGGCCTGGTTTGCACATCATAATAAACCATGGTTTTCTAAATGCCAATTGATCCAGCCATTGTGTAGTGTTTTGTGTGAACCTTTACAAGTAGCTTGATTATGGTTTGTTTACTTCCAACAAATCACAGCCCGAAGCTGTGGTTTGCTGCTGACGTACAGTTTGTGGTTTCAGTTGCCTTGGCATCACATGTTTGCTTGACCACCTCACCCCAGATGCTCTCTTAACTACAAAGGCAAGTACAGCTGGAAAAGAAACCAAACTTTGGAGAAGCAAACCATGGTTTCTTTGATCATATGTGAGACTACTTGTGGTTAAGTCATGGCTTATTAAAGAAGCCAAGGCTTAGAAAAAAGTAGCATCAGTTTACTGAGATTTCTACATCTATATTTTTCAATTTATGAGATGTTCCTCCACATGAATGTATGGCACCTGTTAGAAAAAAAATTGGTAGAGGTGGGGCTCTGTTTTACTTCCTACTATAGTCTGAAGTACAAACTCTACACCCTCATGTATGGAAGGTTAGGCTAGTCCCTTTCCAGTTGGTGGAAGATGGTGTAGACCATGTGGCAACAGGCCTTCAATATTAGACCATTTGTGCCATCCAACTGGTTTGCTGTTTAGCTCTGCAGCTGGTTGTGCTTTGTGTATATGTGTTCCTTATTTATTATTATTGTTGTTTCTTTTAAAATCTACGTTTATATGCACCTCTCTTCCATGGAGCTGAAGCTGGCATACAGAAGGTTCCCAGATGGTCTTCTCCCCATGCATTAACTCAGACCGAAACCTGCTTAAATTTAGCAAGGTTGCTTCAGGACCATATGCTGTCATCTTTCAAATGTTACAAAAGATTTGTCAGTTCAAATTATTTTTATCTATGAAATATACATGCACTGAAACTGAATAGCAACCATGGTCAAATCCCATGCTAATGTATTGTTTTGTTGTCTTACTCAAAATGAAATGGTATTCTGAAAAGATTTCTCCGTCATTTGCTAGCTTTAAAAATGCTTCCAGCTGTTCGGATGTCATAACTACGTTAGCCATTTATTCTGTGCAGATTTACAGAGATCACTGAAACTGGCTTGGTTAACATGCAACAAAAGCCATGATCTAAAACAATGAAAGGCTTACTGCAAATGAGCAGTGTGCTGACGGACGCTGTTCATTTGCTCCTGCCCCCGCCCCCATGAATTGCAAGGGTGGAAACAAATCAGATGATTGGCTTAGTGCAAACGGACACTCACAGCTTGTTTGGAGAGAAACAAGCAATGGCTTGCATGTAACTATGCCAGAGCTCTAGGTTGTTTCTTCTCCCATGCAGTCCAGGGAGGAAGGGGTTGTGTGTGAATTAGCAGCCTGCATAAGCAAGCTGTCCATTTGCAACAAGCCACGGTCTTCATACTACATATGTTGGGAAATAACTAGGGAATACCAATTAATTCTGAGGTCCCACATGTGTGGGAAGCCACAAAAGAAAAAATGGCTGGCTGCTTGAATTAAAAAAGAGTGGTGTTTGACTCACTCTCTAGTCAAAAGAACTCCCAGCACTAAAATATGCAGCATTTGCAAAGTGCAGGACATCTAGGTTGTTAGACCTTTTAAGTGTCTCAGTATTAAGTGCTCACAATGTGCTCCCCACATCTCTATCCCTCTTGCAGTGAATAGACTACAAACTTAAGTAAGTTTAAATGCTTTACTTACAGTAATCAAAGGTCTCACTCATGCATCATAGAATTTTAGAACTGTAGAGTTAGAAGGGACCACAAGGATCTTATTGTCAGAAAGTTCTTCCTGAATCGCCTTTCTTGTAACTTGAAGCCATTGGTTTGATTCCTACCCTCCAGAGCAGAAGCATCGTTCAATGCTACAACAGAAACAACACAAGTAAAAACTTCTTAAGTACAAAAAGTATCTTTAAACATGGAGTCTGGGCATGAGAGCTCAAGCATAATATTTCTGGTTAGTTACATGCTTCAAGAAGAAAAGAGAGGGAGAGAACAGGAAAATTAAAACTTTATGTCCTCCCTCTCTGGGGTTGACGGGTCATGACCAAGCTGAGCCTTCTCCAGCAATTTACAGCTCTGTGGTCCTTAAAACCTACATTGACTAGCTAGCATAGACATGGGTTGTTAGGTTTGACTGCAAAATCTCCTGCAACATGCTAACCAGGTCTTCATAATATTGTAAGCAGACCATGTTACTGAGTAGCTCCATTCAGTTGAAACTCTGCACATGCCCCATAATGGTGTGTGAGATTTAGCTTTGCTCTAAGCAATCCAAGTATCATTGTGGTGGATAGGCAAGCTCTTATTGTGTTAGTCAGCACTGCTGTAAGATGGGGGATTGCATCTTTTCCCAGTTTACATTTATTCACACCTATTAATTTACAGTTGCAGTGCTAGCATTGTTCTGGTCCTCTGGAGCAAGCACACTAATATTGACCTTAATCATCCAGACTAAGCAGAGTCATCAAGGTCAATGCATTTCTGTGTGCATGCAATCATTTCCAGTAAATGTCCTAAGAGTAATATTGAGAATTCTCAGAAATGAGCCTTTTAGCGAATGATCTCGATATGAATCCAAGGCAGACCTTTTAACATAACAGTAATCCAAGTTTATGCACCAACTACTGGTGTGGAAGAAACTGAAATTGACCAATTCTGTGAAGACTTACAACACCTTATAGAAATGACACCAAAGAAGGATGTTCTTCTCATTATAGGGGATTGGAATGCTAAAGTAGGGAACCAAGAGATAAAAGGAACAACTGGCAAGTTTTGCCTTGGAGAGCAAAATGAAGCAGGGCAAAGGCTAATAGAGTTCTGTCAAGAGAACAAGCTGGTCATCACAAATACGCTTTTCCAACAACACAAGAGACGACTCTACACGTGGACATCACCAGATGGGCAGCATCAAAATCAGATTGATTATATTCTCTGCAGCCAAAGATGGAGAAGCTCAATACAGTCAGCAAAAACAAGACCTGGAGCTGACTGTGGCTCAGATCATCAGCTTCTTATAGCAAAATTCAAGCTTAAACTGAAGAAAGTAGGAAAAACCACTGGGCCAGTAAGATACAATCTAAATCAAATCCCTTATGAATACACAGTGGAAGTGAGGAACAGGTTTAAGGATTTAGATTTGCTGGACAGAATGCCTGAAGAACTATGGATGGAGGCTTGCAAAATTATACAGGAGGCAGCAACGAAAACCATCCCAATGAAAAGGAAATGCAAGAAAGCAAAATGGCTGTCCAATGAGGCCTTACAAATAGCGGGGGAGAGAAGGCAAGCAAAATGCGAGGGAGATAGAGAAAGATACAGGAAACTGAATGCAGATTTCCAAAAAATAGCAAGGAGAGATAAGAAGGCCTTCTTAAACGAGCAATGCAAAGAAATAGAGGAAAACAACAGAATGGGAAGAACCAGAGATCTGTTCAAGAAAATTGGAGATATGAAAGGAACATTTCGTTCAAAGATTACCATAATAAAGGACAAAAGTGGTAAGGACCTAACAGAAGCAGAAGACATCAAGAAGAGGTGGCAAGAATACACAGAGGAATTATACCAGAAAGAAATGGATGTCTCGTATACCCCAGGTAGTGTGGTTGCTGACCTTGAGCCAGACATCCTGGAGAGTGAAGTCAAATGGGCCTTAGAAAGCACTGCAAATAACAAGGCCAGTGGAAGTGATGGTATTCCAGCTGAACTATTTAAAATTTTAAAAGATGATGCTGTTAAGGTGCTACACTCAATATGCCAGCAAGTTTGGAAAACTCAGCAGTGGCCAGAGGATTGGAGAAGATCAGTCTACATCCCAATCCCAAAGAAGGGCAGTGCCAAAGAATGCTCCAACTACCGCACAATTGCACTCATTTCACACGCTAGCAAGGTTATGCTTAAAATTCTACAAGGCAGGCTCAAGCAGTATGTGGACCGAGAACTCCCAGAAGTGCAAGCTGGATTTAGAAGAGGCAGAGGAACCAGAGACCAAATTGCGAGTGCCTGATCACCTCATCTGTCTCCTGAGAAATCTCTATGTGGGACAAGAAGCTACAGTTAGAACTGGGTATGGAACAACTGATTGGTTCCAAATTGGGAAAGGAGTACGGCAAGGCTGTATATTGTCTCCCTGCTTATTTAACTTATATGCAGAATTCATCATGCGAAAGGCTGGGCTGAATGAATCCCTAGCTGGAATTAAGATTGCTGGAAGAAATATCAACAACCTCAGATATGCAGATGACACAACCTTGATGGCAGAAAGTGAGGAGGAATTAAAGAACCTTTTATTGAGGGTAAAAGAGGAGAGCGCAAAATATGGTCTGAAGCTCAACATAAAAAACCCCGAAGATCATGGCCACTGGTCCCATCACCTCCTTGCAAATAGAAGGAGAAGAAATGGAGGCAGTGAGAGATTTTACTTTCTTGGGCTCCATGATCACTGCAGCTGGTGACAGCAGCCACGAAATTAAGAGACGCCTGCTTCTTGGGAGGAAAACAATGACAAACCTAGACAGCATCTTAAAAAGTACGGACATCACCTTGCCAACAAAGGTCTGTATAGTAAAAGCTATGGTTTTCCCAGTAGTGATGTATGGAAGTGAGAGCTGGACCATAAAGAAGGCTGATCGCTGAAGAATTGATGCTTTTGAATTATGGTGCTGGAGGAGACTCTTGAGAGTCCCATGGACTGCAAGAAGAACAAACCGATCCATTCTTAAGGAAATCAGCCCTGAGTGCTCACTGGAAGGACAGATCGTGAAGCTGAGGCTCCAATACTTTGGCCACCTCATGAGAAGAGAAGACTCTCTGGAAAAGACCCTGATGTTGGGAAAGATGGAGGGCACAAGGAGAAGGGGACGAAAGAGGACGAGATGGTTGGATAGTGTCTTCGAAGCTACAAACATGAGTCTGACCAAACTGCGGGAGGCAGTGGAAGACAGAAGTGCCTGGCGTGCTCTGGTCCATGGGGTCACGAAGAGTCGGACATGACTAAATGACTAAACAACAACAACAACAACAACAACATGTGTCCCCGTGAAAGTGTGAGCACACCTACAGATCTGGGAGCAATCTCTTGTGACCCACAGTCTGTGCTTGCCCAGTCAACTCTTGGCAATAGTCTTACTGTCTCAGTTGGGTTCTCAGAAGGGCATTTATATAACTGTCCTTTACTTTTAATATTATCATTTGGTGCAAAGGGCTCTTCAATGCAGTTTTTCATTAAAAAGGTCAAACAATGAAACACAACATCAAAACATGCAAGTCATCTATTAAAATTGTGAAACCAATATCACAACCAATAAAAGCAACAGCAGGAATCTTAAAATACAGCAGTAAGAAGTAACAGCACTCTCAATAACCCAACCATATAAAACAGCAGGTGAAACGGACTAAAAATGGTTAAGGATGAATTCTAACTATGTCTACTTCTAAGTTCCATTCAATTCAATGGGTCTTACTCTCACATAAGTGGGGTTAGGGTTGCTGCTGACCATATATTGATCTGAAGGAAGGTTATGCTGCTGAAACTAAGCAGATGTGGCCCAGTAAGTGTCACCTTGGAATTTCATGTAAGCAGCTGGATCTGTGTGTGTGCTTTACATCCCAGTGATTTCAGTGGGATAATCATCCAGCAAATTCTTAAATCTCTGCATTTGAAACCGCTGGATCATGCTCTTAAAAGTCTCCGAGGTCCTTTGAAAGGACATGTCTTTTTGCAGCAGCCTATATACCATGCCTAAGTGTCAGATCCAGAAGGAAAATTGTTGCAACACTTTCAATTGGAGCCTCTGGGGAATACAGGTGAACTAACAACTTTCATGCCACACTAAAACCCTCAATAAAGTAAGTTATAGCAGATTAATTGATACTAGGCAGTGGTAAAAGGTGTTTATTGCAGAGTGGATGTTTACATTATGGTTTATTATGGCCTTTGAAAAAGCACTGGGCAAAGAGAGTAGAGCGACTGCCCTAAATGGCATAGGCTAGAGGGTCCTACCTCTTGTGTATAAATTAGGCTGAACCTTCCATAATGATATAAAACAAATATCTGAATAATAAGGCTTGCAGCCCACCCACCAGAAATCATCTCCCGTACAGCACATTGGGGAAATGGGATTTTGCACCTTGGGCTTCAACCGCAGCATCAAAAAAAGCCAATGAGCTCGTTAGCTACTATGGTTACCAGCTTCTCAAATGCAGGTAGGGATGGAATTTTCTGAAAACCCACATGAAAGCTTATCCACATAGTTTCACACCCCCCCAATCCCTTTCTCTTCCTTGAGCTCAATGAGGTGTTTGTTTGTTTGACCAGTTCTGCTAAAGATAGGAATACTTCTCAATGCCTTTTCTGCGGTGGCTCCCCTTTCGTGGGTTGCTCTCCCCAAGGACGCTCACCTGGCACCTTCATTACATGTCTTTAGGCGCCTGGTGAAAACTTTTTTCTTCTAACAGGCATTAGGCTGATTAACATTCTAGGGCTCTTAAAATGTGTTTGTGGGAGTGCGGGGTATCTGTTTGCTTTTGCTTTTTATTATATATTTTGTAATCTGATTTTGTATTTTTCTGTTGCAAACTGCCCTGGGACCTTCAGGTGAAGGGCGGTATACAAAGTTAACTAATAAAATCATAATAAAAATATCATATTTATATGCATTGACACTATAAAGTTTTCTCAAGCAGCCAACACATAAACAGATATAACAATGCATCTAGCTGTATTCAAATATGTATGTTTTTACTACTTTAAAGAATTTGCTGAAAATATATAGTACCACTCAGGGCATAAAAATGTAAGAACTTAAGAGCCCGCTGGATCAGGCCCATGACCCTGTTGGTTTCTGCTCTCTTCACTGTGCAGCAGAAGTGCTTGTCACAAGACAATGTTTACATTCCACAGTCAGAGCACTGTTGGGTTTTCCCACGGGAATGGGAAGCTGGATGTGACGTTACACTGGTTTCCTGTTTTTTCACTGTTCTCTCGGTGTTCGTTATTCCGAGGAGAAGGACGGTTTTGCTTCTCTGCTCCCGCAGAGGCAAGATGCATGTTTGTAATTTCTCAACAATGAACTGAAAATAAAGCAACTTTAAGCATGTGGCACGTACTGTTCATCATTCCGTTGTGCAAAGGAATCTGCAATCACAACATTTTGGTTATGGGCCCAGAAAGACGTAAATCAAACTGAGGAATGCCGGCAGAGGTACAGAGAAACGGATCGCGTTATCTGCTCTGCGCGTCGAGTTTGATTGATGAAGGTATGTGCTCATGCTGCCCGGAGCAGCCTGGCAGCCTGCCAGTTTCTAATTTATGGTTTTATGGCTGGACTTTGAACTTTTAAAGCCGTTTTGCCGCGATTCAGGCAATGGCTGGGGAAAGCGAAAGTACTTTTACAAGTGCTTTTGGAAGCTGCAACTGTGACGCAGCTCAATTAAAGCAGCAATGATGGCTGATGCAAAGCTGGTTGATGCTTTTGGGATTCCTGAGCTCAATAAGAAAAATTACACGGAGTGGGTACTTTATGCAGAGGCAATTCTGCGGAAAGAAGGTCTGTTTAATGTTATTACAGACAACCCCCCAGCTCCAATTACAGCTGAATGGACTGCTAAGGATTCCAAAGCAAGGGGAACACTTACGTTGATAGTATCCCCAGAGGAGCTCTGTCTGTTGCGTGGAAAGACCACAGCCAGAGAAATTTGGAACTCATTAAGAGAAGCGCACTTGAGGACAGAAGCAGGTTCCTCAATGTACTACTATGCCAAGCTGCATGGTATGGCTCTTGCTGAAGGTGGAGATGTGCGTAAACATCTGATGGAGATGCAGAATCTGAGACATGAGCTGCAACAGAGAGGACTCAACTTTCCAGAGGCTGTGTATTCCTTCATGATACTACATTCTTTGGGTCCAAGTTGGGAGTCCGTTGCCACTCAGATTGCTGTTCAACCAACTGCTCAGCTCACAGTAGCCTATGTTACTGCCGTGATCCAGAATGAAGCAGATCGCCGGGGTGCTAGCTGCATGGGTAAGGGGGAGTCTTCACAGACGTCATCCCAGAGTGCAGTGGAACCACCAGAGGGCGCCAAAGCTTTGAAGGCAGTGAAATGCTACTCGTGTGGACGTCTAGGCCATATGAAGAGGGAATGCAGATATCCCAAGGCCAAGACAGAGCAGCGCAGCGGAAGTTCATCGCATGGAAAAGGCCAAAGCAAAGGCAAAGGTCCGGTGTCCAGGACAACGCAGCACAAGGCAATGGTCTCACGTTTCACTCCAAAGGTTGCAAAGGTCCAGAAGACGTCTAGATCTTTCTTCGTTGTTGATTCAGCAGCTACCCACCACATGTGCAACGACAAGAGACTGTTCGTGTCTTTTACACCGCAGGAAGGTGCGATTCACCAGGCGGATGACCACACGATCCCCAGTCAAGGCTACGGAACTGTTGTTCTTCACAGTTTGGACTTAGAGATACATGATGTACTGTATGTTCCAGATGCCACACACAATCTTCTCAGCGTGATGCAGCTGAATGAACGGAACATTGACGTTTCCTTCAAGAACAAGAAATGCACCATCACAAAGAAAGACGATTATGTATTGCATGCTGAATGTGTTGATCGTTTGTTTGTTTTGTATTATGATGATGTTGTGCAGAATGAGACTTGTTGCATAGCAGGTTCTAACAAATGTTTGCATGCAGGATGTATTCATGATTTTCACAGGAAATTTGGTCATTTGCATTTTGAGGCAGTATCTAAAATGCCTACCTTGGTTGAAGGTATGACTATTAAACCCTGCAGGTACCACATGAAGTGCAAGGCATGCGCAGCAAACAAGGTGAAAATGGCTGCGAAAGGTAAGGTGTCTAGTAGGCAAGCTACAGAACCATACCAGATTGTTCATGCTGATTTAGTTGGTCCACTATCGCCCTCTTTGGGTGCAAATAGGTTCTTCATGGTTCTCATTGATGCATTTTCCAGGTATATTTATGTGTACAATCTCAAGCAGAAATCAGAGGCTTTTCCAAGGTTCAAGGAATTCTGTGCTTGGTTGGAAAATGTGCATGGTAAGAAGATAAAAATTCTTTTCACAGATCGCGGGGGAGAATTCACTTCTCAGCAGTTTGAAGCCTTTCTGACTGAGAAAGGAATTCAACACGATTTGTCCAGTCCTCGCTCGCCATGGCAGAATGGACTTTGCGAAAGGGCAAATCAAACATTGCTTCAAGGGAGTTATTGGGCTGAAGCTCTCTCGTGTTTTATTTACAGTTACAATCGCAGGTTATCTTCAGCGATTGGTTGTACCCCCTATGAGAAGATGTTTGGCAAGAAACCATACATCAAACACATGAAAATTTTTGGTTCTGATATGTGGATTCATTCACCACAAAGCTCCAAGTTAGGCAAACGTGGATTGCATGGTATCTTTCTAGGTTATCAGAAAGGTTCTTACAGAATAATGATGACTGACTCTAAGACAATTAAGCTCACAAGAAGTGTTGAGTACAATGCCAAGTGGGGGGAGAACGTGGGAATTTTCCAATGTTATCCTGATGACAGTGATGAGACTGAGGATAAGCAACAACAACCCACATCCACTGATGAAGGTTCTGATTCTGAGTCTGAAACTGAATCGGGTGATTCAGAGGATTTCAAGAGTGCGAAAGCCTCTATGCGACCCTCTGAAAGCTCTGATCAGGAATTGGAAGAACCATTGTTCACAATAGGTCACTTTTCTCCTAAGAAGGAAGAGGAGAGTGTTGAAGACCAAAGGCTGATTCGCAGGTCACAAAGAGCCACAAAAGGCAGACCTCCAAAGAGATTTGCTGATGAATTTGCTAAGACAGCAGTAGCAGCTGTTAAAAGCTCCAAGAAGGTATTTGAACCTTCAAGTTTCCAAGAAATCCAGGATTTGGATTCTAAGGAAGCTGAGCCATGGTTAAACGCTATGAAGGCTGAGCTTGATTCCTTAGAAAGGAACAAAACTTGGGAGCTAGTTCCAGTAGTTCCAGGAATGAAACTGCTTGGAAGCAAATGGGTCTTCAAAGCGAAGACTGATCAAAATGGCAAGATAGTCAGACACAAAGCCAGATTGGTAGCCAGAGGTTTTGCACAGGTACCAGGTGAAGACTATCACGAGACCTACTCACCCACGGTGAGATATGAGAGCATTAGGCTTATGCTCAAGCTAGCTGCAGAGGAGAATCTACACATTAGTCACCACGATGTAAATACAGCATTTTTGTACGGATCTCTAGGTGAATCACTTTATATGCTTCCACCTGATGGCGTACAGGTAAAACAAGGATTTGTTTGTGCTCTAAAGAAGTCCCTTTATGGTCTCAAACAAAGTGCACGGTGTTGGCACACAAAACTCACTGAAGCATTGTTTTCTCTAGGTTTTCAGCAAGGGAAAGCTGATCCATGTGTGTTTGTCAAAGAGGAGGGGCAAAAGAAACTGTATTGTTTGTTTTATGTTGATGATATTTTATTCTTTTGGAAAGATGTCACAATGTACAATAATGCCCTAGCTCAACTGAAAGAGCACTTTGACATGAAAGATCTTGGTGAGGTAAACAACTACCTATCTCTGGAAATAGAGAAAGATCAAAGTGGTAACATTCTAGTACACCAGTCACGGAAAATTGCTGATGTGTTAAGCAAACTAAACCTGATGGATGCTAACCCTGTAGACACACCGATGACAACCGGTTATCAGGTAGAAGACACTGAAGAAGCATTTTCTGACACTACACTGTACAGGAGTGTGCTAGGCAAGCTAAACTTCATTGCCAGATGTTCAAGACCTGATATTGCTGTTAGCTGTAATTTGCTAAGCAGACAAGTCAACAATCCTACTGTTAAGGATTGGAAAGCTCTGAAACGCATAGCACGCTATTTGAAAGGCACTATGCATTACAGACTGAGATTTAACAATCAGAAGTCTGGTGGTCTTGAGATTTTTGCAGATGCAAGTTTTGGAAGTGACACAACAGACAGGAAAAGTACATCTGGAGTTTGCTACATGTACAATCAGGGTCTATTTGATTGGTCATGCAAGAAGCAAACAACAATTAGCTTAAGTACTTGTGAAGCTGAACTGAATGCACTGTCTTATTCACTTAAGGATTGTGAATGGTTGTTACAATTGTGCAAAGACATGAAAATTCCTGTCAAATGTCCAATCCAGGTTTACCAGGACAATAAAGCATGTTTGGCTTTGCTGAATTCGGAAGGTTGTAAGCAAAGCACGAAGCACTTGCAATTGAAGTTGCAACATGCTAGGGAACATATTCAGAAGGGACTCGTAACGGTGTCCTATATGCCAGGTAATGAAATTCCTGCTGATGTATTGTCCAAGATTGTGTCAAGGGATCAACACTGTACCTATGTACAGAAGTTGGGTTTGTACTGATATTGTACGAACACGCTGCCCAGTGATGTTCACGGAAAGGGGGAGGATGTTGGTTTCTGCTCTCTTCACTGTGCAGCAGAAGTGCTTGTCACAAGACAATGTTTACATTCCACAGTCAGAGCACTGTTGGGTTTTCCCACGGGAATGGGAAGCTGGATGTGACGTTACACTGGTTTCCTGTTTTTTCACTGTTCTCTCGGTGTTCGTTATTCCGAGGAGAAGGACGGTTTTGCTTCTCTGCTCCCGCAGAGGCAAGATGCATGTTTGTAATTTCTCAACAATGAACTGAAAATAAAGCAACTTTAAGCATGTGGCACGTACTGTTCATCATTCCGTTGTGCAAAGGAATCTGCAATCACAACAGACCCATCAAGTCTGGCATCTTGTTCTCATGGTGGCCAACCAGAGGCCTATGGGAAACCTGCAAGCAAGATTTGAACACAAAACACTCCTGTGGCTTCTAGCAAAGAGCTGCCGCAGCTGTATTTGAGCGCCTAAACCCCGCCACGAGCCTCCCTTCGATTGGTTGGTGGCAGCAGTGACGGCAAGCAAGGGCCGGAACGCCCCCTGCAAAACGCGGAAACGGCTCCCGATCACAACTCCTCCCCTCTGGGAGGAGCAGAGGCTTTCAGAAACATTGCTACTTCCAACTTACAGTGGCAGAGCGTAGCCATCATGACTAGTGGTCATCAATGACCTTCTCCTTCTTGAATCTGTCTAATGCTCTTTTAAAGCCATCCAAGATGGTGGCCCTCACTGCCTCCTTGGGGGACAAGTGCCATTGTTTAACTATGTGCTGCATGAAAAAGTCCTCCTATCTGTCGTGATAACTCCCTGATACATATATGTATTGTTTGCATATTATTAGCTGGACTGGTCAGAATCGCCCAATTCCATGTATAAATACATTGAAAACAGATTCCTCCTCTGCCCCTACTAACAGCATTTTTGATGTTCAGAAGTTGCTATTTATCTCTCGGTTGTTGAGTAGTGATTTTGAGGTCCCGAAAAAGTCACAAAAGGGAGACCAAGAGAGTTTCTGCTCACCCTACCTGCTACCTGCTTCTCTTGCTGGCAAAACGGTTCAGGGATTGGAAAGTTTCTTGGTGCTGCCAAGTTCACTGCATTTCTTTATGGATATATGCTTTATGTATGTACAAAAAAAGTTTTCCTGCTTGGCACCATGATTTCATTAGCTGGACTCTCGTTGGGAACAGCTACTGAGAAAGGGGATTCAAAGCTCTTCTGCAATAAAGTAAATTATATGTGTGTAATAACATTGTGGAGGAATATTATGATTCATGCAGCTTTTCAAAGCTGTTGCTGTTCTTTACGTTCTAGAAGTGCTTTGAAGCCCTCCAACTGGTAAAGCTTTTTCTCAGTGGGGTCATTTTTTAACATATTTAAAAATCCCTTCTGTTGCCATCAGTTGATACAGCTGCAAAGCTAAAGGGAACAATGGCAAAGATCCTGCAAAGATTTAAACAGCTGCTCAGCTTTATGTGCTTTGCGAATAGCCTGTTGGAAAGGATATAAATCAAGCAAGCACCTGTATATATTTTTGCATGCTTAAGGGCAACGGGAGTGCTAGTTAAAGAAATACTAGACTTTTACTGGCTACAGTAAAAGTCTGTTATGTTTAACGCCTCCATCATCCACAGACGTCCTGTTCTGCAGCTATAATTTTGAAATCATCCTTCTCTCACACAGCTTGTGTGCTGGCTACCACCACCAGAACATGTAAATCTGAATTTCCAGTTTAAAGAAATAGCTGCAGTACAGGTGCTGCCCCAGCAGAAAAGTTGTCCAGTGTCCATCCCAGAGTTTACTGTGTATTTGCAGCTGTTTGCATTCACATTTACTTTGTGTGGTCCACATGATATTACCCCCAAACAGCACAATCTGAGTGCCCTCTCTTAAAACCTGGGTTTTCCTGATAGTGGGGATAATAAGATAAGATGGGAGAAATTGGGCTCCAAACTGTCCCACTTGGGTCACAGGTGATTTAGAACCACAGAATTGTAGAGTTGGCAGGGACCACTAGGATCCTAATCCAACCCATGCAATGCAGGAATCTTTTGCCCAATGTGGCGCTCGAACCCACAACACTGAGATTAAGAGTCTCATGCTCTACCGACTGAGCTACCCTGTTTTGGAGTTCTGGGGTAAGTGGATCCATCATCGCTTTCTGCCACTCCCCTTTCTATGCCCACTACTTCCTCAAGGCTTTCCTTTCTGGCTGTGATCGTGAACTAATTCTGGTTTGCTCCTGAACTGAGCCCCCCCCCCCTTTCGAGCCCACAGATTTGCACATGCAACTTTGCAATGGTTTTGCACATGTTTTGGGGTGGATCTAAATTAATTAATTATTATGTGCTCACAGCTACCTGCCCTCATGCCTATTGTGTGGTGTAGTGGTGTAGTGGTTAAGAGCAGTAGTCACGTAATCTGGGAAACCGGGTTCGTGTCTCCGCTCCTCCACATGCAGCTGCTGGGTGACCTTGGGCCAGTCACACTTCTGTGAAGTCTCTCAGCCCCACTCACCTCACAGAGTGTTTGTTGTGGGGGAGGAAGGGAAAGGAGAATGTTAGCCGCTTTGAGACTCCTGAAGGGGAGTGAAAGGCGGGATATCAAATCCAAACTCTTCTTCTTGTTGTTATTTAACAGATATAGTAGAACAATCAGATTAGAAGGCAGCAACAAACACAAAAGAGAAAGCCTACTGGTATGAACAGGAAGGATCGGAGTTGCTCCTCATTTACAAATTCAAAAACCTGCAGGTGTGGACTGCTACTTCCTAATCTGAATTGGGGGGGGGGGGCAGGGGGTGGATTAGCAGTTAAATAATGCTCAAATGTGGACAATCCTTAAGCAAAGCACTTTTGTCTCCTGCATCCATGGGACTCTTCCTAGCAGTAAATGTTGGGGACAAATGGAAATGGATGCATTGGGATCACCCTCTAATTTTGCAGAAGTAATTCAAGCTGTGGGAACAAGGAAGACTCTCCCTCATTGACATGGTTTGAACTCAAGTCGTGGCTTGATCTGCAAAATTAGATACTTCCCTTTCAACTTGGTCCCAAGGTAGACATGTCATGCACCTGACAGTACTGATAATAGTGCCTTGCTTTCAGTCACCTTCCTGTGACATCACATGGGGCCTCCACTAGGTCTAAGGCAGGCATAGGCAAACTCTGCCCTCCAGATGTTTTGACACTACAACTCCCATCATCCCTGACCACTGGTCCTGTTAGCTAGGGATGATGGGAGTTGTAGTTCCAAAACATCTGGAGGGCCGAGTTTGCCTATGCCTGGTCTAAGGTTTGGGGCTTCAAATCTCAGGGTCAGGGATGCTCCTGACCTGGCAACCCTAATCCTGTCTCTAATACAAATAGGTATAAATGCATGTGCATGGACACTAAGTGTGCCATTTCACACTATACGGGTGATAGAAGAATTAGGACATGTGCCTGGCATGCAGAAGGCTGAAGGCTGAATCCCCAGCATCTCCTATTCAAAGTGTCATGTAGCAAGGAGTGCAAAAGACCTTGGAAAGCCACTACCAATTAGAGCTGACAATACGAAGTTGATGTTCCAGCAAAGTAAAATCTTGTATTATTATTTATTGGTGGTTTTTTTAAAAAAAAATGTTTTGTTTTTTTTATTTAATTTAAAAACAGTTTTGAACTGCAGACTCAGTTAGTGCAAAGTAAAGAGAAATCATGCCAATTTGCTTATAATATACAGACCACAGAATTGGGAATCCTGCAGCTCGGGTATTTTTACTTTGCTTTAGTGCAAAGAATGGACAGGGTGGTGGTGCTAAGGCTGTGATACTGGAATGATCAAAAGCAAAAATGGGCAGCGGAGCGGCTCCTCTTTTGTTTTGGTAAGTGTGCAACGTTGGCATGCATAGAGGAGAAAAGCACTGGGTGCTGAGATTCCTTCCTCAAACGCAGCTGTAAAAGAGAACCAGACCTGGCTCCTTTTACAGCCGGGCACCTGACATGGGTTAAGGGTGAGCAAGCAGAGTCAGGAGGAGTGGGGGGAGTGTTGGGAATGGCTCCACTCATCAAAGCCCCATCTCTGATTCCTCAAGTTCCTCCCCCCCCCCAGCATAAAGGAAATTATGAAGGAGCCTTTTCTTGTGGGGCAGGGACTGGCTGGGTCGTATGCATGCCCTGGGATGTTTGAACGATGGAACGCACCGTGCAGAAAAAAGCCCTGGGCTTGCTCAAGGCCTAATCCTTTTCGAAAGGCATCACGGCTGGAAAAGCTCCCATTCCCTCCCAAGTCTCCACCACCCTCCCAGAAATTAAAATCAAGACGGATTTTAATTTACTCAATGCAGATACAGGGGAAGGCCCTCCCCACCCATCCTCAGGGGGGAAACATGCTGCGTGAACAAGGAAGCCCCAGCTGTTTCCTCCTCAAATTCTCTTTGCAGGCTGGAAGTGAAAGAAGCATGAGGAGGCCTGTTGTTTTTTTGAGTGAGACTTTCCAAGGGAAACCACACTGAAGGACGTGCAGATGAAAATGTCATGCATAACACCTGGTGCCTGTGCAGCAGCAGTTTGAAGGGTGCATGTGTCTGCCTCGCTCAGTTAGGGTCCCCATCCCTGCAGAGAAAGCTCTCATCCCTTCAAAGGGGCACCATGCAGATGGCCAAGAGGCTAAACCAATGCTTTTGTTATTTTCATGGGCTATAGCTCAACTATTCTCACTAGCTTCTTTGCACATCTGTCACTAAGGATACAAGAATCATAGAATTGTTGAGCTGGAAGGGACCATGAGGGTCATCTAATCCAGGCATCGGCAAACTCGTACCTCCAGATGTTTTGGGACTACAACTCCCATCATCCCTACCACTGGCCCTGTTAGCTAGGGATGATGGGAGTTGTAGTCCCAAAACATCTGGAGGGCCGAGTTTGCCTGTGCCTGATCTAGTCCAAAGCCCTGCAATGCAGCAATCCTTTGCCCAACATGGGGCTCCAACCAACAATGCTGAGATTAAGAAGAAGAAGAGTGTGGACTTGATATCCCGCTTTATCACTACCCGAAGGAGTCTCAAAGCAGCTAACATTCTCCTTTCCCTTCCTCCCCCACAACAAACACTCTGTGAGGTGAGTGGGGCTGAGAGACTTCAGAGAAGTGTGACTAGTCCAAGGTCACCCAGCAGCTGCATGTGGAGGAGTGGAGACGCGAACCCGGTTCCCCAGATTATGAGTCTACCGCTCTTAACCATTACACCACACTGGCTCTCTAAGTGTCTTATGCTTTACTGACTGAGCTATCTTAGCCTTAGGGCACTGATTTCTATTCTGACCAATGTTCACCACATGCAGCACTGTTTCTGTTCCACTGCAATTCAGCTTCCAACAGAAACAACATTATTCATCTGTTATGGCAGAATTCTACATCTTTAATTGTGTTATTGTTACGTTGTTTCATCGTAGCATTCATTTCAATGCAAATGAAACACACTACAAAGAGGAGGAAATAATCAATTGCACATCAATTGCAGATGGAAAACAACCATCACTGCAAATACCAATTGTATTCATTGAATCACAGAGCTGGAAGGAACCTCAAAGGTCATCTAGTCCAGCCTACTGCAATGCAGGAATCACAGCTCAACCGATTTTGCTGAATTGATTTCCATTCTGGAAATGGGACAAATAAGTGAACACCAACAGTTCCTGTTCCTGTCTCCTTTTTCGTCGGATTTCTCCAACGACTAAATATGGCACCCACAACAGGAACTGAACACCTGAATAGGACCAAGATAGCTTAGATTAGGGGTGGTAAGACTTGAGGCTTCTGCAATTTCCCTTGCGGTTTCTTTGATTTAACTAGAACAGTGCTTGGTGCAAAAGACAAAATTAGAATTGAGGAACCCCAAGCCCAAGAATTCATGCTGAGTACCAAGACTGAACTGAGTTAACTTTTGGTGACCGCCACACTTTCAGCAGTATAATTAAAAAGGGAGGGAGTAATTTGGGTGTTGCTAAGATAGAATCAGAAATATTTGCTGATTTCCTGAAAATCGCCTAGAGATCTATTACCAGTAGATCCAGATCTACCTTCTACTCTCACCCACTGTCAACTAGAAAGGAGAAAGCCCCTATTTATTATTTAGTGGAGAAGGAAGTCTAGCTTCAGTGCCAAAAACAGAAAAAGTAACAATATGTATATGCAATGGGGGAATCTAAAGCATAGAGGGCCAGAGAAGTTGTGCTCCCCTTGGATTTCCATCCCTCTCCTCTCCCTGGTTTTTGTCAAGTAATGCCAGAACTATTATTAGTACACAAATATATTCCTGCCTATAGACAGGCTTTTTATTCCCTGCCCTGATTAATACCTACTCAGGAGTGCACCTGACAATGAAAGAAATGAACCACTCCCTAGATCTAAGCCAGGAAACCCTGAATCTCAGAATAATAATAAAAATAAAACTGTTTAAAACAGAAAAAAAATGTTTTTGTTACAAACTAGCTGGAGGGAACTGGGCATTACACTATGTTTCCTTGAATTAAATTGAAGGGTTGTGCCTTAATTTTTTAAAAAATCAATTAAGTGTAACTGGAGCTGTCACTCAGCTAGAATATTTTAGTTGATCAATTGCCTACCTTTCAGATGATGGATTATTTCATTAATGGGTTAAATTTAAATCAAACTGTATTATACCCAAATAGGCATAATATTTGAGATCCTGAATGAAGTGTCAAAAGCATTTATAATTCAACAGCAATCAAATGATACCATTCATTGTTAGAAGGAAAATTCACTTAAAGATTTTATTTTTCATGCCCAACTTCAATAACGGACCAAAAAACAACATCAAAAAATGGCTTAGGAAATTAAGGTTGTGTCCTTAATTCACAGCTGAACCAATTAAAATCGGGACTGATAAATTAGTTGATTCAACTACTTAATTCAAACCACTTAATAAACCAGTTAAAGCTGGCAGACGTAATTATAATCAAAGCAGAGAACACAATTCACTGGAATGCTAACCTTGTAACACATTCATTCATTCAGAGCATTTTTACCACACTCTTCAGAAAGAAAAGCTCTCAACCATGACTTATGAATTGATGAAGATAATAAGAGTCCCGGCCCTCAGGCTTACAATGTTTTTTTTAAAAGACCTGACACAAAAGGGAAAAGGGAAGAGGAGGGAAGAGGAATGCAAGCAAAACCAGGCACCAGTTCTGAATGTTATGAGAAATGTGGTTGACCTGTAAAAGGGTAAAAGAGTATTGGGAAATAATTTAAAACAAACTGGGGGAAAAGTTTAAAAGCACCTTTCCAAAAAAAAACCACAAAAAACCAGAGTCCTTTTTGCTGAGGATAATTCAGATGAAAATTCCCAGGTGTCAAAAAAAGGTTATTTATGTATGCCACTATGGCGGCCCATGTTTGTTTCAAAAAATGGAAAATGAGCGTGATCCCGACCAAAGAAGAATGGCAACTTAAACTGATGAAATATGTGCAGCTTGTAGAAATAATGCATAGAATAAAAGAACAAGAAGAATATTCATTTAAAGAAATTGGAAAATGTTTACTGAATATATGGGGGGAAATTGTGTACACTTAAAAACATTGGCAGCATTAAGATAAATTCAGCAGTATAAATAAGTTTTGATGGAAGTAATAATGGAATACTGAATGGTTTAGTTTATATAAAATGTATGCAGGGATTTATGCTATGTAAAATGAACCATGGAAAGAGAAGAATATTTTAAGGTTGTATAAATGAATATTCTAAATTGTAAAAAAGAAAATCTAATAAAAATTATATAAAAAAAGAAAAAGAAATGAGATGGTGCAGCAAGATACAGTGGTACTGGAGTTACAGAAGCTTCAGGTTACAGACTCCGCTAACCCAGAAATAGTACCTCGAGTTAAGAACTTTGCTTCAGGGTGAGAACAGAAATTGTGCAGTGGCAGCAGGACGCCCCATTAGCTAAAGTGGTGCTTCAGGTTACGAACAGTTTCAGGTTAAGAACGGACCTCCAGAATGAATTAAGTTCTTAACCCGAGGTACCACTGTACTTGAACTGACATACAGTAGCTATAATGGCGTTGTGAAGAAGAAGAAGAAGAAGAAGAAGAAGAAGAAGAGGAGGAGGAGGAGGAGATGCTAATGTCCAATACCAGGAAAGAAGGTCTACCAAGGTTATGGGTTGAGCACAATGCTTTATGGAAGTGAGACATGAGCAACTTACAACCGTCAAAAGCGACGCCTCAATGCCTTCCACATGCACTGTGTCAGGAAGATTTGGCAGACACAGCAGAACAGAGTCTCAAACAAAGATTTGCTCTCCCAAGCCCACTTCTGTTTCCACAGAATGGAAGATGGCAGGGTCCCCAAGGACATGCTCTACAGAGAGTTGGCTTGAGGCACCAGACAGACCAGCTCTGCGTTATAAAGATGTCTGCAAACATGACATGAAGGCTAGCAACATCAACCCTGCCATGTGGGAATCCCTTGTAGACGACTGCAGTGCCTGGAGATAGACAAGTCCAGTTGTACATCCACACCAGAGGAGGAATGACCGCTGGGAGGAGCACAGAGAGAAGAAACGCCCTGGTGCATCTGCAGCAGCACCACCAGACGCCTTCATCTGCCTCGGCTGCAGCAAAACATGTCTCTCCCCTATTGGTCTCTACAGCCACAGCAGGCATCATAATCTTCCAACAGTTTGATTTCACCCCAAAGGTGCACTCCTCCATTGTCTCCCGAGGCAGACGGATGCCAACAAAAATCCCAGTGTAAAAGATCACTTCCCAAAACTTATAAATCAAGCTATTTGAATGCAGGAATTCCAACATGTGCCCAGGACTGATCCTAGCAACAACTTCTCCATTCACCTGGGTGAGGAGGAGGAGATCCACCCGAATGGGGTGTCTGGCTGCACAAAGCAGCTACTATACCAGGGTGGTGTCCAACAAGTTGTGTGCCATTCAGAAACAGCCATTAACATCAGAACAAAGTAATAATTAAAATTACCAGTAGATCAAAAGGTTTTAAACAGTTGCATGTAGGCATAAAAAAATCTCCATGAGATGTCTGAAAGTCAAAAGGGAGGATGATTATTGGCTAGAAGAGTGTTCAACAGCATTGAGATGGTGGCACTAAATGCCCAGCTTCTAGTTAAGGCTGATTGGGCCTTTGCAATATGGAGGACAACCAGCAGCACTTGTGGATCAATCTGGGATATAAGACCCCAGGCAGTCCGTAAGGTATCCTGGACACAAGTTGTTCAGGGCTTTGTATATCCACACAAGAGCCTTCAACCAGTGAGAGCCAGTGTGGTGTAGTGGCTAAGAGCGGTAGACTCCTAATCTGGGGAACCGGGTTCGCGTCTCCGCTCCTCCACATGCAGCTGCTGGGTGACCTTGGGCCAGTCACACTTCTCTGAAGTCTCTCAGCCTCACTCACCTCACAGAGTGTTTGTTGTGGGGGAGGAAGGGAAAGGAGAATGTTAGCCACTTTGAGACTCCTTAAAGGGAGTTAAAGGCAGGATATCAAATCCAAACTCCTCTTCTTCAACCAAGCCCCATGCCAATTTATGACCCAATGAGACCATTGCAGTCCAGCAAATGTATTGTGGCTTGTGACTTATGAGTAAACAACAAAAACAACAACAGGAACGAATAAATGATAAATGATTTTGGAGTACTGAAGGGAAGACTGCAGGCCAGTGGAAAAGCACAGGCTAACCTTCCTTTCCAAGCCAGGGCCTCACCTGGGATAGAGGCATTAACATGACAAAAGGTGTTGATGGCTCATCTGAGGGCCTGGGCAAACAGAGGTTGCCATGGTGATGGGGTATGAGTTCGCAATGACAGGAAAATAGAGTCTTTAGAGCAAGGTGTGCTGGGAAGAAGAAGAAGAAGAGAAGAAAAAAGGCTGTGATCTGACTTGGGTTGGCTGGCTAAATATGCCATCAACTCCATGTCTAGTCCCTCTCAGAATGACCATGCTATAAGATCTGGACTCCCTCCACACAGACTGAAGGTTCAAACAGGCGAATAAACCATACAGTGGTACCTCAGGTTACATATGCTTCAGGTTACAGACTCTGCTAACCCAGAAATAGTGCTTCAGGTTAATAACTTTGCTTCAGGGTGTGAACAGAAATCTTGCTCCGGCGGTGTGGCAGCAGCAGGAGGCCCCATTAGCTAAAGTGGTGCTTCAGGTTAAGAACAGTTTCAGGTTAAGTACGGACCTCCGGAACGAATTAAGTACTTAATCCGAGATACTGCTGCATTTCTTAAAACTATGACAGTCTCCGCCGTGTCTCAATTCTCCAAAGGAACACAGAACCTGGGTAAGTGCCTGGAACCCCCTGGAATCACCTGGCCGAGAGTGCAGATGGCACCCAACACTTGTAACACTATTATTTCACCCTCCCATGCAAGGCAGAAAACATATGACATTTATCAGCCCCTTGGCAAGCTAGTACATTTTGTGGCTAGTGGGCTCTGTTCAACGTCCAGAGACCCACACGTTGTGGAGGCTTATTCTACCCTGCATTTTTACTTGCCCGAGCAGGAAGCAGCTCATGGGATCAAGTCCTTCCTCTTTTTTTTCTTTTAAAAGGGAACATCTCATTCTAGTACTAATTTTGAAAGAGTCTCTTTTGATGTTCTTTTTAGGCAAGATCTTTGATGTGACCAGTTTAAACGTCTTTAACTAGTAATTTACATACCAAGGTATAAACCAATTGCACCTTGAGAGAGACAGATTATAGGGAGAGGGACTGGTAATTATACCTTTCTTCTTTTAACTGCACATGTCTGCTGCTTATTGATAGTGCCGGAGGGGGGCGGGAACAGGGAGAGGGGCTGCTAAGTTCAAAGCCAGCCTTGGATATGCTTGTTCTCTCCATGTCTTTAGCCTTCCTGCCGGCTGGATACTTTTGAATTGTAAGTGAAACCAGGGCGGGGGAGGAATCCACACAAGTCTGGGTAAATAATACACAGGTGTGGCTTGCAGGCACGCCCTTCCATCCTCTTGAACCGGTGTTAAATGTTTTATAGGTTGTCTTATGCTGTGACTCATTCTATGCATGAACGGCAGTGGTCTACTGTTTGATGGAACCACTCCAAAAGCTGGAAATAAGACATTTTAGCCTGTGTAACGACTATTCATTCATATATATATATATATATATATATATATATATATATATATATATGCAGGTTTTGGTGTCTTCGGGTGTCTTCCCGTGTAAGAGTTGGGGTGTCTGGGCGACGTTTCGACGAGGTCTCACTCGTCATCTTCAGGCTGGTGCTTTCGGCTTCTTGTTACTGGAACAGAGCAGGGTCTTAGTGTTTGAGTTCCTATAAATACTGTTGAGGGGGTGTGGTGTATAGCCTCCAACGTTCTGGGCAGAGAGGAAGTTCCTAGATTAGTGTGCCTTTTCTTCTTTTGTTCCTTAATTACTTGAGGGATATCTTGAGTGATTTCATGAGTGATATTCTGAATACCACTTAGGTGGGTCATTAAGTGTGGATTAGTTGCTAAAGCTTTCGTGTCTTGACCTCTTGAGCTTGTGAAGAGTTTTTCGAAGATGGCTGTGCTGCATTTAGTTGTGCTCTGGCTTGGCTTCGTGTATAGGGGCGAGCTGTGGTTTTGTGCCCTGTGCCAGCCAGATCTGTGTAGGGATTGCAGGGGGGTGCAGCATCCGGAGGTGCCACTATAGTTTGGCTACTGGATGGAGTTTGTAATTTATCTGTGGAGAGGGTCTGGGTTTGGGTCTGGTGTGGTTGATTGGTGACGGCGTTCTGTGTGCCTCTGGTTCTGGTGTCGGTTTTTGTGGGGAGGGCTAATTTCCAGATGTCTGGCAGGCGGGACGTGTCGTCACGCTTGTTCATGTTGTGAGGGTGTTTCTCTATCTCGATGGCTTCCATGATTATTCTCTTGTGGTGATGTTCCATGTTAAAGAGCAATTTGGAATCTGCAAAATTAATTTCGTGTCCTGTTTCTTTCATGTGTTGGAAAAGAGAGGAAGTTTTTTCTTCTTTTTTGACGGCATTCTTGTGTTCTGCGATACGTGCATTTATTCGTCTGTTTGTTTGTCCAATGTACGTGGCTGGGCAGACTTTGCAGGGTATTTCATAGACCCCTTGGTTTTCCAACTGGATTTTGTCTTTGGGGTTTCTGAGGATATTGGCTATTTTTTGGTTGGTGCAGAAGGCTGTTTTGATATTGTGTTTATGGAGGATTTTGCTAATTTTATCTGTAGTGCCCTTGATATAAGGAAGGAGGGCCATGCCATTGTTTTCTTCTGTGTCTTGGTTTTTGGGGGGTGTTTCTTTTTGGATTAGCTTGGTAACCCTGTTTTGCTGGTATCCATTGGCGATTAACACATTAGAGAGATTTTGTAACTCAGTTGTCAAGTGGTCTTTGTCAGCCAGGCGTTTGGTTCTGGAGATGAGAGTCTTGGCTACGGAGTTTATTTGTGCAGGGTGGTGGTGTGATTGTGCATGTAAGTAGCGGTTGGTGTGTGTTTTTTTCCGGTAGATAGTGTGTCCTAGGGAGCCATCAGGTTTTTTGTAGATTAGGACGTCAAGGAAGGGGAGTTGGTTGTTGTCTTCTATTTCCATAGTGAATTGTATTTTGGGGTGTAGGCTGTTGAGATGTGTGAGGAAGCTATCTAGTTTTTCTTTCCCGTGTGGCCAAATTACAAAGGTGTCGTCAACATATCTGAGCCAAAGTTTGGGTTTGTGTTCTGACTTATCTAAAGCATTGGTTTCAAAGTGTTCCATGTACAAATTTGCGATGACCGGTGAGAGGGGTGATCCCATAGGTGCTCCTTCTATCTGTTTGTATCTTTGTCCATTATGGATGAAGTACGTGTTGGTTAGGCAGTGGTTGGTCAGGTCCAGGATGTATTCGGGGGGATTGTATTTGTTTTGAATGGCTGTCAGGGCTTCATTAATGGGCACTTGAGTGAAGAGAGATACAACATCGAAGCTTACAAGTAGGTCATCGGGATGTAGGTTTTGCTTCTTTATTGTTTCTATGAACTGGAAGGAGTTAGTAACGTGTGAAGCGATGGATTCTGCATAGGGCTGAAGTTGCTTAGCGAGAAATTTAGCGAGATTTTGTAGAGGTGAGCCTATGGAGCTGACTATTGGTCTGAGTGGTGTTCCTTCTTTGTGTATCTTGGGGAGACCGTAGAGTTTGGGGCATCTGGATGATTTTTCTCTGGGGATGATTCTTAGCTGGATTTCTTCACTGATAGGAGAGGCTTTTATTTTGGATTTGGTGGTTTTTTCCAGATAGGTGGTGGGATCTGTTTTTATAGGTTGGTAGGTAGGGTCTTGGAGTAGATTTGATAGTTTTGCTTGGTAGTCCGATGTGTTCATCACAACAGTGGCATTGCCTTTGTCTGCTGGGAGAATGATTATGTTGTTGTCTTTCCTCAGGTTGGTGAGTGCTTTCTGTTCTTCTTTGTGTAAATTGCTTCTGGGTGGTTTGCTGGAGCAGAGGATGTTGGTGACTTCAAGTCTGATTTTATTGGCTTCATCTGGGTCGATTTTGGTTAGGCTAGCTTCGACTCCGCATATGATGTTTTCCGTGGGGATGCGTCTCGGGGCGACTGCAAAGTTGAAACCTTTGGAGAGTACTTTGGTTTCAGTTGGGGTGAGGATCCTGTCTGATATGTTATGTACTGTTTGTTTCATGGGTTGTTGTGGAGGGTGGCTGGGCTTCTGGCGTTTCTCTAGTTTGTAGAGTTTGTTGGTGTGTCTGTCTGTCTTATGTGAGGTCTCAGTTTCAGCTCTCCAGACGGCTAGTTGTTTGCATTTGTCCCAGAGTGCAGGGTGGATTTTGTTACAGAGTTTGAGGTGAAGAGTGAGCAGATCTTTGTTGGTTTGGTTTAGTAGGTATCTTTTCTTATGTATTTCGTTTCTGATTAGGGATAGTTCAGTTCGTTTCAGGATCCTTTCGGTAGCTGGGGTTTTAGAGTGGAATTTAAGTTGGAAGCATGTGGGAGTTAAGTTGTTGTCTCGGCAGTTGCGTAGGAACAGGAGATCACATAAGATGGTGGCTCTTCGGATTTCTAGTTTCTCGTAGGTTCTTGTCAGCTGGAAGGTTTCCTCCCCGTAGAGGTGAGATATTTGCTTTTGTAGATTTTCACGGGTACAGGAATGCAGGTTTTGGTGTCTTCGGGTGTCTTCCCGTGTAAGAGTTGGGGTGTCTGGGCGACGTTTCGACGAGGTCTCACTCGTCATCTTCAGGCTGGTGCTTTCGGCTTCTTGTTACTGGAACAGAGCAGGGTCTTAGTGTTTGAGTTCCTATAAATACTGTTGAGGGGGTGTGGTGTATAGCCTCCAACGTTCTGGGCAGAGAGGAAGTTCCTAGATTAGTGTGCCTTTTCTTCTTTTGTTCCTTAATTACTTGAGGGATATCTTGAGTGATTTCATGAGTGATATTCTGAATACCACTTAGGTGGGTCATTAAGTGTGGATTAGTTGCTAAAGCTTTCGTGTCTTGACCTCTTGAGCTTGTGAAGAGTTTTTCGAAGATGGCTGTGCTGCATTTAGTTGTGCTCTGGCTTGGCTTCGTGTATAGGGGCGAGCTGTGGTTTTGTGCCCTGTGCCAGCCAGATCTGTGTAGGGATTGCAGGGGGGTGCAGCATCCGGAGGTGCCACTATAGTTTGGCTACTGGATGGAGTTTGTAATTTATCTGTGGAGAGGGTCTGGGTTTGGGTCTGGTGTGGTTGATTGGTGACGGCGTTCTGTGTGCCTCTGGTTCTGGTGTCGGTTTTTGTGGGGAGGGCTAATTTCCAGATGTCTGGCAGGCGGGACGTGTCGTCACGCTTGTTCATGTTGTGAGGGTGTTTCTCTATCTCGATGGCTTCCATGATTATTCTCTTGTGGTGATGTTCCATGTTAAAGAGCAATTTGGAATCTGCAAAATTAATTTCGTGTCCTGTTTCTTTCATGTGTTGGAAAAGAGAGGAAGTTTTTTCTTCTTTTTTGACGGCATTCTTGTGTTCTGCGATACGTGCATTTATTCGTCTGTTTGTTTGTCCAATGTACGTGGCTGGGCAGACTTTGCAGGGTATTTCATAGACCCCTTGGTTTTCCAACTGGATTTTGTCTTTGGGGTTTCTGAGGATATTGGCTATTTTTTGGTTGGTGCAGAAGGCTGTTTTGATATTGTGTTTATGGAGGATTTTGCTAATTTTATCTGTAGTGCCCTTGATATAAGGAAGGAGGGCCATGCCATTGTTTTCTTCTGTGTCTTGGTTTTTGGGGGTGTTTCTTTTTGGATTAGCTTGGTAACCCTGTTTTGCTGGTATCCATTGGCGATTAACACATTAGAGAGATTTTGTAACTCAGTTGTCAAGTGGTCTTTGTCAGCCAGGCGTTTGGTTCTGGAGATGAGAGTCTTGGCTACGGAGTTTATTTGTGCAGGGTGGTGGTGTGATTGTGCATGTAAGTAGCGGTTGGTGTGTGTTTTTTTCCGGTAGATAGTGTGTCCTAGGGAGCCATCAGGTTTTTTGTAGATTAGGACGTCAAGGAAGGGGAGTTGGTTGTTGTCTTCTATTTCCATAGTGAATTGTATTTAAGTAATTAAGGAACAAAAGAAGAAAAGGCACACTAATCTAGGAACTTCCTCTCTGCCCAGAACGTTGGAGGCTATACACCACACCCCCTCAACAGTATTTATAGGAACTCAAACACTAAGACCCTGCTCTGTTCCAGTAACAAGAAGCCGAAAGCACCAGCCTGAAGATGACGAGTGAGACCTCGTCGAAACGTCGCCCAGACACCCCAACTCTTACACGGGAAGACACCCGAAGACACCAAAACCTGCATTCCTGTACCCGTGAAAATCTACAAAAGCAAATATCTCACCTCTACGGGGAGGAAACCTTCCAGCTGACAAGAACCTACGAGAAACTAGAAATCCGAAGAGCCACCATCTTATGTGATCTCCTGTTCCTACGCAACTGCCGAGACAACAACTTAACTCCCACATGCTTCCAACTTAAATTCCACTCTAAAACCCCAGCTACCGAAAGGATCCTGAAACGAACTGAACTATCCCTAATCAGAAACGAAATACATAAGAAAAGATACCTACTAAACCAAACCAACAAAGATCTGCTCACTCTTCACCTCAAACTCTGTAACAAAATCCACCCTGCACTCTGGGACAAATGCAAACAACTAGCCGTCTGGAGAGCTGAAACTGAGACCTCACATAAGACAGACAGACACACCAACAAACTCTACAAACTAGAGAAACGCCAGAAGCCCAGCCACCCTCCACAACAACCCATGAAACAAACAGTACATAACATATCAGACAGGATCCTCACCCCAACTGAAACCAAAGTACTCTCCAAAGGTTTCAACTTTGCAGTCGCCCCGAGACGCATCCCCACGGAAAACATCATATGCGGAGTCAAAGCTAGCCTAACCAAAATCGACCCAGATGAAGCCAATAAAATCAGACTTGAAGTCACCAACATCCTCTGCTCCAGCAAACCACCCAGAAGCAATTTACACAAAGAAGAACAGAAAGCACTCACCAACCTGAGGAAAGACAACAACATAATCATTCTCCCAGCAGACAAAGGCAATGCCACTGTTGTGATGAACACATCGGACTACCAAGCAAAACTATCAAATCTACTCCAAGACCCTACCTACCAACCTATAAAAACAGATCCCACCACCTATCTGGAAAAAACCACCAAATCCAAAATAAAAGCCTCTCCTATCAGTGAAGAAATCCAGCTAAGAATCATCCCCAGAGAAAAATCATCCAGATGCCCCAAACTCTACGGTCTCCCCAAGATACACAAAGAAGGAACACCACTCAGACCAATAGTCAGCTCCATAGGCTCACCTCTACAAAATCTCGCTAAATTTCTCGCTAAGCAACTTCAGCCCTATGCAGAATCCATCGCTTCACACGTTACTAACTCCTTCCAGTTCATAGAAACAATAAAGAAGCAAAACCTACATCCCGATGACCTACTTGTAAGCTTCGATGTTGTATCTCTCTTCACTCAAGTGCCCATTAATGAAGCCCTGACAGCCATTCAAAACAAATACAATCCCCCCGAATACATCCTGGACCTGACCAACCACTGCCTAACCAACACATACTTCATCCATAATGGACAAAGATACAAACAGATAGAAGGAGCACCTATGGGATCACCCCTCTCACCGGTCATCGCAAATTTGTACATGGAACACTTTGAAACCAATGCTTTAGATAAGTCAGAACACAAACCCAAACTTTGGCTCAGATATGTTGACGACACCTTTGTAATTTGGCCACACGGGAAAGAAAAACTAGATAGCTTCCTCACACATCTCAACAGCCTACACCCCAAAATACAATTCACTATGGAAATAGAAGACAACAACCAACTCCCCTTCCTTGACGTCCTAATCTACAAAAAACCTGATGGCTCCCTAGGACACACTATCTACCGGAAAAAAACACACACCAACCGCTACTTACATGCACAATCACACCACCACCCTGCACAAATAAACTCCGTAGCCAAGACTCTCATCTCCAGAACCAAACGCCTGGCTGACAAAGACCACTTGACAACTGAGTTACAAAATCTCTCTAATGTGTTAATCGCCAATGGATACCAGCAAAACAGGGTTACCAAGCTAATCCAAAAAGAAACACCCCCAAAAACCAAGACACAGAAGAAAACAATGGCATGGCCCTCCTTCCTTATATCAAGGGCACTACAGATAAAATTAGCAAAATCCTCCATAAACACAATATCAAAACAGCCTTCTGCACCAACCAAAAAATAGCCAATATCCTCAGAAACCCCAAAGACAAAATCCAGTTGGAAAACCAAGGGGTCTATGAAATACCCTGCAAAGTCTGCCCAGCCACGTACATTGGACAAACAAACAGACGAATAAATGCACGTATCGCAGAACACAAGAATGCCGTCAAAAAAGAAGAAAAAACTTCCTCTCTTTTCCAACACATGAAAGAAACAGGACACGAAATTAATTTTGCAGATTCCAAATTGCTCTTTAACATGGAACATCACCACAAGAGAATAATCATGGAAGCCATCGAGATAGAGAAACACCCTCACAACATGAACAAGCGTGACGACACGTCCCGCCTGCCAGACATCTGGAAATTAGCCCTCCCCACAAAAACCGACACCAGAACCAGAGGCACACAGAACGCCGTCACCAATCAACCACACCAGACCCAAACCCAGACCCTCTCCACAGATAAATTACAAACTCCATCCAGTAGCCAAACTATAGTGGCACCTCCGGATGCTGCACCCCCCTGCAATCCCTACACAGATCTGGCTGGCACAGGGCACAAAACCACAGCTCGCCCCTATACACGAAGCCAAGCCAGAGCACAACTAAATGCAGCACAGCCATCTTCGAAAAACTCTTCACAAGCTCAAGAGGTCAAGACACGAAAGCTTTAGCAACTAATCCACACTTAATGACCCACCTAAGTGGTATTCAGAATATCACTCATGAAATCACTCAAGATATCCCTCAAGTAATTAAGGAACAAAAGAAGAAAAGGCACACTAATCTAGGAACTTCCTCTCTGCCCAGAACGTTGGAGGCTATACACCACACCCCCTCAACAGTATTTATAGGAACTCAAACACTAAGACCCTGCTCTGTTCCAGTAACAAGAAGCCGAAAGCACCAGCCTGAAGATGACGAGTGAGACCTCGTCGAAACGTCGCCCAGACACCCCAACTCTTACACGGGAAGACACCCGAAGACACCAAAACCTGCATTCCTGTACCCGTGAAAATCTACAAAAGCATATATATATATATATATATATATATATATATATATATATATATATATGAATATATATATGGAAGCCATCGAGATAGAGAAACACCCTCACAACATGAACAAGCGTGACGACACGTCCCGCCTGCCAGACATCTGGAAATTAGCCCTCCCCACAAAAACCGACACCAGAACCAGAGGCACACAGAACGCCGTCACCAATCAACCACACCAGACCCAAACCCAGACCCTCTCCACAGACATATTACAGACTCCATCCAGTAGCCAAACTATAGTGGCACCTCCGGATGCTGCACCCCCCTGCAATCCCTACACAGATCTGGCTGGCACAAGGCACAAAACCACAGCTCGCCCCTATACACGAAGCCAAGCCAGAGCACAACTAAATGCAGCACAGCCATCTTCTCAGAAAAACTCTTCACAAGCTCAAGAGGTCAAGACACAAAAGCTTTAGCAACTAATCTACACTTAATGACCCACCCAGTGGTATTCAGAATATCACTCATGAAATCACTCAAGATATCCCTCAAGTAATTAAGGAACAAAAGAAGAAAAGGCACACTAATCTAGGAACTTCCTCTCTGCCCAGAACGTTGGAGGCTATACACCACACCCCTCAACAGTATTTATAGAAACTCAAACACCAGACTCTGCTCTGTTCCAGTAACAAGAAGCCGAAAGCACCAGCCTGAAGATGACGAGTGAGACCTCGTCGAAACGTCGCACAGACACCCCGACTCTTACACGGGAAGACACCCGAAGACACCAAAACCTGCATTCCTGTACCCGTGAAAATCTACGAAAGCAAATATATATATATATATATATATATATATATATATATATATATATATATATATATAAAACATGCTTTCCCTCAAAGAATTCCGTGTGGTTTATACTTCACAAGAGTTACAATTTCCATAAACTCTTCACAAACAATACAGAGCTTGGGGAATAAATAATGTCTGTATGTAAAGTAGCCGTTTGAAAAGGCGTTTTCTTAATGTGAAGAGAAGATCCTTCCACTTTTTACTTTGGTGGACTGCAACTCCCATCACATCCTGTGCCTTAAATACAGAGATTGGGGAACAAAGTGTGTCTGTTTCTGTTGAAAGCAGAGACTGGGGAAGTTAACCTGCTTTGTGTCGGTGTCCCTGCTCACCATTTGTGGCACATTGCTCCCCACTTCTACCTAAGTGCTTTATATGCTAGACAAGTAACGCTGCACACAGAGCTTTTCTTCCCCCAGCCAGAAAACTCAGTTCTGGCACCTCTCAGGTGGGCGCCAATGCCATTCTAAGAGAACAAGGGAGGCCTTCCATAGTGAGTTCCAGCTCCCCTTTTTCTAGAAAAATAACACTGGCTGTACAGGTGACCTTTTCTATGTTGATGTCAATGTTCTTATGAACTCCTAAATGTGGTTTTTTTTCCCTGAAGAAGCAAGGTTATCTTGTGGCACCTTAAAGAGTAAGAAAGTGTAAAGCAGTTTAAGTGTTGGTGTGTGTGGAGTCTGAAAGGGCAGAAAGGTCAGAAGGAAATTAAGTGGAGACAGTACAGGACTCTCAATTGCATCATTAACACCGGCTGTTTGCAACAGCAGCTCACAACGAGCATAGCAACACCCCCTTCAGCTCAGATTCCTATCTTAATTTTCAACCGGCGGCATATTTGAAGGCAACCTTGGATAGGGAAGTTTTGTTTTGGTGGATGAACCTCACAGAGCATATTACTAGCTCCTTCTTGCACAATATTGTTACGAAAGCCTGCTCCTCTCTGCACCGAGCGGTGGGTGGCAAGAACCCATGGGGTCCCAGGCACACACACATGGGGTCTGTGTCACTTTGGAGAACAGAAGACATGGCGGAGACTGTCATGCTTTAAGAAATACAGTTTATTCACCTGTTTCACCTTCAGTCTGCATGGAGGGAGTCTAGAACTTAAGGCATAGTCATTCCCAGAGGTAGCAGGGTAAGCTGCCTGTTGCCAGCCTTCCCCAAGATGGATCCCACCCCTTCTTCCTGTTTCTTCCTACCAGGAAACCCTTTTTCTGTTCCCTCAAAGGCACAGCCCATCACCTCTCAAACCTTTCAAACCCCGTCTCTGTACACACCTCAGAGCAGGTGTGGGGAGTTTTCTTGCATTGGCAACAACCCACAATGGCCTCTCAATGGCCCCAGCTTGGCCAGTTTAGCCAGGAATTCTTCTTCCGCTTATATCTCTCCCTTCCCACCCCTAATAATCACAATCCTAGAATTTATTAATTTCTAGGGTTTACCCTAAATCTATAACTATATAACTATACACTGGTTCCTTGGTTCTCGAACTCAATCCATTCTGGAAGTTTGTTTGACTTCCAAAACGTTCGAAAACCAAGGCACGGCTTCCGGTTGGCTCCGGAAAGAATGCCGACAGCCGAAACGGGCGTTCAGCTTCCAAAAAACGTTCGCATACCGGAACACTTACTTCCAGGTTTGTGGCGTTTCGGAGCCGATTTGTTCATAAACTAAGCCCTCCAGGAACCAAGGTACCACTGTATAACTCTCTCTCTCTCTCTCTCTCTCTCTCTCTCTCTCTCTGTGTGTGTGTATGAAAGATGTAAAGTTAATAGAAAGCCCTCACATCCGTATCCTGGAGGGGAAAGGGGAAACCCTCTTGTGGCCACTGTCATCTTGGTTAGTCAATTCTTCCAGTGCTAGTGATCTGCTACCCTCTTGAGACCCTCCGACGGAGGCCAGTTCCCTTTGGATTCCCACAGGGGTGAAACGTTCAGTCTCTTCAAAGCGATGGCCTCAGGCAAGAGCTCAGGTCACTACTTGTCCCCTCTCCAGCTATCAGAAGAACCCCAGGAATTCCCCCCAAGAGGGATTCCAGGGCCAAAGGTCTCCTGCTTGACTTGCCCCCATGCAAAAGGCATCCATATAACCCACCCGAGAGCAGACGTCACATAATCCAGCTTTCATGAAGTTGCTCAACACACAATGATTGTCTTTGCCCTTGTCAGTAAATTAATTAAATCTGTCAGGCAGCTCAGCAGTACTTGCAGAGGGGTTTCTCTACTTGTGAATCAAAAACATCTCAAGATATATCGGAGAGATACGGCTAAGATTCTGTTGATATTATGCAGCATTTCAGAGGAAAAGTTTGAAAAATTGTATTCAAATAAGCGTGTTAAGGGCAGAAGAAGATAGGAAGAGAGATTGTGAAGGCTTGCAGATGTCTTTTAGATGTCTCCCTCATATCCTTCAATTTATGACATTTATATTCTGATGTTACATCTTTAAAAGGAGCAAATGTTCACCTAATATGTTTGGAATGTACGACAGAGCTATTAAAATGTGGGGTATGTGAGAGGTTCAGGCAAACAAGGACAACCTTCTGGAGGTAAGCAAGAATGAATGAATGAATGAATGAAATAAATAATAATAATAATAATAATAATAATAATAATAATAATAATAATATTTATACATCACCCATCTGGCTGAGTTTCCCCAGCCACTCTTGGCAGCTCCCAATTGAGTGTTAAAAACAATACAGCATTAAATATTTAAAACTTCCCTAAACAGGGCTGCCTTAAAAATAAGACAGCTGCTTATTTCCTTGACATCTGATGGGAGGGCGTTCCACAGGGCGGGTGCCACTACCGAGAAGGCCCTCTGTCTGGTTCCCTGTAACCTCCCTTCTCGCAATGTATACCCATATAGATTATTAAGAATATTATTATTTTATTTCCATTAGTGGTCATATTAATAATTACAATGTATTGTTGTTATTGTTGTTTGTTCATCACGATACAGAGAAAAGTCTTTAGGTAATTTATGGGGGGGGGAGATATAACGCAAATACAAAAGAGAGTAAAAGCACAACAAAACATAAACATACTAAAAGCAATCCTACCCTTTTAAAGTTATTTTTTTTTAAAAAAAAGAAGACACCAAAGCAGTAGCTGACACTCTCTGTTTATATTTTCAGTTTTAAATGAGTCCTTTTCAATGAAGGCTGCCTCTCTCTCACCTGCTGATTGATGGCTAAAGGCTGGTGAAACAAGGATAACAGGTTACACCTGCAGCTAATCCAAGAAAAAACCCAACTTCCTTTGGAGTTAGCTGCAGTTCTTAAGTGTGGCATGACGCACTTCCAATTGTGGAATTACTCACTTAAAAGGGTGGGAGCAAAGTTGGGCATTCTGGGGGCCTTGAGGGGGGGGGAATGACCTTCCCATAAAGGTTTTATAATAGTGTTATGCCACATTTTGATCTCAAAGACTACACAAGTAAAGGGATTCTTCCTACTCTTCAGCAAGCTGTCCTGGAGGGGCGGAGAGGAGATCTTCTCCTACCTCTTTGCCTGAACCCTGAAGTGTTTATCACTCCGGCAAGGGAAGAAAGAGAAGGCATTACTGCGCAAAAGCCACCACTAGCACCTGTCCTTCCACTCTCAATGCTCTTGAACAGGAGTGAGCAAGCAAGTGATCTATGCCACTTGCTCCTTCGCCATTAATTTTGGTGGGAAGGTGTGCAGTGCAGTCGCTGGCCTTCTGGAATATGAGTGATCGGCATCCCTTGCGCAGGGGTGGCTGGGCACAAAGTCAATCAACATGCAATGTGTGTTACTGCATGTTGGGTAATTTTATGCTTCAACCTTGGAGATAAATTGCTCCTATTCAATGGCAATGGTGGCTGCAGCAGCACAACAACATATGCCTTCCTGTGCATATATCTAGTCTGGGAGAAGGGCAGCGAGTAAGTAGCGAGGCAGGAAAATGCTGCTGCCCCAAATTTGGCACCATGGGCAACTTCTGTATTTGTGCTTCCATAAATATGTACAGTGGTACCTCGGGTTAAGAACTTAATTCGTTCCGGAGGTCTGTTCTTAACCTGAAACTGTTCTTAACCTGAAGCACCACTTTAGCTAATGGGGCCTCCTGCCACTGCCGCCGCACAATTTCTGTTCTCATCCTGAAGTAAAGTTCTTAACCTGAGGTACTATTTCTGGGTTAGCGGAGTCTGTAACCTGAAGTGTCTGTAACCTGCAGCGTCTGTAACCCGAGGTACCACTGTATCTGTGTGCACTCATTGCAGAGGGTCTCTGTATGCCTGCAGAGAGCTTGGCAGGGGCAAACCTGCCCCTTGCGATATTTCCACAAGCAGTAAGTCCCAAAACAAGGCGTTCTAGCGCAGGTTGCCGGATGGTCATGCATCTGCTGGAGCCAAAGCTTCTTTCATTCACACAAGAAGCCCATCAACTATATTAAGGCTGGAGCTTACATAGCTAATTTGTGCCCATTGGTTTCAACAGGAGCGGATTTCAGAATGCAAAGATCTGCTCCCGGGAAACAAGCCAGCAGGGATTTAGAGTGGCGGATCATCCATCACTTCACTCCCTCCTCACTTTATTATGAGTTCGCCCTATAGATAGTGCAACGAAGAGTGAAAAACGGATACTTAAACGTGCAAAGGGCAATATATCTCTCCTATGGGGAGATGTTGGGCTCCAGAGGCATGTGGAACATATGCAACTCTTGCAGAGCAGAATAATACTGTGGCCTGCCACCCCAATCGCTGAGCGGCTGAAGGAGCCAGGCAAGTTTCTTGGTGAGTAAATGGCCCTAAGTATGTTAAACTTTTGCAAAGAGGCAGGAGTCATGACACTTTGCAAAGGCTTTACATTCTTCATTTGCCTTTTGGGGGCAAGGGAGAATTATTTAACATCCCCCAAGGGTGCCAACTTGAATAAAATATTGGGGGGTGGCAGGTAAGCCCTTCCCTGCATAATGGATCACAAGATGCGATCACTCACGGACGCTATTTGAGTGGCAATGCCCATGAACTTTGGGGACTTCCAGCCCCCTCAAATAATCTATGGGGCCTTGGCCCCTAGGAGGTGGCTCCTATGAAATCCACTCACATAATTGGGGTGTATAATAGGGGAGGGGTAGTGCCTCTGGTAGGGGACGTCATGCTCCTTCTAGGGTAGTTTTCCCACCATTGGCCACCACCCTGCACTGAGCTCTCACCGGTGGCTCCTAGAAGCTGTTAGCATGTGACTTCGACCACATTCTGGGAAACGGCTTTGACTGGCTGGCTGAACCAGGCGAGGGGAGCTGATGGGTCTCAAGCCATTAGTGAGTTAGGGACTTCTCCTATATGCAAAGACAGGCTCTAGCGGGTTGAGTGGATGAGACCGCTAGTGGGTCCAACGGTCAAGAAGGTGGCTTCTGCACATGTTGTAGAGGGAAGTCAGAGGCAGATGGGGCTCTTCAACCTGGGAAGGTAGCCCATCCAGGACAAGGAAAACTCTGACCCTAACCTCTGCTGCCTTGTGGGATATCTTTGGGAGAAGAAAAGGCTAAGGAATAAACCCTACACAAATCCAGAGTGGAGTCCCTAAGATGGTTGGATGGTGCCTTATACAACTTCTGGCGACTTCTTCAGCCAAGCTGGTGCCAAACGTATTGCTCTGCTTTCCTTTGGACCACATCAGTGATGTGTCAACCAGGAGGACAAGGTGAACATGCTGCTGAGACATCCAGGTCTTTTGCTGCTTCTGGGCCCTGGGAATAACCTATGAAGGGGCCCTTTGTGTGGAAAGCACAAACTATTGGTAATATGCTTTGTCACTTTGAAAACTCCCAACTGTTTAGCCTGGCAAAGAGCCCCTCTTCCTACGCCAGTAATGGTGCATTAGCTTCTAAGAAAAGGGCCAAATGAGCAGCCAATTAAAGCTCTTAGCGCCAACAAAGGTTAAATCAACAACAGAGAGCAACACAGTTTGACTGAAGTGTTATGAAAGGCATAATGAAAGCTAGAAGGAGACTCCGAGCCCTGCTCTCTCCATTTCTAATATTCACCATCCAAAAGGGACATACGATCAAAACGGAATCTATTTTAATAGCATGAATAAACATTCTGTAACTGGCACAGGAACAGACAGGAAGTGGCATCAGACCCTATTTTCCAGGGACAATCTTGGATTTACAGAAGCCATCCTGGTTTCTGGTTTGATCCCGTAATGTCCCGCTTTTCCTTAGACTGTCCCTATTTTCATCAGAGAAATGTTGAAGGGTATTAATTCTCAGTCGGAGAATGCTCCCTCAATATTGCTCAAACTGATTGGCAGCAGCTCCTACATTTGTGGTTTTTGCTTACTAGCAACGGAGGGGAGCGTGGGGACTTGCATTCTCCGCCCAGGGAAGCAAGAAGTTCGGTGACACATTACAGTGAGGGGAAAACAGCTAGGGAGCTTGCAAGGTGGGAGTGTGGTGTGGCAAAAGCCCCTAGGGCAGCGGTTCTCAACCTGTGGGTCCCCAGATGTTGTTGGACTACAACTCCCATCATCCCTGACCACTGGTCATGCTGGCTAGGAATGTTGGGAGTTGTAGTCCAACCCACAGGTTGAGAAACACTGCCCTAGGGCAAGACAGAAGGGTTTGGAGAGCCAGCATTGGCCTCAATTCCATTAGCCATGATACCTTCACTACCACCAATATTAAAAGTTTTATTTATTTATTATTTATTGCATTTATATACCACCTTTTTCTTCCAAGGAGCTCAAGGTGGTGGACATGGTTCCCTCCCCTCCCCATTTAATCCTCGTAACAACCCTGTGAGGTTAGGTTAGGCTAAAGGATGGTGACTGGCCCAAGGTCACCCAATGAAATTCATGGCTGAGTGGGGATTCAAACCCTGGTTTCCCATGTCCTAGTCCAACACTCTAACCATTACACCACACTGGCTTAATGCAACCAGCTGTGGCAATAAGCAGCAAGAGGTCTCTTAAAAACCTGCCCAGGTTGGCCTGTAGCATTCTTGGCACACCAAGCTGAGCAGAAAATGTGCAGCAACTTTACAGAAAACGATAGGATAATCTGTATTGTGGCTTGCCCCAACAGGTAACACAGAGAAGGTGTTTATTAGAATACTGTACTGGTTTTCACACTGTGTTCCAGGTTCCTTCATCAGTGGAAAGATCAGTAATGGTAGAACGGCTTTACTGAAAGGCAGCTTGCCCAGCGACAACAAACTCCCTCTGAAATGCACAAGGCTGGGTGCCTTCTAAGGACACACTCAGTTCATATAAAAAAATTCCTTCCAGTAGCACCTTAAAGACCAACTAAGTTAGTTCTTGGTATGAGCTTTCGTGTGCAAGCACACTTCTTCAGATACACTGAAACAGAAGTTGCCAGATCCTTCTATATAGTGAGAAGGTGGGGAGGGGTATTACTCAGAAGGGTGGTGGGAATGGGAGATAGGCAGATAGCTGAGATGAGCCTGTTGACGACTCTTAATGACTGTAATAGGTCTTACAGGAAAAGGCAAGGGGTGAAAAGGTGAGAAATGGCTTAGTCATGTATAATGGCATAAGAATCCAATGTTTTTGTTCAAACCAGGTCTCTCCATGGTTTTAAGTTTGGTAATGAGTTGCAATTCAGCAGCTTCTCTTTCCAGTCTATTTCTGAAATTCCTTTGTTCATGTTAAGGTGACAGCAAAAATCCAAGGACAGGAGTGGGCAGATGTCAAGCTTGCAGCACCCCTATCTTGTCTTTTTACTTGACCCCCAAAATCTTCCAGCCAGAGTAAGGTGCAAAATACAGAAAGAGGAGGACATGCAATACGGAATTAACAAAAAGGGTGCCTTTTTGTATTCAATACCAGAACTAGGGCTAAAGGAGAAATTCAATTTAGTTGACATTTAAAGTTGAAGCTAGCAAATCTGCACGTTCCAAAAGCAACACATGAACACAGCCATCTTTCAAAATTTGTGCTTCTTTAAATTTTGCAATGCAGTTCCCCAGCCAAGCAGCGTGTAGGAAAAGTGTGTACACCGGGGTAAAGTATGCATTAAAAAATCACAGAGAACATGCAAAAATGCATTATATTAGGGAAAATAATATTTGCATATAGTTTGGTAATATTAGCATTAAGATGCTAATGGATTTTCATGTGGAATTTTAAAAAAATATTGCAAAGTGATGTGGAAATGTGGAAAACTAAACATAAGATGGCAAAATGAGAGAAATCCAAATTCACCCACCCCTAATCAGAACTGACTTCACAGCTTCTCATTTCTTCGTTTTAACAATCTAGTTTAGGATTAGATGGGAGCCTTACTATCGTTTCTTTTGTTGTTGCTGTTTTTTCCTCACACAATCATGAATCAGAAACCCTTGCTGATTGCCCAGAATCTACCACTAGATCTCACCCTACCTCCTTTCCATCCTGTCTCAGAGCTCTTTGCAATATTCAAAGTTTCCTCAGCAGATTTCCACGGGGTTTCTTGGTACCAAAGTCATGGTAGTAAAAGGTTCTCTAGAGCTAGAAAAAGATGAAAGCCATGGAGTCAGTCTGCTACCTCAGTAATCTGCTGCTAGTAGCCAATGCAGAGCCCAAGAGAAGTTCACAATAAGGGCAAGCCAGTTATATTCACCAGCAGTTCCCAGCAGTTGCTAGTTAGAAGCAGATGTCTCCCAGAAAGGATGCTGAACACATGGCTATCAGAGTCCAGTTCACAGATGGAAATGTACCCTATTTCAGATGTTTCCCTACCTTATTGTAACTGTGTGGAGAAGAACGACAGAGCCCCACCAGCCCCACAGATTTCTCTCTCTCTCTCTCTCTCTCTCTCTCTCTCTCTCTCTCTCTCTCCTCTCCTCTCCTCTCCACTCCCCACCTGCACCCACAATTTAGGGAAATGCTGGTAAAGGGAAGGCTGCAGTATATGTAGGTTTAGAACAACCTCATTTCTGCTTGACATGTTTTGAGCAGTGCTGTTCCCCAGGGGCAATAGTAAGTTTTTGGTTTTCAATCAAGGGAAAGTCCACCATCCTCAAGTCAACATTTTCAAGAACTATTTTTCAACACACTGGAGGTTTATCTTTTTTGTTTTGTTTTGTTAAACAGTGGTGCTTCTCTGTCTCTCCCCTGGTTAAGAAAAAAAAAATATTACTCCAGAACATTCTACAGTATTCTAGAAGGCAGGCCACAAAAGCAGTAAACTGAACCAACAGAACGAAACATCGAATCACATCTGTATGATATACTTAAGATGTATTATTTACCTTGGCAGCAGGCAGCTGAGACTTCTTTTCTCCAACCTTCCCCCAGTTGCCTCAAAATCCTCTACGCTCCTTCTTTATCAGGACCAGCCCTACTATTAGACAGTGTGAGGTAAGGGGGGTGGGCAGAGGAAACTGCATGTCCTGAGCCCCCTGACTCATATTCATCTGTTGAAGGACAGAGCTGTATGTGGCCTGTTGCCCTCAGGCACAATGGAGCACATTGCCAGTACTGAAGTAGGTTTTACTGCTGTTCCAAACGGCTTCTGTATGTGGAACAGTGGTGGCTGCCATCTTGTCCTTCACCTCAGGCAGCAAACTGCCTTGAGACAGCCCCAGTCTTTATTCAGGCATTATATGCACCCAAGAGGTTTGTGCAACAGCACTTTGGCCCCTCCTTTGCCTGTAACACCAGCCCAGGTCTCTGTGGAAGCTGTTGATCAGTTCCACCTGGAACTGAGGTGGAATGTACCAAGTGGTGGTTCAGCAAGGGGGGGGGAGAAACTCATCCATGAGTCATTCTTTATCCATGACACAAATATATAGATGAGAATTGCACTCTAATACTGTCAAATGTCACGTCCCCCACTACACATTTAAAGCACATTTGTATCACTTTAACAGCCATTTTCCTGATTAATTTTTTAGGTCCGTAGGGCCATTGTTTTTTATTTCCCTGATTAATTCTTTGGGTCCATAGGACCATTGTTGGCAACCCTTTCACGAGTGCAATCCTACATAGGTTACTCAGAAGTAAGTCCCACAAAATCAGTTGAGACTTGTCAGTACAGAATTGCATCCTAATTACAGCTGCGGTCATATACTCTGGTACTTGGGAGTAATCCTGTATCTGGTTACTTGGAAGTAAACTTACTTCTGTGTGTGTGTATGAATGACAGTGCTGGCAAGGTGCAAATGCATGAATCCTAATTGGCTTCCTTGGCTTAGCTAAAAGCAGTAACTTTTGGTTTTAGCTATTTCTTTTAGATTTCACGTACAGTATTACTGTATACAGCATTTACAGAGGCTGCCTAATAACAACAGTCCTTGGGTGGTAGTATGTTTCAGTCACTACAGTAGGAGCCTGGAGTCAGTTTCCAGGATCACAGGTACACGATGCACAAAAGTATATCAAAGCTGTTATTTCCAGGGAGAAATTAAACTGGGTGTTTCTGCAAAGAGAAACACCTTGTGTGCTTCAGCATCTTTCAGGATTTCCAGGCCTCAGGGGACAATTATATATAATTTTTCTGAAGCTGAGTAATCTGCGCTGTGCGCTTATGTCTTTGCAGAAGGGAAAGGTAACATGTTGTAACTCATAGCTTGTGAGGAAAAAAGCAACAACACTGCGTGTAATTTGGGTACTGATTGACCTGTTCATCCAATGTTTCTTTTTGAACCGGCACCTACTGTAAGGGAACGCGCTAGGCAGTGACGGCATGGCTGACAATAAGAAAAGGGGTGGAGAAGACACAGGGTGGTTAATGAAGACAATTGCCTATAAATAGAACAAGCTTTGTTCAACATACTTTGGAAACATCATCTGGCAGACAGATTTATTGTTGTTGATGGATTTCTTCTTTTCTGACTTATTTGGAATGGAGAGAAGTCTAACATTGCTCTACTTTCTCATCAATTTGCTGGCTTCTGGACTTTCCCAGTGAGAAAATATGAGCATTTTAGTCTTCCTTTATCTGTTTTGCAATGTGGGGGAAAGGATGTAAGTTACTCCAGGCAGGTAGACCTGGAAGGCCTACGAGGACAGGCATGGTTTGCCCAGCACTCCCAGAGGGGAAATGGATGAGCAACGCCCTCAAGCTTTAGTTACAGGGAAGAGTCATAGCTCAGTGGTAGAGGCTTGGTTTTTCATGCAGAAGCTTCAGTCCCTGGCATCTCTGTGAGAGGCTCCTGCCTGAAATCCTGGAGAGCTGCTGCCAGTCAGTGTAGACAGTATTCAGCTAAATGAACCAACGGTCTGACTCAATATCAGGCAGCTTTCTATATACTGGTGTTTCTAAAGCTGCAATGCCTGTTTTAGGCTGGTTGGATCAGTCCTGCTGAATCAGATTAAAGGTCAGCCTCCTGTTCTCACAATGACCAACCAGATGTCTAGGTGTTTTCACTGTTAACTTGATCATCAGGAAAAGGTCTTGGTATGTGGGCATGGGTGGGCTGCATTTGTGGACAGCTGCTTAGTATTTTTGGGGGGGAGGGGGGAGAACAAAGATATAAATTCTTATTCTTTATGCTGATCTGTAGATGCAGGTGGAAATGTGTATTCTCCTACTACTTGTCGCCACATCATTTGCCCATCCACACCAGCCCATGCACAGGTCTCTTAAAGCATTGCATCTGCTGCATTCAGATACTTTGGGATCAGGGCTGTTATGAGATTCGCAAGAAGACTTTCCTGGAAGCGGGACCTAGTCCTTCTATGGAGCACCATTCGCTAAAAGGTTTCGTTGCTTTTCGTTTACTGAGTTTGCAAACTTTTCGTATTTTGTCTTTATTTTTTCGTGCACAGCTTTGGTAACTTTTGGTTGTGAAGCCCTTTTGAAAAACTGCAAATGAGTAGATAAATTTTGAAGAAGTGAAATGAAGTCAGTGAAGCAACAGCTTTTAGCAGGAGATTATTCTGAACCCTGTCTTATTCTGTTTGCCAGCAGGACTTTTTAAGGTTCAAAGGACAGCAAGGGCCTGTAATCCCCTTTTTATCTGCCGGATGGAAGCTGAGAGGATTCTTTCTTTGGCTTTTCAAAACCTCCCTTCAAAGTTTTATCGCAGGCCCTGGACAAATGATGCCTTTGAACTTTTTGGGGGGATGCCTTGACACTAATCAGCTCAGTCAAATTGAACGCTATCTCTGTTCTCATCCCTTTGAATTTGGTATGATTGTAATGAAGTGTTCTTGAAATGAGAGAGAATTTGTCTCAGAGCCTTCACATTCTGTTCACACATTCGCCAGGCGAGAAGGCTGCTCAGTTTTAAATGTGACTCTGTTTAACTGTTGCTCAGCTGCAATCAGGAAAGGAGGGGCTGATGCTTTTAAAAAGGCAATAGCACAATATTGAGAAGGGTAAAAAATGTTTCTGAACTTGTCATTAAGTCAAGTAATTGCATTCTGCACAGTCAAACCCCACCGCCCTCAGTTTCACATACTCATGGAAGTCTGCACTTTGTGGTGCAGCATAAGACGATGAAGCAGGATAGCTCAGTCAGTAGAGCATGAGACTCTTAATCTCAGGGTTGTGGGTTCGAGCCCCACATTGGGCAAAGAGAATCCCTGAATGGCAGGGGGTTGGACGAGATGACCCTCATGGTCCCTTCCAACTCTACAATTCCATGTTTCTAAGATCAACCCTGCTGGATCAAGCCAAGGGCCCAACTCATCCAACATGCTATTCTTCTGGGATTGTGCCCTTGAAGTCACTCAACTGGTTTTTAAAACAATTTTTAAACTTAGTTTGTTTTTTAAAAAATCAAATTACAATTTTTAAAATTACAATTAAAAAACCCACAACTAGAAAAATAGAGTGGGGCTTGTAAATATACATCTCAGGTGCGAAAGGCCAGGCTAAAGAGGAGCGTCTTCAACATTTGCCCAGAACTGTATATTGAAGTTGCCTGTGTGAAGTGAGTGCTACAACTTAGGGGCTGCCACAGAGAATGCCCTCTCCCAGGACGACTACCCAGCTTCTGAGGGCAGTGGAACCACCAAGAGCTGAAAAGGCCTGAGGAGAGGTAGTTTTTTCAGATAGTTGTGACCTGAGTCATTCAGGGCCCTAAAACAAGCACCTTGAACTGGGCCCAGCAGTGCACATTCCCTTTTGTTAGAGTAACTTCCCTTCCCATCAACCCGCCCACCTTGTGTTATCAAAACCAAATTACAGGGAAATCTTAACATTACTCCTGCTGCAGAAATGATGTCACTTACCCTGATCCTTAGTATGCCCTCAATCAGCTCTCCCTGTCAGTACACTATTATGGAACATTTCCTCTAATCCCATCATTTACTGCTGATGTGAATCACAGCAGGACTGCTGGCAAATCCACCTGCAGCCCTTTTCATTCTATAGATGGGGCTGCCTTGCAGGACACAATCAAAGGAGCTCCTGTGTGCTGCAAGGGCCAAGGACGGTGTGCCAGCAACACTCATGCCTAAAGCAAGTATGGATTAAATTGCACCCTGCTAACACAGTGTGCACATTGTGCTCCTTTGTTATGCAAGTTATACCAGTCGCATTCTCTTGCAGAGGGCATGCACTAGCTCAAATAAGGGGTCTTTGTTTTTTCTCCCCCCTTAAAAAACAAAAAAACACCCCTCAAACAGTGACTGAATTGGAATGTGCTTCAGGTTGTAATCTAAACCTCTAGTCATAAGACTCAGATAGGAGGCGAGAGGATTAATTTAATCTACATGAGATATTGCTCGTAAAGACTTTGGTGCATGCAAAGTTAAAGCCCTCAAAAGGTTCTACAACAAAGGAGAAATGTTAACTGTGCTTAACCCATCTCAGACACTGAAATATCCTTCTTCACACAGCTCATATAAAATTTGCCCCTACAAAAGGCACTGATGGCCATCGACTTGGATGCTTTAAAAGAGGAGACCAATTCATGGTGGATAAGCCCATGGATGGCTACTGGCCACAATGGTTGTGTTGTCCCTCCTCTTTCAAAGGCAGTATACTTTTGAATACAAGTTGCTTGGGAATTGTTTCAGACATGCAAGGCACCATTTGATGTTACTGTTATGTACAGGCAAGCATGAATTCATTATGGGATTGTACTTGTTTGCTCAGAGTTTCATAAGAGCCCCATAACTGTGTGCATCTATGAATGATATGCAAGCAGATCTGCTGCAATAGTCCTCAAATTATTGGCAGCTTACAACTCCACTATTCTATTATTCTACATGCTACTGTAGGAAGGGTCTTCGGACACTTTGGGACTCCTATGTAGATCTTCTCATGGGATATACTTGTTTAAACAAAGGCGCCTGGGGCAAGACTTGTGAAGACTGCTGTCACGAGTTCCACAGAGATGGCTGAGTTGGTCACAGTGGGGAGGGAGGAATGGGCCAAGAGTTCAGAAATGGTACCTAGAAAGGGGCCTAGGAGCCACTGATCTATATGCTGGGGAGCAGGTGGTCAGAGGAGAGGCCCACCTCAGTGACAAGAAATACCCAGTTTCAGTTAGTACAGTATGTTTGGTGGGCATGCTACCACACCCTAAAAGTTGTTAGGTGAGTGCACCTGCTCACTGGCAGAGCCTTCCATTTAAAGTGATGTAATGTATGCTCAAGGAGACCAGGCTGTGCATTACACCAGTTCTGTTACTATTTAGTACAAAATTTTCTCGTTAACTGCATTGCTTTTGTATGACAATGATTTATGCGCAGACACGGGTCCTCTTCTGTTTCTAGTTGAGAAAAGCAGTTAAAGGCCACAAGCTGAAGAAATGGGAACACAGGATTGTTTCAAATGTTCACCCAAAGTGGCAACACAGGAAACTAAGTGACTTACTTATCTATCGTCACTTCCAGTTTGTGGGTGCGCATATGCACAGATAGGTTGTTATATTTGAGGGAGAGTGTGCATCTTGACGCAGAAGATACAAGCATCTCCCTCTCCCCTCCTTGCTTTGCTCCAAATTTGGAAGCAGCAACAAAGGAAGCATGGAACAGTCTTATAGCCTAAAGAAATAAAAACGGACTAAAAGAAGGCAGAATCATACTGAGATGGTTTGACATGTTTCTAAAATATAACAATTATTTAGGTGAAGATCTATGTTTGAAACACACATATATACAAATAGTATTTAAATGACTATTTATTAACAAATAGAAAAATATATAAACATATACACAAAGTTGTAATTTACAATCGTCGTCCACCCCTTTGAATTCTGCATGTAAAAGAATATTGGGAAAGCATTTTTGTTTGAAAGCAAATAGTATAAAAAATTCAGTGTATGTTTTCTATTGGCATATACAAAATTGCTTGCCATAGGCAACATAATCAAGACCAATTTGGTTGAATCAAACATTTTGTAAACTGCATTTACACAATATGCACATTTTAAAATCCTGTTCTTGCTTCAAATTTTTGATCTTCATTACAATGGGGCACATACCACAGGCCTTTTGAAAGCAGTTTTTAGAGGTAAACAGTAGTCTCCACGCATAGTCTTAACCATTTTGCAGAATACTGAAATGCACATTGGATTATTTTATTTACAAAGTTTACACATATAAATGGTTCTTCATGCAAAAAGTATACGTATTATTTGCAGGTTTTCACTATCGTATAAAAAACGTGAATTTTGTAACATTAGTTTTCTAACATAGTATAATTCCATTGGATGTTTGCTTGAAACTTGAAACAACACGTATTTTTTAAGCAGAGATTGAATGGCCTTCTGTCATGGATGCTTAGTTGGAAGGGATTTGACTAGATGATCCTCAAGGTCCCTTCCAACTCTGATTCTATGATTCAATGAGGCTTGCTTCCCACATTGGTGTGTATACAGGAATACAGCCTTATTTTTTCAATGATACTAAAGGATTCTCCACTAAATATAACACAAAGGTCTCGGTTCTTTGTTTCAAAGTTTAAAAAATATACAGGATATAGTTCAGCCAAAAGCAAACACTTCAAGTCCTCCTGGTATTATTGTGAGAGTCAGCACTACTCAAAAGCATTCCAAATGAAATCAATAGGACTTAAAAGTATTTAGCTTTCCTGCCAAAGTACCCACAGTTTTAGCACACCATCATAGAAATGCAAAAAAATTATGGGAGAAATATCTGGCTGGGAGTTAACATCTTTTGGCAAGCAAAGTTGCTGCCACATTAGAACTGCACATGTATCTGGGATTATTCATCACTGAATACAGTGGGACTTAGAATTCTAAGTAAACATGCATAGGACTGCACTGTAAATAGCTGTGAAAAAGCACTTTAGTATAGTCTTGCAGTTTTCACAGCATGTTTTCTCCACACAAGTATTTATGCATTCTGTACTGTAACAGGCAGATCCCAAAGTTCCCAAGTTCCCAAGGAAGTTTCATTTTATTATTTTTAGATTCTTTTTACTGTTGTATATTTGGCCTATTATGTATTGACTCAGTACAGCTTGTTGAAAATCCTGTTAAATGCTTCCTTTTGCCAACAGAAAAATGGACAAACAAACACCTGCTATTAGTAGCCACACACACACACACACACACACACACACACACACACACACACACTTCTATTGCTCTTTATATTTACATAATCTGCTTAGCAGTAAGATCAGTCCACCAAACTTTCCTTGTGTCAATGAGACACAGAAGCTTGCTGTTCAGAAAAGAGACAGAGTAGCATGGATCAGCCTTTGGTCTTTTACCAAGCTGCTCCTTGAAGTTTTCTCATACAGCTGCTGTATTTCAAATGCAACTGCCTGAGAGAGCTTTGAAATGCTGCCAATTTAGTTCAGCTGTTTCTGAAACCTTGTAACATCGAGATCCAGGCCACATTCCATCCACAAGCATTCAAAGAGAAGCACGTTGGGAAGCATTCAGTTTAAAGGCTGCCAAGAAAGGTCGTTTAGATTCCTAAAAGAGAGCAAGATAGCAGGAGTTAGCCATATGCACAGAACCTACAACTGGCCACATTCTAGATGTCACTGTCGTAAGAAGATGCCTTTGTCATTTTTATTATTTACTGCTGAACACAAGCTTTTGTATACTAATTATATTCTAATTAATAGGAAAAGTACGTTCAGTCAGTCAATTCCAATCAGAAACATTGGGAAGAAAAATATTTTCAGCCCACAGAGCAAGTCTATACTGCTTCCCCAGCTCCCTCTGGGGACATTCAAAGTGTCTTATGACAACCACACCCCGTCTCTGTCCTGCTGTACCCTGCTAGTGGGATTGTCCAGGAATCAGCCTAATCCCTGCAGCAGCCCTCCTAAGTCCGCCATCTTGTCACTATCTTATTTAAATTCAGGTCCTATACATTATAAGCCTGCAAATGTATTATACAGTCACATTCTTTTTAAAGTTATAATAAATATAATATTGATATAAAGGGCTTAAGTATTATTCAAAAATAATACAATATAACAATTCAAAACAGGAATATGGACCAGTGTTCATCCAGATGAGATGCGTTGAATTTCAGATGCACAGAAATGATCCATGCCCTCCTCGGGAGCTCTTAGTTGTGAACACGTGATTGGAGCTGGGGTCATAGACTTTAATAGGAATGGCTACGCAAATCTGAGTAAGATTTTAAAAGTGTTAGGAATTTGCATAAATCTGCTTTTATAAAGCATGCAAATTATATACAAGAGGAGGCAGAATTATTAGTGAAGGATCATTGAGACACCAATTTCAACCAGACAATTTACAAACTATCCTAGATAGTATTAGTAAAAGTTTAATTGATACTACATAGTACTTCACTTGGTAGACAACTAATGTTTTGTTCTTACCTGGCCATCAGTTTATAGAATCACTAACTGTTTTGTCAAGCTCTGTTGTTGACAGTGGTTCAGCAGTTAAGAACTGGTTTAATGAAGCAGTGATACTGGAAGGACTCTTACTGGAAAGTTCAGTTGATTCTGTCAAGCTTCCAAAATTAGATGTTGTAGACATGAATACCCTTAAATCCTGTTCGTTATCTGAATCCACAATGGCTGTTTTTTCGGTCTCTAGGCTGAAAGAATTTTCATCTTCTCCCGTTAGCTCAGGGTATGACTCACAGAAAGAAATACTATCACAGCAAGCTGGATTTTGGATAAGAGGCCAGGCATCTGAAAGATCTCCACAGGTTGAATGTGAAAGAGAACCGAGGAATGCTGGAATCATTTCCCCAACAGAATTAGAATTCCTGCAAGAAGTCATAGGAAATAAAGGACGACTTTAATAAGGTTCAAAAAGTAACACTGCAAATCAAGAACTAGAGTAAGAACTAGTATTCTTATGTTACTCGTGATTCACAGGTGTCAACTCTATGGGATCTTGATCCCTTCAGCTCCCCCAAATTAGGGTGGCCAGCCCCCTCCAATATTTTATGCAAGTTAGCACCTCCCTCTCTCCCTTGGGCAGCCATCAAGTGTCACCCTCTTTTCCCAGCTTTCCTCCTGACTTTTGGCGCCATTTCCAAGTGCGTCTGAACCAGGGCAGCTGGGGAGAGACAGGTAGGCAAGACGGTAAGAGAGGCAAGCCCAGAGGAGAGTCAAGCAGGTGAGTAGGGGTATGGGGCAGGCGAGGCAGGCAGAAATGTATTGCGAACAGGTGGAGGGGAAGGGGAGGCCTGCACCCAGTTGCATGTAATGGAAGAAGGTGTGCTCCACAGAAGTGTGGGTAGGGGGAAGAAGGGCAGGTGGGGCCCAGCAATATTTTGTTCAAAAATGGCAGAATCTGTGATATGCAACCATGTTTCATGCAGCACTCTCAGCTGCAAATGTCTGCAAACCAAGGTGAGCAAGAGATTTGTATTTTCTCACATGACAAAATCATGTAGGTTTAGTGGTGCAAATATGTAATAGACTTGCAACAGAAGTGCTACATCGAGCTAAGATGTCTGCAACAGTCAGCAAGCAATTCTGAAAATTATTGTTTGGAAACACTCTTAGAACTTCAGTTACCGGCAATAACATTTTTTCAAGCAAGGTGCCTGTTAGAATGAGTATGCATAGTACTTTATGGATCAAGTACTAAGAAATCACCTCAGGGTCTTCAAAGGGGTCTACGGATACCAACCCAGAAACAGATAATTAACTTATTTTAACTTGCTAGCATTCACACCACAGAAAGTGGCCCACAACCAGTTTTTATTTAGTGAGCAAAAGTAATATTGATATTGCCATGAAAATGAATTTTCCACGAAGCTGGCAGCAAACATGTGTCAATTCAAAGTTTTTCACTTCACTCTTTTAGTTCATTTAATATTTATTACAGGATATAAGAACAGGATAGTTAGCAGCAGACACAAAGAAAGGTCCTGAATTACCTTTCATGAAGTGTATTCCGAGAGTGAAAAGGGCAGCTATGGCAGCTGTGTTCCAGGCTACATGTCTCATCACAGCACAGGGATGGAATCAAATGCACTGGTCCTAAAAATAAATAAAACTTTTATCTTAACAGTTATAAGATCTTTTGGGAACATGTGTTGGAACACAATGTGCAACAATATTCATATGCACAAGCAGAGCCAGGGCTTATAACAACTAGACACTTTTTGTGGGGCGGGGGGAGCAGGATACTGTTAGCATGAGTTACATAAAATTGGTCACCTATGACAAGCCAAAGCTCACAACTGCCCCTGACAATGTGTAGGTCTTTGATGCCAGTTACAGCCCTATGTGTGCTTAAAAGTAGTACCTTAACATTTTAAAATTTCATATTGGATTTTCTGTTTAAAAGGTCATTCAGTGTTATTCTATCTACAACCATGAAGGGTGACACCTAGCCATTTCTAGATGAAAGACCACATGAGCCATGTACACAACTATTTAACTATTTAAAGGTTCTCTTTATCCACACTTAGGGAATGTGATTGTAAAGCATAGCCATAGCCAGGTCATAGCTAAAGTGGCAGCACTAACCCCTGAACAAAATGATGTAGTATATCCTATAAGTTTACAGAAGTACAAAAACTCCCTTGCCCTGCCACTGGCAAAGCAATAACAACAGTCCAATGAGGGCTAAGCATGTTTGATGGGCATGGAATGTTGGTGTGGGAGGACTGAAAATCAGGGGACAGGAGGAAATAATGGAGTAACTGGAAACCTGTGCAGGAGAACCACACGCTACAATATTTTGCTGCAGGTTCCACTTGTAACATATAACGTAACAGCTGTCTCAACATGGCAAACTTTCAGTTTCATTTTAATCAGACACCAGAGACCTAATTTCTTCTTTAATTAAGAGAAGCTGAATTCCAATCCTTAACTGCTAGAAGAAAATCTAATGCACAGTCTCTTAAAGTGCTTGCCAGTAACTTACGTAGTACTATTATATGCTACAATTTTATTATGATTTCTTTGCCAGATACAGTTTGAAATTACAGCATTCTCCACTACCCTCAAAAGAAATGTGTTAATATTTTTCTTTTTTTCCATTCCCTATATTCATATAGAATGTAACTGCTAGTAAAGTTTAAGATGTAAGGCAGGTAAAAATATGCTCCTGAGGATCTACACAGCGAACTGTACTCAGAAGTATAATGCCAATTGTTTTTGTTATGTTAGAATATTGAGATCCATGTAGCAATGTTTGGTTACAGAGATTCAAACTCCTATGAAGAGTATAATTTCAGAATTTGATCATTTAAGTTTTCTCTTTATCTCTTATGTCCCTGCTGCTTGCACTAGTCCTTTCCCCATAAACCTCACCCAAAATGAATGTACTTACGACATATCTGTGATGGGTCCCGCTGACATTGGCAGCATGTTCTATGAGCATACACATTAAGTTGTGGTCTGTCAAAACATGAAAGCTCAGAGCCTTCATAGTGAATATCCTGTGATCGCACAGACCCTTAAGAATAGAAAAGACATTTGAAATGGTTAAACTGTCTCGGTTTTGTTTACATTTTTTTCTAATCATAACCAGCATAATTTCACACTCATGTACAAAATTTATTCAGTGACGAAGCACTTCATTATGAATCATTTAGATCTCTCTGCTTTTGGGTCCACAGTTAAGATTCGAAAGCATTGTGAAGTAACTATCTAGGTTGAGTATGCACTATACCTTTAAAGCACATTCAAAGCGCATTTTGCTCCTCAAAGAATTCTGAGTATTGTACATTACCCCTCACAGAGTTACAATTCACAGCAACTCTTAACAGTCTTAAACCAGAATTCTTTAAATGTGCTTTAAAGGTATAGCGTGTACCCAGCCCTAGTCTGGCAGAAGTGTAATAGAAACCATTTGCAGAGGAAGAAAGCTGAAGTTCTTTCCAACCAGAAGTACAGGGTAGACCCCAATTCTAGTGTAGAGCTGAAAGCAATCAAAAGTTGCTGAATAAGAAGTGTTCTTTGTCTGCTTTTTCCCCTATAAGAAAAATCCAGGCATGGATTACTTTTGGTTGTCTGATAGGAAATTATGGTCCACCTTCTGCTATTTGAAATTGCTAATTTAAAGAACATCTTTCACACATGATTTTGGTTTGGGTCATTTTTTGATGCATGTTTAGTCTTGTGAATGGGTTCACCATGTGCCAGGCAAGACTAACAAGCATCTAGACATGCGGTGGTTGGGCGTATGTTCATCAGATTCACACAACAACCTTTCAATCAATTATTGTCTATGATGTAATCACTCAAGGTGAAGGAAATGCTTTGAGAATCAGCTCCAAAGTGTAATAAGATGCTCATTATGAAAATTCAGGTGAAAACGTTATTGGTTTTAAAGGCAAAGAAAACAAAGGCAACGTTATTAAACATGTATTATGGAAAACTTACAGCTTGGCTTCTTTTCCATGAATTGCCTCTTACAATAGATAACACAAAGGATGAGGAGAGCTAACAGTACAGTTGCCAGTGCGCTGCATATCACAGCAGCTAAAGCAGTGTCTCGTGGACTGGAAGCAGTTGATGGGATTTTCACCAGATTCACTTTTGTAGTGCCTAAATAAAGATAAGTACATATCCTTTTTAGCTATATGAAATCAGATGCAAGGAACATCCAAGAAGCACTTGGTTGCTTAGAGGAACAACATCCTCAACAACAAATATAACATGAGCATATTTAATACAGCTTATTCATAAATGTAATGCCAGACATAAGTTGTTTTGACATAACTGTTTTCCATACAGCTTGGGGGTTCTCCTGGATTTAACCTTGTTACTTCAGAAATTCAAGTGGTCCAAAATATAGTGGTCCAATTACTGATTTGAGTTGTATTTAGAACTCATATGACCCCTGTTTTATAACAGCTGCACTGGCTGCCAGTTCAAAGCCCTAAATTGCTTAGGTCCCCAAATACCTGAAAGCCTACCTCTTTCCCTAAATACCCTCTTAAGATTCACCAGAGTAGGACCCTCTTGGTAGTTCCACTGTTCTCAGAGGTCTGGGGTGTGGGGACCCAGGGGAAGGAATTTTTCTGGCAGATCCTAAGTTGTGGAATTCCCTTCTCAAAGAGGTGTACTTTCATTGTAGTTTTCGTCACATGGTTTAGACACACCTCTTTACTCTGGCCTTTGATACTTATTAGGACTCAAACTAGTTGTGACTGCAATTTATTTTAAACTGTTTTTAATGCTGTATTTTATATATTGCTGTAACTCTTCCCTGGGACTTTCTGGTGAAGGACGGGTAATAATAATAAGAGACGGGTAATAACAACAACGTTATGAGAAATACAGTTCTATAGTGGTATACGAAATGCATGTTCTATTGTTGAATCAACTTATATGAAAATTCATGTCATAGAATCTATCCACTGATTAAGCAATATAAATGAAGAATCAGCCAGGCCACAAAGCAACTACTTAAATATCAAATACAATGGAAACAAACCTTTGAGCACAAATTCTATTGAGTGAGCAGAACTGAAAATATATATTTGCTTTCTTCTCTACTTTTCTGATGTATTAAGAATTTTAAAACATGTTTTCACAGCAACACTGTAGCAGACAAAGCCTCCTAGCAGCTTTGCCCAATTTACACCATCATAGAACTAAAGAGTATTTAGTGATGGTTCAGATGTATCAAGTATGAACCCTGCTCTCCTTCCTCTCATGTGCTTATAGCTTAAAAAAAAGGTAACTTCTTGGGTTGATCAAACCATAGCCTGCTGCTACATCCAAGACAACAAGCCTTATTGTTTGCACAGATTTTCCAGGATCAGGTTACTGATTGCATCACTGGTTTGGATTAAGTAATTAATGGTTATAAATGAAAAATAAAATATTTCAGCAAATAGAACAGTATATCTGCTAAAGGTTTTCTACATCTGGCATATTAAGTAGAGTCTGCCACAGTATGTTTTCCACAGGTTTTCCTTATCACAAATCACTATTTATTAAAACTTAAAAGTTTCATTTTTAAAATGTTCAGATATTTTGCCACAAAGTTAACCCTGAAGAAGAAACAGCATAGAAAAGTTCAGAAAAAGAATCTAAGACAGAAAATGTATTTGTTTTGAAAGCCTGTATGCACAGATACTTAACAACTAGAAGGATTCATAAGCCACACAGCTGATGAGTGTAACATACATATTTTCCATGCTAAGGAAACTTATTAAAATACTTGGGATGTTCCAAGAGTCATTTTGTCTTAAGCTGCAAATAGAGATCAATGCCCTCAGAAGGAATTCATCCAAGGACCTTTTGCCAACTTTGAATACTAATGATCTGGGCCATTCAGGGAGTGGCCAGAAATAAAGGGGGTTATTATTTTCAGCGTGCCACAAACAGGGGCTGAAAATGTTTAAAGCTGGGAACAGAGCTTAGATCTGAAGTTGTTCCTCAATTCATGTAAGGGAGGGGCAATAATCTGCCTGCATCCCATACCATTCCCAAAGACCTTTCAAGCCCCAGCACCAGATTTTCAGGGCATGCAAGGGTCTGCAAAGGGAAGGAGCTGGAAAGCTCCATTCTGCAAACGTGAACTCTTCTTGTTGTTGTCAATTAAAATGTTACAGTATTAAAACACAAAATAGTGTTTTTTAAGAGATCAGTGAAAGTAGTTTGAAAAGCATTCTGTCTCATAATAGATAAACTAGTATACTGGAGAGCTGCAGGCAATGAATCAGACCGAAAGATGGCTTGAATATAAATAGCAAAGGACTTGCTGCAAAGATGACTGAATGGGTGCTAGAGCACGCACACGCACGCACACACGCACACACACACACACACACACACACACAATCATTGCATGCTACTGCAGACTGAAAAGGTCTACTTTTTAGTTTCCTTTGCTTTGTTAAGTAGTCCAACAGAGCTTTTCCAGGTGTAAAGCAATGGACATTGATTTGGTACGTGAGGGTTTACAGACCTCAGAGGCATGAGTGACAAATCCGCAGAGGCACATTCAAAGGCAAAATTGTTTGTCTCTGTAATGACTTCAATGCCACAGTTGTGACAGGCCATTGAGAGGTGTCCAATGCCCCATTTGCTCAGACACTGTAGAATTATTTTCATTGATTGAGGCTTGAGGCTGTGGATAAGGTGCTTGTATCTGTTCAGCCAACTTGATGTCTTGATCCTTCATTGCTTATTTGTACTTGCTGGGGGGTATTATCCAGGTAGGTCCAGGGAGTTATGAAGGTGTCATTTAATGAGGAAGCAGCCATCTTGAAAAGGTAGTGCAATGACGCCTGCTTAAAAACTCCAACTCTGGACCACTTGTGAGAGTGGTGACAGCTCAGCTCCAGGCACAGGCTTAGGTCTGCTTTTGGGACTGAATTGGCCTTGGTCACTTAGATGAGCTTTACCAGGAGAGGGACAGAGGGAGTTCAACCCCATAAACTCTTGCTGGCTCTCTCATCAGCTTTTGATATCATTGACCAAGGTATACTCCTTGACTGGTTGTGTGGCATGGGAGTTGGGCACACTGTGTTGCAGAGGTTTGACTCTTATCCACTAGACTGGTATCAAAGAACATTAAGTGACTGCACCTCAGTCCCCTGCCACTTGTATTATGGGGTGCCACAGGGGACTATACTGTCCCCCATGCTACTTAATGTTCATATGTAGTTGCTGGTAATGATCCCTATGGAAGTTTGAAGCATAGAGTCTGCATTATGCTGATGATACCCAGCTTTATTTGTCTGTTATACACTGTGTACTGGCTTTCAGTAATGGGTTGAGTGAGGGTCAATAAGTTGAAAATGAATCCTGGCTAGACTGAGTTCCTGTGGGTGGGTGGTTTCCAGGTTTGGGGGTTGGGTAATGTGCATGTTTTAGATTACACAGGTACACAGCTTGAGAGTTTTCAGTTCTTCTTTGTTCCTGGAAGCCAAAGTGGCTTTAGTGGCTAGTATACCAACTATGTGAAGGAGCGTCTCCACCCCCAACGTTCCACCCGGACACTGAGGTCCAGTGCTGAGGGACTTCTGGTGGTTCCCTCACTGCGAGAAGCCAAGTTACAGGGAACCAGGCAGAGGGTCTTCTCGGAAATGGCACCAGCCCTGTGGAACGCCCTCCCACAAGATGTCAAAGAGAAAAACAACTACCAGACTTTTAGAAGGCATCTGAAGGCAGCCCTGTTTAGGGAAGCTTTTAGTGTTTGACGCACTACTGTATTTTAATATTTTGCTGGAAGCCGCCCAGAGTGGCTGGGGAAACCCAGCCAGATGGGCAGGGTATAATTATTATTATTATTATTATTATTATTATTATTATTATTATTAATTCTCAACCTTTAATAATCTTTAATAATCTAGCCATTGTGTCAGATGCATTCGTAATCTCTAGAAAGGGCTACCTTAAAGTGCTCTATATGGGGCTTCCTCAGAGCTGGGTCCATAAACTGAAGTTGGTGCAGAATGCTGTAGCAAGGTTACTTGGAGGTGTTCTATCAAAAACACATTGAACTGCAGCTAAAGGACCTGTACTGGTTGCCAATAAGTTACCCCATCAAGTTCACATTTTGGTTTAAACCTATAAAGTCTTGAACAACTTGGAACCAAATGGCCAGGGAAACCAAGCCAGATGGGTGGGATATAAATAATAAATTATTATTATTATTATTATTATTATTATTATTATTAACCAGGATGCCTGCAGGAGTGCCTTGCTTCCTACTGTCCTGTCAGAGCATTGTGCGCTGCTGAAGAGACCCTCTTACTGGGCTAATCTTGATTGGCAGCAATTGGGGTGGGGGGGCCTTCTCTCTGGTGGCCTCCTTTCTACTGAATCACTTGACTTTGGAGTGCTGAAATGTGCAAGGGAGGATATTTTGGCACTTGTTAAAAATGTACCTCTGAACACAAGCCTTTCTAGCATTTCATATCAATAATTAATTAAGCCTTTGGCTTAGGGCTGCAATTTATTATTATTGGGATATTAATGTATTGTTCATTTTCTGTTCATTTATGCATTCATTGTTATTTGTACAGTGTCTTGCTGGTATAAGGTGGTATATAAATACTTTGGGTAGATGTAAATCCACTGAAATTAACAAATCTGACTAGGTTAGGTCCATTAACTTCAGTTGCGTCTCCTCTGAGAACTTAGTTGGATACAACATTTTTGCGAATAGATAAAAATCATTTTTCTTTTGTTCATTAGCCTTCATCAGATATTTAACAGATTCTATAATGTGTGTAGAGGTGCAGTGTCTTGTCCAACCTACACATGTTTATATTTAGACGTACAGACCACTTCTTCATATGTACAGTTGGTCTCTATACATGTTATAATGAACATTGGTCAAGGGCAGATCCTATTGCCATAATGCCACCCTGTGAATGATGGATGATTGAAGTAGGCTAGCTATTATTATCGCTGTTCACAGAGGTTTCTATAAAAATATGCAAAACCTGTTCACCAGTGGCAAACTAGGATGACTGTGCACACAACAACCATTGGTTCCTCTTTCAGACTGCCTTCAGTTCTCTGGAAGCAAGCTATAATCTGTCTCCAACCCAAATGGGTTCACTCATTGCAGTAAAAGACATGAGGAGGCTTATTTCTTGCAACTGAAATGAATTGCAGTGCTTACAGAAGCCCACATCAGTACAGCAACTTCACAGGCAAAAAACAACAAAGATTTCATGAGACAAAAGATCAGAAGAAAGCAACCCAAACGTATTAGCTTCTGAAAACATGTAAAATCTGCTTGTTCCCACAAGCATGCCTGGACAAGACTGAAAGTCTATAATTTCCTGAAAAATGATCTTTGTAGTCATAATGGCTAGTTAGGAGACCAAGCACTGCCAAAATATGGTAAAATAACTATAAAACTCTTACATGTAAAAAACAAGCTGCTATGCCAAGCCTACAAAATGTACTGAATTGAAGTGAGGAGTCATTTTCATGCGATGACCTCTATTATGAGCTCCTACATTCCCTGTGCAACCTGGCAGCAAGAGAAGAATAAAAATATATGTTTGGGGAAAATAAGGGTGAAGGAATGACCGGGGTACATGGAAAGGACAGGCAAGAAAAGGAAGTAACCAGACAACTGCGGGATGTGAAAGGCGGCTCAAGTTAATAACAGAGCATGCCTGGTTCCATCCACACTTCTATTGTACGGATATGTTAAAAGGGATGATTCATGAGTCCTCATTCATCTTGCTCTGTTCATACTTTCAAAATGTTTTTAACACATATACTTCCCAATTCCTTATTTCTTCATAAACTTCTAGCTGTAACTACAAAGTTTACAGCCTCCACAAATCAGCGGACCAGAACTCAAGATAATTTCGTTGCCTGAAACTAATGGAATGATCTCATTAGTGTTAGTAGACTGGAGTGAGCTTTATCAATGCAAAAAAATAAAAACAAAAAAGTGCTGGACTGGATCGAACAGACAGCTGGATCAAATAGGTGCTCCTTCCACTCAGGGAAAGAAATATTCCGTGAGTGGAAGTGCAACTGTGGATCCAAGTCAATGCTACTCCAGCACAAAAGGGATGATAAAATACACAGACAGGGACAAGTAGTTCAGACTGGGGTATAATTGGGAAGACAGTTATGATTATTTTAGTTTATTACAAATGCATGTTTAGTAAATGTATCATTAAAAAAAGGAAAGAAAGCACAGTTTAGTGAAGGGGACTCATGGAGGAGCCTTTAGAGCATGGTATTCCCATAGCCTGAGTACATACCATACTTTTTTGTGTATAAGACTATGTTATTTTCCTTAAAAATCAAGCTAAAAAATTGGGGTCATCTTATACATGGGTAGTGAATAGGGTGGGCGTTTGATTGGTTGCCGCTGCGGCTGTTAGTGGCTATTGTGCATGTTATTGGTTGCTGTGTCAATGGGTGGTGTTGATTGGCTGACGCTGCGGCAACTGGTTGTGCGATTGGCAGCTTTTGCCAGCAAGGGGACAGATGTGAGGTGGATTTTGTGACGTGTGCAGGTGAGCGATTTTCAGCAATCCCCCCCACCCAAGAAAAGCTCTACAACACTGGGTAATCAGCTCAACAACTCTGTGCCATCTCCACATTTTCTGAAATTTGAGTCCCCCAAAATAGGGGGCATCTTATATATTGAAAAGTATGGTATGTTCATGCAAGATGTATACTCTTCTTTGCCCTTTTATTCCCAATGATGATAATTTTGCAGATTATCACTTTTGTATTGTGGTCCATGCCTGATTCTGGAACTTTAAGATATAATTTGTTATGAATAGTTTATCAATTTGAGTCAATAATAAAAGTGGTATGATTCAATATTACTTTTTTATTTAGGTTCATAAAGGGAACAGAAAAAAATATGACCAATGGAACACTGGAAAGCTTTTCTCTTTAAGCAAATATGAGTTGTTATTTCATTATAAAAATGAAACTAAGTGAAATTGTGGCTGTAGTGAAATAGATTTATTATTGATGGGAAACATTTTATTTTTCTTTGTATATACATAATATTAGTAATAAATATTTTTTAGACTGTTTCTTGGATTATTTCAAATAACAATTCTTTATTCTGCAAGTCAATAACGTTTTTGCAATCTCGATGTAAACTCAAATGCAGGGTGTTCTTTAAACAAAAAAACCTGAGCAATATTTGTGGTTATACTAAGTAATCCCAGCTGCATAATACTGTATAAGCAGTTGCCAATATACAGAACTGTTGACATTTCCCCAGCTATTTTTTTAAAAAATACAGTATTCATATATTGGATTAGAAATAAAACACACACAAATCCTTAATTAATCTTATTTTCTCTTACTTTCCCCTCCACTTCTTTGTGACCATGTACTTTCCAGTATACATAACTTTACACACAAAGCCATTCAAGGAACACAGCCAACTGCTTATTACATCAGGCTATGCTTTCCACTGTCTACTGTGTTCGTTTAGAAGTCTTATTTCTAAATTAATTTTAAAAATGTTTTTCATTAATAAAGGGAATTGTAATAATGTTCATAAGAAAATAAAAATGTATTGTGTGTTTGCAAACCCTAAAACACACACACACACACACACACACACACACACACACCGTACTTTTCCATGTATAAGACTATTTTTTTTACTCTAAAATAATGTTCAAAATCTGGGCTCGTCTTGTACAGAGATAGTATCTCCCCCCCCCCCATTTTCTTAAATCGGAGTCCCTAAAAATAGGGGGCAAAAAGCACTGAACATATTATATGATTAAATAGAATGAACACAGATGAATATTGAATAACTTAACACAAAAATATTAGAGCCCTGGGTGTAATCCTGCTGGCTCCTCAGACACAATATCCTATAGAAGTTAGTACAACTGCTACTTCCCTGCTGCGTTGCCTCTCTGCTTACAGTATACTGTTAGATGTTTCTCACTGTCTGCTAGTCTCCACACACCAAGTTGAGGCCTTCTGCACCTGCCTTAAAGCACCTAGAAAACTTGTTCTTCTTCAAGGATCTGCGTGTTTGTTCCAGGACTAGCCAACGCACTGGGCTCCTGAGGCAGAACAAGCTGCTGCATGCTCCCAAGTGAAGTGCTGAAAGTTTACTTTGGATTCTACTGACTTGCTGCACACCTGGCAGCATATTAGCAGCTAAAGATGAATACAACACATTGCTAAACTAGCTCCTAAGGGTTGATGCCACATTTGTTCAATGCACATGAAGCCAGTAAGGTTTTACCTTGTCCTACAACTTCTGGAAGGAAAGACTTGAGAAAGTAAACAATTTGAAATGTACAGCCTGAGCAAAATAATATTTCTGGTTTTCAAACATATTAGCTTCTCATGCAAACAAAAATGAAATGCCACTGAAAAATTATGCTCCTTTACTGAGATGGACAATACAGTAAATTCAGAGAAACCCAACAGAATGGATGTAGATAAGATCTATGCAATCTAGTTGTTCAATGAGCTGCATCTAGCAGATTAGTCACTACTTAGCCTTCAATACTGCTTTCTAAATTCAAAGCATGAATACTGTAAGTCGCCTTAAGGGTCAGCCTACTGATAAATATACAAGGCCGACCGCAAAGAGCATCCACACAGTATAGGTCAATCATTATCCCATTTTCTCTGAGGAATTTCAAGTTCACTTAAATCTGATAACTGAGCAGCTAGCTAGCTCTTTGTTAATAAAAAGTAATGATTAAGTTAAATATCTTGCAGACATATTATACCTAAAACAAACACTCACTCAGCCTCTGGCAAAGAATGATGCTAATTATAGGATTGACTCAAGAGATGAAAGGTTGCTTCTAGTACTAACTTGTGCAGAAGGCTGGTTAAGAGAAATACTGACATTCTCAATCCCTGTAGTTCAAATTAACACCTTCTTCACCCTTTCCACATCATAAAGTTAAAACATTACAGACTATTGGTATAATCCTTTTAGTTCATAAAACTCATGTTTCTACCCTTGCTATATGCACCAAGATGTGCCTGTTAGGGGAAATGGAAGGACTGTGTACGCATCCCGTATCTCCTTCCAGTTTGACCATGAAATAGTGTGGCTCTACAGTCTTACAGCAGAATGGAGAAAGTTGAGCTGGGATATCAGACATGCACAGACCTCCTTTTAGACAGAATTAGGCTCCCTCAGAGGTCTAAAGAGGCCCAGGCTTCTTCCCCCTTTGAAGTCCATATCCGTAATAAAAATAAAAATGACAAGTCAACACATAAAAACAAAACAAGGTACCCCCACTGTTGTGACGTGGGGTTTGTGATTTCAGCTCTCTTGACATAATATGCTGGAGAAGTTCTCTAGTAACACTTCTTTATTAAAGCAAACAAGACTGAAGACTGAGGAGGGGAAAGCTACATTTATAGGGACAGGGAACTAGCTAGAAAGGATACATTTTGGAGGGAACAATATCAGGCAATCACAGTCCTGCCTTTTGGAGGAAACCAATAAGACAGAGGATCCAAATACAGCAGCTTAAATGAACCAATAGTAGCTGTACCCTTTGAAACCAAAAGGCAGTTACTTTACCCTAATGCAAATACAGACAATAATAATACAGATATAAAATCCTTTGACTCAATACACAACACCCACCATTTCAACAACCAGAACAAGAAATAAAAATGATATGTATGACAGCAAGCCTGAGAACAAAACTCACAGGTAGGATGGGGAAAATTTGGACAACTGAAACTCCTTGGATTCTCACAACTTTAGGCTGCAAAACTAACATACATACCTGCGAGGAAGCCCCACTGAATTCAAAAGAACTTACTTCTGAGTAAACATGGTTAGGATTTCACTAATCATACTGTGAGGGAAGAGGTTAAATCATACCCCACACCCCGTCATAGGCCACAATAGCCGTAAGTGCTTTATGAGAGAGGAGCAATAAGACAGGTATTTGTTGTGGCCTATATATATCCTCTGGGCTCCATATATGTATCCAAGTAATTAATATGGATAAACAGGAATTCTAACATAACTGAATTTATATGTCAAGGGATAGCTATTCAAACACAAGAGGAGTTCAGTTTTCAGTTTAAATATTCCTAAAGAAACTGGAAATTAGCCAGCTTAATGTACGTTGTAAGATATTTGAATACCACACAAAATACCTAGTTTTTAGGGGGTGAAATAAAGAAAAAACATTATTCCCCCCCCCCCAGCCCCAAAGAGCAAAGAAGCCAAGAGAGCCAGCGGGATGGATCCCGCTGGCTGTCTTGGCTTCCTCTTTAGCCACACACAACCTCTCCAGCCGGGAGAGGCTGTGAGCCGCTTCATTTTTAGCCGTGGGGCTGGGGCGGGGGAAGCACAAGCTTCCCCCGACCCCAGCCCCCAGAACAGGTCCGGGAGCGGAGGCAAGGTTGCACAGCCTTGCCGCCGCTCCCAGAGCTTGCGGGCTGGGGGAGCGCTCCTAAGGTTTGCGGATAGCTTCCTGAAGCCTGGAGGGCTCTCAGCGAAAGCCTGCATTCGCTCCATAGGACGCACACACATTTCCCCTTCATTTTTGGAGGGGGAAAAGTGCGACCTATAGAGCGAAAAATACGGCACCCATCAGAAAAAGGCACATTTTTTTACAGATTGAGCAGGAATAATATATCCTATCTTTAAAGCTTAGATATACAAACAACCTTTCTTTTTTCTCCACCAAGTAGTGTGAATAACCATGTACAGAGCTGACTTGCAAAACACTGAGTATGCAACCTGCTTGATAAACGCAATAGGACATCCCTGGGGTGCACTGTTTTCAGTCATCTGGAGTCTCCTCAGGAGGGTGAGGCCTAGTCAGAGAATAAAATACTGAGACAGCACTTTTAAAGGTAATTTTAAGAAAAGCTGGAGGGAAAGAAGTCAAGTCAGTAAGCCAAAAGCATGAGTGGCAAAAATATGTTAGCTGATTGTCTTAGAGGTGCTTCAGAGGACTTCTGAGCTCCAGGGAAGGAGCAGTCTAGACACAAAATTTGGGGGTGGGGGTGGGGAGGCAACTCAGTATGATGCATGATAAATAAAGAGCTCAGTTGTCAAAAGAAAAGCACTGACTTGTGTTTTTCAGCCTCCATACATGGCTACTTATTAACAAGGGAGTTTGGTGGAAATAATGGGGACAAAAGGACTTGGGCAGCACATTTATTTCAAAGTGTGTCCAGCTGAAATCAACGTGGATGTATTTTTAAAAAAGAAAATAGAATTAAGAAACTAGTAGGAATGGGTAATATTCAACTTAGTTCGACTCAGAGCATACCCAGTGAAATTAATGAACCTAATTTAGGCATGCTTATTAATTTCAATGGGTCTGTGAGTAAAGCATCATCCAATGTTTTGAACATGTTTCTGTTATACAGACACAAACATTTTATTTCTGCCTAATGCTCTCTCACACCTCTTTCTGCCTGATAGCTCTGAGAGGCCAGGCAGATGAACTAGCTATAATCTAGGCATTACAAGCTTCTGAAGTGTGTACCAACTGATATGGAGAAAGCAACTAGCTACAAACTGCTTATAACAAAACACAGGGAAGAAAAGCAAATGGAAAATTCTCTTCCTGCTGTTATTAATTGTGCACAATTAAGTACAACAACAACAATTTATTATTTGTACCCTGCCCATCTGACTACTTATTTCTCTATTTCTTTAATGCATTGAGCTACTCATTTTCCTCCCTTCCTTTACTGGTAATATTAGTTTTGCTTTTTTTCTTTCTTGACTCTTGATACAAAAGGATTAATGCTAATGCAGAAGTCTCTAAGAATATCTTTTACCTATTTAAGCCCTGAGACAATAGTCTTTGGCTTTTGTAGACCTTTTGAGGAAAACACTAGCAGGAAGGGAGGTTTGTACAGTGAACAAACTAGCCATTCATTGTGCCTTATTTCCTTGAGAAAAATATAAGGCCACCAATGACTGGCAGGTCACAGGAGAAAGTAAAAGGGAATACTAATGTCACCTAAAAGATAATATCTCAATCTCTACTACCTGCAATTATTAAAATGAATTCTAATCAAATACGTACAAACCTGCTTCCTAACCTCCATAGTACAATCAGATGGATCCAAAAGGAAGATGGAGAAAAAATGCAACATAAATGAGCATCATCCATGAACAGCCAGCATGGAAAGTCTACAGCTCTGTGACAAAGGACATGCTATGTAAGCAGAAGGACCCATGGCGCAGTTCACAGCATTGCTAGTTCAATTTATTTATTCAGTTTCACATTTTAAAAAACCCTCTAAAAATAAACATTTAAAAGCCCATTCCACAAGCTTTTAAGAGCCCTTGAAAGAAATACACTTTTCACTTTGCACCACATACCATCCCACTATTACCTTGCAATCTGGCTAATAGCATGAGGAAGCCATGATGGAGCATGATCCTCTAGTGCACTGCACTTAGATGACAAGTGATTGAGGGAAATGAGAAGAGAGGCTTGAAAAAATGCCACCTTTTTCTCCTTTGCTGCTACTACACTCAGCCTATTCATCAGGTAAGGAGATGGAAGGGGGAATATTTGAGGCACATGGCTCAGCCATGGGCCCAGTGGAGGTAAGCAAACCTGCTCCAAGGCAATCAAATTTTATTTTGGGAAACCTGGAAAATCCTGAGCCAAACCAAGGGGAGACTTGGAAGATTTGTCCTTCACACACCCACACACCCAGTGTGTTGCTTACATTTCATGACATCTAAGCTTTCTTTTTATTTCTGACTTGCAGTCACTGTGAACAAAAATTACAGAATGAAACAAAACTATAAACTTGTGAAGCTCTTTCCATAAACCTCGATTCCAGAATATGCCTTTGTCAAATGACACTATTTACATTATCTTGTTTTGCCACCCACCCAAGGTTTCTCCCCAGTAAGTGGCAAAGTTGTGGAAAAACTAGTTGAAGTCAGCTAGGTGCACGCTGTGCTTTTGGCTAGCATAGGATAGGCCTTAGGGAAGGAGCGTACAGAAATTTTGGCAACACTGCAATGAATAGTGAAACTGTACCATGTATATCAGTGTTGCAAGTGTTGGGTCAAGCAGAGGGCCTCTGAACAGGGGCTACAGAATTCAGTTCTAGTTTTGCCACTCTTTTTAAAGCATAATAAGAGCCATATTGATTGATTTTATAAGCTGGGATTAAAAGGTCTATGGCCCTTTATATGACTCTTCCAAAATTCAGTGCAGCCCAAATATAAGACTACTGCTACTCCATTTCAGGCATCTTACTAAATACAGACCTATGCAATCCTACCTGAATGTGATAGAACAGCAGAGTAACCGACATAAAATGCTGTGAAAACTCTCTTCTAATCAGACTGATATAAAGCAATATTTATTTTCCACCTTTCCTCCAAGGTGCCCATTTTATCCTCACAACATTTCTGTGAGGTAGGTTAGACTGAAATATGGTGAAATGGGAATTAGAAACTTGATCTCCCAGGTTCTTGTCCTAGTCCTAGAACTCTAGAACACTGCAGTCGGAAGCAGTGTCCAGGCAGAAATGGGAAAATCTGGATGAATGGCAACAGATATGTTGTCAACTTTGCCAAAAAGAGCTCAAAGCTCAACAACTTTCGTGCCCATATTTTTGGAATATGGCAACCCTAGCTACTACATCACACAAAGGGCAAATATGATTACAATATCTGAGGTGACATTTATTCCTCGTATAACTAAACACTAATGATGTATAATTAAACTATTAGTGATGACAAGGCATGCTTTTAAAATTCAATTTAGTTGCAACTGATTGTATTTATGATACTTTTGCAAATGACCTTCATTTATAAAAGATAAAATCACTGTATGGTAACAAAGAAGGATGTGATAAAATCAGAGAAAACCTGTAGTTAAATTCATTTATAGGATGTTTGTATTAAACTAAGTTATCAAACTGATTTCACTTGTTTAACATTCTTATGTCATAATTTAATAAGCAAAAGATCTGAAGCTAACACCACACTATTAAACTGCTTGATATTGTTATTTCAACTTTCTAAAAACTCTCTTGCATGCCAAGCTTACCTTCACTAAGACCGCTACATATACTTAATATCTGGCAAAACATTTGTTTACAAGATGATACATATCAACCTCAGAATTCAAAATGCTGGGAAAAATAAACATCACTGCTTCATATAAAAATAGTATTATGAAACTGTATGTCCTGCAAACACATTATGTAAAGATAAAAGGCTTTACCACCAGCAGTCAAAAGCAATGGAATAGAGAAACACACAATGTCTTGATGTCGTGAAAACAGGGAAACTGTACTAGAAGTTACAGGGAGCCAGGAAACTAGACATGCAGCTGCTGTTTTTGGCAAGAGCCATGTGTTAGGAAAACATCTTCTGGCCTAAAGTTCAAAACATTGCTATAGTTTAGTCAGAAAATCTTGCAGAAAATCAAATCAATGCTTTTTTATTTCAGACACTGAAACATGAAGCAATCCAGAATGATGGCTCCCCGCATTAACTGGGGAGTGGCTTTTGCGTGGTCACACGCAGCTCTACCCCCCGGAGACTACTAGACCCCCGGGCAGGGTGGCTGGCTTCACCGCCGCCCCCCAAGGTGGATACCTGGAGGTTCCGCCTAGCCTCATCAATCAGCCAATCCTGGCTGGGGGGGGATGTTGCCAAGGGAATTGGCCAGGTAGAATTAGGACTATCCACACTCACAATAGAGGGTGTAACTTATCTGTTGGTCCTCAGTCGGCTCCTGAACTTCCCCCACCCTGCCCTCCCTCAGTTTATACCTTCTTTCGCAGTTTAACCTTCTTCCTTACAGCTATGCAGGTGCTGCTGTGGTCCTAGATGGTCGTCATTGAGGGATCGGGAAGGAATTTCCCTGCATTGGCAGGTTCTGCCTTCCCCGTAGCAAACTGTCACAACTTTGGCGGTTTGTAGGCCTTGGGCGGAATCCTTTTGTCTATCTTCTCTCAATGGGGGGGCATGAAGCAGTGACCCACCCACCCCCTGCGGCGGCAATCCCAGGGTTCCCCGTTAAAGGGGTTATTTTGAGGGGAGGCACTGGCCAAACGCCAATGGGTTGTTAGTACTCTCCCCTACAATGCGGCAAAATGGGGGGGGGGGCTTTCTGCTTGAACAGATGTTCTCCAGAGTCAGCCCAATCCCCACACACTTTGGATAACCCTGATGTTCCCCAGATCCCTGGCTGGGGACTGGGAGGGAAAAACGCCCAATGCCTAAGCCAAGGTCTTCCTACATCTGAGAATTTAATAAAGTTGTGGCCAATTTTAATCCTGTAACACATTGTCAGGTGTCATTATTCCTCCCGAGGGTCGCCTGGGGCTTGGGGGGTCTCCGCCTGTCCGCGCAAATGTGAAAATAAGATTAGCCCACATCTTGATTAAAAGAAGCTATGTAAAATAGGTACTGCCAGTGAAATTGTTCAGCTCTCATTCTCAATGAGCTTAATGTTTGCTATTTTTTAAACATTCTGCAATCAGTCTTGGAGAGCCACGACTTAACAAGGGCTTGATTATTATTTGTTGTAATGAATTCCATCTGATTTTTAAAAGTTTTAAATAAATAATAAAACCCATCAGAAGATAACTGAGTAAAATTTAATGTAAGGTTTTTTTGTACACTTTCCTACCTTTATTAAAAGTTTTTTTCTTCTCCTCAATACAGAAATAATTGAATATACTGTACATTAATTTAGTATTGTTTTAATTTCTGCTTAAAATCTTGCACTGCCATTGGACAATCAAATTTCTCTGTAAGTAAATGCAAATATTTGGACTTGCTATTTTAAATGAATTTATGCATAGGCTTCAGTTGCTATTATCATATGACACAGAATTTTTTGTTTACCCTATAAAGTTTACCCAAGAACGATAACAATTCTCTTGGCCTTTTACACCCCTTACTTGATCATTACAAAATCCTTTCAACTTTCTGATGGTCTTTTAACAACTCACAAGCAGCTTTTCCATGAGTAAATATTTAAACCATGTTTTAAAGAGGTCTACAGAGAGAATGAAGATGAAAGCTAGCCCTGAAATTTATAGCCAGCTGGGTAATAATCAACTGCTACCAGCATTCTGTAGTCCTCATTAATGCCCCACCATATGATGGGACTTTAACTCTGGAAGTGTAGCCTCAACTTGTATTCAAGAGCAAACAAAAATTTGCCAAAGCATACACATTGTGATTAATTTATATAGCCACATAACCTTAATATTTGCAACTTTTATCTATTGAGATAAAGAATTAGCAGTGTACAAATGCATGCTTAATACTTGAATGAATTTGAAGCATTATGCAAAACATTATATGTTCTTACTAAAAATGCATTATTTTATTCACACATTACTATTTTATTTATTATTTATATTGCACCTATGTATACTGTTCTTCGCACAAATAAAAACAAATTAGAAAACTGCACCATTAATGGCATCAAAATACTAGAAAGATAGTTTGATACCAGAACTCATTATTAAACAGAACTACAGGCACTGTCGATTCATGTCAATATTAAAACATAACACGTGACCCATAGCAAAATGTTAGTGTGGGACACAGCCATTCACAGTTCCAGTTGGTTAGCCATGCCCTTCTGCACAGTGCTTCATTTCATTCCTCCTCTTGCCATAAAGAGAAGGCTTCCATTAAAACCACAAGGAAGCAAGGGCATACAAACAACTCCAGGATTATCCCCACAGCCAGGCTCAGCTTCAAATCTGGGATTGTTCTGCTCAGAAGTGAAGAGGAGCCAAGGTCAACAAGAACAAGGGCTGGGAAACCACTCAGAGAAACAATTACTGGTTAACATGCTTGTACACTATTCATCCATTTGTGGCTGAAGCTTGCGCCTCATTCTGCAAGGGACAAGGCTCTCGAGTACCAGTTCTGCCTGGAGAAGGCTGCCTAGTGTTTGTCCCATGTTAGAACCTGGGACAGTGCACTGGGAAATCAGCAGGGCCTAGGCTAGACAGCCTCTTTTAAAAGGCTAGGATTATCAAGCAGTTTTATTTTAGTGATATGCCATTTGCTTTTCCAGGCAAGGTATTTGTGGCAACATATCAGTTTCAATTATCAAATTCAATTCAGCTGTACATGTTCAAAAAAACCCCCAAACAAACCTGAATTCAATATCATACTATTTTACTGTCAGGAGCACTTACAGTGAGGTTCATAAGGAGGTGGAGGGTCACCACAAGGAACACATTCCATATCCTGAAAGCCCCCAAGCTTGGTTTTTCTATAGAATCTGAAAGACAGAGGAACAGATCACACATTCCTCATGTTGTCTACAAAATTTTAATAGCAGGACATACAGACATCTTTCATAGATATGGAAGAGTGTACCTAGAGAACAGCTCTGGAAAAATGTGAGGTCATGCAGTAAATCAGTGACTAAGTTAGAGGATAAAATCCAATGTCTATTAATACCAAGGACAGATATTAAAGTTCTTAATGGGAGGGGGAAGGGAGCAATGAAACCAGCTTTCATTTTAGCTATTTCCCCACCACCACTTGTTTCACAGTAGTAACAGTCAATTTCCAAGACCACATCACCAAAGAGCAGCATTCTGAGAAAGGTTCTGATGAGTGTGGGGACCTGTACAACATTCCAAACAGCTTATGTATGGAATTTCTGCCCATTCCCCCCCACCCGACAACAGTCTGTACATAATTATAAACAATGGTTTGCTGTGTTGTGTGGATGAGCCTCTATAAGACCATGTGAAGCACTAGGCTAGCATACTCTCCCATCTGTCCTCCAATGCAGCTGGGAGGAGCACTTCTACAAAGTTTCGATTCAAAGAATCTTGGCTAACTGTTATGTATAAGCTGGGAACCGTGATTCATGGCATATGGTTAGTTAAACAACCATATTAATAAATTCATGGTTTGAAGTTTGCTTGTTTAGCAACCATCCATTACAGTGGTACCTTGGTTTACAACCAAACGGAGGTCCGTTTGTAAACCAAAACAGGTTGTAACCCAAGGCGTGTTTTCGCTAATGTGGCCTCCAAATTTTTTGTGTGTGTAATAAAAAAAGGGTTGTAATCCAAAAAAAGGTTGCAAACGGACATACACTTCCAGGTTTGACGTGTTTGTAATCCAAAACATATGCAAACCAAGACGTATGCAAACCAAGGTACCACTGTATATGATTTAATGTTTTTAAAGTAATGCTAAACTGAGATTCTTTGAAACCAAACCTGGGAAAAGTCCTTCTAGCCATGGAACAGGAGTGGAAAGGAATAAATAACAGTGTTTGAAACTTTGTTCAAGGGCTCATGGAGGCTCATCCACATAGTGTTAAACCATGGTTTTGTGTATATGCAAATATAAGACCAAGTCTTATATTTAACCATATATGAGAATATTTTAAGCTCTTGTTCCACAACTGTGGTCACTGAAATAAAAGAGATCTCTACCTTTTTAGAGGTAGTGCCATCTTTCTGATAAAATTCTATGTGTTGTGCTGTGAAATAAACCAACTCTTCAGCACTAGCTTAAGCACGGTAGCATGAAAATTAGAATTTTTCATGTCAGAGTGATATTATGTTTACAACTTTTTTAAAATGACCAGAAAAGCATGTGGAATACAGTAAGCCTGCAATTTACATTGGGTTATGTTCTGGGGATCGTGCCTAAAGCCAAAATAGTGTCTAGTCAAAACAGATTGGGTTCAATGGCAGGTGGGATTGCCAAAGTCTTTTTTTCCTGGATGCCCACCCTCTATTTATTTGTTAAGTGTAAAGCTGAATGTGCACAAGCTAAATATACGTAATTTGAGGGGTTATTGTACATGTGGTTAATGGATTTCATAGTGCTGGAATAACGTAATGTTTCTCATTGAAGCACTGAAGTATTCATCAAGGACATGAAATCAGTCCTGAAGATATAATCAGCAAAACAAAAAGGTAGAGTCATCAGTCTATGATGGGAAAGCCAGCCAAGTCTCAGATTGTAGGGCTTTCTAAATCTGAAGTGTGTTGTACTAACCCTGCAGACAAGTTATTTCTAGTTTCCTTATGATTCCTTAACTCACCCTGGCAAGCAGTCTCCACAAACAGCATTGCTGGTAGCAGAACAATTGGCTTTCTGAAATCGATTTATTAGAGCGCAGTCCAAACATGGTTTGCACTTCTGAAAGCCCCTGTCCTCCTTAAATCTGTTTGGTCTGCATGTCATGCACTGGGCATCCTCCCCATATCCAAAGCCGCATTCCTGTAGGGATTAACAAGCAAGAACACACTATTCAGAAATTTAGAAGCGTGAATAAAGGGAGATTGCAAGGATGAAGCAAAGACTCAGTGTAATTATTTCCGAGAATAAGACTTTCTAGAGACAAAAGCAATCCTTTCAGCAAGTTCAAATGTGTCTTCCACTACTAATAATCTCCCTTACTTCTATTAGCAATACTTATTCATCTACTTTATTTGAGAAATGGCTAAGCATTTGAATGATAAAGGACTCCATGGTCTCCCACAGCTACATTATTACAGGCTTATGGGAATTATTGAGCTGTCCATTATTAATTAAGCTAGGTTTGTGAAAATGCAGAAGCTCTAAGTTCTTAGACACTTACACCAAAACAGGAAAAATAAAAGCATATCAAATGAAAGTAGCTAAACTAAGAAAGTAAATAACCATTTGCAACTGTTTGAAATATGCATCTTTCATCTTTATAATAAAGTACAAAACTTTGCTTTTCACTAAAAAACAAGGCATCATGGATCCAATTTTTTAAAACCCAAATATTAACTACCAATATTAACATGTTTTCAATGTTTATTAGCAACACTGAGAACATAGTGAGGAGCTGGTGCTATGTATTTAAAATAGCTAGAATATGATAGTAATTTATTTAGCAAAATTGGAGTGCAAATTACTTTATTTAAGGAATGTGTGCACCTTCCTTCAATATTTCCAAGGTGGTTCACACAAATGATATAATACTGTACAATAAAACAGCATCAATGATATTAATAAACTAGTAAAGCAAAACTGAATAAAAACAGCAACATAAAATATACCATTAAGTTAAAATTCTTGAGAAAATAAAAAGGGTATTTGACTGATGTGGAGGATACATTACCTATAGCGCTCTGAGAAGTGAACTATTTAAAAACTGTTTTAAAAACAAAGCAGTTCTAGCCACTATGAAGAAGGCCTTCTCCCCAGTCACCACCACCTGACTCATTTTAGACGGCTGGGGAGGGCTTCTGAAAATAACCTCCGTGCATAGGCAGGTTTATGTGGGAGTCCACCATGTTGCTATTTTGGAGTGCTCATGACAAAGCCTTACCTTACCCTCTTCCTTGCATATTTTTGTGGCAGTTTGCAGCTACTGTTTCAGTGCAAATTTAAAATGAATTGGTTTCTTCACTGTGTGGTACCAAATGTTTAGGAGTCATACAGTAAGCATGATGACATCAAGTGCTATGTAGTCAACCAGATAAAAAGGGAGTGCAGGTGTATCCCACACTTTCCTATTTCTTTGGGAAACCCTTTCCCTCCATGTAATTTTCTATTGCCAAAACCAGCCAAGTGGTGTCTTTCTTGCAAAAGCTAACTCTACAAAAGCCCTCTGCTAGACAAAATGATTAGCTTTGCCTTTAGGAAGCAGCTGAAAGACTCTCTCATTTGGCTTTAGGGAGGTTAAAGTTATGCCTGTTGTTGGAAAAAAAATCACTAAGATCAAATTCTTATTCAGAGTCATAAGAGTGGGTTACAATGTTCATAGTAGTCCCTTTTTGATAATAATAAGCACCAGTATGGCATTACTGCAAATATATTCCATAAACAAACTGCAAGGGATATCTGCATTTATATTGTTCTGGCAAATGGTAGTGTATAGGGGTGATATCAGGAACAAGAGTTTTAGAAACACACTTCTCCCACACCCTTCCCTTAAATACTAGATAAACTAAAAACACAGCATTTTTATATGAAGTAATTTGTTTCTTTTTAAAAAGCATATTCTGAAATGTGCATACTGTAGTTAGAGTTGCAAAGCATATTTGTCAGGGGTTCAGAAGCAGAGAAGCAGAGAAGGGTGGAAACAGAGAGCGAGGGGGAGGAAGCCGAAGGGAGAATGAGTGATGATGACGACCCGAGATCTCCAAGCCTAAGCAGTGAGTCAGAGGACTCCCAAAAGGGAGCCCCAGTGAGCAGAGCAAGGGGGGGATCCGGGGGGACACCCCAGGAGGAAGGGAACAGAGGAGATTCAGAGAGCAGCAGCTGGAAGTCGGGACCCACGCTCAAGACTGAGAGCAGCAGGGAGGAAGGCAGCCAGGCATCGGGTTCCGGAGGCCGTCAGCAGGAGGGAGGGCACGAGTCAGGGGTGGTCACGCCCTCCTCAGAGAGCGAGGCAACGGTCAAGAGGAAAGTAGAGAGTTGGGCGCGCGCGCCAAGTTCAAATGCAGCGGAAGCTGGAGCAGTAAGCAGCCCGGAGAGTGAGCCAGGTCCCAAAGCCCGCCGAAAGGAAGCGGAAGGATCAGGGGGGTCAGCGTCAGAGGAGAGTAGAAGGGAGGAGTCCCAGGGGGGCAGAAGGACCCAGAGACGTAGGGAGAGGCGAAGGAGGTGGAGCAAGGCTAGGGTATTAAGCTGGTGTGCAAGAGGCGGGGACTCAGATGGGTCTTCGCCGACCTAGGGCAGAAGGTGTAGAGCTGCACGCTGCAGTTCGGAAATGAAACCTGTAACTCAATAAAGACTCTTTTAAAGTGGACGCTGTGTGGCGTGGTCCTATGTGAGCTGGGACCTGGTAGCAGCTCTGACAGTAAGACCCATCTCATCAAAGCTTCAGAAACCTGAAACCTCGCAGCGGGAGCAGAAGCCGCTAGGGGAGGAAGAGGGGTGTCTGTAAGCAAGCTCACAAAGGTTAGCAAGATGACGGAAGAACAGAGGATCTCCGCGCTGCAAGAGGCAGTGACCCAGTTGTCCTCAGAGGTATTGGCTTCCAAGAAACGGGAGGAGGAGACTACAGCCGCCTACAGAGACCTACACGCCAGGTTTGAAATGCTTGTTAAGCAAGGGCAACCGGGACCCAGACCGGAGGGCGTGGGATTGGCACGGAGAGCAGGAGGGCTTGTGGCTCATTTCGATGGGACTTTGCAACAGTACCCTAATTTTAGAGCAGACGTAATGTGCGCACTGCAACTGCTGGCAAAAGACTTTAGAGATGAGGAAGAGAAGGTGGGGTTCATATTGTCCCATTTGCATGGGGATGCCAAAGCCTGGCTGCGCAATTTGTGGAGGGATAAAGATCCGGCGCTTCAGAATGCAGATGCCTTTATCAAAGCGATGGATGCGTGTTTTTTGTCTACTATCGATGTGGATCTTGCCAGACGGGAGATTCATGGACTAAAACAAGGGAGGGCGAGCGTCCGGCAGTATCACGCCCGATTTTTTGCGCTGGTCAGTGCTTTAGAATGGGATCGGGATTCGCCCCCTGTCAGAGACCTCTTCTGGGAGGGTCTAAGTTCTGCGGTTAAGGATGAAATTGCAAGGGGGGAGAGGCCCCGAAGCACGCAGGAGGTGGTCCAAAGGGCGCTGACTGTGGGGGTGAGGCTGGAGGAACGTCCATGGTGCAGAGATGAAGGACGTGGAGGGCGCGAAGCAGCGAGAAGTTTCTCTTTCGTTCCGAGGGAAGCAGCGCGTGCGCAATCCACACCTCCGCCAGGAGGGGGAGGGGAACCGATGGAGGTTGGAGGTGCAAGGGCTCAGTCAGCAGCCAGAGCCCTAGCACCGGCAGCAGTGAAAGCGAAGCCTCCTAGAGGGAACAGGAAGTGTTACATCTGCGAGGATCCAGGCCATTTGGCGAAGGAGTGTCCCCGGAGGCTCCACAAGCACACTGCAGCCTCAGCAATGGTGACTGCAGCAACGCAGCAAGGAGAACCACAGCAGGGAAACGACGATGTCTGGCTGGAGACGGAGGCACTGGGGCCCAGCCAGACGCATCTGTGAAGCAGTCCCCAGCGATATTGCAACCCACGGATCCCCTCCCACCCAAACCAGTAGTGCAGCTCACAGCATCTCTCCAGCTACCCGACGGCGTCACTATCGAAGTGCCGCTTTCTGTGGATTCTGGAAGCAACGCAGACTTTATAGCGCAGAGCTTTGTGGAGCAGCACGCTATACAGCTATTGCCTGCCACTCTGCCCCTGCAAGTCGTCACAGTGGATGGCAGAGAGTTGCTAGGGGGGCAGGTGGTGAAGCAGACGCCACCGATGGTGATGCGCCTTGGCAACCACAGGGAAGTCATCAGTTTTAATGTCACCCAACTGTCGGACACGCCCATTGTGTTGGGCATGAGTTGGCTGGACAGGCACAGTCCGACACTGGCTTGGTACCAGAGACAACTGATCTTCGGCTCCTCTTATTGCGCAGAACACTGCATCCTGCCCCGACGGGAGGGAGAGGAGGAGGAATCACAACTGCAGTTGGGAACGTTGCAAGCGGTCCCCCACAAATACGCGAGCTTTTTGGAGGTCTTCTGCGAGAAGGAGGCGGACAAGCTACCCCCTCACCGGCCATATGACTGCAAGATTGACCTCCTACCGGGGGCGACGCTGCCGAAGGGGCGGCTATACTCCATGTCTGAAGATGAAATGCAGGAACTCAAACAGTTCATCGAGCATAATCTGGAGCGTGGCTTCATCAGAGAGTCCAAGGCAGTGGGGGGCAGTCCCGTTTTCTTCGTGAAAAAGAAAGACACGCCCCAAAAAAGACTCGTTGTGGACTACCGCCTTTTGAACCAGATGACCAAACCGTCTGATTACCCCATGCCCAGGATTGACGACCTCCTCGCGACGGTGCGCAAGGGACGCGTGTTCACCAAGTTGGACCTGCGAGGGGCGTACAATCTCATCCGCATGCGGGAGGGCGATGAGTGGAAGACGGCCATGTTCACACCGCTGGGCACCTACGAATACAGAGTTATGCCCTTTGGATTACAAAATGGCTCTCACTGTTTTCAAGCTTTTATGCATCACGTGTTGGAGGGACTCCTCTACAAGACATGCGTCTGCTTCCTGGATGACATCCTGATTTTCTCTGACTCGCAGCAAGCTCACGACCGAGACGTGAGGGAGGTGCTCAGCAGGTTGCAACAACATAGACTGTACGCCAAGCTGGAGAAGTGCCAGTTCGACACGACGGAGGTGGATTTCCTGGGATACAAGTTGTCGGACAAGGGGATAGCCATGGACAGCACCAAGGTTCGTGCGGTATTGGATTGGAAGAGCCCGCGCAACCGGAAGGAGGTCCAGCGGTTTGTCGGCTTCGCCAACTTCTATCGCAAGTTTATCAAGGGGTTCGAGATGCAGACGGCAGCAATTACGGACACGCTCAGCTCCAAAAAAAAGAAATTCATCTGGACGGAGCAGGCGGAACAGTCCTTTCAAGCGCTCAAGCATCTCTTCGCATCGGAGAAGCAACTGCTGCATATCGACCCCAGTAAACCGTTGAGGGTAGAGACAGACGCGTCAGACAGAGCCGTGGGAGCTGTCCTGCTGCAGCGAGACCCGCAGGGGGTGTGGCGGCCGGGAGCGTTCTACTCCAGAAAGCTCAGCAAGTCGGAGCAGAACTACACCATCTGGGACAGGGAGTTGCTGGCCATTCATGCAGCTTTCAAGGCGTGGAGGCACTTCCTAATCGGCGCCAAGCACACGGTGCAGGTCTGCACGGACCACAAGAATCTGGAGCACTGGCGCACGGCTCAGTTCCTGAACCAGAGGCAGATACGTTGGGCGGAGTTCTTTGCTGACTTCAATTTCCGAATAGAGTACGTCCCAGGCGACACCAACATCATGGCGGATGCACTGTCCCGAAAACCGCAATACCTAGAAGAGGTGACGCCAGCGGCGGCCATGCACATCTTCGCACCGACGGCGTGGGCGTGTGCCTCAGCTACAGTAGACCTGGATGCGGTGCGACGTGCATTGCGGGACGACTCATTCGCGCAAGACAAGATGGCGGAACTGCTCAGAGGCACGGCTACCACGGACGAGTTCCAGGTGCGGGACGGCTTGCTCCTACGCAAAGGGGCTGTCTATGTACCAGGAGACGACCTTCGCGCCAAGGTACTGCAACAGTTGCACGACGCACCCACGGCCGGTCACTTTGGCACAGAGAAAACGATGGAATTAGTCGCGAGAGACTTCTGGTGGCCCAGGCTGAGAGGAGAGGTCGCGGACTACGTCGCGAGGTGCGACACCTGCCAGAGGGCCAAGCCGGTACACAGACCACCGGCGGGATTGTTAGAACCGCTGCAAACACCGTTTGAACCGTGGGAGAGGGTGGCCCTGGACTTTGTGACGGATTTACCCAGCTCGAGAGGCAAGACAGCTGTGCTAGTGGTGGTGGACTTGTTCACCAAGATGGCACATTTCATTCCGTGTGCGAAGGTGGCCACGGCGGAACAAACCGCCAAACTGTTCATAGATCACGTGTTCAAAGTGCATGGCCTGCCACGGTCTATCCTGTCCGACCGCGGACGCCAGTTCATCTCGTCTTTCTGGCAGAAGCTGATGGGTTTTCTAAATGTCAAGGTCAATCTGGCATCAGCAAGACACCCGCAGACCAACGGGCAAGCAGAGAGGGTCAATGCCATCATGCAGCAGTACCTGAGATGCTATGCCAATCAACAGCCTGCGACGTGGGTGGATTACCTGCCGCTAGCCGAGTTCGCTTACAACAACACGAAGCACGTGTCCACAGGAGTGACGCCGTTCTTTGCCAACAATGGGAGGAATCCCAGAACCTTCCCGGGACTGGAGAGAGTGGGGGAAGGAGAACCACAGACGGCGGACGCGTTCGCGTCAGAGCTGCAGGCGGTCCACGATCAACTCAGACGGCAGCTGGAGCTAGCTAAGCACGCCTACAAGGTGCAAGCTGACAAGCACAGGCGGGTTGGCGAAGTGATCCAAGTGGGAGACTGGGTCTGGTTGGCAGCCCACGCAGTGCCGACCAGGTCACTTGCCAAGAAGAAGTTGGGGCACAAGCAGATCGGTCCGTACCAAGTCGAAGCGCAGATCAACCCGGTAGCCTTCCGACTGGCGCTGCCGGAGGGTTCCAGAATGCATCCGGTGTTCCACAGGTCGGTGCTCACTCCCTACAAGGCACCTCACAGGTTCCAGGAGCCAGGGACGGCGCCAAGTCCGCTCCGGGAACGGACGGAGACGCGGGAGGTGAAGCACCAGGACCACATCAACGAGGTCACGGAGATTTTGGACTCCAGATGGGGGGAAGAGGGAGTCGAATACCTCTTAGCCAGAGAGGGCACCCGGGCCAGCGCCAATACCTGGGTACCAGACTACGCTTTGGAGGAACCCCTGCTCAAGGACGAGTTTCATGCCCTCTTCCCACACAAACCCATGCCAGCGAGCTTCTTCGACAACTGGTTGTTCACACCCACACTTTCTTCCAGCACGTTCCATGGATTCGACTCAGAAGGGGAACCCGCACGGAGCACCCGTTCCCCAGAAGGTTCACCGGCAGGTTCGGCATCAGGCAACTCGTATTGGTGGGACGATCGACCAGAGGAGCAATGGCGCAGGAAGTGGCTGGAGATGCCAGGTCGAGCGACCGACGCAGAGACTGACATGGACGTGTTCGGGGAGGACCTCGGGTTCGAGCACGGCGGTACAGAGATGGAAGAGCAACAAGTCAACGTCGACGACCGCGAGGGGGAAGACTCGGAGGTCTTCAGTTGGCGGCCACCCACGGGGAGCGACCTGTATCCAGCATTCCCTCCCATGATGATGGAGCACCCAGCACCCACACCTGACAGCGGGGAGGGGGGAAGGGGGGGCTTCGAGGGGGGGATGGATGTCAGGGGTTCAGAAGCAGAGAAGCAGAGAAGGGTGGAAACAGAGAGCGAGGGGGAGGAAGCCGAAGGGAGAATGAGTGATGATGACGACCCGAGATCTCCAAGCCTAAGCAGTGAGTCAGAGGACTCCCAAAAGGGAGCCCCAGTGAGCAGAGCAAGGGGGGGATCCGGGGGGACACCCCAGGAGGAAGGGAACAGAGGAGATTCAGAGAGCAGCAGCTGGAAGTCGGGACCCACGCTCAAGACTGAGAGCAGCAGGGAGGAAGGCAGCCAGGCATCGGGTTCCGGAGGCCGTCAGCAGGAGGGAGGGCACGAGTCAGGGGTGGTCACGCCCTCCTCAGAGAGCGAGGCAACGGTCAAGAGGAAAGTAGAGAGTTGGGCGCGCGCGCCAAGTTCAAATGCAGCGGAAGCTGGAGCAGTAAGCAGCCCGGAGAGTGAGCCAGGTCCCAAAGCCCGCCGAAAGGAAGCGGAAGGATCAGGGGGGTCAGCGTCAGAGGAGAGTAGAAGGGAGGAGTCCCAGGGGGGCAGAAGGACCCAGAGACGTAGGGAGAGGCGAAGGAGGTGGAGCAAGGCTAGGGTATTAAGCTGGTGTGCAAGAGGCGGGGACTCAGATGGGTCTTCGCCGACCTAGGGCAGAAGGTGTAGAGCTGCACGCTGCAGTTCGGAAATGAAACCTGTAACTCAATAAAGACTCTTTTAAAGTGGACGCTGTGTGGCGTGGTCCTATGTGAGCTGGGACCTGGTAGCAGCTCTGACAATATTGTTTGAAAGAGCTAATTTTGAAGGACAAAATGTTATCCAGTAACTGCTTCAAAATAGTTCCTTTGAAAGACTTGCCAAAGATATGGAAGATATGTTTTAAATAGCACATACAATAGACCAGTTTCCTGATTACTATGTTAAAAGCAAGCAAGATGATCTAACGTGTATCTAATTTAATGGACAGAGAATTGGACAAAGTAAAATAATTTATTTAGAAATTATCTATAAGCCTTCAGACTGATGCAAGCAATGAGCTTTAAATAGTGTTAAGCCCAAATGGCCCCTCAAATTTCACAGGCATATTTGACAAGGCATTAAAGGCAATGTATTTTGAGTGGGCATTATTTTTTGGGTTTAAGAAAACACTCACTGGCGCTCTTGAAGTTCTGTCAGGCTGGTGGCTGCCATTCCTCCCCCAACCTCCATATCACTAAGAAAGAGGCACTGTATTAAGGGAGGGAAACAAAAACAGTGGCTGCCACCTTGATGGCTCTTCAAGAGCTCACATTTCATCAACCACTCCCAAAATGAAGCCTGCTAAAAACAGTGGGAGGGACATGAATCTGACCTTTGGACAGTTTGTAAGTAAACCAATTCTTAACTTACCAAGCCTCTGGTCTTTTCCTATGCTGGGGGTAGAGAGATGTTTTGGAACTCACAAGGGCATATTTTAAAGGTCTAACAGTCCTTACTTCCACGCTTTAGTTTGTTGCATATTTTGTGATTTTAAATCTCTGCTAAGGGTTCTCTCATCAAAGAGTACTTGCCCCAAACTTAAGATCTTGGCAGCCAGGAATTTTTACCTGTACTTTCTTGAACCAACAGACAAGCTGTGTATTGCTAACAGTGTACTGCTAACAGTGACTCCATCGAACAAGGGGAAGTATAGTGAATTCCATAGCCATGAGTTAATAGTACAAACACACATGAAGTTTATTTCCTCTTCTTCCCTCACCCCCCATCTCCCAAACAGCCCTGTCTCTCTTCTCCCCACCCCACTTTACTGGCTTCTCTATCAGGGCTTGGTCTAGTCATTTCATTGCTGGGACAAGGGTCCACCCTGGAATATGCCATCTACCAACTGGAGACAGCAGTAGAGGAAGCCACGCAGGGGTGGGGCGAGCCACCCCATTCCTTTCTCTCTGCAACCACATTCTGCCCCTTCTCAGTGCTTCATGTGACAAAGTAAAAGAAAACATAAAACCCTGTGTATTCCTAAGCATTTGAGTATTTTACTTGGGGCTATCATGCCCCCCCAAGACTTTTCTGATATTTTAATCCAACAGAGTGACAGAACTGGAGTAGAGGCATAACCTTTAAGTCAGTTGGCCTCAGAGACTCAATCTTCTGCTGCTCTCTTACCAAAATATCCCAGGCCACAGAGGGCTGGCAGAAGGGGGGGATATGATAAGAATATGAAGGACCAAATGTGATCTTCCCAGAAGAAGCTCCAGCAAGGAAGCTGGGCAGAGAATGAGAAGTCTTTTCCTGTGAGAACCAAGGCAACAGCCCCCTCCTCAGTCTGCCTCCCCAAATCTCTGTTCTCTAGTGACTTCCACCTGAGCCCATAGGAGAGGAGAGGAGCAGCAAATCAGCTGAGAAAGGAGAAAGCTGCAGCCTGAATGAAACTCCTGTTCTGCCCCAGCAGGAAAGGGAAGGTATGTTACAAGAACAGCCAATGTTTTGATTTATACTTGCATGTGAACATGTATCTTACATGTGTATTCACTGTAAGATACATGTTCACATGCAAGTATAAATAAAATGTGGTTTTGGAGATCTTTAATATGGAGGCAGTTGTGTACCACAGGAGTCTGGATAATGCAATGGTAGAAAGATTTGGAAATTAGACAAGGTAGAAATTGGAAGGGCAGGTAAAACAGCAATAGTTATCTATTCTGAAGAAGTAGGGAGAGCAGAAAGACACCATTCCATGAGTTCCACCATAGCCTGCAGGTGTGAAGTAATGACTTTATATTTGGGTGGTCCTGTTTTGCTTCCAAACTTACAGGCACTTGGCCACCCAAGCAAATGGGAGGAGAAGACTCTGCCCCTGGAAATCTAAGTATCATAGGTTGTCGGACAAAAATCAGGTAAGATTTTAATGAGCAACGTTGCTCTAAGGTGTCAGAAACTGAAGAGCTAATATTTACCATCTATCTAAAGATAAAAGATGAAAAGAAGCAGTTAACCAAGGGAGAGGCTTTCACAAAGGATGGTTAGACAACCCTAAATAAATCTAATCTGAGTCACCACCAGAATATCTCAACTCTCCTGAACTCTCAGTGTACACTGCTTTCTATGGGAAACTTCTTGTCTAAAGGACTATTACCAGAATTCATCCACATTTGGATTTGTTGTTGTTGAGCTCAAATTAGGCAAACCAACCATGATTAAGAAAAATCCACTGGGTTTGACCACAACCCTAAACTTTAGTTTTAAAAAGACACAATTTGTAAGCTAACAACAAACCATGGATTCACTTCTTGGTTTGTTGTTAACAGCAAGCTGCCTGGAGTGGGTTCAGATGTTCAAGCAAGTTACAACAAATAATAATTTAGCTTTACATGCAAATACAACCACTCCATAGCATGAAAATACTTTCTGCTCCTCCAAGTGGCAAAAAGCACATAGTAGCAGTATTAAATGTTATTTATGACACTCATAAGATGCACAGCTTTTCATTTAACTAAAAGCAGTGAAAAAAGGGTGTAATGTTCTTTAAGAATAAAATCTCCTACTAAATTTTAAGCTTGTGGATGCTCTGAGAAAATCAGTTAAAAGAAAGCAGGAACCACAAAGCTTCTGTTTTAACATTTTTACTCCAGAACCAAATATGGCTAAGAATCTAATCACATGTTTTTGTATATAAAGGAATGGCCTAAAAGTTATGAATAGCCTCATAACTATGACTCTGCCAAAGTGTATCACAGAATATTGGTTGCTGTGAATACCAACTGCTGTGGAACACAAATGTGAGGGTGCTATTGTGCACGTGTCATCTTTGTGGGCTTCCCATAGACATCTGGTAGGCCTCTATGGGAAAGCAATGCTGGATTAGATGGGCCTTTGGGTCTAACCTAGCAGAACTGTTCTTAAATTCTTAATACTGGGAATCTAAATATTTTTAACAAAACACTTGCTTGTCATTTCTAAGTGCCATTTCACAACCCTCAGTGACTCAATACATAAAACTCAACTTAATCTCAATAACTGGGAAACATAGGATCAAAAGAAAAAATGGTTTAGAGAATGTGAATATACATGCATACCTTAGACAGTTCCATGCCAGGTCCACATTGTTTGCATAGCATACAGTTTCCATCATGATCCCTGAACTCTTGCTCTCTACAGTCTCCAGTTTCACAAATTACAGTGTTTGTCTAAAAATGAAAATATAAAATTAATTAATAGTGCTTCAGTTAATCTGTTTCTATTGGTGTAATCCTACATGTTTTGCTCCTCCTTCCTGGTGCTTTCAAGGTATTGAGATTGCACTCCCTGGCTGCAGTCCTGTATGCACTTATTTAGGATCAGGTAAATGCCATTGAACATTTGGCATGTGGCCCTTCTTAGGATCCAGAGCCTCTGGCACTCCACTCTGAAACACTCCATTTCAGGCCTTTTTGCAGGCTATAGTCAGTGAGAGGACCATTGGCAGTAGCTTCCAATCTTGCTGGTTGAAACAGTAGCCTTACAGTATTGGAGCTCTCTTTACTGGTGAATAAACCTATGCTTTATCCTAATCACCTCCAGTAGGAAAAATCTTTGAAAGCAAATTTCTGATGCAACATATGTGCTTAGATTCATTTTATCATTAAGACATGTAACTGAAATAGTTGTAACTTTTATCTATCTAATTAAATTGGTTTAGAAGCAAAGTCAAATTGGTGATATGTATCTGTGGTACCTTAAAATATAGTTAACATTTGTATTTTTGAAGTGTTTTCCTGGAAGTAGAAGCTATTAACAGAAATGCACCACTCCTCACTGAAGCAAGTTGGATCTATTAGGCATAGCTAGGTAATCCTTAAACTAATTTTTTAAAGTATACAAATATCAAAATTCTATCGACAAACTACGTAAACTAAAATTACAAAAATCTTTAAAAATCACTAAAACAAAAATAATATGCTACAACTTAGTATTTGAAATTGTGCAAAATAGGTATTTAGTCAGAAATAAGTCTCACTGTATTCACTAAGGCTTACTCACTGTATTCACTAAGGCTTGCTCACAGAGAAATCTATTTAGAATTACAGCCTTACACACAAAACTGCCATTTAAAATCAGTGGTACTTAAATTAACTATGTGTTTAAGTTCTACACACATTTGTGAGACAAATACACATAATTTTCAATATTACTTCATTATTATTCAAAAGCGTGGGTGGTGACTTCTAAGTATTGTTATTCTGCCAGTATGAGCTAGAGGTTTGCTAACCTTAACTAAGCTTGTAACAACACCACATTCATGAACTGCTTTGGGCTAATTCACAATATCTTAATCAGCTGAATTTTATCAATAATCTTATAGAGCCTTCCCAACCTGTTGACCTTCAGATGTTTTATACAACAGCCCCAACCAGCATGGCCAACGATTAGGGATGCTTGTTCTGGCCAGTTATTCTGCAATTGCCACTGATTACTAAGAAAAAATATCTCCAATATCTTCCAAGAGGACACGAACACTTCCTCTCAAGCTTCCCAGTATTTCCACACTGTTGATCAGTTCCTCCCTGTTGGTGAGGACCATGTCCAAGATAGATGATCCTCATGTTGCTTCTTCCATTTCCTGGGAAATAAACTTGTCAGAAGGCAATGGAGGAATTTGTTGGATCGTACATTCTTGGTGGAGTTTTGAGTTCCAACAAATATCAGAGAAGCGTAAGTCTCCCATGACTACTGTGTATCTCTTTGTTGAATGTTTGGTAATCTACTCTAGGAAGGCATCCAAGTCTTCAGTCTTCAGTCTTGCTTGGCTGTCTATAGCAGACACTAAGGTAACTGTTGCTTGCCTCTACAACAATTATTACCCATATAATTTCTATCTGCCCTCAATCTTCCAGATCATGGATCTCTTCACAAGTGCATACATCCTTTACATACAATGCTCCTCCTCCTTTCTTGTTTGGTCTATTCCTTTTGAACAGGTTATGTGCTTCAGTTTCTACATTCCAGTCATCAGTCTCTTCCCACCAGATTTCAATAAAGCCTATTAGGTCATATTTGCCATCCTGTTTTAAGAGCTCAAATTTGTCTTGCTTGTTTCCCATATAGTGAGCATTAGTATAGGAATAACTGAAATCATGAGTCAATCCCTCCAGCTGCTTCCATCTTGCAGTTTCTTGTCTTTTAAGCAGTTTCTGGACCACCACCTCAGTTACCTATGCATCAATGAAGCTATTATACCCAATACCAGGTGTTCCCCTGCTATTTGTAAAATTGTCTCCCACCCCATAAGGATTTAGTTTAAAAGTTCTCCTGATCAGGTTTGCAAGACTCTTAAGCAAATATATTCTTGCCAACTGCTGTGAGGTGCAACCCATATCTTGCCAGATGTCCTTCCTCAAAACAGAGGAGATCATAGTCCAAGAAGCCAAACTTTTCCTGACAAAGCCACCTGCGCAGCCAGTGGTTTACTTTGAGTATTTTCCTCTCTCTTCCTAGGCCACAAATGTCATCAGGAAAGAGTGTTCAAAAAGCCACCTTTGCCCCAAGGCTCTTCAACTTCCTGCCCAGAGTTTCATACCCCATGCTATATGTCAAAGGCTGTGTCTGGCAGTATTGTTCGTACCCACACAAATCAGAAGGGTTGTGGTCAGTGGGGTTTATAAAATTTGACGACAACTCTGTCACACTGTAAATCTATGCACCTGGAAGACAGCAAACCTCCCAGGACATCTTGTTACTTCTGAACACTGTTGTCTCTGATTCCCTCAGTAGGGAGTCATCTACTACCACCACTTGTGCAACCCACTGGAGCATAAATTCACAGCACACATCAAGAAATTGTCTACTTACAAAACATATTAGAAGTATCAGCAACTTCAGCATGCTAGAATGCCACTGTGACCTTTTTGTATCCATTTCTGAAGTCTTTCCTTTGATGAAGTACTAAATCTGAAAAAAGAAAATAATTTTAAAACTTCAGGGTGGATGAACTAGCAGTGTTGCATCTAGGTTTGAGGCCTGCACAATGGTGAGTAATCACATATGGGAAAACTGGTAACTCCTGAAAATCTGACCTAGTCCTTACAGAACTGTTTGGGCTGTGCTGCTTTAGTCTTCCACGTGCTCCATAGAGAAATACATTCCTCCACATATATACTAAATGACAGAATGAAGGGTTTTTAGCCTAGCATTCTCCCTGCCCTCCAATATAGTTTTCTACATGCAGTAAATGTTTTCGTACAAAGGAACATTCAGTCATTTGTTCACTCTCACCTGGGATCCAAAGTGGTACATCCTAATCAGCATTACTATTTAAGTTACTGCAACTCTGAACTGTAGCAAAGTCTCCAATTATCCAGTCACAGCCACTGGCTCATCAAAAGTAAATCTCTACTGGCAATGAACAAGAGAGTTTGTTTGGAGCTAAGAATCAAGCCAAACATAAACTTGAACCAAACTCAGCACAGAACCTTTCTCTTTCCTGATTTAGAACCCCAATTCTAATCTGAAAACCTACGGTATGTTGGACATAAACTTAGATAGAAAATCTGCCTGATGCACAAGGAACATAGCTAAAGGCCCACACATGCACTTGGTTTGGGAAGCAACTCATTGAGCCAGCATTTGGCTAGACGGCATGCAAATCTCTCTAATATATAAAATCTTAAGGATGTTGTCACATTGCAGTTTGGCTACACAGACAAGTGTGCAAATGACAGTGTGCTGAGCTGCTGAGCTGGTGGATGGGAGGATACAAAGGACAGAGATAAAGACCCAGGAAATGTGAGCAGGAGGGTGATCTAGGCAAGGTGAGGAGGAGGGATCTGGAGGATGGAGATATGGATGGGCAAGCAGCCAAGACAAAATTAGGAGGAGGAGGAAAGAAGAGAAAGGGAGCTATGTGCAAGCAAGTGGCTAAGGCAAGCAATGTCAAGAGCTAAGGTTTTTGTTTTGTTTTTGTTTTGCCAAGGTGTAAAGAGGAAGGACAGATCCTGAAGCTGAGACTCCAATACTTTGGCCATATCATGAGAAGAGAAGACTCCCTGGAAAAGATCCTGATGTTGGGAAAGATGGAGGGCACAAGGAGAAGGGGACAACAGAGGACGAGATGGTTGGATAGTGTTCTCGAAGCTACCAGCATGAGTTTGACTAAACTGCGGGAGGCAGTGGAGGACAGAAGTGCCTGGCGTGCTCTGGTCCATGGGGTCACGAAGAGTCCGGCACGACTAAACAACAACAAAAGAGGAATAGGTGAGGTTGGTGAGCAAAAAGGAGCGGGTCTTGTCATCTGGGCAGCCCTGGCCCTCCATACACACTGTCTTAGCTTGCGCCCTGGGTAGGTAATTTTGGTGCTGCAAAAGCTATGTGGGAAGAAGTAAAGGAGGGACAACAAATTTGATACAGCTTTTCTTATATATAATGGGTCATACACTTTAAAAGCTGGGTATGCCAGCTTTTTATTATGATCCAGATATATTACTTTTATATATCTATATCTAAGGCTGAAAAAGAGCAGCCATATAAATAATGTCTGAATACTAGGTACCCATCCCATTCTTCAGTCACTTATCTCTTCCTCACTCTCAGACTTAGGGCTCTTGGGTTCAAGGTGAGCTGCAGCAGTCACTTCCAATGACTCAACCACAAGTGCATATAACTTCAGGTGTGCAAAATAGCCCCCACAAGGCCTTCTAAAAAAAAATCTTCATCTCATTTGTGCCCGAAGAGCTATGTGCACAGCCCACATGATTATGTGCTTGATTTCTGGGTCTGCTGATCCCAAGGGCTAGATGACAATTAATGTTACTGTTGGTAACAAGGCAACTGGCAGACTGTAATGCAAAATAAAACAAATCACTATTATAATGTCCAAGTGCACTCCTTTTTTTCTAGGTTTCCAGTTTCAAGAGGCCTTTCATAAAATCCTTATAGCACAGCACGCTGGTGATGCATGCTTACAACTAATATGCTTAATTATGGTATTTGAAATTTCAAAAGCTGGTAATGATAAACTAAACTAAATAGGAACAATTGTGATATATGGCAATACTATGATAATAAAACTGTACAACAGAACAAGAGGTAACCAACTTTTTGGTGCCCATTTGCAGTTATAACTGTCAGTTATTATCTGATCCCATCCAAAGGCTTGGACTAACAAATAATATATTAAAAGAATCAGAAATTAAACTAGTATAGAAAAAACATCATAGCAAGTATTCTATCAGGTACTTTCTGGAGAGCAGAAAGGATAGGGTATAAATTTAATAAACAATAATCATGCTAAGATAATGGAATGAGTCTTACTGTATTTACCTGAAAAAGACTCATTCCATTGCTGATCCACAGTGCCCCTCCCAATTGGCTAGTCACTTCTCAGGTAGTGGGACAGACAGAAAGGCTCCTTCCACTGGCCTGCTTTGACACATTTGTACTTTTTGTTCCATCTGCTCTAAGTTTTTCCAATCAATAACTAAGGGAAGGATCTAAATATAAGAAAATTAAAATCTGCCTCTGTACCCAATTATCTCTGGTTAACAAATGCCAGCAAAATAATACAAAAAAATGTGTACATATTATTTTATATTATTTTATGAAGCTTTCTACAGAGATATTCTTTTCTTATGCAATTCTTTGAGTATTTTTATATTGAATAGCAAATATAACATTTTCCTATGAACATTGCCAAACCCAATACCAGTGTCAGGAATTTCACATGCAGAAACTAAGTCGTACACTTCAAAAGCCAAACATTTCACATCGCATAATTCTACTACTAGCCTAGTACATCTGCTCATCTTGCTGTGAACTCTAAGCCGATTGCCTCATCTATATATTGAAGAATTACTCAGCCTCCAAAATAGAGCAATTCATCAAAAGGCTCTGAGTTGAAGTTTACAACTGCTGGAACTTCCAAAAAGAAGTCTGAGAACATCTGGATATTAAATTTCAGAGAACTCATTTAGCCTCAAAAGTTGCAAATTCTCTTCAGTACTTTACAGCAGATATGTCTGAACTTTCTAATCACACAAGTTTTATAGGCACTTTTCAATTCACAGAAACATCTCAGGAGACGGCTCAGCTAATATACAGTATGTAGGAAGAGTATTCAATGTAGCATGCAGTATGATCCCTGAATTGGAATATGCAGCAATAACATAGTGCTTTTCACAAAGAAAATTAGATTAAAAAATAAAAGGACTGGAACATACAAATAACTGACTGACTTGCCTGGAAGCAAGTCTTGAAAGGAATGAAACTGTGCCAACTGCGTGTTTCCTGTTTCTGTCTCCAGTTCAAACATTTCTGGTTTAAAAACAGACATTACTGCACTTAATAATAGGCTGCTATTGGGCAAATTTGTTCTCTACTGCTATCAAGTGGCACTGTACTGATGTCAGTTGGACACAAGCCATTCAGTCTATCCTTTTCCTGTGTATACAGAGAGCAAAATATGTCCAGAAATGTTGTATCCCAAATCCAACTAATATAGACATTTTGTTTCTACTTATTAATATTAATAATGAGTTTTAATTAACAATATAAAAACTTTTTCTCCTACCAAGGGATAGTCACATCAACATAAAACATTCATTAGAAAATACTGTTTTGCAAAGGAAATGAATGTTTCTGCTAAATTGTCCAAATCCTAACTTAAGCTGTGATCTGTCCCCATCCACATCTGATAGCAGCCAGTAATATAAGCACATGGATGCCTAAAGAGAAGTATCTCCCAAGTTTGTTTTAAGTATAACAAGAGAATAATTTTAATGTGAATGTAGCTATATATCTGGGATACATAATCCTTCATAACTTTTAAACCAAGTTCCAAAACATATATCAGTCTGCATGTTGTGGTGGGCAGCATTATAATTTGTTTTTCCAAATGTAAATATGCAACAGTTTAAAACTACAACACCTATTGTTTCATCCAGCCAGACTCCATGAAGTTGGACCTCTATTTCTTATTTTCATTCTGTATGGTTTAGAATAACTAAAAACTGTTATTCCATTACATTGCTTTAGAAAAAATGGTCACTAAGTATTTTAAAAACTTTGTACATCCCATATTACTAACAGTATGAACACAGGATGTGAACTGCCCCGAGACCTCCGGGTATAGGGCGGGATATAAATTCAATAAATAATAATAACATGACAAATAAAAATGATCAGCTTAAGTTAGAGATAAAATATCTTATAAAGCTTGAAATATTCAAAAACCTCAGACTTCTTATGCTATATTCTGTTTGTAGTGCATGCAGAAAATTAATAGGCAAACAAATAGGCTGTAAGGTTTTTATAATTATTTTCATAGCGCTGTCAACATGCGTAGTACTTTTCAAAGTTGAAGAAAGACAGATCTCTTCCTCAAGGAACTAACAGTGCAGTCCTATGCAATACATTCACAAGCCCCACAAGTTCAATGGAACTTTGTCCCAGGTATGTCACATATAGTTTGCTGCCTTACAAACTAGGTTTCTTTTTAGTAACTGGGTAGGGAAGACAAAGAGAGAGAGCAGTGTAGAGGGTGGTAGTATTAAGTTGACATGTTCAATCCCCCTGCCTCTATTCATCTCCCCACAAAGCTGAAGTACTGTACCACATGCCATGCCAGTGTGGTGTTTATTGGTCTAAGACCAGGGAGGCCAGGATTCAAAACCCCACTCAACCATGAAGCTCACTGAGTGACCTTGGAACAGTCACTGCCTGTCAGGCTAACCTCCTTCACAGGGTTGTTGGCATCCATCTATCTCAATAGACAATGGAGTATGCCTCCAGGGATGAAGTCAAACTGTGTTAGCAGCACTGAAGTGACCTTCCCAGAGCACAAGCCTGGGCAGTATGCATGAAAGTCCTGGATTGGCGTCAAGACACCTCCTCCCCTGCCTCGCTGATGTGGTCCAAAGGAAAGCAGAGCAATACATTTGGCACCAGCTTGGCTGCAGGAGGTGCTGGAAGGAGGCACCATCCAACCATCTTAGGGACTCCACTCCAGATTTGTGTAGGGTTTACTTCTTAGCCTTTTGTTCTTCTGAAGTTATCCTGCAAGGTTTAGGAACATTGTTTTCCTTCTCCTAGATGGGCTACCTTCCCAGGGTGACAAACCCCACCTGCCCCTCACTTCCCTCTACAGAAAGTGCAGAAACCACCTTATTGACCATTGGACCCACTATTGGGCTTGTCTGCTCAATCTGCCAGAGACTGTCTTCATAAACAGGAGAAGTCCCTAACTCACCAAGGGTTTGAGATCCATCAGCTACCCTCACCTGGTTTGATGGGATTAAAGAATGGGCAGAACTATGTACTCTACCTTGAGCTCCTTGGATAAAAGGTGGGGTATAAATGCAATAAATAAGTAAAAATAATACGACTAACTATTCAAGCTAACTATTCTTTGTTGCTTTACTATTACTGCATTTCTATTTGTAAGTGGTGCAGTGCTTAGACTATTGGACAGGACAGGGGAAATCAGGGCTCAAACCCCTAAGCCGTGAAACTGACTTGGGCCAGTCACAGTCTCTCAGCCTTACCTACCTCACCAAGTTGGTGTGATAGATATATAAGAACATTCAGGGGTAAGTAGTTTCAAAAGCAGCAACTAAGCTTAAAATATAGCTTTCATATAAGTTGTGTGTATGCCAACACTAATTTCTTAAAATCAAAAGCATCTGTAGGAGTCTGAAATCTTATTTGGAGAATCAGATTTGGGAGAAGAGAAGAGTCTGTTTTTCCACTTAGCATTGTCCTCAGGCTACCCAGGAGTTCTAAATGAACAGATGGGGATGCAAAACCCCCACTCCACCCCAAGTTTAAGCAGTGCATAATAGCTAGGATAAAAAGGAAAAGGTAAAGGACCTTTAAGGACCTGACAGTTAAGTTCAGTCGTGAATGACTCTGGGGTTGCGGCACGCATCTCGCTTTACTGGCCAAGGGAGCCAACATTTGTCTGCAGACAGTTTTTCCAGGTCATGTGGCCAGCATGAGTAAGCTGCTTCTGGCGAAACCAGAGCAGCGCACAGAAATGCCATTTACCTTCCCACCAGAGTGGTACATATTTACTTGCACTTTGACATGCTTTCGAACTGCTAGGTTGACAGGAGCTGGGACCGAGCAATGGGAACTCACCCCGTCGTGGGGATTCAAACTGCTGACCTTCCGATTGGCAAGTCCTAGGCTCAGTGGTTTAGATCTCAAGAAAGAGCTATTTTAGGGATGCCCAAACTCTTTGGCATCCCCAGTGGGATTGCAATTTATTATTATTATTGAGTAGACCCTTATACCATATCACAAAATAATTTTTTTAAAGTCCCCCTAGTTCTGAAAACCCTGGGCTAAATAACAGGGAATAGGTTTCACTGTTGAGGAAACAGTAAATATGAGCAACTTCAAATGTATTGGAAGTTTGTTATGGCTGTACTGTTTCTTGATTAGTGTTCTGGATAGGCTTAGCTACACTGAAATCATAAATTTAAATGGTTGAAATTATTGTACTGTCACTCTAAAATGTTCCTGCTGTCATCTAATTTCAGGTATTCATGTGTGGTAATTTGGTATAATTTCACTGTATGCATTTCCTGATCTTACTTTACAGCAAATATATTTTGTATTTATGTCAATTACATACAGTTAACACAAGGAAAACACTATGGATCTAATAAGCCAGACAACACAACACAACACAACACAACACAAACAGCTCAGGTGGATAACATAATACGTATTTATGTTGCTACAAGAAAATATAAACAGATGTCATGGAGATTAGCTTCTGCAATTAGCAAAATACAATGTGTAATAAATCAATAAAGCATTAATCTATCCCACTCAGCACCTCCTATCTGCTTCCCCCAGCCTGCTCAACTTATAAACCTAGTTGCACAAACTTGACATCAATAAAGGCTCCTACATTCATATCACCAATGTATTTTCTTTAGATTTCACATGCAAAGAGAAGAGGAACAATGTATAATAAAAAGATACTTGACTATTGAGTCCTGGCCTCCTTGACACATAAGCTTTTGATAAACCTCTCACACTTTCCCCAGGCAATCCTTATGTTTGAGAAAAGATTAGAACCTCCACTTATCCATACTATTTGAGCACCACGGGGGAAAAGAATACCATAAGACAGCTAAACAACAACAACAATGCAAGTGCAGAAGATGGCCAGTGTCAATAATATAGAATTGCATGAATCTACACTCTTTATAAACAACAGACTTCAAAATTTTCCCATTTTGCCAATTCTAAATCCCATTTTTAAAAAAACATTCCCAGCACATCTGGAAGAACATGTCTACCCTACCACATGTTTCTTACACTTTGGGATGGTAGATCTCAAGTAGCCTGAGCTCTGATATGGGGTCACATGAAAAATATATTAATGGGTTATATTGATAGATTGGCAAAACACTTCTGCTCCTCTTTTTGTTATGCTAAAAAGTATAAAGGTCTTTTGAACAAATAAAGTTTTTTAGGTAGTTAATGAATTACTCCCCCATATTTCCAAATTCCAATAAACTAGGTTAAATATGAGAACCCATTCCAGAAATGAAAGGTAAATGAATGGGTGACTTGGCAAATATGAGGTCTGTCTTTTCTCCCTAACCACACCAACACATCCAAAGGCAAAGAGTCAACTGCAGATTGTTGAATCAACTTCTAATAAATCTGCAATTAAGAGTAATGCCAAGCAGCATATTGAGCCAAAAAAGGAACATCAAGATCCCACACAGCCACAGACCTTTAGAACTTACTTCTATGTAGTCTGATTTTTTTTTTTTTTACCAGCACAGACAAAATAGCTAACCAAGCACTACTACTTTGTTAAGGCTTTTCCTGACAACTTAAGGGCAAGGGAAAAAACTCAGCAGCCTTGGCAACACGTGTACTTACTATTACGTACAATCCATGCCAGCAGATTTTTTTTTCAAAGGCCAGTGCTTCAAATCCCTTTCTGACATAGTGTATAATGGGCTACAGTTCAACTGGTAAAGTTCTTGCCAGTTAACATACACTCCCAGCTGTTATCATGATTTATCATACCACGAAATAAGGTATAAACCTTGCGCATTGGCCTGATCCAGCAAGCTCTTCTTTTGTTCTTATATTCAAACAATTCTTTCTTACTTTTGAAGTAGTAACATTTATTACCGCTGATTTACTAAAGGCTACTTTATAATTAGAGATACTTTTGAATTTGTCAAATTCAACATTCAAAGTAAGGGAGGTTGCACATGTATATCAGCAACATCTATGTGCATATTTGAGCTTATTTTAAATGTCAACTATTCTGAACCCTTCAATTTAAGGCACAGGGCAGAGGAACAGAAGGCACCCATGTCTGTTATCTTTGTTAAGCTCAAAAAACCATGGGTTTGTTGTTGCCATCGCCATAGCTCTGGGTATACCATACCTATGGAAGTTTTGGTAAAATTTCTTCTGTACAGGCATATATTCCTGGTCTCTCTATTCCACTAAGTTAAAGGTCTTCTCCGCATCCACCAACACCATTCCCAGTGGACATCTGGCATGGGAGAGACTGCCCGATTTGAAGCCACCTGTTTGGGAGGCTTTATGTGCTACAAAATCTCCAACTGGATCGGTTGTTGTTACCCCTCGACACAATTTTGCTAATTTACACTATTTGAGGGCTAGCTGCTATCTGGTTGCAACATTGTCCCATTTGGAAAGCCAAATAATGCTTCATGTATCTGAACCTGCCTGAAGTAATTTTGCCACTTCTGGTCTCCATCCAGGCATTTGGGTTTAAATTAAAGTTCCGAAGTTATCTGTTCCTAAGCATCTATCTTGTTTGATAGCATAGTTATAACCATACTCCAATATTCTGTATTTAAGACCTGCCTTTTCATCTGTGAATTGACAGCCTTTGTTTGAGTGGGTATAATTCTGTAAGTACAATTTATATTTTCCTCTTTAGGCTTGTTTGTTACGGGCAGAAGAGACACATAGCATAGTAAAAAGAAGAAAGGACAATTCCACTCAGAGTCTCTTGACTGGAAAGAGAGCAACTTTAAGTGAGAATTCAGCAGGCAGCACCAGCAAACTCCATTGACACACCAGGGTTTCAACTATTTAAGAGCTACACACTGAAATCCTTATCCGGAAGCAAGCCCCACTGGGCACATTGATACTTAATACCAAGAAAACACACACAGGATTGTACCCACATATAACTGAAAGGTGGGGGCATAAGAACCCACAGAGCATCTTACAATTACAGATTGCTGTGGGGGGTTGGGGTTAAACATTAACACATCCCCCAAAACAAAACCACGCAGCAGAACAATAGTAAGGCCATAGCACTACAATAGCAAAGCCATAGAAAAACATTGTCGGAAATTAAAAGTTCATAATAAGAGGAGGAAGTCAAGTATAACTAAGGAAACATCCCTAGGGAGGGGACTTCTCAAGTCAGGGTGCCACCACAAAGAAGGCTTTCACTAGGTGACCTTAACAGATTTGAAACAACCCTGGGTACTGAAACCATCCCTCCCCCGGCTGGCATAACACAATCAGAAAGCATGATCTGACGTCGACCACCCACCACCTTCTAGGGGGCTAAGCGGGACGAGGTACCGCCAGCGCCCGGGCGGCAGAACTGGACACCGCCTTGGGTTTTGTATTCCGCCTTGGGTTGCGCAGCGGGAGAAAGGCGGCATACAAAAGTTGGGAAATAAATCCCAATATCGAGCAGCTAGCCACGTTCTCGGCGCTGACTGCTCCCTCAGCCTCCCAGCCAAGGCAAACCCTTCCTATAAAACCCTCCCTCCCGCCTCCGTCTTTCCCTCAGCCCCGCTGCAGCCGACGCCTTTCTGGCCACCTCGCGAAAGCAAAAGGGCTCATCCCTCTCCCTCAGCTCCAGGGCGGCGGGTGCCTCACCGTCATCGTGGCTCGGCGAACGCAGCAAAACACACCAGGGGAAAAAAAAAAAGCTTAGAGGCGGCGGGGTGTCCGTGACCGTTAAAAGTTACGCCAGCCGCCCGCCACCGGCTGCTGCTGCTGCTGCCGCCGCCGCCGCTGCGCGAGGCTCCCATGCAGCCCCACAGCGGCTCCTCCGCCTCCGCCAGCCAACCAGCCCACCCGCCGCCTCTCTTTCTGCCCCGCAGCTCCCTCTCGTAGCCTAGGCAACCACCCGCCGCTCCACCTCCCTCTCCGCGCTGGGAAGCACGGGCCAATCGCAGGCCGTCACGCCACGTGACCCTCCCGGGAGGCGGCAACGCTTAAACTCGAGGCGGACGCGGTGACGGTTGAGGGGGAAAAGCCGTTGGGGCCTGCCCCCCCCCCACGCGCCGCTTGGCAAGAGGAGGGAGTTTTAATAGCCGGGTATGTGGTGGGGTATGATTTCTACTGAGTGCGGCTGATAAGGGTCCCCTGCTCTCTTCCCCCACCCCCGCCACGAAATTAAAAGCCAAAGGGGAGCGGGGAGCCGTTTCTGTGCTGTGGGCTGCATGAAGCATCGGTCGTTTGTGCGTCGCCACCCTTCACCCCTTGCCTACCACTTTTATATTCGGTATTTCTGATCTTGCAACGCAGCCTTGCGAATTTCATTTCGAAAAGGTCATCTTCCTGGGGCAGGTGATAATTAAAAGCAATATAAAGATATAATTCTTGCCGCAATGATAATCCTATGTAAGTGCACCTGAGAGTAAGCCCCATTGTATACAGAGTCAGATTTACTTCTGAGTAGTGCGGGAGGAAGGGATGGGATATAGGAAGGGATGTCTATCTCTCTTCTCTCACTGCTACCTCCCCCCCCCACCTCCAGTTTTATCTATCTATGCTAGTTGAAAGAAAGCTGGTGCAAATCATGCCAGTGTAAACGGACAAAAAGGGGCATGTGGATGGTGGGAAGTGGGGTTATTATTATTATTATTAATTGAATTTATATACAACCCTATACCACGATGTCTTGGGGCACTTAATGGAATAAAAACAAAATATAAAACCAAAAAATACATCATCAAAATAAAAACAACAACCCTAATAACCCCCCACTACCCAAAACCATATTTTAAAAAGGCATAGGATCATCACAACATTTAAAGTAAGACAATTAACAAAGCTACTGGTTGGAAAGACCATGATCTCAAAAATGTCTTCAGGAATATTTATTGGCAACCAAATTGGCTGGGTGCTTTTCTGATACAGTTAAGCTGCATCGTAATTGTTTACTGGTTCTTCCTGTGGTGCTTGGGATAACCTAACTACCAAAAATGCAGTTGTAACTAGAATTCACCATATAGGAGACAATGGAAAGGAACAAAATGAAAGTCCACATTGCACCCGCTCTACAAACTCTGAATAGTTAGGATGCAAGTGAATTTACACAGGTGATACTGGCATATCTGCCTGGTTGGCATTTCTGTATAAGACTTGCATAGGATTGTGCAGTAATATATTTAAACTGAAAATGCACCTGGGACCATCAGTACGACTGCTGTGCTTTGAACAAGAGTATTGCTCACTGCTGCATGTATCGCTAAAGCTAGTGAACTAGCCATAGTGCATAAATACAGGGCCATCTACAAAGTTTTTGTGCTAGTGCAAATTTGCATTTGGATTTCTAGGACAGAAACGCCATCACTGACTCTCTTTGGTAATATTAGATCTTTCATTGTGGAGTAGCAAAGAGAAATTGACTCCGATTGCCGTGCTGTTTTCTATCAGTCTTTGGGATTAAAGTGTCAGTCACTTGCTACTACTGAAATACCTTGCATATGCCCGACTCTTCATGTGATGCAGTGGTTTTCAGATATTCTGCCTTCAGGAAATCCTTTTCATTTCAACTTGTTTCTTAGGGAAAGCTATGTGCTTGCTATGTAACCCCTGCAGAAGACAATGTATCCTTGAACATGACTCTTGCCTCCACCCTCCCAATCCCTTTTGGACTTTCTATTTACCCTATGTGAATGAAGAATGTACCCTACATAGAACATACATAATATTCCATAGGCTTCATTTTCAAAGGTTGCTCAGGGTTCTCTGAGTGTTTTGCATATTCAGATCCATTTAGGGCACCCACTCTTACTTCACACCAGACCTGCTGTGATTACTTCAAGGCTTCTCTGTCAATTTTTGTACTCTGAACACTTGAGCTACATGTTACATATGGCATTTGCACAGGTGAGGCCTGAATCAACTATAATTGCACTGAATATGTGTTTCATCTCCCACATTAACAGGCTGGTCCTCTGCAGATTTTCCCTTGCACTACTCAAAGAGACAAGGTGTGCCAGAGGTGTACCTTTTTAGAGGGAGATAACTTGAAGAACTATCAGAAGCAGTGACAACCATTGCTTGCCTAATCCCTGCAGCCATCCTATGGAAGCAGCAGCTGTTTCTACCAGGAAACATTGGATGTTCCCTTCTGTTGGTGTAGTGCGGTGTAGTAAGGGTTAGTCACCCATGAGCTTAGGAAAAAGGGAATGATTCCTTGAGATTCTAAAAAGTATATTGATAGACCAGTGGATTGTGGATTGATAGACCAGTGGATTGATAGTCCTGTATGAGTTGTACAAAACAAACCAGCTCTTTGTTATATCTGGTGAAGAGTTCAGTGTAACAGCAAAGCTTACTCGCCTGTTATTGTTCCACTTTATTGCCTAATTTTAATCACTTGTGGAAGAGCAAGAATGATCTATTTGAGATGTTAACTGAACTGACCCTTAGGAGAAAGCAGAAGTATATGGAATATTATCTGTGTAGCTCAATGGCAGAGACAGCTCTAAACGTTAGAGTCTAATGACAGATCTGTACTTGTTATGACAGCTGTTGGAAACTGATGTCAATATTATATTACAGAGTGTTTTAGTAATCTTTACTTCTACTAGTCCTAAAATATGTTTATGGTGTTATTTGAGACAGTTTGATTGTAGGAAGGAATCAATAATTGCTCCCATCTGTTGAGTAAATAAATAGTATATGTACATGTGGCTTTTGAAGTCAGTTTTGTTGAAAACATTGTGCAAAGGATTAAAGAATGTTTGTGTAGTGCTTTGGAAGTCTAAAGTATTATAAGTGCCAGGTATTATTATTAAATCCTGTATGAATCAGGCCCATGAAAGACTAAACCACCAGCGGGTTTTTTAAAGTGGCAGAATGCTGCACTGTGTTTCTTTATGTTATGCTTTAGCTTTTTACATTGCTTCTGGTTATTCTGCCTACATATCTAGTTATTTATACCTTTCACATTTGTATCCTGCACTTTGAGTTCTAAGTATGCAGTGACTTTATTTAAACCATTTGTAGTCCGCCTTTCATTATCAAATGCTCAAGGCAGCTGACAACAAAATCAAACCACAATTAAAAATATCAGTTAGAAGCAACACAAAAAACCCTCCAATAATACCAACAGCAATGGTAAAAGTTATTCCATAGCAGTAGGTTAAAACCAATACAACAGAACCACCATATAAAAACCAAAATTCTTCTTTAAACTGAAGTTTTGTTGTGGTTCATGTTGCTAGTTTCTATAAGGCCAGTGGCAGGTGGGGATAGGGTGAGACATATTTTCCACAGGAGGGAATTCCAGATTTTCAGGGGTAGCCATGAAAAAGGTCCTCTTCCTCTCCCAACCAAGCATTTTAGGGGATGCTGGGACCACAGAAGGGCTTTGAATATGATCTCAACAGACTGGCAGAATTTATCCCATTTTGTTTTCTTCTTACAACTCATGTGATTTCACAGCCAGTTACAGACCCAGGCCTGCTTAGCTTCAGCAAGATGGTGGGCTCATGTTCTTTCAGATCTGGAGCAACTTTTGTCTCCAGACCCAATTCAAAGTGCTTGACATAAGGCATTTTCTGGCTTGGGATCAGGGTACCTGAAGGATTACCTGACCAGCACATTGGCATAACTGAACCTTAAGATATTGTTTTGGGGTTCTTTGGGATGCCCTGTAGGATGAAGTGTGACAGAGGCCTTCTATGGCCTTCTCAGAAGTGACAACATCCCCAGTTATCAGCTTTCCTAGCTTGCTATCAAGTTGGGCGTAGGCTTATTTTCCCAGGCTTTAAATCTGTTCTTAATTTTGATTTATTTTAACTGGTTTACATTTTTTAACTTGTTCTTATATGTTGACACCGATTGGAGGTTTTCCCCTAATAATTAATTGTCACACAGGAGGTTTTTTGTTTTTTTAAAAAACCAAACAAACCCAAGATTGTTGCTGGTGATGGAAGAATAATTCTAGAGTGGGTTCTAGAATTTTGCTGGAACTCTGTTTAGCTACCATTACAAATGTTTTGGGTGGCTGTGGTGAGATTATTACTTGGTGTGTGAAAGTTGTAGGTATCAATTCAATAGACAAGTTCACTTATGCCTATTAAAATCAATAGAAAGGGGTGTCTAACTTTGTATTAGATTGTGTCTGGTATGTTTCCAGAGTGACTGTGTTTCTAGAATGTGAAATATTGGAAGGGATATTACCGTAATTGCAGCAAAGACAGGGCATGCTTATTTCACACCTGGCTTCTTAGATTGTCCACCTGTTTCATATATCTTCAGAAATTCAAGTGTAATTTATAATAAAATGAGGGCATCCCACTGACATGACCTAATGACAATTTACTACTTTTTCACTTTAAAAATTCCATGCCAGCTGCATTTAAAAAAAAGAAAATATGGCATATAAAATTGTTTATGTCATTAATGGTCACTATATTAACATGTGGTTCCACTAACCTAGTTATCAATATTGCTGATGTGTCAAGAGTTAGAAAATTTGATAATCCACCACTATCTTCTAAATATACTGTATAAATTAAAACTGATGACAGGAATTTTGGCTATTTTAAACAGTCCTTTTAAAGTGAAAAGTTGTTGAAGGAAGAAAAGACGGAGCAAGAGACTCTATTAGATAAAATTAGAAGTCTTTGAAATATTTATATAATACCCTACAGACCCAAAAGAAGAGGTTGTGAGAAAAAGTTGCTAGACGTATACTCTTAGACAAATCTTATAACAGTCAATTAGGGCAGATTATTGATTATTGATGTAAAATTAAACCCTGGAAAAGCTCAATACTGTATGTATCGCCCTGATAATAGCCAAAAGCAGCCTTGTGGAAAAATAGATTTCATGAATGGATTGTGGGTGGGTGGATTGAAAATGAGTTTGTAATAGCAAGTGACTCCAATAGGTTAGTAAATAAGAAAGAAGATCCCAGAGGCACTGAATTTACCACAGCACATCTTCTGTAACTGATTATACTGTTGCTTCAATATATAATTTAGTAAAATTAAGAGAGCAATATTTATGTTGATCACAATGTGCCTGTGACAATAAAATTAGTGTAGGAAGAAAAAAAATGATTTTTTTGGAATTTTGGGGGATTGAATACTAATCTGTTATAAAATAAGGATATAAAAGAAATTGAAATGGGGAAATACTGTAAACTTGTTCTAAAAAAAATAAGTTGGGTAACTGTACAGAATCTGTTTAAAGCCTCATGGGAGTCATGTCTTTAAGTTGTAGCTCTAAAAGCAGGAAGAAAAGACATTTAAAATATTGACAGACTTTACATTAGGGTTCTTAAACAACTATCTGGAGACCTAAATTGATCCCAGTTTACTGTATGGGATGAGTTCTTTAAAATTCTCATCTATCCGGTTTTCAGGCATGCAGAGCACCAGCAATTGAGGACCATATTTTCAGAAAGTCTTCCATTTAAGTTAATAAAACAACTAATATTCTTCAAAGTATATAAATGTTTAGCCAGAGGTCATGGTATAGATTATCAGTCCTTAAAAATATGGTCATGATCTCATGTTGAGAGGCTGGGTTTTCAAACATAACATCCAAAACCCTTTAACAGATGTTCAAGACTAAAATATGTTAAGAGCAGTTAATCCTCAGTTAGCATGTTTTAGGTATTAGCTGCTTTTCTTTTTAAGCAGGAGTTAGTGATCTGCTTTATATTTCATTTCTTTTACTCTCATGTTGAAAAATACTGGGATTTGTTAATTCTCTTTATTTAAAAAAAATCCACACCCTGAAATTGTTTGAAGTATGCAGTGTCTGATTAAGATACGGAGATATGAACAAGCATATAATATAGCCTACATTGTTTTTCCTGTTTAAAATTCAAAAAAAGAATAGAGTGGATTTTTAAGAGTGAACATCAGATGAAAGGCAATAGATAAAATAAATGAAGTGTGTGTTGATCTTATTTACAAATAAAAGTAACATTTATTATATTCTTTTTATGATTAGTAGGCCCTTAGTCTGTAATCCTAAACATAGGGAGTAATGCCTATTGGATGCAGTGGGACTTACTGAGTAAACATGCTTAGGACTGTGCTGTTACTACTAAAACGTAAAACTTTTAATGAATATATAAACATGGCCATAAATTGCCATGATAATTATGCATTGCATCCCAGAGACATGCATGCGTTGTTTCTTGAATGGATAGGATTGCAACTGTGCACACTGATTTTGTGCCAATGCAAGGGTTAGCCCATTGAGTGCTTCCAGCATCTCCATCTGTATATGGAGCTGTCCTGACAATGTACCGTAGTCAGTTGGAGAACCTGACAGCTGGAGAACCTGGAGAACACACAGACACATGGATTGAAGCCAGAATCTTCAATGCTACGGCAAGATACAACATATAATAACTTCTTGGAAGTGTATCATTGAGTTCAACAGGACTTACTCCCAGGTAAATGCGTAAGCATGCTTATTAGCAAATAAGCTACACTGAATTATGTGGGACTTCATTCAGAGTAAACATGCAAAGTTAGAGTAGTTGTGCTCTTCATTTAACACATACAGTTTATAATTCAGTGTTTTCACTTCATGGACAACTCCATTTTTAAAACACATTTGTTTAGAGGTGAGCCCCCCGATTGCAATGGAACCCTAAGCATATATAGCATGAGGGTAACTAGGCATGGAGTTACAAGTACAGATCATGATCCTCAAATAATTTCAATATACATTCCATTTATTTTCTGAAATTGTGAGAATGCATACGTGTAAAGATTTCAGCTGCTTATGTACTCACTAAGCGAACCTGAACAACTCTTAAGATTTACATATGTAACTTTTTATGTATTCCAACTGTGTATTGAAAAACACAGAGTGTACAAAGAACACTAGTTACTATCAGTGCTTTGAATTTCTTTTCTGAACCATGTTTTGAGGTTTATTCTTATTAAAATATCGCACAATAAATTCCCCAAACAAGACTGTTGTTAAAATATTTCCTACATTCAACCATATGCCTTTCTCAAACTGTAATTATCTGCATGGATGTTTAATATCATTTATGCAACTTTCAAGCTAGCTTTTGTTTCATTAAAAAAATCAAAACCAACAGCCTGCCAATTAATTGTAAGATTAATATGAAATAAAAAATACAGTACCTGTTGTATGTCGTTGTTTATCCAATAGCCACCCTTTCTGCAACTGAATTTCACTCTGCCAGAGCTTCTGCATTAAATGCCTTCATCTCCTTTTAAAAAAAAAAGTATGTCAGCACAAGCCCAGGCAAAATTCAAATCCAGGAAAATAAAATTAAGCACGCAGATCAAAGGGAGACGAGCAGTGCCTGTAATCTGATCAGTGATCTGTTGCCATACATCAAAGGCAGTGCTTGGGAGACTGGAGAGAAGGAACTTTCTTTATAGCAGGTAGTTGTGCTCCATTCTCTGCCTTTCTCTTGTCTCAAATACGGTTAAGAAAAAGTCATCGCTATAAGCCCACCTACCCTCCTTTTTTGTTGTGAGGAGGGGAAAAACATGATTCTTGGAGCTGAATGGCGGGATCTGTAGTCCTCTCTCTCTCTCTCTCTCTCTCTCTCTCTCTCTCTCTCTCTCTCCTTTTTGTTCCCAAGCTGTGCTCGTTGTGGATTGTGTGTTGGAAGCTTTCCCCAGTGCCAGCGGGTTCCGCTTTATGCCTTTCATCTTGCTGAGCTGATCCCATGACATCATTCAATGCTGTGGGACTGGTTGGAGAGCTATAATACAGCCTGTGGGGAAACACAGCTGAACTGCAACAAGAGTCTGTGCAGTTTTTAATTGAGTTAGCTGTCGTAAACAGTGCAAGAATGTCCTTCAAAAGTTTCTGTTATTTGGAATTTTCATATGAAGTCACGAAAGAGGCAGTGCATTTTACACGTCCTTGTGTAATAAAGTTATCAGATAATCTTCAAGTAAGGGTATCTTCCAGCATTGTGACTGACCAAAATCAAAATTTCCCACACGGGCTTAAATGATAAACTTGTAGGATGATTTGTAACAGCTGCCAATAAATTACCATTGAAACCACCAAAAGAAAGAACAGATTCCCACACTCAATTCCAGTACCAAAGAGGCTTTAGAGAAAAATGTTCTAATAAGTCTACAAATTTTTAAGCAACTTGAATTCAGTTGGACACCAGTGTATTCTGAATGGGGGGAGGAAAGACATAGTCCAAACCTGTGCATGTTTACTCAGAAGTTAGTTCCGCTGATTTAAATGGGACTTCCTGATAAGTAAATCTGCATACTCTCACAGGATTAATGTGAACTGGATGAACTATGACAGTAAGAGGGAGCCTTTGGAGACAATTGCATTGCTTTGCTCATCATGGCTACTGGTACCTTGGTACACTGTTAAGTACTTCTGTATCCCTTAATCTGTTCTTCTTTCTTCTGGTCTTGCTGGATGCTGATTTCTTTCCTCTGTTGTCTGGAGTAGAAATTTCACACCTCTTCTGGCTTGGAGAGCTGCAAAGTCTTCCTTTGCATCAGGAGTGGTGCATTGATGGGAAAATACTGGTATGCTTATGAGAAAGCACAGGGACAGGAAGCACATGTCGTCACCAAAGTTACTCAAAGCTCCACCTTCTCAACCACCAACACCACCACACACCTGTGCCCATTTTTCATTACTGGGGGAAATAAATTATGTGAGCAATGCACCTCTACTCACACAGTGAACATGTGAGGGTCTAGATTTATTTTGTGCAACCTAATCCACCCCCAGATGTGTTGGACTACAACTCCCATCAACCAAGCCAGTACAACTGAGCTAGCTGTGGTGAATGGGAGTCGTAGACCAAAACACCCAGAAGGAACCAAGTTGGAGAAGGCTGATCCAGCTAAACAAAGCATTGTCATTAGCAAGGCACAGGTCCTGGTACAAATCTATGGTCCTGTTGACTAGGTGATTTGAATGTGGGACCCTCTTCACTGAACTGCAGTCCGTGTCATCTTGTAAGTAGGAGAACAAAAGGCCAAGAGCTAGTCTTGGTCTGGAGCTGGAAGCTGGAAAGAGACAGAGGCTAAAGTTTGCCCCCCCCAAAACAACAACAACAGTAGGGAGCAAGCAAGATCTGTTAGTTAGTTAGTTAGTTAATTAATTAATTAATTCGGTCAGTCCTTCCATCTTATTCTCACATTATATATGTGTGTAAATAAAGCCATTTATCCTAAAGATGCCCCAGTCTCCAGTGACCTTTATTCCAAGGAAATCAAACCCTGAGTAAGTAAGTGCTGGCAACCCTGGAATCTCTCACAGCTCAGGGATTGGGGTACATGCAGCAATACTATATCTTGGAACCACTCAATGAAAGTGACTGGCAATAGATTCAGGACAGACATAAGAAAGTACTTCTTTACTCAACACGTAATGACTTTATGGAATTTGCTGCCACAAAATGTGATGATGGCCACTGGCTTAAATGGCTTTAAAGGGGAACTAGACACATTCTTGAAGGATTTGTCTACTGGCTATGAGTCATATGTAGCCTCTAAGTTCAGCAGTATGCCACTACAAATTAGCTTCTGGGGAGCTTCTGGGGAGCAGCCATGGGAGCATTGTGAGCTTCCTAGTTGGCCATTTGGACTAGGATCTTTGGTTTGGTTCAGTGGAATTCTTATTGTGTCCTGATCAACTTGCAGGGAGGGTCGGATAGATAAGAGCCAGTGTGGTGTAGTGGTTAAGAGCAGTGGACTCGTAATCTGGTGAACCGGGTTCGAGTCTCTGCTCCTCCACACGCAGCTGCTGAGTGACCTTGGGCCAGTCACACTTCTCTGAAGTCTCTCAGCCCCACTCACATCACAGAGTGTTTGTTGTGGGGGAGGAAGGGAAAGGAGACTGTTAGCCGCTTTGAGACTCCTTAAAGGGAGTGAAAGGCGGGATATCAAATCCAAACTCTTCTTCATATTCAGAACTTTTATATTTTGCACTAATAATGCACAAATAAAACACACAAACATATATAGTGCAAAACATGCTTTATCTGACCTTGATATCTGAGTGGTTATATAATTGGGATTTTGATTTTGAAAAGGATATGATCGTAGGAAGAAATAACTTTGTAAGTATGAGATGGGGAACTTGTGGTTTTTCAGATATTGATGAGCTCCAAGTCCCATCAGCCCCAACTAACACTTCAAATGATCAGGAATGGTGTGAGTTGTAATCCAATACCGCTACGGTGGGAAGGTAAATGACATTTCTGTGTGCTTTGGCTTCCATCACGGTGCACCGTTGTGCCAGAAGTGGTTTAGTCATGCTGGCCACATGCTCCAGAAAGCTGTCTGTGGACAAACGCCAGCTCCCTCAGCCTGAAGTGAGATGAGCGCCGCACCCCATAGTCGCCTTTGGCTAGACTTAACTGTCCAGGGTCCTTTACCTTTACCTTAATCCAATAATATCTGGCGAGCCAAAGGCTCCCCAATAATTGTAAGCAAAAAACATATGTATAAGTAGGTGTGGTTATGAGCCTAGTAAGGACAGTAATTTCACCCCGTTGATAATGTTGCATTTTGCAGCTTTATTTTATTTTATTATTAAATTTTTCAGTCACTTTATCTTGCCAAGGTTAATCCAAAGCGACTTACAACCATCCAAACAGACCACAAACCCCACATAAATACATTAAAACCAAGAGGAAAGAGAAATACATTAAAAACACCCACTTCTAAAAGGCCACATATAGTTAAAGGCCAGAGGCTGGTTATAAATGAAGGGCTTTGCCTGTGTGAATCTGTTCTAGGTTTTTTTTAATTGGCTGTGGATAAGTATTTGTTCTTGTGAACTGGGATATGCTAATAAAACACCACCATGATGTGGATGAGCTGCCATGTGGGTGAAGAGGGAATGGGAAAACCTGGGCACTAATTCTTGAAGTTCAAAGTTCTTATAACAACCAGCTTGAATGGAAAGGGAGAGCAAGAGTACAGTGGTACCTCGGGTTACAGACGCTTCAGGTTACAGACGCTTTAGGTTACAGACTCCGCTAACCCAGCTATAGTACCTTGGGTTAAGAACTTTGCTTCAGGATGAGAACAGAAATCGCACAGCGGCGGCAGCGGGAGGCCCCATTAGCTAAAGTGGTACCTCAGGTTAAGGACAGTTTCAGGTTAAGAACGGACCTCCGGAACGAATTAAGTTCTTAACCCAAGGTACCACTGTAAAATGGAGCTGGTCTTTCAGCAGAGATAATACTGTTGCTGCTACTGCTGCTACTGCTACTGCTGCTGCTACTACTATTACTACTAATATCCCCCCACATCTGGCTGGGTTTCCCCAGCCACTCTGGGCAGCTTCCAGCACTTTCCCCTTATCCCATTCTCATGGCCAACTGGTTGGAATGGCTGCATCTAGGTGTCAGCTGAGGGAGAAATGAGCCCAATGGAGCTGGTTGCCCAGCAGAGCCAATATAGCGGTCCTCCTCCTGCTCCCCATTTCTCTGTCTAGTGCAGCCTGACTGAGATCTTCTGGAGTCAAAAGACCATAAACGACGTTGATTGTTTCCAGCCTCCTGGTGGCCTAGCCTTGACTCCTGTGTTGTGTGAACTTTTATATGACCTCAAAAGTCTCCCCCACCCCCCGCTATGGATTCTTTATACAGAGGAGTGGCTTTAATATAACTCTTGATAGAGGCTCATAAAAATTTTATATGCTTTATTTTTTCCATGTGTGTATCAATGGAAACACTATATATTTTAGAATTAATATGGTCTCTATTAAACTTAGATTGTAAACAGGCTTATTTTTAAATAGCTTGAACTAAAATGTAATCAGTATCTCATTTATTTTCTTTTTAAAAACTGGGGCATGATCCTGCCAGAGATAAGCACTGTTAAGATACAACGACTTTAGCGGATGTGCTAAGAATCTTCTTAGATCTCTCCCACTGAAATAATAGACTTCAACGTGGTATATTTTTGCCAGTTTTTTGTTTTGTTTTTATTCACTTTGCACTTGACTTGCTCCTATCTATTTTAGTCTAAATGTGCTTGTACCTTATAATAATTCCACACAGTACAGCTATGAGAAACCTGCGATTGACTACATGAAGTATAATAATACAACTGAGAAAATTACAATTTGCCAGAGGTAATAATCTTGGAATTAAGTAAAAATCAAAGACCAGAACATTTCAAGTATTTTAATCTAAAACTTTAAGAGGGAAGGTGAAAATTACAATTTGAAAATTGTTAGTATTCCTAATAATACTGCACGCTTACAGAATGGTTTAAAAAGTATACATCTGGAGCCTGGCAGTCTAGCCAGCCCAGTTCCTTGTTATCCTGTTTCTGTCCACTTGGCTTAAAGGTTATTAAATAATAAAAGGTTACTTTGCAGCTATATTTTTTGTCCAAACATCTATGAATACTTTCCAAAATGGGTCATGGCTATTTGTAACACATAGAGAAAGCTGTAACACACACAGAGAGAAATCTGAGATTACATGGTTTCCTGTGGATCTACATGCAGCTTGTAACATAGGCTGAAACAAAATTGCAGGCGTTCGGAATCTTTCCCAGGATCTTTCTACCCAGTCATTCAAATCATATGCTGAGTGCATTTTAGCCTTTGCACAATTCTCCTGCAAAAGACAGTAAAGCAATAGTAGCACATTGTCCTCTCCTATCTAACTATCAAAGCCATTTATGGTCCTTTGATACTGTAACACAACATTTTGTATTTCTTCAGGCACATTAGTAAGATTACTGAGGTGGTCTTACTGAGTAATCTTATACTCCAATTATGCCAGCCCCCGGGAGGGAAGGGGCAGTGAAAGAAGATATGCTGGTGCATCAGCTGCCATATTCAGTACTCATCCAGTTTAGAAGGGGGAAACACAGCACATGGAAAAGTCCCAAACAGTGCCCCATTCTGCTGGTTTGTCTTTGCCGGTGGAACAACTGCACTGGTAGGGTGTTCCACTGGCACATCTAGGATGTTCACCAGCATATCTGTCATGGTAGAAGCTTAACTGGCATTCTGCAGATGTTGTGGGACTTCTACCATATACCATTAACATTCAATTGGATTATCCTGATCATTTGGCTGCTGTGTTATCTATTCGTTTTTATACAGTAATAGCGTAGGATCACAGCAAAGTGCCTTATACCAATTCAGACCATTGGTCTGTCAAGGTCAGTGTTGTCTACACTGCCTGGAATGCAGCTCTCCTGGGTTTAATACTGGGTACATTCTCAGTCCTTCCTGGAGATGCTGGGGATTGAAGCCTGGGACCTTCAGAATGCAAAGCAGATGCTCTATACTGAGCTTATGGCCTTTTTGCTATTCTCTGCAAAGCAGAGAATTTAGAAAATCAAAGAAAAATCAGTGTAACCATTAAAAGTAAAGAACAAACAATAGAAGAGCAGACAATGGAATCCCCTTCCACAAGAGGCATTGATGGCCACCAACTTGGATAAGCTTTAAAAGAGGATTAGATAAATTCATGGATGATAGAGCTATCAATGGCTACTTTTAATTTTTGGCCCTACACTTTCTAGGCAGAAGTCCATGCTATTACGCTCCATGTCTGAGCGTTGAGGTTTGGTTTTCCCCAAGCTTTCTCTATGAAAGCCCATTCTTTAAAGCTGAATCAGAGCAGATTTCCCATGGATTGACGTTTGCTCTGATTGAGATTTAAGAGCAGGTTTTCATGGGGAAAGCTGATGAAGTTGGTAAAAGGCATTGTTGGCCACCACTGCTACCTGTATATTCATAAACAGAGATGAATCCCTGAAAAAAGCCCAAGTGAAAATCTGATGTTTCAATAGGAGGACAACTTATCCATAACAAGCTCAATACCTCAAAGGAGGTCATCTAATGCAACTCCCTATTCAATGGAGGATCAAAAATGCAGGCTGCAATTGCAGTAGCCCTGACAGATGGCTATCCATCTTTTGGTTAGATGCCTTCAGCACAGCCATCTCCCTCTCAAGGCAATCTGTTCCATTGTCAAATGGCTCTGATCACTTAACCTTCCCTCCCACCCAAGGGCTGTAGATGTTGTTGGCCAATGGTTAGTGATGGGAGTTTTATTTCAACAATATCTAGAAGGCCACAGGTTCCACACCTCTGGTTTACAGCATGCAGTAGAAATAGAATTTTGTTATGCTCATGGTCATCCTCAATTACATCTAAAATGAAGCTAAGATGGGGAAACGCAAGGAAACTCTCTTACAACTTCATATCTGATAGTGTTTAAAGAGGCTCTGTACTAGCATGCAAAACTTCAATAATGTAACATTCTTTCTGGAGACTTTGGTGCAATTGAGTTCATAAACTGACGTCCTCAGGCTATTGGCGTTAGATCAACAGTGTCTATTAATATAACAAACAGAGAACGAGCTAGGCTTAAGTTTTTGAAGATGACTTATTGAGTAGCAGCAGACTGCTGAATTTTTAGTGCAAGACACTGCTCTTGTCACCATTTCAGAGCATCAGCATTTGGTACAGAGTTATGTTATTCTTTTTGTTCAAAGGTAGAATATGCCAGTGAAGAAAATGGAAAGGAACTTGGAATGCTTTTCTAATGTCTTTCTTCTTATAGACAAGTTTCACAGTTCGCCTTTGAACAGTTCATGGTAGGGAACAAAACTCATGAGCAGAAGGCTGTTGTCCTCATGTCCTGCTTACAGGCTTCCCATAGGCACTTGGTTGGGCAATCTGCTAAGCAGGGTACTGGACTCTGGGCTTTTGATCTGATCAAGCAGGGCTCTTCTGATGTTCTGATGTTCTTCTTGCTTATAATAACATTCCTTAACAAATTAATGCCTTTACTTACACAAATATGCTTTACCATGATAGAATTGACTATTTTTCATTGATTGAGCTTGGCTGGATGCAGGCAATGTGCTATATAATTTCTCTTTTACGTTGTGGTAGAAGTTTCAACCCTGTAGTGTTCATGGGAATGTTCATATAACCTCTAAAAATGCCAAGTAAGAAGACAATAAGCAGCCATGCTTGTGCTGGCACTTACTATCTGTTTTCTTTCCCCCCAGACACCTGGTACTCTTCTGGCTTTGGTCTAAAGAACTACAAAGAGGTACTTGCTGTACACATTAAATTTATCTTGTTATCTATTTTGTCTGATATGTGTCCTAATTTTTGCTGAAGGTTTACTGCTCTCTTTTAAAAAGTGAAGAAGCTCCCATCTCCTCAGCTTAGTCCCCCAGAGAGGTGGAATGGCCAAGATCCTTGGTAGTGCTAACTCGACATTAGGGGTGGGGAGCCTTAGGCTTGGGGGCCAAATGCCTCCAGGTCTCTCACTGATCCTCAGGACTCTTCCAGGCTACACCTCCTCTCACAGACCCTGCTTTGCACCCCAAGTATTCTAGTCTAACTCAGTGTTTCCCAAACTTCGGTCTTCAGCCATTTTTGAACTACAGTTCCCATCATACCTGACCACTGGTCCTGCTAGCTAGAGATGATGGACTCCATTTCCTCAGGGTCTTGCAAAGACCAATGTCAAACAAAAATTGATTATCTCCTTCTACCAGGCCACAATAGAAAGTGTCCTTACATACTGTATAACAGTGTGATACGCTGGTTTGACAGCCACAGACAGGAAGTCCCTACAGAGGGTGGCGAATACAGTACATGACATCATGGGCTGTCCTCAGAGTTCATTAGATGACATTGTGGGAGACCGCTACCTCAGGAGACTGAGGAAAATACTTAGGGACGACTCACACCCTGGCCAGCACTTCTTTAATCTCCTACCTTTGGGCAGTATAGTCAACCGCACCAACAGGTTAAAGAACAGTTTTTATCCGTGTGCTGTTGGGCTGCTGAATGGAAAAAAATAGTGGTGTAATTGACTTCTGACAAGCACACAGAGCACGAACAAGATTGAGTGTATGGGGGGGGGGCGTTTAATTTCACTGCACACAGGTGGTGAGGTGACAATAAAGGTTTCTTCTTCTTCTTCTTCTTCTTCTTCTTCTTCTTCTTCTTCTTTGTCTTCTTATTTGTAGTCCAACAACAGCTGGAGACCCAAGTTTAGCTGGAATGTGTCCTTGAACTCTGATAATGCCTCTTCCTTGTCCAGATCAAGGACAGAGAGAGTTGTGTTGAGTAGAAACTAGACAACATTACAAAAGGGAGACTTTTGCTGCTCTGTCCACTTTTGATTCAGGCCCTGCCCATCACTGGCATGTGGCCCTTGGCAGTTTGCCCAGGAGGGAATGTGGCCCTTGCATTGAAAAAGGTTCCCAGGCAGGGTGCTGTGACTGTAAATAAGCAACTGGGATTCGCTACAATGGCCTTTTGACATTGCATTGGCAGAAACGGGACTGTGATGCAACACTTCCAAGAACAAATAAGCTAACAGTAAAAGTAGAGGCGGCATGAAAGGCAGCTTACACAGCTGAGAGCTGAGTACACAGGAAGGCACGATTTGGGGACAGGGACCGGATGGAACATTTTGGCCTCCGTGCTGCCATCTATGTTTACAGAAATGTCTCCACAGGAAAGGAGACTGTTTTTTCTTCTTCTTCCTCTTCAACCCAAGCAAGCAAGCTGGGATTCTCTGATGGCATTATCTGTGTTTGCAGTTTGCAGGATGGATCATGGCAGTACACATCTCAGACCCCCTGTCTCCATTCTGTCAAGTTATTTTCTTAACCACAACCTTTCACAGAAACTAAGTATTAAAATATACATGTTATTTACTTCCCTTTAATTCAAGATGACTTATAATTAAAGTTAATGATGCTGTTCTTTGATACCTTGTGGGAAGATATTTAAGATTCCATGACAGAGGTGCAGAGGCAAAACCTTTTCTGCGTGTTTGAATGGCAGCCAAGGAATTTGTTAACTATCTATCTGAAGTGTTTTAGCTGACCAAAAGAAAATATTGGTAGCTGATACTGCTTGCAGCTTGGAGTTCATTGATATTCATCCTCCTCTCTGAAAAGATGCTTATGCAGTCAACTGTAGAAAATTATAGCATCTAGCAGTCATTAAGGATGAACTGCTACAACTGGAGTGAACATATTCAAAGCAATATTCCAGTTTTAGAGGAATTATGTTTCTTCTAATGAACGGCTTATTGTAGAAGTCACTCATAGAGTTAAGTTGATCATTTTGGATGTCAGGTCTATAATATCCCTTTTGAGGTGAGACCATCAGACCTGTATTCCAAGAGTGATTCGCCTTGCAAAGCAGGGGGATGTGAAATACAACAAAAGATTTTGCAAACTCACAAAATTAATAATAGCTTATGGAAAATGCATCACAATCCTTACATGAAAGTTCGTCTGTTAGGACAATAATAATGGGGTTTTTTTTAATCCTTTGAATTTAATGAATTTTTACCATGTGGCTGGGAAAGAGGTCATTGATGTTTCCATGTCAGGAACAGATTTTAATGGCTACTGTCGGCACTTTTTAAAACAGTGAGCATGTCTGCTCTCTTTTGGAAACTGTTCAGCATTCTTGCAACAGTCCACAAAATATAGAGATGTATGGATCAGTCTATTTTAAGTCCATGTCAATTTTGCAGGTAAGTCCATTCCATCTCATTTCCACATAAATCTGTGATTATTTGTTTAAAATCCATGTGAAAACATATATTTAAATACACATTTTACTCCATTTTCATTGTTGGGGACAGCTGATTTCCCCCCCTGTTTTTTCTGACACCCTTGGGAATCTTTTTTGTTTTGGCTGTGAACTGCTTGACTACAGTGTATTTGTGGAACATGTGGTATAAAAATAAACTGACTCTGGCTATAAGTTTCCTAAAAGCAGACAATAATACACAAAACATTAAGCAAAAAAAGCAGTACTTTAAAAATACAAAATTAGAATTAAAGCCACTGAAATACTTTAGAAGCAGGGATCAAGAAACAACCACCACCCCAGACTAAAGGGCAGATGAAACAAAAATGTTATTACAACTTGCTTAAAGGCAAGAAAGGAAGGGGCTGGTCAGGCTTCCCAAGGGAGGGAGTTCCACAATCTGGGCACTGCATTACAGAGCTTAATATTTGTTTGCTGTGTTATATCAGGACCTTTAATCTACCATTTCATCCAGCTGTAATAATAAGGGATGACTAGGATTTGACATGTATTGTTAAAACAAACACCATGTGAAGACCTCTGTGATCTATAATAAAGGGGGTAACAATTTTTAAAGAGTGGCAAAGAACGATTTCAAGGTATATCTGGCAGGGCAAAAAGCCAAGAATTAAATTGAAGTTACTAACAGATGTGAAGGAAAGAGGAGGCTTTGCCCTGCCAGACCTGAAGTTATATTACGAAGCAGCATGTCTTTGCTGCTTGAAAGAATGGATAAAATTAGAAAATAAAGAGTTACTGGACTTAGAAGGTTATGATAACAGATTTGGATGGCACGCGTATTTATAGTGTGGGAAGAAGAAAATTCACAAAGGCTTTGGGAACCACATCTTCCGGAGTGCGTTAATAGAAATATGGAATAGGTATAAAAACTTATTAGAATCAAGAGTTCCACACTGGCTATCTCTGTTAGAAGTAATGAGTGTAAAGAAAATTAATATGAGAGGTAAATGGATTACATATGGTGAATTGATAATTAAAGAAGGAGGAAAATGGAAATTAAAACCATATGAACAAGTTAAAGAACATGTTTATGATTGGTTGCATTATTTTCAGGTGAATGAAATGTTTAAAAAAGATTTTAAAGAAAGTGGTTATGCAGAAAAAGATTCTAAATTTCAAATCAATATAATAAACAATGATTGTAAAATTCTGTCAAAAATGTATAAGATATTGTTGGAATGGCATACAAAAGATGAAGAAGTTAAATCGGTAATGATACAATGGGCCAGAGATTTTGGTTATAATATATAGTTTGATGATTGGGAAAAACTATGGAAAGAAAACTTAAAATTTACTGCATGCACGGCGTTAAAGGAAAATGTGATGAAAATGTTTTATAGATGGTATATAACACTAGTAAAATTGGCAAAAATGTTTAAGACGTGTAATAAGTGTTGGAAATGTAAAGAAAAAGAGGGAACGTTTTATCATATGTGGTGGGAGTGCAAGAAAGTGAAAAGTTTCTGGGAGATGATATATAATGAGTTGAAAAAGATGTTAAAATACACATTTGTAAAGAAACCAGAGGCTTTTCTCTTAGGGATTATAGGAAACGAGATAAGAAGAAAAGACTGTAAACTTTTCCAATATGCAGTTACAGCTGCAAGGATTTTATTGGCCCAGAAATGGAAACAAGAGGAAATGCCGATGATTGAAGACTGGAGATTGAAGTTGACAGACTATGCAGAATTGGACAAGTTAACTGGGAAAATTAGATATCTTAAGGACCAAAAGTTCATCGAAGACTGGGGAAAATTTGTAGAATATCTGAAAAATACATGTGAGGTGCAAACAACGTTAGTGGGATTTCAAGAAGCACTGTGAAATTTGAGATGTATTGTTATAAAAAACAATAGAAGTGGGAGGGAAGACTAATGACAATATCAAGGAGAAGGAATGCGTAATTAAGAGGCAAAGATGGATGATTATCAGAGAAGCTGAAGGAAGTCCAAAAAGAGAGAATTTATTTGTTAAAAATTGGATAAAATTGTATATCTGTGTTGTAAATCAATAAAAATTATTATATAAAAAAAGACCTCTGTGATCTATCAGTGTTTTCCAGTATATGTAGAACTGCAAATTTCCTAACTAATAATGCAACCTCACCAATTAATCCACAAAAGTTACCAAGTGCACACAAAATTTACTAGCTCAATGGGCCACACATATCTGTGTTACCTGCCATTTGTGGTACATCAACATCCTGAAAGTAAAGTAATAATAATAATAAGCAACTCCTTTCCAGCCAATTATAAAAGCTTCCATAACTGGAAGCAAATTCTCAGTCACCACAATTGATGAGCCAAGTGGCTATTTACAATTATGTGGCAAAGAGTAATGAGAATAAGCACATTTACTTAGGGGCATTGGTATGCCATGGGGATATTTAGATTAGGAGCTGGAGATGGCATTTATAAGTGGTCCATGTTTCACAAGCTTATAGTAATTTTACACATCACTTGGGAAGACAGGCAAACTAATATCAGTGTACTGGAAGAAGCAAAGATCACCAGTGTTGAAGCAATGATTCTTCAACATCAACTTTGTTGGACTGGTCATGTTGTGCGGATGCCTGATGACCATCTTCCAAAGCAACTACTCTATTCTGAACTTAAAAATGGAAAGCGTAATGCTGGTGGTCAACAAAAGAGGTTTAAAGACTGTCTCAAGGCAAATCTAAAAAAATGTAGTATAAACACTGACAACTGGGAAATGCTGGCCTGCGAGCGCTCTAGTTGGAGAACAGCCTTTACCAAAGGTGTCAAGGGCTTTGAAGACACTCGAACTCAGGACACAAGGAAGAAACTTGCTAAGAGGAAGGCACGCTTGGCAAATCCACACTGTGATCAACTCCCACCCGGAAACCAATGTCCTCACTGTGTGGATCCAGAAATGTCCTCCACACTCACTTACGGACTCATTGTTAAAACCATGTTTATGGAAGACAATATTACTCGGCTACGAGTGATCGCCAAAGAAGAACTTAGATTAGGTTACCTTTTTGAATTTTCCCGGAGCTCTACATTTTAATAATAAATTCCACATGGGGCAAACTGTGAAGAAATACGGATTGTATCCAGTGCTAGGCTACTCAGTGTAGACCCATTGGAATTAATAGAATGAAGTAATGTCCATCAATTTCAATGGGTCTACACTGAGTAGACCACCACCATATGCTTGATTAGTCATAAGTTAAACTTGCCTAAAAGTAAACCAATAAACTAACATGGAAGCTAGCAGAATTAGCCACAGAGGTAAGTTGTCTTCCCCTTCATATTGCCAACTATTTCTTACGTGCAAGTAATGGGGTCCACTATGCAATTAAATTTGTTCATAAGTAATGTGGAGTTAGGGAGTGAGCAGTGAGGTGGCCAAGACCACATTGTTCCTGGTGGTAAAAATGAAAATGGATGGCAAAAAACTACAATCGGAGTGACTGGGTTATAGATCCCTGGGATTTCTGCCTATATGTTTGGTGCATGTGGGATAACATTTCTTAAAATTTTCACTAGGCATGGCTACGATCACCATTATAGGAAGGCCTGTCTAAATAAAAATGTATCCAGTACGTGTCAAAACCCTAATCGGGTTGACGCTTATCTAATAGCAACCAGAAGGGAGCTCCATAGTGTGGGTGCTGCCTTTTAATGAGGCTGTCTACTTACACTTCATTTCTCTACTTTAAGGGATTTTATGGTTCTCCCGCTCTCCTTTATTGCCTTCCCAAAGCCTTTAGGATGGGACAAGCTATATACTTAAACAATTTATAAGTTGGTCATAATTTAAGCCCTAGTTGAAAGGAGAGCTGACTAATAGTTACCGGTGTTGCCATTATACTATGTAATGGCAGAGTCACAAAACTTTCTCTCCAAGGTTATTTCCCCTCCCCCTAGCCAACTTGGCATGAATTCCATGGGGAGCTTAACTATGGAAAACATCCAACAGTTGTTTAGATTTCAGGCCAAAACAACTTCAGGAACATTTAAACAATCAGGTGTGCCAGATTCATGCTGGCACATGATCTGAGGATGCGTTGCCTTCCGTTCCAGTCCTGCATGGATCTTACATGAGGAGAATTGGGGGAGGGGGAGTCATGCGAGCCCACCATAATACCATTTGTTTTATCAAAGAACATGTCACATCAATATTTCTCTTTGCTCTTGGTGACTTGACGCTTAAAATCGCTTATTTTGTGGAAGAATTTTCTAGTTTACCACATGACTACTTAATCACTTCTTTTCACAGATTCCATCAAACTAGTGTTTCTCTAAAGTAGGAGTGGGAAACCTCAGGTTCTAGGGGCCAATAGTGGCCCTCCATCTCTCACTCTGGCCCTCAAAACTCTTCCCAGGCTACAAACCTATCTGGAATGTGTCCTTGAACATCGATAACGACCCCTTGTCCGGATGGAGGATTGTAAGGAGTTTGTGAGTGAGTGTAGAAAATGGCCTACTGTATAAAGGTAACATTTACATTGGTTGTTTTGCTCAATTTTGCCTCTGGTCTCGCCCACCTCTAGCATGAGTCTGTCAGAATGGAATTGTCAGGAACAAGCCAGCAATAAATCACACTGAGAAAGTGAAGTTAAATCTTTATTAGAAGGTCTGCCCAGGGGAGCCAGACCTAATGAGCACAGCAACTCTTCTCGGTATGTCTTGCCTCTATGAGGCAGTTGTGCAGACTGAAGGTCCTTAGCTTCTCATGGCTGCCTAAGTCTCCTCCTCTCTGTCTTCCTTTGGGGGGGGGTTCTTCTGCTGGTGCCTCCCACCATTCCTCTGTGTCCACTCATAGAATCATAGAGTGGGAAGGGATCAAGGGTCATTCAGTCCAACCCCTTGCAATGTAGGAATCTCAACAAAAGCATCCAAGGCAGATGGCCACCTAACCTCTGCCCAAAAACCTCCAGTGGAGGAGAGCCCACAACCTCCTGAGGGAATCCATTCCACTGTCAAACAGCTCTTACTGTCAAAAAGTTCTTCCTAATGTTTAGTTGGAATCTCCTTTCTTGTAACTTGAAGCCATTGATTCAAGTCCTACCCTCCAGCGCTGTAGAAAACAAGCTTGCTCCATCTTCCATGTGACAGCCTTGAGATATTTGGCTATCATCATCTCCTCTCAGCCTCCTCTTCTCCAGACTAAACAGACCCAGCTCCTCCAAGCCTCATAAGGCTTGGTTTCCAGGCCCTTGATTATCTTGGTTGCCCTCCTCTGCACATGTTCCAGCTTGTCAACATCCTTCTTAAATTGTGGTGTCCAGAATTGGACACAGTATTCCAAGTGTGGTCTGACCAAGGGAGAATAGAGCACTACTATTACTTCCCTTGTTCTGGACACTAAACGTCTGTTGACGCAGCCTAGAATAGCATTAACTAGTCAGTCCATGACAGAAATGTGGCCCTCAGGATGAAAAAGTTTTACTTGCTTGAAGGCAGTGTGTTGCCTTACCAAGCTATTAATTTGTAGCAACTTGTTTTGTATTGGAATTCTGCATTTTTAATTCTTGTTGTTGAACCAATAATGCTCGCGGAGGTATAACTCCAGGATCAAGTCTCCATGTCACTGCCTTGGAAGGGCTTCAAGAGCTGGCACAGAACGGGGGAAATCCAGTCTAATTTATTTATGAAGCTTCTTAAATCAAAATGCCAAGAAGTCAGCACTTCAAGTGACATGGGAAGATCAAACATGTTGTATTGTGAAATAACTCTTAACAGTGTACGTGAGAGGAACGTTAAAAAAAACCCCATGTATTTGAATGTGGTGTTCATGAAAAGCCGAGATTAAGAACATGTGAAGCTGCCTTATGGACTGTGCCAGCCGGCTGGTCCATCTAGCAGGGCTCTTCTTCGATGAGAGGCACATAAGAACATACACAACAGTGTTGGGATCAGATATAAAGAAAGATGCACTTTTCTGCTTGAGTTCGTCAAGCTCAACTTTAGGAGAGACTAAACAAGAACACTGACTGTGAATATGTGAGCAAGAAACAGAGTCCCAGAAATAACTCCACTGAAAATGATATTTGGAGTGGGTGGGCCAATAAATAAATAAATAAACAATGCCTCAAAAGTTATTGTGCATAATCTGCTGTCTGATTTTTCCACACTTTCCCAGGGTTGTGAGCTCTGGTTCAGTGACAGTATCTTCACGTATTATGGCTACAATACTAACTTGTAGACCATGAGGTCCCAACATTTATAAATTACCCATGAGAACTTGTGTTTCTGTATGTGTGTGTTCCTTTCTTGACAAAACTATGAGTCTGGATGTCTTTGCAGAAACAAAACAACAGTAAACATATTTGGGACAATCGGGGTGCCAAGTCAGGAGCATCCCACACCCTGAGATTTTAGGCCCCAAACCTGAGATTTAGGGGTGGCCCCTGGTGATGGTCAGGGGTGTGTGTGGCTAACATCATGTCATTGTCAATGTCATCTGAACCTTCTGTGGCTTACCTCCTTTGTTTCTGTAGCTTGTAAGTGGCACACCCCTCCCTCTTTTCATATTCGTATGACAATCATATTCCTCTCGTCATCTATGAAAAAATTGAGACTATGAATTAGGAACCACTAGCACTAACACTGTTTTCTTTCCCTGTTGGATTGAAGAGTTTTGCTGGCATGTAATTGGCTATAGGTCACAGGTTCAGTCCCCAACACTGGGCTAGCAGAAGCTCCTTTAGTGAATCGATATAACTCTGTCCTCAATCCAGATTTTAGCTTGTAAAACTCATTTTTTCTTAAGCACACTTCCTGCCCCACGTTCACCACTTTCTTTTCTACATATTAAGCTATTTCCTAAGGTTCCCAACTGGACTACTTCTTTTGGAGGGGGGCAGGTGTGAGAGGGTTGCCGTGGAGGTGGAAGGGGGAAAAAGCTGGAATGGAATTAGGAACTTCCCAAACTAGAATTTTGTTTCCTTCTGTCTCCAGGGCAGCCCCTACCCCATCTGCTCACCCAAATGATCCATCTAGTGTCCACCCCATTTCAAATGAAAATATATAATAAATGCCTCTTCCAGTCCAGGCTCTCCAGTCTCCCCTCCTGTCTCTCAATGTTCCAGACTCCCTTGGCCATTTTTTGTTCTTGCCTCCTTGGACTTGCTCAAGACAAACCAAAGGCCAGAGTTGCCACAGGGGTGCAGAGGCAGCAAGGCTCAGCTCCTGCTGTTATTTTTTCACACATATCGCTTGCTTCTGCAGCCCTACACTTTGTGCCATGTCATAAACCCAACCTCTTGACCCCAACCCAGTACTTTGTACTCCTCTTTTTACTCCTACTCCCACCACTGAGCCAAGGAGAGGGAGGTGGGCAGACGCCATGGAGTGTCTATGCAATAATTTGCAGAAATAGAGGTTAATTGGGAGAGATGAGAAGGGAGGTGAGGAAAGTACTTGTGAAAGACCATGCAATAATTTGCAGCCAGCTCTTGCAAGCTGCATGCACAATCTTGTGTTGTTGTTTTTAAACACCCTCTTGCCCTCCTGGAGAGACAATCCCTTCACTGGGCTCCTGGAGAGGGGCAGGCAAGCTTGGAGACTCCAGGTGAGCCCTGGAGGTCTGGCAAATGTAAGGACAATGTTACTAAAACTAGGAAGTATATTGCTCTCCAATGCCTCTCCTCTAAGCACATTCATAGCTAAAGAGCTCTTCTAGACGTCCAGAATTTGCCAAGAGTTATTTTGCTCAAAGTTTTTTTTTTTATACCCAACACTAAGATAATATATTTTCCTATGGATGCAGTCTTCTTCCTTTGAAAGTCAATAGCAAAATCCCAACTGATGTACAGGATTGCTACCTAAGATGCCTTGAGATGAAGAAGGGATCTTCTATTGGACTGTACGACCAACATTTTTCCACTACCTTCCCAGGGCAACTGCTAAGAGAGCATATTATTTGGTAATACATAGCAGTCTGTACGGAAGACTATGGAACAGCAGCCTCTTCTCATTCTAGTTCACACTTCTTTGAATTGTTGTAACTAGCTCTGGGATATCATGGTGAAGGGTGGGTAAGGAACAACAATCACAACAAAAATTCTATGGGCCTTAGGATGAATTTTTACATGCCTTACAAAGAAATAAGAATTTTGAATCTGCTCTGGGCACATCATAGCTGTCCAGAGTTTCTGGGTTTGGTGTCACCAGTATGCTGATAACACTCAACTCTATTTCTCCTTTCCACCTAAATCCAAGGAAGTTGGTTTGGTTTTAAACTGGTCTCTGTTATCATTCATGGAGAGGATAAGGGTGAACAAATTGAAACTCAATCCAGAGGTGCTCTTGGTCTGTTGGAAGGCAGAACAGGGAAAAGTGATTCATCTTGTCCTGGATGGGGTAACACTCTCCCTGAATACACAGGCTCACAGATTGGGTGTGCTCTAGGACTCCGATTCTATCCCAGCAAGGCAGCCCAGAAGGATACCTTGGTCAATGGTATCAAAAGCTGCTGAGAGGTCCAGCAGAACCAACATGAACACACTCTGCTTTACCAGTTCCTAGCATATGTCAACCAGCAAGGAGACCAAAGCTGTCTCTGTCCCATAGCCAGGCTTGAAACCAGATTTAAATGGATCTAGGTTCCCATGAGAGCCTCCAGAGTCTGGCAGACAAGGGTCTCTCCTGTCTCATCCCTTCCTCCCTCCCTCCCTCAGATGTACTGTATTTTTTGCACCACAACACTCACTTTTTTCCTTCTAGAAAGTAAGGGGGAAAGTCTGTGCGTGTTATGGAGCGAATGCCTACTGATGGCAGGGGGATCTGCTGCAGTCGTGAGCAGAGGATCCATGGTTCCCCTTCCTTCCCTCCTTCGTCGCTCGCTTTGAAATAGCAAAGCGGGAGAAGAGCCGCTGAGTGGAGAGGAGAGAGGGACAGAGAGCCTGCTTGCTTTAAAGGAGCAAAGCGGGAGAGGAGAGGAGCCTTCTCCTCTTATACCCCTCTTCAGCATTATTAACGGCATCCTTCTCCACCCACCCCACGCGTGTTCCTTGTCCCTTGAGTGCTTTTCCTTCCCTCCCCACTTAAAACGTGGTTACAAAGCACGGATCCACATGGATCCTCAGGATTTTTGCATTGGGCTACCCCAAACTCACCGTCAGATCACATGTCAGTGGCCCCAGCATGAACCACAAAAATCATACATCCACTGTTTCGTTTAGAATTATTTTTTTCTTGTTTTCCTCCTCTAAAAACTATGTGCGTGTTATAGTCGGGTGCGTGTTATAGAGCGAAAAATACAGTAGATAGAGGGATCACTTGGTGATCCATGTAAAGCTGAAATCATATAAATAAAGTCAATGTAAGTTATTAACACCAGGTATTTAATCACAAGGGAAATTCACTTTACACTTAATCAGAGAAACTGTTCTTCATATGTTCCAGATATTCCAGACCCCTGATTCAAATTGAGTCCTTCTCAATGTAAGTTCTACAACTCTATACTATTTATAAGGATGAAAAATTCCCCTCCATCCTGAGAGCTATAGTTGACCCATCACAGAAGGACAGTTCTTAGCACATTTAAGAAAGTACAGTTTCCAGGATACTTTGAGGGGCCAATCTGCTTTAAATGTGCTTTAAATGTGAGGTGTGTGTGCAACCTCAATGCTATTGAAAACAACGATGGAATAAATTTCATTTCACATTTTAGAATAGCAACAGGTCAAGTTTGTTAATCTTCTTACTAGTGGTGACCTACTTTTTTACCTATTGTTTATAGAAAATATCTGAAGTTGTGCATATATTATTTAGTAAATTTATTATAGCTAGATACTGTGTGTGTGTGTGTGTGTGTGTTTGCCTTTAGGATGATCTGAACCTAATCCAATTTTGTAAATTAAAAACAGGTGTCCAGATGTTGGGAAATTACCAAAAGAAATAGATCAGTGTACATTCTCTTTTTCCTTCAGCATTAACTTGCCTTGCCAAAAAAAGGTTCATAACATGAAAGATTTAGTGTCAAAAATTCGCCCCACCTCAAATTACATTGCAATTAAGACTAGGTTTGTCATTGCATATATTTCATTGGTTAAAATTGAAACAGACTTCTAGCTATTAATAAATCACCTACTTTGGAGGTTTCCTGATATAATAATAATAGTGCATTTATTGGAGGAACTGCTTGTTCTGAAGTAGCATTTGAATAACACATAGTATTATAAATAAAAAAGGATCTTATGCCACCTTAAAGACTAACTGATAATGGTCTGTATCCAACATTCTATGTCTGCCAGAGCAAAAGCCCTTTTGCTAGTGGATGCCATTGTTTAAAGCTTGTGCAGCAGAGAAATTGAATGCAATTGTTGCACTAGCAGACAGGGACGGAGGAAGGGGGGCGGTGGGGGGCGGGCTGCTGCGGGTGTCACCACTGAGGGGGGTGACAAAATGCCATGCGGCACTCACTGCGGAGCCTGCAGTGCACCCGAGCCCGGCGTCTCTCCTGGGATTGAAGCGGTGGCTTGGGTGCCCACAAGCTTCACGCTGCCCCAAATGGTCTGCCCGCTGCCTCCCCCTCAGCTGTAGGGCAGCTGAGTGGGAGAAGGCAGGCAGATTCCTCAGAGGCCCTGCGGAGTGTCCTGCCCTGACTGGGGAGGCCCAGCCAGATGGGCGGGGAATAAATTATGATTTCTATTGCATTCTGGCCCCACCCCTGGGCACAGGGCACATGCGCAGCCCCAGGCGCCCGATCAGCTTGTTCCACCGCTGCTAGCAAAAGCTTGTTGTGAAGCTGTTGGTTTTGTTGTGCAATCCATTGCACAACAATCTTCTGTAACAGACAACAACCAACCAACACAATAAGTACACTGGTTTTAACCCATAGCTGCCAACGTTTTCCCTTTTTTAAGGGAAATTCCCTTATTCTGAATAGGACTCCTCGCAAGAAAAGGGAAAAGTTGACAGCTGTGTTTTAACCTAGTGCTACATTTAGTACACAATCGTTTACTACAGCGGCACCAACTGAGGGTCTATAGGATTCAACTCACTGCAAACATTGCCAGATATATCGTTGGGTAGAGATCTTTTAAAATGTAGACTACTCTGGACAAAAGGTTGTGAAATGGAGTGAAGACAATTCTGAATTAATTTAGCCTTCTGAGGCAAGAGCTGAGCACTCTTAATTCCTCGCCGCCGAAGTTCAAAGTTATACAAGATAAGTAAAGTAACCACTCACAATAGCAGGAATAACACAGTCTTCTAAGCTTTGCTGCAGTACTATTCTAAACATAGCTGAAGGCTCAGTGTGAGATTTCGAGTGACATTACTCCCTTATCTTTCAAAACGTTGAAGAGGAAGTCTGAAATGTGTTTGAAAATGTTCTTAAGCCATTTATGGGACAGGCTCTCTGCTATGCCTTGGAATGGGTAAGGTTACCGCATTGCAGTCAATGGAAATTTGGATCTCTGCCAAGGTAATAAAATTCAAACAGCCCACCCCACTGAGCATATGCTGTCGCTTGTTCGCTCAACCTCTTCAATATTCACTTTTAGGCCAGAGAGGGTGTTGTTGCCATCAAGGTTACTCCAACTTAAAACAGTCATGTTCTTTTCCAGAAGAAAGAGAAAGGGTGGGATTTAGAGTAGAGGCTCCTATGTATTTTCCTCTGAACAGTAACCCTAAGTACTGAATCAACAAGGAGGTTGCCTGGTTCAGCCGTGCTTGTTGATATACCGTATTTACATGAATCTAATGTGCCATTGAATCTAATGTGCACCTCAAGTTTCAAAGCCTTGAAACCAAAAAAGTATTTGCTGGTGAATGTAAATGCACTATTGAATTTAATCCGCACCCTAATTTTTGCCACGTAATTTGGCCAAAAAAGTTGTTCGTTACATTCGAGTAAATACGGTAACTGTACTAGTAACAACTACCATTGCCCAGTATGGCACAGCAGTTGCTCTGTACATGGCATTGTAAGGATTGCCTTGTTGAATCTGGCCAACCAAAGGTGCATCTAAGCTAGCACTCTATTTCAAACAGGCCACAGAGCCCAATGCTCCTAGGAAACTTACAAGAAAGAGTCATCCTCAATAGGTTGCTCCTGGCACCTGGTAATGAAAGATGAGGCACCTCTGAATATTGTAATACCTAAGCGTTCAACAAGAATATAGGTAGGGGTAATCTGGAAAACGTAAGTATACTAGAACTTAAAGTCCCTCGCCAATCCCATTCCAGCTGAGTTTGTCTTGTTTCCTCCTTTCCCTGCTAGTCAATCAGATGTCTCCTTTGTGATACATCTCCTTTCCTAGTTCTTACCAGCAAAACTGTGGGTGGATCTACACAAAGGAAAAAAAATGCTATGAATAAGTCAGAAACTAGAAGAAAACCCTATGGAAAATATGTATAAATGTTTCCTGCTCTCTGGCGCCATCTGGTGTTTCTTGTTTATAATGCATTCAAATCACTTTTTCTACTAATGTAGCTGAGTCCATATATCTACATGATATATTTGCCATTGGAATCATGGTGAGTCCAGGCACGCACACACACACAGCCATATTTTTCTTAAAACATACCATGTGAACTGGCCTTATCACTTGCTGTGCTTTCCTGCCCATGATTCACATCTCTGATCAGCTATGTAAGCTGGGGAAAAGTGCTTGTGACTTATGAAGAGGGATCTAGTTCTGGGATTCCCAAACTATGAAATCACTAGTGGTTTGCAAACTTTATTCAGGTGGTCTGCATTATGTTCATATTAAATATTCATATTGATTTTTAAATGTATTTTCACTGCTTCCTTTATTTCTTATATTGTACTCCAATTTGAATTCTATGGAATGCAAATTGTAATACAATGCAGCAATTGCCTTTATTGCAGTGCAAGAAATTTACTCACACAGGACTTAAGTTTTGATTCTTTGCATCATTATTAATTTATTATTGTGGTTATTGAAACATATTTCTAAATTGTAGGTTATATGTGATTGCCTATAATTTAAATCAACGGCTATTTCTAGATTCAGTAGCGAATTAATTTTAATCTTCTTTACACACCATAAAAGTGTTTCCATTTGCTCCCTCTTAGCAGCTCAGCCTTTTGTGCTTGCACTATTTTTATTACCAGTTTTAAAAATAATTGGTTTTTAATTATCATTTTAAAAAATTTATCCATTCTGTGCTTTTATGAATATCAGATGGCTAATTTTACACAAAGGGTTTCCTGGGGATCAGTGTTGCCCAAAAATATTATATTACAGTGGCCAAGCCTTCAAACACAGCCATGTGCTAGCATTCAAAGACATTTATAGCTGAAACAACAGATTGCGCTCTCCATTCTGAGCCATATGGTCTCCTCCTGAGTTCTGCCTCCCTGCTCAACAACTAATAGCTCCATAGTGATGGCTACAAGCCTGTCATTAACATGCTTTGTTTTTGTTTTGATTCTTGGTCTTTTAAAATATATTTCTTCCACTCCCTAATGCAGGATTTCTGCTGCTGACTGTGGATCACACAGGACATTTTGTGGAGAGGTCTCCTATTGTTTATACCTTGCTGATCCAGTGAAGAAGGTAGTACTGCATTTGTTTGCATGGTTGGCAGGCACATTCACAGAGTACAGTATATAATTTATGCCATAATGAAAATCACATCTGTTGCTCCACCCACTTTTCTCTCTCGCCCCACCAACCACTGGCACGTGCTGCCTGAAGGATGCTCATGAGGGAATATGACCTTGAGCTGAAATAAGTTCCGCATCTCTGATTTGTATTATTGTGATTACTATACTATTAATCTAACTCTGGCTTAAACTTACATGCCTTCTGATCCTTGAAATATGTGTATGTCTGCTTCAGCATAGTACTTCAGTATTTTTCCTATTAGCTTTCAATTCTTAGCTGCCACCAGCCTTTGAGATGAAGATGCATTTTTTTATTTATGTGGCGAAATGTTTTTGCTTCAGCCATCCTGAGGAAGAGGGATTGACTATTCAACTACTCTGATAATCCTAACTCTGTGAGGAGGATAGTGGTCTCCTAAACAACTTTCAGCACCCTTAACAAACTTTATTTTCTGGGATTCTTTGGGGCAAGCTTTGGCTGTTAATAATAATAATAATAATAATAATAATAATAATAATAATAATAATTTTATTATTTATATCCCACCCATCTGGCTTGGTTGCCCCAGCCACTCCAACACAGGTTCCAACACAACAAAGCATCAAACATTAAAGACTTCCCGATGCAGGAAAGTGGTAGAATACTACTTTAAACAATACTAAACTAGGGAGTAAGCCCTATTTTGCATTATTGAACTTACTTTGGAGAAAAAATGCATAGATCCTCATCCAAAAAATGCTAAATTACATCAAAAATAAAAGTCTTATCTTTTCCAGAAGATATTCATAGTTAGGGCCAAACAGATGAGCGCGCAACCCCAGAGTCGTCCGCGACTAGACCTAACGGTCAGGGGTACCTTTACCTTTACCTTTTTATACAAGGCGGTATACAAACCAAAAACGCAATCTTTCAGTAAAAACAATTACTAATGTCAAAAGCATCGGTTCCATAAAGTTACATGGTCTAGGTTAGCCACCGGCTTTACTTTACAGAGGACATTCCTCTATTTGAAGGGTTGTCTGGTCCAAGTCTGGATTACAGTTCCTTTAAACATAAGGAGGAAGAAAAGGAGAGAACAACCATTAGCACCTGATAGTAGTGTAAGCAGGCACACAGGTCCCCTAGTCATAGTCTGGTCTTTCTATATAAATATCAGTCGTGATTTCTAAATTTTGTAGCTATACATATGAAGATGGAAATTTTATTCAAATCTATGCCCTTTTTTCTCTCTATCTGGGCTACGTGTATGTTCTTTAATGTTGGCACTTATTTCTCTTCACCTCTCTCCCTTTATCATATTTGAATTGTTGCAAACATTGCACCCTGGCTCAGAGGCATTTGGGGACAAGCCAAAATGCTATCAAATGTATGACTTAACTTTTAAACACTGGCAGTCACTGCATAAAAATCTCACATGTCGATTTGCCTGTGATAACTCTGCAAGGCAGCTTCTGTGGACTTCTTTTTTTAAAAAAGGGAAAATTAGTACAGTTTTTGTTTCTTCCTGTGGGTTCAAATGACTTCGTTCAGTGAATGAAGATTAATAGCCATCATTACACAACTTAGCTTTTGACAGCAGAATATCTGCGCACCAAAAAGGCTGTTTCGTTTTTCAGTTTTATGTAAACGCTTGATTGTTTTCATCTAAGACACTAATGGTACTGTAAGGCTGTTTATTAGACTCCATCCCAGCAAACTCAGCTTAATTTTCTGCAATCCTACACAGACCTCTAGTGGACAAAAGCCAGGCAGCAGCATTTGGAGATTTCGTTCTCACATCAGCTGCGAAGGGTTAGCACTGCAAGGACATCAGTAGAATTTGCAAGAGAAAAATAATGCTGTGAGTTGGTTTCCCCCCATTGTGTTGCAGATTTTGGAATAAAGATACAAATACATTATTTTTGAGGGCTCAGGAGCTTTCCCTGCTAAAGACTGCAAAACATTTTCCCTTTCTTAAGTAGCTAGACAGGAGAACTAAAGTAAATACATAATTTCAATCTCTAAAATAACCATGAGTGCTTTTCTATAGTTGGGAGAAAATCATGTCTATATTTCAAATTACAGCTTTGCAGTTTAATACTGTGTGCGCACCACTGTTGCTATCATTCTTATCCTGTAACCTTATGGTCCCTGAGAGGGTAATGCAGGGGCCACAGGAAACCCGAGATCTCCCTCCCTGAGAGTGGAGAGATAGGTCTGACCTCCGAGAGGAAGATCTGCTTCCTCCCCACTGCCATGGAAACCTCTGCAGCAGAGACCTCTCACCTTGGTAGGGCAGAAAGCTGGGCATGCAGTGGAGCAGAAAGGTCAGCTCAAGGCAATGGACTTGAAGGACCCATAGCCTTCCCAGTCCTTCTACAGCCCACCAAACATGGAAGGAATTTATGCCTGGAGTGAATTTCTGACCCATTCTTTCCAACGGGAGAGAAATTGCTAACTAAAAAAAGCAGGGGGAGGGATATGAAAGGACTGAGTACCTCCTCACCCTTATTTTCACCCTGTTGGCATAAACCTGATTGTGGTGATTCATCCACCTTTGGGTCTTTCTTCCTCCCTTCTCTCTTTAGGATTGCATTGTTAGAGGTAGAATTCGCAAGTTGATTGAGGGGACCCAACGCAACTTCCTGACATCGTGAAGAGCCAGGGAGTGCTGCTGAATGCCCTCTGAACATTGGGTGGGGCTGGCCCCCTTAAAAAAAAAAACAATTGGGGGGCCCCTAAACTGCCTTGGCCCCTAGGAGTTGGCATGTATGGTAGAATTGATATCATCCCCAACAATACACTGTAGCAAACAGTTGCGGGCAAGATTGGACATTTTTAATTCATTATGCAATTCCCTTCCATGATGATGATGATGATGATGAATAATAATAATAATAATAATAATAATAATAATAATAATATGTTGCCCTATACCTGGAGGTATCAGGGTGATTCACAGAATAACATCAAAATATAAAACCACAAAATATATAATCAAAATAAAAATAACAGCCCAATAACCCCCCCCCCCAAGAATCCATATTTTAAAAGGGCATAGGTTGTCAATCAAATCAACCAAAGACCTGGTTAAAAAGGAACGTTTTTGCCTGGCGCCTAAGGGTATGTAATGAAGGCCCCAGGCGAACTTCCCTGGGGAGAGCATTCCACAGACAGGGAGCCACTGCAGAAAAGGCCCGTTCTCATGTTGCCACCCTCTGGACCTCTCGAGGAGGAGGCACACAAAGAAGGGCCTCAGAAGATGATCTCAGGGTCTGGGTAGGTTCATATGGAAAGAGGTGGTCCTTGAGGTATTGTGGTCCTGATTCTTTTAAGGCTTTATAGGTCAAATCCAGCAGTTTGAATTGGGCCCAGAAACTAATTGGTAGCCAGTGCAGTTGGACCAGGATCGGTGTGATATGCTCAAACCGTCTTCCTCTGGTGAGCAACCTGGCCACTGAATTCTGCACTAGCTGAATTTTCCAAACCGCCTTCAGAGGCAGCCCTTCATATAATGCATTGCAGTAATCTAACCTTGAGGTTACCAGAGCATAGACAACAGTAGTTAGGCTATCCCTGTCCGGATAGGGGCGTAGCTGGTCCACCAGCCGAAGCTGATGGAAGGCACTTCAGGCCACTGCCACCTGAGCCTCAAGTGACAGCAAAGAATCCCGAAGTACCCCAAAGCAATGAACCTGCTCCTTCATAAGAAGTGTAACCCCATCAATAGCCAGCAATCTCCCACCCATCTGGTCCAGGGAACCACCCACTAACAGTGCCTTAGCCTTATCTGGATTGAGTTTCAGTCTTACATAGGAGGAAAGAACTGAGGATGCAAAACATAAGATCATCACTAGAGAGAACTAAAGGTCCATCTAGGCATGTATTGTGCTCCAGCAGTAGACCCTCCTAGGATATATTTTCCTAGGCTGGTGCTGCCCAGATATTGTTGGACAACAGCTGCCACCAGCCCCAACCAACATGGTTATGCCAAGATAGATCCCAAGATGTAGACCGGGCCATCTCCTTGTGTAATTATTACTGACAGCAGATTTTAGTGGGGAAATTATGAAATTTACATGCCACCCAGTCTCTGGACAGCTTGTAATAGAATGTTCACACAGTATCTAAGCAGTAAGACTTTCACTATTTGATTTTTGACAGCTGTACTGGTAACTATGCATTGTCAACGTAGGAAGCTTCCTTACATGAGCCAATGGTCTCAATATATTGAACCAATGATTCAATATATCTCAGTATTGTCTATATTGAATGGCAGCAGCAGCTTCTTGAAGGCAGTGGAGTTGTCACACAATAATCAAAATATGCTTCTTGTGAGGGCCTTGGACAGCAAATGAGCATTCTAGATTGGCTGAAGTTTCCAGACTGCCTAAAGGGCAACCTCACACAGGCTATGTTTGGATCATCATATCATGACCTAATTTGCTGAGATATGCGCCTTGTGCCCACACCTGCAGCCCCTTCCATGTTCCCGGTGTGCCACAATTAACCCTAAGAAGATTTCTATTAGCCATAGTTTTCCATCACTTCCCAACTGGGAAACTATGGTTACAAGATTTGCAATAAGCCAAGAGGCAGAGATGAATCAGGCTGGTGACGAGTCATGAGTATCTTCCCCACTTGCTGTGACAAGCTCGCCTCCCCGCTGGTCTCCCAGAATCTGAAAACACATAAAGGGGTGGAGGAAAGTTTGGCTGCACACAGGCACAGTCTCTGATTGCTTGGGAAAACCCCTGGAGAGAAGGGAACTTAGACGGGCTTAGTGGCTGGGACTTACAGTCTCAGCAACTGATTTTCATGGAGGAATGAGTTGCTCCGTTCATTAGGCCTGACATTCAACCAAGTCTGTAGAGATCGTGATTTTGCTAACTCTACAGTATCTTCAAAAAATTTTTTAAAAAATATATTTTATTAACTGGCCAATCACATCAAATTAAATCATATCACATAAATTCCGAATTACAAAGCCGAATTTTAAATTTTGTTGAGGGGACCCATATTTCAAGATCCGAAGGGGGATTCTGATCATCTTCTTGCTGCTGTGTTAATGTCCCAATCAGTCCAAATCAGTCCAAACAAAGTTCATAGTTCTATCCCATCTTATCTTGCTGTTTCCACATCACATCTTGTTCATATATTTTCTCTTTTTTTCTTTATGATCTCTTCTGATAGTCTCCTTAAGCCGATAAACACCAATAGTAATAATAGTCCTGTGTGAATTTTCCGTTCTTCCAATCCTCAAATCGAGATGGTTTCCATATATCGTCTTCTTCATAGATAACATCACTCTTTCCATCATAGTCTCGTAAAACTGTCGCTCTTAAGTCCCACTGAGGAGGTTAACACACAATATATAAACAGCTCTATTTCTCTCTTTCTCCTCCCAGACTCAAGACCTCCGACAGTATCTTTAACTGTCTGATTTCTGACCAGCACGTTCCAGTGACAAAACCCTTGTTTTGAGCTATACCTTCTCCTTCTTCCTTGGAGGTTTCTAAGCAGAGGTTGGATGGCCATCTGTCCTGGCTGTTTCAGCTGAGATTCCTACATTGCAGGGGGTTGGACTAGATGACCCTCAGGGTCCCTTCCATGATTCTAGAGTGGGGCTGGAGAACCTTCAGCCTGGGGGTCAAAAACAGCTTCTCCAGCCTCTGAGTACAGCCCTTGAGACTATTCACAAGCTAAGATGTTGTCCCAGGCCACACCCCTCACCTGCCCTGCTCCGTGTTTTCCTTCAGAAGGTTGCCTATAAAGGAACATGCCCCTCAGGCTGAAGGAAGTTCCTAACTCCTCTGTTTGAATTCCAAAGGAAGACAGTGGTACCTCTGGTTGCGAACAGGATCCGTTTCGGAGGCCCGTTCGCAATATGAAAAGCCTGCAACCTGAAGTGCCGTATCTGCGCAGGTGTGTGGTGCGATTTGGCGCTTGTGTGCATGCGTGAGCGGTGAAACCCGGAAGTAACCAGTAACCCATTCCAGTACTTCCGGGTCACTGCGGGACGCAACCTGAAAAAACGTAACATGAAGCAAACATAACATGAGATATGATACTGTAATGCTGGAACAGAGCTAAACTGTTGTTAATGTATATAAAAACGATTATGCTGGAAAAAGAGAAAGACACAAACAAAAAGCACAGTTGGTGCAAAATAATTTCCATATGTCATTTTTTAAATACAGAAAGGAGAAGAAGCCTTTCTTTTACTGTATAATAATCTAGTGACTAAATTTAAACCTTTATTGTTCTGGTGACATCTTGCCCTTGCAACTTTAAAGTAACAGATACTCTGGTTGACTGTGATCTGTATAGAGGTGCAAGATTAGTGATACTATAGCCCTTAAAAAAAAAAAACCCAGGAGGTGGGGGGAGAGAGGAAGGAAGGGGGAGCCAGAGCCTTTGCTGCATTGATCTACTTTAGATAGGCTAAAGCAGCAGCCGCCTTCACGCATGGCTCTGGGAAAACAGCTGATTTCACAAACGGCATCCTTTCTTCTCAAGTTGCAGTCAAACGCAAACCGTCCGTGGAAGAAATGATATAACCCTCTGGTCGGTATGTGGATGGCCTTTCTAGAGAAACAGTAAAACATTGTAGCCGGCTAGTGCTGATGCTGCCTGTTCCACTGCTGATGTAAGTACTGACTTGGTAGAAAACTGCTCAGTCACTGCAGTTGCTTGGGTGAGATTTTATAGGATGCACCACCAAGCTGCTTGCATTGTCCTTAATGCAAAGGGAACTGCTTATTACTTCAAGCAAGGGCTCCACTGTTTTGCCTGTAAATCCAGGAAGGTTTCTCGCTCTCTTTCTTTTCATGACTTGTAAGGTGCAGGGTGCTCAAGGGTGGGTGGAATATGGGGATTTATTGACTTGCTTTTGTCTTTACTGAACTCCGAATCAGGAAAATGTTAAGATTGTCATAGACTTGTAAATAGATTTTTGTGAAAATATGAGGCAGACACAGCCCATCAGGCAATACTCCAGTGCAACCTCTATTAACTTTAATGGGGCTTATAGGGGACACATAGCAGTAGTGTTTCATGGATTGGGGCCATGGGCAGCAGCTCAGAGGCTGATGGTTCATCATGCAGCCTTTGTTTGAAATGACAATGGGCACCTTCCTAGAGTCTTGATATACTCCTTACACAACTGACTGTAACAATGAACATTTCTCTCTCTCCTCCTCTCCCTGGTTTTAATAAGAAGTCATTTTTCTTAGCAGTGACATTGTGAATCTTGGCAGATTTTCTTCATAAATCTTTTCAAAACAGATGTCAAGCATGACTGATGTGACTAGAGTTCCTGAGTTTTTTGTTTCAATTTTTTAAATTTTGAAAAAGCTAGCAATTGTATTTTGGAGATTAACCTTTCCTCGTACGGAAACCTCGCAGTATGCCATGTGTTTTGGCAGCTGTCTTTCAGCTATGGATTTTCTTTTGTCTACAGGCATGAAATTATGTATTCTTAGTAACAGGTGAAAAAAGGATAGGCTTTCTGCTGCATATGGAGACAATTGTTCTGTAAAGAGTATTCTAATTGCAGCTGACCATTCCTTCCCCATAGCATGTCGAATGGATTCCCATTGGCCCAGCTGTATCCTTAGTTACTTATTGAGGAAGGAAACAAAGGATGGTATCCTATTTTTCCTGTCTTTCTTTCCTCTATAAGATTTTTAAAGGCTTACTAGGAACCCTACCCAAATCCCACTGAAAATTGTTATTAATTTGAGACAGAGTAGGATGAGGCTGCTCCCTCCAGCATTGTCCTAAATAGGTCTAATAGGTCTTTATGCAGATTCCTGGGGGATCAGGTGTCTCAGAGGGTGATGGAAGGTGGCCCTATTCCAATGCGTTCATCCTGTTCCACAACACATAGCCCCAAACAATTTCCTTTAACATACTGCATGTCATAGACTGGCTGGATGCGGAGGAGTGGTAGAAGACACCAGCTGGGGAACCCCCAGAGGAGGAAGGCTCAGAGCCAGGGCAGTGGGATGACGATGAGTGGTCAGAACGAGAAGAGATAGCAGAGTGGGAGGAGGAGGTGTCGGAAGCTGAAGAGGTAACAGAGTTTAGTGAGCAGGAAGAGGCTGGGCAGAGAGCAGTTCAGAATCAGAGGCAGAAGCAGAGAGGGGTCAAGAGGCAGAATAGAGGCAGGCTGCTGCAGAGGCATAGCGTGGGGGTGTCTGTGGCCCCGGGCACAATTTTGTGAGGGGGCGCAAACAGGTGCCCCCACAGCAGGCTCCTTCATCAGAGCCTGGCTGCAAGCAAGAAGGAGCTAAGCCTTGACTGGGTGCTTGTACCTGGCTGCAGCTCTGCCCCTGGGTCATGTCTGACCTAGGGAAGGAGAGCAGGACAATGGGCGGCAATGCTGCTACCCACCCAACTTGGCCGCGGCATGCCTTGCGCTGAGCCACAGCAGCTCCGCCACCAGAGCAGGCCTGACCTGGTGGTGGAGAGCAGGAGGAGAGTGGGCAGCAGCTTCCCTGCCCCTCTCCTCCCCTGGACTATGGCACCCAGAAAGGCGTCCCTGCCTCTCTTGTGGGAGCCCTCCGCACACCTGCCCCAGGCAGCGTTGGCACACCTGCCACTGGGCTGCTGAAGAAGCCACTGCTGCATGCAGTTCCCCTCCTCCCTGGTATCCCATAACAGGGAGAGGAATGAAAAGGGCGGAGCAAAGAGAGAAGACAAAGGAGCCTTAGGCTGCTGGAGAAGGACCGGGGGAGAAGCCTCAGAGAGCAATGGGAAGGCAGGGACCTTCATCCCTCACAACTGGTTCATTGGGGCAAGACCTACCAGGAAGAGTTGCTGTGATCATCAGGCCTGCACTGTTTTGTTTTCTTTGAATAAAGAGTTAACTTCACTGACACCAGGTGTTTATTGCTGACTTGCACCCGCCTCCAGTTATAGCTCTAGGGAACTCAGCAGAACATCAGTCTTCAGCTATTTTATTTATTTATCATAAGGATATTGGGCACTATTCTACAATGACAATGAGCAAACAATAATCACAGGGGAAACCTGTGATTCTAGTATGATGATGAGGCCGACAAAATTAATTATTAGTAGCCCACCCAACTGGCTTGTCTCAGCCACTCTGGGCAGCCTCCAACAAATATAAAACCACAGCAACACACCACACATTAAAATCTTCCCTATACAGGGAAGTGTTCACCTACTGGCAATGCACATTTTTCAAGCTATCTGATGCGTGTAGATTCTGCTACTAGCAGTTGCCTAACCTGAGCCTCATCCCAGGCAGCCTCTAAGGAAAGCTAATAGCCCATCCCTGATGTGAGAGATCCAGTATGCCATTATAGTGCAGGGGTTGCTCATGTGGTGCCCTCTGGGTGTTGCTGGACTTCTGCTCCCATCAGCATAACCATTGGTGAGAGATGATGGGAGTGGTGTTTCAACATCTGGAAAGCACTATGATGAATACTAGCAGCAAGGTTGGCCATCGGTCAGGGAGTTCCTAGTTCAAATTTGCCCAGCCGCAAAATTTGCCGGCTGAACTTAGGCCTGTCACTAACCCACCTCACAGCATTTCTGTGAGGATTAATTTTTGATTTATTCTCTTGTTTTTTGATCCTAGGATTTACAGCAGGCATAGGCAAACTCCGGCCCTCCAGATGTTTGGGACTACAATTCCCATCATCTCTGACCACTGATCCTGTTAGCTAGGAATAATGGGAATTGTAGTCCCAAACGTATGGAGGGCTGGAATTTGCCTATGCCTGATTTACAGAGTGTTGTACAGATTGAAAACGTAAATACCTTTAAACGTTATGTTGCTCGCCACCCCAACCTCTGAGTGGTGTGAGATTCCATGGATATACAACCTGAACCTATGATGGAGGGGTTCGCAGCATTAACACCCTAAGAGGGTCTTCTTTCTTTCATAGCCACAACCTTGGATTCAAACAGAAACCAAACATTGTGCTCTCTCTGCCTTTTCCATCCCACAACCAATTTTCCCCAAGGTCACATCACAGCCAACTCTCAACTCTAAACTCAGGGTTTTGTCCTATATCTAGGAGCTCAAGGTGGGGTCCCACCCATTTGCCGTCTGGCATAGAACCCCCTCTCCTTAGCTTTCTTAATGGATGATCACATTTCCTTTGTTTCTTTAATGGCTCTTCACCTCATGTGATTACCTCATCAGGAAACTACCCTGGTTTCTATTTTAACACTTCCTGAATCCAGGGGTTCAGTGTCTGTCACCCAGTTTAACACTCCAGGCCTTGAGTAAAATTCTAACACTTCCTAGATCTAGGAATTATGGGTGCCTGGCAACCCCAAACTCATAACAATAATGTAAGTAGCAGCAGCACAGTTTAAGGGCATAAAACATATAGATCTCCAACATAAGACAGAACCAGAAACAGTCAGTAAAAAGCTTGGGTGAATAGTGTGGTGGTTGTTTACGCTTCTCTGAAAAATGACTGAAAAGTCCCTTGGGGGGCAGGGGAGGATGCAACTTCTGTAGAAGTATGACAGGTATGTTTTAAATTGGAAACCTCTAGCCCTCCGGACGTTACTGGGCCCCAGTTCCCATCAACCCCAGCTAGCATGACCAATGCTCAGGATTGATAGGAGCTGCACCCATTGGGGCAAATGGGGCACTGCTCCACCATCTTCAGTCTGCCCTCAGCTAGCCTCCACCTGCCTGCATTCTCACAGCTGTCAGCATCCTCTTCCTTAGTCTCTGTCGCCCTTGCAGAATTCAGGACGGAGGAGAATGGGGACAGAACTAGAGCTTGGTGGCTCTGCCTGACATTGGCTCTGGCTCCCCCTACTGTTGGTCTCCCAACCTTCTGTCCTACTAGTCTCAATGGACACCAGAACTACATGACCTGAAGAGCCAGATGATCCTCTGCACAGTGCACTGGAGAGGAGTATTTTCTACCCACGGACTGCAGTTTCCTCATTCTAGGATTCTGCATAAACACCCCATACCAGGCCTGTTGGCTGGGAAGTGCACAGGAAAGTCCTGTTCCCACCACCCTGCTAAATAAAATATGGTCCTGGTCAGCTTCTCCATTTCCTAATTTGATCTTTCCGTGGCTATTTCCAATATATGTCTATATCAAAAACCTTAACCGCGCTTCTCTCCCCCCCACCCCCACCCCCACCCCGGATATATAAGATTATTGTAGACCTTCTTTTACAGAGTACGTTTTCAAAAACCAGAGTTATCTACTGCTCCTGTCCTGCTACTCATTCTTCCTCTATTCCCTCCTTTGGAAGAGCTGAGGTCTTTGCTGTGGTTTTGCCCTGAGCTATTTAGCTCCCACTGCAGATTATAAGTGAAAAGTGCCCTGTGTGATATTGTAATAGGTCAGGACATTGATTGGGGACTATGCCACAGCAAATCTGTTACATCTTTAAAATTTCATGGGAGCCTTCTTTGTGTTTGCTGTGGCAGACTAATGTGGCAACGCATCTGGAACCATTCCAGTGTTTAGCAGAAAGTAAGCTCAGACAAGTTATGCAGTGCCAGAGAGTTGTGCAAGGCATGGCAAAGACGACGTTTTATTTTTAATGAGTGGAAGTGCCGGGAAATAATGTCTATCTGTGTGTTTCACTGGGCTGGGACACTGAATGTCCCAGGAACCATTCAACAAGGGGAGCATCCCCTCATCTCAGACTCTCTGAATCCCCATTCATCACTCTTAGTACTGAAACTTTGCATACATAAATTTTAAATGTAAATTTGCAATGTTATATGTAAATTTTAAGGTGAACTTAGCTATTTCACAGTTTCCAAATTTTGCAATGTAGTTCTTCGGGCAAGGAATGTGTACAAAAATACCTATACTAGGATAAAGCGTGCATAGATTAGTGAAAATTACATGTAAAAATGCATTGTACAGTCATACCTCGGGTTGCGAATGTGATCCGTGTGGGAGGTACGTTCGTAAGCCACAGCGTTCGCAACCCACAGCACCGCTTCTGCGCATGTGCGTGACACGATTCGGCACTTCTGCACATGCATGTGACGTCATTTTGTGGTTCTGCGCATGCGTGAGCGCCGAAACCCGGAAGTAACCCGTTCTGGTACTTCTGGGTTCAGCGCAGTCCGCAACCCGAAAACGCGCAACCCGCAGCGTTCGTAACCCGAGGTATGACTGTATTGAGGAATGTTGCTTTGCAAAAATGCATACACTTGGGAAAATTGCATTGAAAACATGTATATTAGGTAGTTAATATTAGGCACCTCCTGGTAGGGCTGGGAATGTCCCCTTTATGAAAACCTGGAGAGATGCTGCCAGCCAGTGTCAACAATACTGAGCTGGATGGTGCATTTTTGAAAAATGATGATCCTCTGTTTTTGCACCTGTATATTGAGGAGTGATTTCAATTCAGCCCTATGTGCAAAGTTCTGAATTTGTTTTCCTCACTCTCTCCTATGACAAAAGCAAACACTTGGTACATCTAGCATGTGACACCCAAAGCCACTCGGAGTGTTTCTGTCTCAAGAGAATGTGAAATGCCTGCCTGCCAAGGGCTCCGGATTGCTGCCAATCTGTTTAAGAATCAAATTAATAGACGCAGAACTGCCCTCTTTGTGATTGCATATTTAGGTTACTGGCTTAGCTGCACACACTCTTTCTCTGTACACACACCCCCACACAAAAAGAAAGAGAGAGAGATTTCAGAGAGAAAAATGATTCCCCAAATATAGAAATAAGGGTCAAATTCTTAACTCTTTTAAAGCAGACCTTTTTGGATAACAAGTTTACAGAACTTGATGGACACACAAACAATTATCAGTCAATTATTTATTCAGTTGCTGAAAAACACAAGGAGATACGCACTGTAATTTGTTGAATGCTGGAGATTTGTCTTCAGATTGTTCCCAGGAGTTTATTTTTAATGCTCTAATAATGCTGCTGCCCAACAGACGTTCCCAAAGGGAGGTGAATGGAGTTCGGTTCGGTTCGGCCAGTGTGGTGTAGTAGTTAAGAGGGGTAGACTCATAATCTGGTGAACCAGGTTCGCATCCCCACTCCTCCACATGCAGCTGCTGGGTGACCTTGGCCTAGTCACAATTCTCTGAAGTCTCTCAGCCCCACTCACCTCACAGAGTGTTTGTTGTGAGGGAGGAAGGGAAAGGAGAATGTTAGCCGCTTTGAGACTCTTTTTCTCTGGAACTGTCACTAATGTCTTGTGGAGAATAAATCTAATGGTGCTCTTCCATACTTTTAAATACTTGGCTTGTGGTGATTTTTTGTTTCCTGAAATGAAAGCTGCAGCCTCTATGATATGAGCAGAAAAAGTATTTTGGGACTCTGGTGCTTTTAATAAAACTTTATTGGTTTTTCAGTTTCTGTTAAAAGTGTTTTTTATCGCCTACTGTTGGCTTATTGGAGAATGGCCAGACTCTTAACTGCCCCCCTATCCATTGTCAGTTTCTGTTCCTCCAGATTATTGGCTGTAGTGAAAGCTTTAACAGCTTATTTCCTCATGTCCCCCCCCAATTTTTCTTTTAAAATGAAATAAAACTACTTCACTACAAAACTGCAAAGCAAAAACTGCAAAGAAACCAATAATTACAGTCTTACCCTCCACCTCCACCAATGGGAACAGAAACTGACAATGAAGTCATTTTACAGAGAAGGGGCGGAATTTAATGGTATTCACCAGTAATCTCCCAGCCATGATTCATAGGAAGCACTAGAATGTGCAGAACCCGGAAACAGGATTTTTTAAGTTAATATTGAAAAGGATCTTTGCTAAATGCAATATACTTTATGAGTAAACATTATAGAAGGAAGCTGGTTGTAGGAAGGACTGAATAATATAGCTTGATATTTATGGTTTTTTGGGGGTGGATCTACACACAGGAGAAAACCGCTATAAAAAGTCATAAATTAAATTGTTTTAACAAAAGGGGAAAAAAACCCATGTAAAATCACATAGAAAAGTTTTCTGCTCTACAACACCACCTGGTGTTGCATGTTTATAACACATTTAAAACTAATTTTTTTGACTAATGTAGCTGAGTCCTGGGACCATTGCTTTAATTCAACTTCTAGCTAATTACAGAAAAGCAGTGGCTCAGTAATGCTGCATGGCTCTACTGGGGAAGCAACCTAGAAAGCTGGGATCTCTTCTTTATAGCCAGCCATAGCCTGTATATCATTTCAGTTGCTGCCACCAAAACCCAGATTCTTCCACACTGAACTGCAGGCAAAATGAATGAACTTGTCTGATGTTTCTAACTTTATCTTCTCATGTTAAATGTATGCTTGCACATTCAGTTATGGATGCATAGAGTGGCTCAAAATGAACCGCAAATACACACAAGAAAACAAATATATTCCTTCATGTGTTCCGAAAGCTATTGGGTGATTTCCCAAGTGGTTAATAATGACAAGTTAGCCCTTTTCTAATTATTTTGTCGGTTGCAGCTTTCACCATCCCAAAACATCTATTGTGTCCAAAAAAACAACAACAGACAAACTTGTTTCAACGTCCTAATTGAGTTGGAAAGGTAAGCTTGAGTTGCCCATGGATGAGTAGTAGCAGCTCATTGGAACTGATGGTTCGGAGTTCACTGAAAGGTGAGCAAGAGAGCTATGAACTGGTAACCTTAGGAGGGAGCAGCTGGCTAGTGCATCTGTGAGAATGAGGCCCCCAGTGGGGCACAAGACACAACAGGCCCACATAATGTTGTCTGTTGCTGGTTCTGGTATTTCTAGGATCTGGAGCTGGTGCAGGAAGAAGAGCCAGATTGTATCCAGTTTGTCTTAAATGACTAGGCTGTAAGGGGGACCATGGGTTCATTATTTGCATAGTCTTAGGATATTCCAGAGTGGTAGAAGCTCCCATTTTGGATTTAAATCGCCCATTTCTTGCTTGCATCAGTGTGTACACACCATAACGTCCAAGATCACAGTATCCTGAGGCAACATTTTAAAATACAATTCTATTGGTATTGTTGTTGGTGCTGAACCAATTTGATTTTGTATACAATGCTACTTGGACTAGGATTCCCAAACTGGTTATTTTTTAAAAAGGCAAATGGATGGTTGGTTTATTTTTTATTTTTCTTTGGTGGGGGGGTTGAGGGAGTTGTCTTGTTTTATATGTTTAGGGGTGTGTAGGGTCTCCCTGTTTTTGGGGGTGGGGGGAGGTCTGAGCAGTTTTTCCTCTGGAAAGTGGGTATGCTGTAGTGCCCACAACAGTGTCTTAGATTTCTAAAAAAAATAAAAAAATACCCTCAAGCCTGAAAATGTTGGGGATCCCTGTTGTAACCTGTATTCATGAATGCATAAATTCTGGATGGTGTCAAAAACACTGGGTATCTCACCCTTGGCCAAAGCTGAAACAGAATAAGGATATGAGGGATGTTAGCTGCACCAAGTTATTAGCTGTGTTGATTGATCATCTAAATCTACAAGTAAATGCAACAAAGAAATTGTAGATGGTGGTGATGTAATTATGAACAGTACTTAGTGCTAGAAAATATAATCTAGTTGAATTCTTCATTTCTGCTGTGTCCAAACCATAAAATGCAAGAAAATACTCTGTATATCTGAAATACTGCTGTACTGTATATTTCCCCCTTCCTTCCTAACCCATGAAAAAATATAAATGTAGAAGACATTCCTTTCTAGCACAAACTAATGGTACATGGGTGGCGCTGTGGCCTAAACCACTGAACCTCTTGGGCTTGCCAATTCTAAGTTTGGCAGTTTGAATCCCTGTGATGGGGTGAGCTCCCGTTGCTTTGTCCCAGCTCCTGCCAACCTAGCAGTTCGAAAGCATACCAGCGTGAATAGATAAATAGGTATCACTGTGGTGGGAAGGTAAACGACATTTCTGTGTGCTCTGGCACTCGTCACAGTGTTTCATGTGCCAGAAGCGGTTTCGTCATGCTGGCCACATGACCCAGAAAAGCTGTCTGGGGACAAATGCCCCAGTTCTGCACCCCATAGTTGAATTTGACTGGACTTAATCGTCCAGGGGTCCTTTAACTTTTTTTACCTTTTCTAATTAAAGCACTGTCTAGACTGTCCCCCCCCCCCAGCTCTACATTTGCCCTGTGTCTGCCTACTGTTTTAATTCAACACCCATAACAGTTACATGTACACACCCCTTGGCCTGAAGGGTAAAGTGTGTCCAGATTTTTGATTTTATTATTATTTCCACATTTAAAAGGTCTAATGAAACGGTTATACAAAGCTATCTATAGGCCTGTTCAGAGGTTATGATCCCTTATTACAAATTATTCTAAATTGTTGATTAAAAGGTTGGAACTAGTCCTGGAACACTTTGTCTGAAGATGTGCAGCTTTCCTGAATGGGGTGGATAGCTGCAGTAAAAATGAGGATCTTACTGAAAACTGTAGTTGTGTTTTGGATTCTGTTAATTTCTATCTTTCTATCTCTTGACAATGTCAAAGCTGAACTAGATTCAATAGCATATTGAGGAGTTGATTTGGAATACTGAAATTCCTAGGGTTAAAATTCTGTAGTGCAAGAAAATACTTTTGAAAAAAAGAATAAAGGATCCATACTTAATCAAATATTAGCACAAGATTTAACTTCAGGATCGCAATGGATGGAACCTAGCATAGTTTTGCAGTATTCTGTGTATGAAATATCAAGTCACCGCCCATTAAAAAATGTTGTTGTATATTTAAAGAAAATTCTGAGAAGTGGCCTTTTTTTAGGGTAACGGAGAGAAAAATCAAAGACAATTTATTATTAAAAATGTATTCTGAGAAATTTCAGCTCTGCTCAAATATCAACAGCACACAATGCAGAACTAAAAATATTTTTCTGGGGAAAAGAAAACCTTCAAAAATATGGCCCAATTGTACACCCAGAGTTCCTTTTAAGACTTTTCTTTAAAAATCCCACAAAGATTCAGTTGCTGTCATTAATATCGGCTTTCAGCACATGCGACCTGCCATTCTTGGAATGGTGTTTAATCGCACAAGACAAGCAATTGAACATTCTAATCTTTGAGGGGTGGTTGTGTCTCTTTTAAAAATGCATCTGTGGCATGCAGCAAAGTTGTGGCCCTAATCTCCAATATTGCTAGAGACACATTTTCAGCATAGTACAAGTTTCAGATGCCATGTGGAATTCATACATCAAAAGGCGAGAGTCACTCAGCTAAATTTCCTGGCTAAATATGTACACCATGTAGCTACATGTGGTCGTGTTTTTTTGGGGAGTGGGCTTTCATGCCATTCTTCTTATGTCAGCAAATGGTATACAGCTGGGAATTTTCTGGACCCCGTTTGGCTGAAAAGACCTGTGGTTTATTAATAATGAATTCTTTCCTGAGTTCTACTTAGTTTTTTGATTACAAGCCTATGGTAATGCTTACAAAATATTTGCAGCTTGCAACCGGGCATCTTGAACTGTGGTGTGACTCTGTTTCTTCATGGCAGTTTGAATATTTTAGGACCACATCTTGCAATATATTTCATCTGGCAACTGAGCAAGCCCCCCAAAGTGGAAATAGTGTAGGTGCACACATGCAATTTCCCATGTGACCCACTACAGAAAATTACAATATAAAAGTAATGAATCTTCCCATTTCTAGTTTCTGACAGTTAAGAAAAGCGAGCCTCACTAATGATCTTTCTACAACTGGTCTAGACGGATGACTCATGTGGTCCACCATCCTGGCTATTGTCTCATTTCTCCTTCATAGTATAATGGTATAGTTAGGTAATTTTACACTCTGATCCCCTCTTCAGATGATAATCTGCATTACTTTTCCTTTACATACTTTGAAATGTGGCAGACCAGCACTGCTATGCTTGAGGGCTGCTCTGTTCATTCTGCTGAGTGAGGCTCTGGACTTCTGCTCCAAAGCCCTGCCCTGATGACACCATTACCAGCAAAGCCTTTTAAAAAATAGTTTTAATAGTGAAAATGTGCTATTACATTCATAAACCACCAACTCCGCCTGCTACTTTGTTTTCGCAGAAATGAAAGCCAGCTGTTTCATGTTCTGAGGACTTGGCTGCAATACCTTCTCAGAGTTCCCTTTTATTCTACCATGCTGAAGCAAAACAATGGAGGTGTGCATAAATGCAAACGTATATTTGGATGTATGCTATCAAGCTCATTGTGCTTTTGTAGGAGGGAGGAACTCACCAACAGAGTGAGTGCTGACGGACAGGATCCTGCCATCAGGAGGAAAGGCAATTTTTGCCAATTCTTCCTGCCCCCTAAGTCCCTAGCCGCATTTGTCATGCTGATCCTCACAGTAATTCACAGCAGATTATCAGAGGCTAAAAGGGACTGAGTGGGGAATTCAGTGAAAGTTACCTCCCCTTTCTGCTGCCCTATAAGTGGAACTCAGTTCAGAGGATGCTCAGAAGCTTACTTGGATTCAAGCCTAATACAGACCTAATACCGAACTCAAACACGAAGAACAGATTCCATATTTTTGTCTTCTATGGATGGGAAGGCAATTTGATTCCATGGCAAAACCTCTCATGTTTTATTGGTTCCTCCTGTCATCTGAACAATTCTTCCTTGATCATTTTTCTTTGTTTTAAACAGATTCATCTAGAGAAAAATTGCTGTAAGCAATTATGTTTCATATTCTATATTTCATTTCATTATAACCTCTTTCCTTCCTTCTTTTCTTTTTTTGGCTTCTCATTATTGGGTCAGCTGTCTTGGATGCAAGAATAGGGTTTCAGTGGGGCTAAAGGCTGGTTGGCTGGCAGCCAGATCATTATGAGGGAGAGACAGTGAGATGCGATTCCCCGGCCCATGAATGAATGGAATACTCATTACGGTTGGCAGCTCCGTATGTCTGAAGTTTCTTTGGTATGACCCAGGGGTGCTGGCACATGTTTTAATGAGCAATGTAGTTTCATCCAAAGTTTCTGAAAATGAGTGATTTCTGCTTAGAATAATAGCAGTCAAGGCAATTATCTTTAAATAAAGAGCATTGATGTTTCGGCAGCACCATTTCCCCCTTTTCAGACCAATCCAGTGGGGTTTTTCTTTATCCCAAGAGTCTTTTGAAGGTAGTGTGTATATATCAAACCTTTGGGCAAAATTGTCTCCAGGCAACAAGTCCCTTAAATAGGCCTGGTCTGCTCAGGCTTGGGAAAGCGCATGTTAGAACATTGCCAGCCCCATCAGTTTGCTATACCATCCCCTCTTTTAATCCAGCATATATGTTTTTAATTCCACCATTCCGCCAAGGAACTGAGGTAGCACACATGGTCTCCTTTCTCACTGCCCATTTCATTCTCAAGTGATAAACTCCCTTTCTGATAAGACCACTGGGAGCATACTTTTTATCTCTGCAATCCCTGAGGGAGCTACATGTCTCCCAGCCTCAACCTTGGCTTACATCATGATCATGACCATTTATTAGTTATATGCTGCCCATTTGACTGGGTTGCCCCAGCCACTATGGACCTGATTAGATTATTGGGCTTACATGCTCCCTCTTCTCCTTCCAGCCTCTTCAGCTGGAACAATCCTCCTCAGTTTAAAGCCAGTCATAATTTGCTCTTTCATCTGAACCAGCAAACAATGTTTACCACTAAAAACCAGGATCAGAAACTAGGGGAAGTGTGGTTTGCTTCAAAAGGGTACGGTACGGAAGCACTGCAATACTGTATGCAAGGGCTCATTTGGAAGGAAGGGTGGGATATAAATTTAATAAATAAAATAAATAAGGGTAAGAGGGAGGGAAGTGTCCAAGCCTGGTGGTCTAGCCTTATATCCATACCAACTCTGGGTGAACTGGCTGCATTGAGTGTATTGAACTACAGTGGTACCCCGCAAGACGAATGCCTCGCAAGACGGAAAACCCGCTAGACGAAAGGGTTTTCCGTTTTGGAGGCGCTTCGCAAAACGAATTTCCCTATGGGCTTGCTTCGCAAGACGAAAGCCCATAGGGAAATCTCTGGGACAGCCGGACTTCAAGGGAATCCCTTGGCCCCCCGCCGGACTTCCCGAAGCTCTTTTGAAGTCCGGCGGGGGTCCAAGGGATTCCCTCCCAGCCGCCCGCCTTTAGAAGCGCTCGGGGAAAGCAGCGCGCTTCGCTGCTTTCCCCGAGCGCTTCTAATGGCGGGCGGTGGTGAGGGAATCCCTTGGCCCCCCGCCGGACTTCCCGCAGCTCTTTTGAAGTCCGGTGGGGGGAGAAGGGTTTTTCTTCCCACCCCCAGCCTTCAGAACAGCCTTCTGAAGGCTGGCGGTGGGAAGAAAAGCCGTTCTCCCCCCGCCTGCCTACAGAAGAGGTTCGAGGAAAGAGGCGAAGGAGCGCTGCCCCTTCACCTCTTTCCCTGGAGCTTGCCGTTCTCCCCCCGGCCTGCCTTCAGAAGAGGTCCGGGGACAGACTGTCCCCGGACCTGGTCTGAAGGCAGTCTCCATAGGAACGCATTAATTGATTTTCAATGCATTCCTATGGGAAACCATGCTTCGCAAGACAAAAAACTCGCAAGACGAAGAGACTTGCGGAACGAATTAATTTCGTCTTGCGAGGCACCACTGTACTTGCAACTGATGGCACTGAATAATGGAACTGAGATGCTTTGATTGTGGAAGAGAGATCACTCAACAGTGGGCTGAATAGTATATAGTTTGATTACACTGCTTAGTAAATATCAGATTTGCTTCATGTCATTTCTGACACTTGTTATCTAATCCTCTTATCTAATTCTTGCTGACTCTAATAAGATTGCTACTGCTGAATTTGAGTCAACCCTGCATTTCTGTGGCACTGGGTTATTCTGTGCAAAAGTTTCTGTGTGTGCATGAAAACAAAAATAAACATAGGGCGAACAATAAAATGTGTGTGTGCATGTGGCATATTGAGGAGAATTACACAGATTTTTTTTTATCAGGTATGGTTGTCCAAAAATTAGCTTAAGAAAAATGTCCTGAATTAATGTTTGGTTAATGCTTGTAATGTGAAATCTTTATATTTGAATGGAAAGGTTTTGAACATATTGCATTTTCCCAGGTAAAGCTATATTCTTAAACATGCTGATGTTAATGTAATTTCCACTTAAATCAATTGGACCGAACAACGTATGAATGGCCCTCTTGGATGAGACTAAAGGCATCCCTGCCCCTATAACTAAATACCTATAAGAAGCTCACTTAGCCCCCCTTAAAGCTCCCATTTGAGTGCTTCACAATCCCTTTTTGTTTTTAGCACCCTGAATAAATAGAGTGAGCAACTTTGCCTTCCTGATTCTCACTCCTAAGTGAATATGTTACAAAGCACCAATCGGAAGACCCCATTTTTTACATTCTTCTGTGATCAGATCAGACCATATACCCACAAGCAGTTTTTCTCCCTGTAAGTAAAAAATATTCCTTCTTTCCCCCATGCAACAGAATGTTAGCAAGGGTTAAATAGTATATCACCTGGGACAAGAAGAAAGTAGATCTCTAGCTTTTAACTAATACATAATGTCTTCTACAGAAAGTGGATACTTGCATTTTTCCTGCGATTGCACCGTAAAAGGTAAAGAAAAGTCCTTAACTTTTTTCTTGCTCTCCCTCTGCTTACAAGCACAATACTGCGCGGAGGAATTTATAATTAGAAGCATGACTCATAATAGCCAGAAACTGCAGTGATGTCTTCAGAGGAAATGACATTTCCATACCCTTCAGAGGTAGTTTCAATCTGCATTTCATGCCAATCTTCTGACATACTCGTTTTCTTTTTTATCCATCAGGAGCACAGATCTAATGTTAAGACATGGCCATTAGCGAATCCAGAGGAGGAAACAGGGCATACTCGAGTGCAAATATTTGGATCCCAGAAAATAAGAAAGTAACAGCTTCCACATTCTCACTTACTTTCAGCAAGAGATAAAGTTCACCTACTGTAAGAGAGAGAATGATGTGACGTTCCTTCAAGCTGTGGAACAAATCCATATAATGCTCCTGGCACAGCACCACTCTGCTTAATCTGTAGATGAATGCAAGAAAGCCAAGCCCTCTGAAGAGTTACTCACAGAGAAAGATTTGAAGGAAGCTGAAGAAGGAGCGACAAGGGGAAACTACAGCGCGATTTTGGGTCGAAAGGCTTAAGAAATTAGTGAAATGTTCCACATGATCAGTCAAAGCTCTCTTTTTTTTGAGATGAGAGACTGATGTACAGTCACAGAAGGAAAAAAGGAAACAGCTGCATCTATGTCTGCTTTGTATTCCTAGTGGGAAGATATCATGGCCACAGAAAGCATGAAGGACAATGACAGCCTCAGGTAAATAACTAATGTAAAACTTCCCGATAAAAGTAGACTTGTGAGCATTATCAAATCTTCCTCCTTGTTTTCCATGGGAAGAAAATGGGGCAGATGTGAACACACACACACAAACACACAGGATTGGTTTGCACGTAACGTCAAACTATGGTTTGGTACCATGGAGACAAACCTTGGGCCTGTGCTTCTGCACTGGCACTTTCCCCTTTTATCCCTCTTCCCGACCTTTTGCACTTTGCTTAGTTGGTTACTTCCTTGTTTGTGAGAAATTACAATTTCCCATTACACTCAAAACACCCAACTATGGTTTTGCACTTGCCCTGCAACCCAGGATTGTAAACCAGGGCAAATCCGTGGTTTGGGAGTATATGTGAGTGAGTAAATGTATGAACCCTCTGCTCTCAAGGTACAGCTGCAATATGAGTAGGGCTGGGCAATATCTGATTTTCAACATTGTGATATATCATCATCTAAACATTGCAATATACTGATATATCACGATGTCTGAAATAAGGAATTGAGCTATGTAGAGGCATTGGCTGGTATCACGGTTTTTCCTGCTCCGTGATTTTTGCTGGTGCCTGCTCTTGTGATTCGCTGCCTGCTGCATGAGGCAGGGAAGAGATGAGCCAGCAGAGATAACAGGGGCTGCAGGAATCGAGAAAAGCATTGGCTGGCTGCGCACATTGTGATTTTTGCATAGCACACACACAAACACATCATGATTTACGATATATTGCCAGGTCAAAAATTATGAAGCAAGATCATGATATAGACTTCAAACTGGTTTCGGACAATTTATTGATATATTGTGCAGCCCTAAATAAGTGTTTCCAAACGGGCTGCTTCTTGGCTATTTGATTGCTATCCCACACTTTCCAGTGTGATTATACCATCACTTTTCTAGCTGCAAAAATTCCGATAAGAAAAGTGACAAAAATGGCCATGGAAAGTGTACCATTAGCTGTCAGTTTCATACAACCTCTGTGTTGACATATCAGGATGAATGCTCAGTAAACAACAGGTCTGGAAGCTCCCCTAGATTGGGTTAAGAGGCATAGGAACATAGGAAGCTACCTGAGTCAGGCCAAGACTAGAAGTGGTTCCTCTGGGTTTTAGATAGGAGATACTTCAAGCCCTACTTGGAGACACCTGGGACAGAATCTGGGCCTTCTGTATGCAAAGCAGATGCTCTACCACTGGGCTATGGCCCTTCCTGGTCATCTCCCTGCCGCCCCCCCCCCCAAATCCTAGGAACTATAGTTTTGTGAGAACTTATAAGCTTCAGCAGCACCTTCTCCAGACTACATTTCCCACAATTCTTTAAGGTTCTTGTGTAGCTTGCAAGTAATCAATCCTCAGTGAAATCATAGAATCATAGAACTGTAGAGTTGGAAGGGACCCTCAGGATCATCTAGTCCAACCCCCTGCAATGCAGGAATATGCAGCTGTCCCATATGGGGATCGAACCTGCAACCTTGGTGTTATCAGCACCATGCTAAAGCCAACTGAGCTATCCAGTGGGTTTTAGCTTCCATATCTTGCTTGAGTATTGATCAGAATGTATGCCTCCCTAAAAAGACAATGAATCTACATCACAATCCTAAACATTGCATGTTAGCCTAAAAAACTAGTATAAATGTCACATTTTTTACATATTGATGCATAGTTGGTATAACTGTTCTAAGCACTCACAGCTGGGCTATTAGTTCTAAGCATGCAGGGTTGAATCCATTAATAATTTCTCATTGGTTTCAACAGGTCTAATCATGAGGCAGTTCTAATCTTATTCTCTTGGCAGTAAATTGTTTAAACAGGTTTTAATATGGTATTTATATATTTATATATCCTGCTCTGGGACTATTATTATTATTATTATTATTATTATTATTATTATTATTATATCCTGCCCAAAGGATATGCCAAAGAAGCCCAAGGTGACAAACACACAAGTGATAAAGCATCTAAAAACTGTTGCAATACAGGTGCAGGCTGGGATAGATCTCAGTGATGAAGGGCAGGTAAGAAATCAAGTGATTGTTGGTATGGAGACTGCAGAACTACAGGCAACTCAGCCTCCCAGGGTTTCCTAGTTAGCCCCCACAGGGTTGTTTCAAAAGTTTGTGTAATCTGGGATACCAACTCTTCAAAAAAGGGGTGCTTTCTTGTCAAATGGCCATTTTGGAAGAAGTGCTTCGATTTCTACAAGATTAATTTCAGTCCCAATTGTGGTGCTCAAATTAGGCCCTGCCTACTTGTTGCAGCAAAAAGGGACGCGGGGGCACTGTGGGTTAAACCACAGAGCCTAGGACTTGCCAATCAGAAGGTTGGTGGTTCGAATCCCCGCGACGGGGTGAGCTCTCGTTGCTCGGTCCCTGCTCCTGTCAACCTAGCAGTTCGAAAGCACCTCAAAGTGCAAGTAGATAAATAGGTACTGCTCCGGCGGGAAGGTAAACGGCATTTCTGTGTGCTGCTCTGGTTTGCCAGAAGCAGCTTAGTCATGCTGGCCACATGACCCGGAAGCTGTACGCCAGCTCCCCCGGCCAATAAAGCGAGATGAGCGCCGCAACCCCAGAGTCCGTCACGACTGGACCTAATGGTCAGGGGTCCCTTTACCTTTTTACTTGTTGCAGCCTGACAAACAGAGATGGCCTTCCTTGACTTCACTCTAGGGTTGTGCTATTATTTCTCCCAATGCTTATTACGTTTACACCAGCATTGCTGGTGTAGTGTGAGCACTGCTCCTTGACCAGTGTTGCTGCACAGCACTTTTTTTAACTTAATCAAAAAGGCCCGTGCAAATATTTCAACTTGAGGTTGGCTATCAGAAAGAGGGCAGTAAAAGAACCTGCAAACATTTCCAGGCAACCACTTCTGTGATGACATTAATCAAATTTAAAACACCATTGATTTCAAGCCCCTGTCTCTAGTCTGTTTTGCTGTGATTGGCCCAATTCTACTGCACAACCCACCCACCCCCACCACTGCCAGCAAGGATTTAATTGCCTTGCCCAAGAGCTTAATACATTATAAATACCCCCCCCCCCCCGATTTAAGGATTCTCAAATTTGAGGAGACAGCTGAATGTTAATCCATGGTTTCTGTTTCACTCCAAATATTCAATTGTTTTCATACCACCGATGGGATGACACATTTCGTTTTCACATAACATGCATCAGAAATGATATCATTACTGCTGCTGTTATTTTTGCATCATAAATAGCTCCATCCCTTTCACACTGCTGATCACAGTACCCCCCCCCCCTGAATTTAACGCATGTAACGAAAATGGATAAATCAATATGTGGGTGGGGGGCAGTGGGGGGGGAATAGCTGACCTTGGGCGAGCACAACCTTTGGAAAGCATTAGCTAGCTCCTTAGTTTTATAAAAGATTGATATAACGTTAAAGTGCTTGTTTTATCTTATTTAAATATTTAGTGGGGGACTACTTAACTAGTTTTATGGCTGTATTTGGAAGGCTTTCAATGATAAAAGCTTTAGATCCATGTGCTGCTCACCCACCTTCTAAACTGACAACCAGAAAACAGGGTATACAGTGGTACCTCGGGTTAAGAACTTAATTCGTTCTGGAGGTCTGTTCTTAACCTCAAACTGTTCTTAACCTGAAGCACCACTTTAGCTAATGGGGTCTCCCGCTGCTGCCACACCGCCGGAGCACGATGTCTGTTAGCGGAGTCTGTAACCTGAAGAGTATGTAACCTGTAGTGTATGTAACCCGAGATACCACTGTATCTGGAATTCAGAATGAATAGTAGAAATTGCAATACATAAAACAATGTGAATGTTTTGTTACTGTCACAAGGTCAGAGAAAGGATATGTATACCTTGGATGTTTTGTTCTTCTTGGGACCAAACTGCATATTGCACCGGACTTCTGTGGGCATATCTCCCAGCATTTTCTTTGTTAATAAAACAGAGGTGTAGTAGTCTGCCACTTTGAAAAGAATTGTTGTGCTTAACCTACTTTTCTCCTCCTGGAGCAAAGAGTAGCAGGGAGGAGGGGGTGTGCCTGGGGAAAAGGGTCAAACACCTCCCCCAGCACAGCACAGCTTCTCTGATCAAACTGACATGGTTGCCTGTCATTTAAAAACAACAACAAATGGTCTAATTGAGGATCTCCCCCATAGCATGGTTTAGTCCTTGGTCATGGACTGAAATAGAAGCTGGCCACAGAGGCTGGAATTCATGGGGCACAGATGTTGGAGCAAGGGGGAGGAATTGGGAACTGTAGAAAGATCTTTTCTCCCAGCCAATGGAAGGCCCTCCTCCTGCTTCAGGCCCACATGCTGTTTTCTGAATCTTCAGAGGTTCAGTCCTGGAATTGATGCATTGCATTTTTGTGATTCAACAGATCTATTGATAGTTCTATTAGATCACAGGCATGTCCATGACACCCGGCCGTGAAGAATCTGCACCAGGGTAGTAGGTTTGGGCAGCTGTGAAAATGCTAGCTGCAATAATAAATTAATAGCCACTGTGAGATATTAAACCAGATATTGGCTCAAGCCCCAAGACAACTTTTTTAAAAAAACACACACGAATGAATACCTGACTAGGGAAACCATGAATTCTTATACTAATCCCACGTCAAACATGTAAAAGCGTTTCAGTTCTGAATGAGACTTCAGCTGTCATTTCTGCACTCGGGTTTGATTTCAGTGTCAATTTATTTATATATCACATTTTCCACAAATACATCTGTGCTAAAAGCAGTTCACATTAAAAAACAAAAAAATAGTCTGTTACAGTATAAGAATGCAATGTAATAAAAAGTATACTATCACTGTAACATTACAACAAAAGAATGATCAACAATTAAGAGTTTATTAACATACATCAAATTTTAGATAAGCATTAAGTCAAATAAAAATATCCATTGGCTTCACATACAAGAGTAGCCCCAAAGCTGATGACATTGGCTCTTTCAAAAAAGCTGATTTCAAAAGCTGTTGGAAGACCCCCAAACTGTAGGTACTGTAGCTCAGTGGTAGAGCACATATACAGTACTGCATGCAGGCAGTTTCAAAGTTCAATGCCCAGGCAGCACCTCTAGTTAAATGACTTAGCAGGTAATGTGAGAAACCTGTGTCTGAGAGCCTGGAGAGTTGTTGCCAGTCAGAGCAGCTTAGGTGGATAACCTCCTATGCAAAGGAAAAGTCTTCTATTAATACTTCACATTCGGAAGACCTTCATGCCACTTGATCTCAGAGACAAAACCATGGGGATGTTTTATAAATTAAGCATTCTAATGTAAGCTGTTGTTGAGATATATTATTTACCCAGAACAAAATGCAAGCCAATCTGTTAACCTCTAAAATTGTTTTGGGAGGTAGTGCAGTAGTTGTTTTGATGTTTTTCATAATTTTGTTTGTATTCTAGTAGCTCGTTGCTGTGTGTGCTTAAGTGTAGGCTATTTTCTGCAACTTGACATTTTATTGTGGTATGACAATTGCATTGAAAGAGTTACACTGGTAAACAAGCTTCAACTACAAGTCAGAATAAATAAAGTTATAGTGTCCTGTGAATGTACTAGAAATGAAGGGCACTAGATTTCTTCTGCCTTCTCTGGAATCTAGAGCAGAGATGAGGAACCTGTGGTCCTCTCTGTATGTTATTGGACTCCAAATGCTGTCAGCCCCAGCCAGCATGGCCAATGGTCAGCAATGATGAGAGTGTAGTCTGACATATATACAATCATACCTCTGGTTGCGAATGTGATCTGTGCGGGAGGCACGGTCGCAACCCACAGCGTTCGCAGCCTGAAGCGCTGCGTCTGCGCACGCGTGTGATGCGATTTGGCACGTCTGTGCATGACGTCATTTTGCGCTTCTGTGCATGCGCGAGTGCCAAAACCCGGAAGTAACCTGTTCCGGCACTTCTGGGTTCGGCGTGGTCCACAACCTGAAAACGCGCAACCCGCAGCGTTCGTAACCCGAGGTGTGACTCTAATGCTTTAGCTGGGATTCCTATATTGCAGGGGGTTGGACTAGACGACTCTTGGGATCCTTTCCAACTCTACAATTCTATGATTCTATGATCTGGAGGCCAAAGGGTCTCCATGAATCCCCCCCTCCCCCCGGATTTCTGATCCAAATTGTGGATAACCAAATCCTGTCTTCTCCAGGGCAATTCTATTTTTCAAACAATGTTCTAAGGAGTAGAAGTTTATATTGCTGTTTTATTGTTGATGATGAATGTGCACGCTGACCTACATATGCCGGGTAGGGTTGACATGCTATGTGAGTTGAGCATGCATCTAGGGACTGCCAAGATTGCTTGCATTGACAGCAAATGTTCTGAGTGATTATTTATTTAAAGTATTTTTACCGTGCTCTTCAGCTGAAAAGGCTCCCAGAGTGGCTTACATGAGGTCAATAACAAATACAGCAGCCCCACAAACAAGACATAAAGTGGTACCTTGGGTTACATACGCTTCAGGTTACAGACTGTGCTAACCCAGAAATAGTACCTTGGGTTAAAAACTTTGCTTCAGGATGAGAACAGAAATCGTGCTCCGGCAGCGCGGCAGCAGCAGGAGGCCCCATTAGCTAAAGTGGTGCTTCAGGTTAAGAACAGTTTCCGGAACGAATTAAGTACTTAACCCGAGGTACCACTGTATAGGCAAGAGGATGGGAAGGCTAGAAACTGCCTTACACTGTGTTAAACCACTGGCCCATGCAGCTCAGTCCTGTCTCCAGTGGCTTCCAGTGGCTTTCCAGAGTTTGAATTTGGGGCTTTGAGCATACCAGGCAGATGCTCTCTACTGAGCTATGGTCCTTCCCCTCTCCTGCTACCAATGGCTATTGGCGTTTGGTGCCTCTGAATCTAGAGGATGCACGTAGCCACTTCTATCACAGCCTGTAGGTACTTTGAGATTCAAATAGTAACTTAAATCATCATGAAAGTCTTCTGCTGCTATGAGTATGAAATTTAAAAATAGTGGCATTAAAAGCCATTAGAGAACTTAGATATACCGGTAAATGACTGAAATGTATGCACTGTTTATTGTAGTACAAAAAAGTTCCATAATAGCAGGACATTGTTTCACATTTAAATGTGGTTGCTGAGTCATTGGCATTTTCCTGCCAGCACTGCAGAAGCAGCTGCAGTTGTAGGTCTCTTACTGCAGTAGATGTTTCGTTGCATTAGTAACCTCCAATTTATTTCCTAATGCTCACATTTATTCAGCCCCCGGATCTTTCCAATATGCTTATTTGCAGACATGTCCAGTAATAATTAAGATACAGTTGCAGATTATTGCAGTACATGGTTGATCTAAATAAGTACAAAACCCCCTAGTCATTAAGAATTTGCTAACGCCAACAAAAGGTCATTGGGCTCTTGGTTTTATGATAAAGCCCACAAAATTGCAGAGGACTCCACTCCCACAGTTCTGGGTCGTGATTCAAGCTAGTGATTCAAGATGTTTAATTTCCACAACAGTGACCAGCACACTTTTAAGTCTTAAAGGAGCAGGTCATTAAATGAATATCTATAAATTAGGGTACCTTTGCATTTGAAATAGTTATTGGGAGGGGTGGGAGAATTCTTTCATCCATCCCTGTTGCATTTATGTATATTACTTCAGCCCTGGGTATGTGTACTTCTTGTACTTGGCATTTTCTCAACAGCAAGAACACACATACTTTGTTTCATATTCTGTTCTTTATAAACTCTTCTAAGTACTCCAAAATGTCTGAATACAAGCAATAATTCCTATGATGGGCTATCAAGTATCTTACTTTTGAACTAAAATATTGATCTGTTTACAAGTTTTCCGAATTGCTGAGACTTTAAATAGTTCCCAGCAAGAGGGATCTATGGCTGCCTCTTCTGGACCTACTCTGTTAACACTGCAAAATAATGCAACAGGGAGAAAAATCTTTGTATCCACCACTTGAAGGGCATGTGTGGTACTCCTGCATTGTGTAAAGAAAATCTGAGCTGTCAACTCTAAAATCTGCCAGATAGGGAGGCGGGAACAGAAGCCCCCATCCGTTCAAGTACTCCCTCTCCCCCACCTATCCTCTCAATTCCATCTCAACCTTATCAGAGCTAATAGGTGAGAGGAGAAAGGGGGATTCACAAGACACTGTGCACATGATTCCTGCTTTAATCAAGGACTTTGCACAGAAAATCATGGCATTCTTAGTATGGCACAGGAAATCAGTGGGTGTGCTAAGAAAAGAACCCGTGGTTACTTACTCATTTTCCTCTGATTGGGTAGCTTGGTAGTTGGAGAGATTTGCTGTTCTTTGCTGAACATGGATCCAAGTGTAGAATGCTGTCCATTACAAACATGATACTAAAAATATAAAATGCAGTGTAGAGCTGATTGATCTATTCAGCAGTTTGTTTGATTTTTGTAACCTATTTTTTATTCATTTGCATCTTTAAACTGCTTAACATTGTTTCATTGAGTTATCTTTGTTTACATTAGAGCATATGACATGCAACAATTACATAAAACAAAAACCAAAAACCAATAAGCACTCGGAAAAACGTTTCTGAATACTTTAACAAAGTTGTGTTGAAGTGTATACACAGATGGTAACCACTTTGCACGTGTCATGTTGACACATGACTGCCGATGTACGGCTCCTTTTGAACCCAGAAGAGGAGAGAATGGAAGCGGAATGGGCTTATGTGTGCTCCACTGACATGCGCAGTGGTCAGGAATAGAACCCTCACACAAAATGGTTGCCGCCTGTATACCAAAATTATTACAATTTTTACAGATATTATGTATAGTAATGTGTACTGCTTAGGTGACCATAAGTAAAAGGTATTTTGGATAAGGTTTCCTTAAGTTGTGGGGGAATATGGAAGAATGTTACTTTTGATTTTTGAAAATTTACCTTAAGTCCAGAGACATTAAAAAGGGTCTCCAATTCTATACTCAATAACCTTTCAGCATTAACTGGGTCTGATGTGCATAAAACAGTATCATCAGTATAGTATCCCAGAATGTATCCCCTGGCATTGTATTCAGCAGTTTTCTTAGTCCATTTTACACCCTTATAAAGACTGCCTATTAATTGATCTGACTGATAACCACTTTATAAAGCTTTCTATAAAGCATGAGCTTTACAACTGCTTTTATTCAAGACAACACTCAGATGCTTGGTCACTTGTGTTCATGTTAAATCCCATGGCAATTCATATGAATTAGTTTCTTTGTTCCATTCAGTGACTTGGACAAATTCCAGCTCAGGAAATCACATTCTACTTACTTTAATTCCCTTGGGGTTTCACTTAGATTTAAAAAAAGGCTTAAACTATTATTTGTGAGAAGGTAAAAACATCCACAACTTGTTTTTAATATTACAGTCTATTTTTTTTTGGGTGGGGATACACTAGAAAAGATTGGCCATTGAAATTACTCTTTCTTAGGTCAAAAAGGGAATGTTAGTAAAAAAAGGTGTTTTTAAGTTTGCAAACATAGAAATGATGTATCAGTATTTCAAATTTTAAATGTTCTTTGGAAGACCTAATTGTATTTTCAAAATAAAATCCTGTATTTTGGATTAAGAATGCCTAACATTTTTCAAAAGCATGAGTGAAAGGATTATGTATTTATTTTGCAGTTATATGAATGGAATAAAATTGTGCATGCTTGCTCAGAAAGAGTGGTTTTAAGTATGGAATCAAGTGGTGGGAATTAATTAATGTGATGTGATATGCTGCAGTCAAGAGCCTGACCAAGGATGTGATTTTTGAAGAGAGTGAAAATTAATGTACCATTTGCTCCAGTAAGGATCAGTGCCCCTACCCTCTGACATGTTTTTAGTTTCAAAAGTGGTATTAACAGTTCATAATTCATGATAATGTGTTTCTATATGGGGGTATATGCACAAGAGTGCAAAAAAGCACATTAAAGTTAACTTAAAATGGCTCATATATGTACAAAGATATTGCTGCCCCTTGTCTGAATTGTTTCAGAATTGTGCTCTTTCTAGGGCAGCACTTGCTAAGGATGCAGGTTGATACTGGGGCTTATTCACGAACATAGGAAGCTGCCTTTGAGCCCTCATACCGAGTCAAAAGACTGGGCCATCTAGCTTAATATTGTCCACACTGACAGGCAGCACCTCTCCAGGATTTAAGACTGGGGTCTCTCCCAGCCCTATTTGGAGATGGCCAGGATTGAACCTGGGCTCTTCTGCATTCAAAGCAGATGCTCTGCCCCTGAGTTGTGGCCCTTTCTCATATTTACTTCTGAGTAAACATGCTCAAGGTTTTGAAACTTGCACACTACTCCCACCACCAAATTACGGTATATCTGCAAAGATGTCTAGATACTGAACTGAAAAAAGAAATACTGTCCTTTTGTCAGTGGTAGTAGTCCTGGGGAAAGTTGCTAGCAGGGCAATTTCCATGTACTGTACACCCTCGTGAAAAGCAGGCTTTAAAAAAATGTTCCTGCTGCAATTAAGAAGCTCCCTGTGGCGACAGGAGCATTTGTCTGACAGAGCAGAGGCGGAAGCCACTTTCTGAGAAGAGGGGAGCCTGCAGTAAGGAGGGTTCTGGAAGGGAAGAGCATCACCTTAGCATTCAGGTCTCTGGCTCAACCCTCGCTCGGCATCGCCCTAGTGGGTCGGGAGAGACCTCTTGCCTCGAAACGCTGGAGTGCTACTGCCAGCCAGGGTCGGCAACACGGGGCTACACGGACCAAAGGCCTGTGCTCTGTATGCGGCAGCTCCCTACGCTCCTAGCAGCGTCTGCGCGCGCATTTCCCGCCTTTGTTCACTGGGGACGAGGGCGTGGGTCCTCTGCGCACGCCGCGCCGCAGGGCGAGCGCTTCGTGAGGAGATTTCTCGCCACGGTTACTATTGTTTTGAACGAAGCGTCTGCGGGGACGGGGCTTTCGCTCTCATCCTGCGCTTGCCCTCCCCGCCCCTTCCTTCCACGCCGGCTTCCCGCTCGACCCTCCTCAGCGGCGGCGGCGGCACCCGCCAGCTTTTCCCTCCTCCCTTCCTTCGTCCCTCCCCTGCGGCGGAGAATCGCATCGCGCCTCCCTCCGCCGACGGTTGCTGCCCGTCCTCCTCAGGGCAAGTCCCCACCCCTTCCCCATGTGCGGAACCGGCGTCGCCAGGAGGAGGAGGAGGCGGGCTGAGAGAGAGAGAGAGAGAGAGAGAGAGGGGCCTGGCAGGCGTCGCGGCTAACGGTCTTTTTCTAATCTGGCGGGCGCGAGCGGCGCCGCTTCGAGCTGCCTGTCACGGACCGAGTGGGCCTGGCTGGCGCGGAGGAGGCGGCCGGGCATGTGAGTGAGGCCGGGCGGCGCGCGGGCTGTGCGCCTCGGGGTGAGGGAGAAAGGGGTGGGTCGGGGGGTCGACTGGCTCCTCTCCGCCCCCTCGAGGCTCTTCCTGACCCTCTTTTTGCTCAGGAAGGAGTGGGACCTAGGATTGGGCTACACGTGTCGTGCAATGGGGGCGGGAAGCACACACCACACACACGGGTCCCGCGTGGTGCCTTGCAGTCTTGCAGCTTGGTTTGTGTCATGAGCTTTCACGGGCCGCAGACGCGATGGATGGTGAATGTCGATGGTGTGCCTGCCTGCCTCCCTTTCTGCCTTGTTTATCCCGTGCAGAGGTGTGAGCATCCACACACACCTTACACCCCTCACTTTCCGTGTCTGCTTCGTGCAGCTGACGTTATGGGCAGTGAACCAAGAATGCTTCTGCTGCTATAAGTGTGTTAAACTTCTAGCCTGACGCAGGACTTGCTGAGTATCCCATTCTTGGTTGGGCAGCAGGACAGGTCCCCCCCCCCCACTGGGTGCTGAGCATAAGGGGCATCACAGGGCATCACAACTACAGTGGTACCTCGGGTTACATACGCTTCAGGTTACAGACTCCGCTAACCCAGAAATAGTACCTCGGGTTAAGAACTTTGCTTCAGGATGAGAACAGAAAGTTAGCTTAAATTAGCTAAAGTGGTGCTTCAGGTTAAGAACAGTTTCAGGTTAAGAACGGACCTCCGGAACGAATTAAGTACTTAACCTGAGGTACCACTGTATAATGTAGTGAATAGAGCAGAACAAGAGGTGAGAAGTAGGGTGGCGCCAAATTTTGGCCTTGCACAGGGCACTGCTGAAATTTGAAAGACCAGATTTTGCCCCGGGTGTATTGTGGTAGTGTAAGGGCCAGATAAAGTAATTCTTAAGAAGGAAACTTAAAGACGATAGCTATCATAATTATATAGGTTTTCATCAACTGACTTTTACTTAGAGTAGTCCCATTGAAATTAATATACCTAAGTTAATAATGGCCATTAATTTCTACTCTACTTGTAGGAAAGGTTAGTTGAAGGCAATCTGTAACATATAACCATGATGTACCACTGTTAGAATACAGCATCTGTGCTCTGTTTCAAAAAGGTATTAATTAAACTGAAGAAGGTACAAAAACAGCTGCTAAAGTGATCAAGGGTTGGGGCATCTTTCCTGCAAATAAAAACAAACCCTTTTGGTGCTTTGGTAAACAGCTATGGAGTTCAGTGGCTGTAGGCTTCTGAACATTCATACAGTGGTGCCCCGCAAGACGAATGCCTCGCAAGACGAAAAACTCGCTAGACGAAAGGGTTTTTCGGTTTTGCGTTGCTTCGCTAGATGAATTTCCCTATGGGCTTGCTTCGCAAGACGAAAAGCCGCTTGAAGAGGCGCAGTTGCGACTGACCGTGCTTCGCAAGACGAAAAGACTCGCGGAACGAATTATTTTCGTCTTGCGAGGCACCACTGTAATTTAAGGAGCAGAATTTGTAACCCCTTTCTGATAATATTAGAGTCATTCAGGGAAATTGATTGAAAATAGGTTTATGACAGGTAGAAAGAGATGCTTATTCACACAGTGCATAGAGTACTTTAATTACTACAGCATGTGATGAGGGCCGCTACCTTGGATGGTTTGAGTAGTTCATAGGTGATAAACCTATGAACATAAGAGGTTCTAATAATGTTCTAATAAGAAAGGATGTCTAGCTCTGCTTGGCTTTGTATTGCTGTTTCCTTTCTCCATTCATTCAAATAAGATGCCCTATCCTTTATTTTTTGGTGTAGGACAGCCACAGTGACTGTGCTTCATGACTATGTGGGCTGCAGGACGTTTGAGGTGCCTTCTTCAGTGTCTGTGGCATCCATAAAAGAGTTAATTTATCCAGAGACAGGTTTTCCTGTAGCTGAGCAGTGTCTCTACCACAAGGGAAGAGAGGTAAGCTTCCTTAGTCTTCTGGAAAGCTTCCAGATACCCTTTTTGAAGTAGTTTTGAAATTGTTACTTTCCTTCTGAGAAATACAGGAAAGCATTAATTGACAGACTAGCTAAATTATAAATTGTTGTATTAGTAAGGAGTATGTTTTAATTATGGTTGTTACTGATTTCAACATATAATCTCCTAAAAACTTGAGCCCAACCTTCCTCCTTGTGTTTCATATTAATATATCATATTGGCTAGGAACATAGGAAAAGCTGTTTTGTACTGAATCAGACCACTGGTCCATGTTGCTCAATATTGTTCACACTGACTAGCAGAAATGCCCCAGGGTTTCAGATAGGGGACATTCCCAGCCCTACTTGGGCATGCTGAGAATTAAACATTTGCATACATAGCAGATGCTGTGCCATTGAGCTATGAACCTTCCTCGCATAGTCTTAAGAGACCTGGACATCAAGTCATTTGTTAGGATAGTTTGTGCTGGTGGGTCTGGTCTCCTGCTCTTCCAGTGCAATAAGTAGGTCTTTACAATGAGCAGGGAAATGAGTGGGTGGTGTCCAGTGATGCTGCTTCATGTGTGCAGTAGACTTCTGTGTGCCTAATGGAACTGATCTCCTGTGTAGCCCTCTGTGCACCCTCAAAATCTGCTCCAGAAGGTTGGGGTATCTTCTGGAGCAGACTTGGGTGGGGGTGGGCATGGGGAGAGAAGAGGAAGAAGATGTAATGCTGCTTGCATAGTGTTAGATATAGCCAGGTATCTCCAGAAAACTTGTGATGGCTGGGGGAGAGTTATTCAAATCTTAAGGTGTATTGATTGAGGGCCCAGTTTTTTCGAACTGATGCTTTGGAGCTGGTTCTTCAAGAAAGCATGTCTTTGAATTTTTTTAAAAGTGTAGATGATGTTTACATAATGAGGATCTGCTCTGATTCAAATTATATGCAACTGTATTTCATATAAATAGATACAATTATATATTTTATTGACACAACTTACACTGCTGAAGAAGAAAGCTTTTCTTTTTCTACGTAATATGTGGGAAGATAGCCCCATAGGCCAAATTAGGACCCTTACTGGGCCCAATTTGATCCAGAGGCCAGAAATTTCCCATGCCTGATAAATATATCCTGATAAATATTTATGGCGGCACATGTGGTCATTTGTTGACTGGTTGTCTTCACAGGTTGAAGCAGTTTATATACTTTTGATACATTGCATATTCAAGAATGCACAACATTAAAAAAAAAACTTTCCCTTTCAGTTGTCAGACTGTGTTGAGGTTGGGGACCTTCAGACTTCTCAGAATCATGTATTTCTAAATCTTTTGTCAAAGGGCCTAAAAGGAGGAGGTATAGTAAATTACAATAAATCTTCCCTTTACCCTTGCATCTCTCATTTCTCCTCTTTTTTACTATTTTTCATCTCTGCATATATTCATTTTTAAAACAAATTACAAAAACAGATTTCTATCTAAAGGAAAAAATTGCAGTGTACATTCCTGTATGAGTCAATTTATCTTATAGTGTGAATGATTTAAGACATACATTTTTCTTTCAAATATTTTCAGCAATTTTATCCTTTTCATCAGTTTATAGTGTTACATTCCTAGCCTGTAATCTGTGAATTAACAATCTGCAATACAAACCTGAAACTAATAATTGCAGTCGTGAAGAGTAACAATTATGTGTCTTTTCTCCCTAAAACAAGTACATGACATTTTGCTTCTTCTGCATTTCTAGGTCGTTTTGGACAAACAACTCCACCGCTTGTTGATTTCCTTAAAGATATTTTAAGAAGATATCCAGAAGGAGGACAGATTCTTAAGGTACAGTGTAACAACATATTTTAAAATAAGGAATTCAAGGAAATTAAAGTAAGGAAAACATTTTAAAGTAAGAAAAACAATACCTTGCTATAAATATGTTAACGAACAGTGCTTTGCACATTTTTAAATATGGAACTGGGGTACTGAATAACATTATTGGTTCTGTTTTTCCTCCTGGTTTAATGACAGAAGGAAATTAGAAACTTCCGTTTGTTATTTTACAGTACACCATGAGTCAACTGTTCATGGGAAACTATGGTTTGTCCAAACCATGGGGTTAGTTTTGTGTATGTGTGCCAACCAAGATATTAGACCATGATTTATTGACAGAAGCTGGAGCTTGCAATGTCTCCCCCTCTTAAGTGAAGAACAGGGTAAGAAGAATGGGATACTTGGAAGCCTGAGGCTTGCTTTTGCTTAGGTTCTTATTGAAAAACCATTGCTTTTTGTTGTATTTGAACTGTGCTTATAGTTTTGTTGACAAATTTTATATTTGTATATACAGTGGTACCTCGGGTTACAGACGCTTCAGGTTACAGACTCTGCTAACCCAGAAATAGTACCTCAGGTTAAGAACTTTGCTTCAGGATGAGAACAGAAATCATGCGGCAGCAGCAGCGGGAGGCCCCATTAGCTAAAGTGGTACCTCAGGTTAAGAACAGTTTCAGGTTAAGAACGGACCTCTGGAATGAATTAAGTTCTTAACCCGAGGTACCACTGTATATGGTAGTTTAAGGAGGTGTCACTATATAGGTTCCACATAAGATAAGAATCTCAGAATTTGAAATGCTGATAATTTACACAAAAAATATATGTTAACTATATATTGCCCTTAAGTATGCTTGACCAGCATGGGAATAATGCCTTTAACAAAAAGTAATTGAAACATTTGGAACTTGAATGAGATATTAATGCCACCATCTTCCGCTGTGTTGTATCTTAGTCTATATTGCATCTAATCACTCCATCACAAGCAGAGGTGAATACAGTAGTCGAGTAGGATATCTGCTGATGTTATTTAATCCCATTTGTTAATTATTGCATGTTATTACATAGCTCTCGATATTTGTTTTGTTTTCAGGAATTGATTCAAAATGCAGAAGATGCTGGTGCCACAGAAGTTAAGTTTCTATATGATGAGACTCAGTATGGGACAGAGTCTCTGTGGTCTAAAGACATGGCACAATATCAGGGTAAGTTATCTTTTCCATATCTAATTTTCTTCCTGAATTATTAGTTTTATTGTGGTGTAGTGATATACTGAGGAGCATAGCTAACTCTAGAACATTGCAGCTAGGCTTACATTTTACATTTGGCTTTCAAAAAGAGCTATTTGGTTAGTAATCCAGTTGTATCAGTTTGTGGCTCAAGATAATTGACTCTAGGCTTAAACTACCATTTAATCGATCTGTGCTGTTGCTAGTTAGGTTTATCATGAAAATGAGTTAGAAACAAGTGTTTGGATCTTTAAAATATGTAAAACTAATCCAAAATTATAGAATCAGTTGGGGTTAAAGTCAGTTTCCGTTTGTATCCGTATTCTTTATAGTACTCAGTAATTTAATTATAAATATCTAAATATCTATGCTGTTTCCAAATCAGCCTATATTTTTACATTTACCATGTCTCCCCCACCCCCTTTAGGTCCTGCACTTTATGTATTCAACAATGCAGTTTTTACCCCCGAAGACTGGCATGGAATTCAGGAGATAGCAAGAAGCAGAAAGAAAGATGATCCTCTTAAAGTTGGAAGATTTGGAATTGGTTTTAATTCAGTTTATCACATTACAGGTAGTTACAATGCATTTTTTATGCTGCAGACTTAATGTTGCATGGGGGGGGGGTGAACACCATCTGTGCATTCACTTAAGGCTTGCTCCAAGTTTAAAATTTGTTTATTCTAAGATTGAGCTTGTATAAAGGGAAGAAAAGTCTGACAAAAGTAGTTTCATTTAAAACATTTATTGGGTGCTTTGTAGAATTTTTGTCTCCTGAGCATTGGAGGAAGACTGGGGGTTCTGTGGTGTTTAATTTTCCTCTTTTTAGTAGTGGTTTCTTCTTTTCCTGCTTAATTTAATGTATGTGTTAGATTGTTGTATATGTAATAATTGAAGGGATTTTAAGGCTTTTGTTGTTGTTGTAGACTTGTAAACAAGCTGTTCATACTTTTTTGCTTCTATTTTGTAGATGTTCCTAGTATATTCAGTGGTGACCAAATTGGAATGCTGGACCCTCATCAAACACTTTTTGGACCCCATGAATCAGGTCAATGTTGGAATCTAAAGGATGACATCAAAGAAATTAATGAGTTGATAGACCAGTTTAAGCCTTTCGTTGGTGTGTTTGGAAGCACTAAGGAAACCTTCAATACTGGTCATTTCCCTGGTACATTCTTTCGTTTCCCTCTTCGCCAGCAACCTTCCCAGTTAAGTAGCAATCTGTACAACAAAGAAAAGGTTCTTGAATTATTTGAATCCTTCAGAGCGGATGCAGATACAGTACTCCTCTTCCTTAAAAGTGTGCAAGATGTCTCATTACACGTTAGGGAAGCTGATGGGACCGAGCGACTAATTTTTAGAGTCACTGCCAGTGAGAATAAAGCTCTGAAGCACGAAAGACCCAACTCTATCAAGATTCTGGGAAATGCAATAAGCCAATATTGTAAAGGTGTTCCGAGTAATAGTATAACATGTGTGACATACCACATAAACATAGTTTTAGAAGATGAGTGTGTTAAAGATGCACAGAAGACATCGTGGTTGGTATGTAACAGTGTTGGAGGACGAGGAATATGCAATGAATTGGACTCTTTGGCTGATGACTTGAAGTATATTCCGACTATTGGCATAGCAATGTCTTTATCAAGTGATGGAGAGGGAAAAGGAGCAGCAGCGCAGTTTTCGGGAAGAGCATTTTGTTTTCTTCCATTACCTCCTGGCGAGGAAAGTAAGACAGGACTTCCAGTTCACGTGAGTGGCTTTTTTGGCCTTACAGATAACAGAAGAAGTATCAAATGGCGAGAGCTGGATCAATGGCGAGATCCAGCAGCCCTGTGGAATGAGCTGCTTGTGGCCAATGTGGTCCCCAAAGCCTATGCAACCCTCGTATTGGAAGCAATTAAACGAATGGAAACAGAAAAGAATTCAGATTTCCCACTGTCAGCTGAGAGAATTTATAGATTATGGCCACAAAAAAACAAAACAAAAGTTCACTGGCAGCCAATTATAGAACCTCTTTTGAATGAATTGTTCCAGAATGAAGTTATTTACTCCATCACTGATAACTGGATAAAGGTTGAGGAGGTATATTTTTCAGAAATGGATGAGAGTTTGGAATACACCCAAGCTGTGCTAAACTACCTCCAGGACTCGGGGAAAGAGGTTGCTAAGGTACCAGACAATATTGCTAATGCAGTTGACCTGATTGTTTCTAGTACAAAACCTGTGAAAAAAGTGACTCCTGGTACAGTGCGGCAAGTATTAAGGCAATCTGGACACAAGGGACCAGCTGATGAAAAGCTTCATGTCTTAGATTTTGTGCTTAGTGATGGAAACTACAGTGAGCTTATTGGACTGGAGCTTTTACCATTACAAAATGGGAATTTTATTTCATTCTCTTCATCTACATCAGATCAGGATGCAATTTACATAACTTCAGAAAGTTTCCCAAGGTATAACATGCATTTTATAGCATATTTTATAATGGTGTAAGTTTTTTATTTAAATGTTACTCTGTATAGTTCACAGAGTATAACATATACAGTTCTGTACAGTGGAGTCACAGAACTGTGCATGTCTTCCTTTTGTGAGCTGGGAATGGAGGCTGTGGTTTGGCATTTGGCCACATACTCAGATGCAGCACATCTTTATGACCATATTCCCATGCATGCTTAGTAAGCATCTTGTAATGTACTTGCCTATCCACTAGACAATACTAGAAAATCATGAATGCATTCCACTTGTCTATGGCTGGTGGCCAGGGATTGACTGTGGTATACGAGGGAAGGGTTTTAATTGTCTCCCCCCACCCCATCCCCATGCTGCACTCTCAATAGCAATTGCTTCCCCTCTCCAAGAGTTGCTATTCCTCCTAGGAGAGGTGTGACACAATGGTGTTTTTTGTGAAGTGTGTGGCCACAGTGGGGCTGTCTTGCTGCACAATCTTGGCTGAGGTATACCGTAATCATTTGCTTGGGAGGGAACATGGAGAGGATAAGAACTTATTATTCACTAAAAAAATAATGAATAATATTACTACATTTACAGTATTTGTGCCTTTGGAAAATGACACAAGTTATATGGATGATCAACACTCTCTTTTTAATGACATACTAGGTCCCTCTTCCCAGGTCTTGAAGGAAGATTACTTGCTGATGATCTGAAGCCACAAGTTCTGGCTGCTTTGAAAGATGCTGCCAAAAGCAGAGGTAAAATATGTTTATATGGCTTATCATGACACAAGTACAGCCCACTAAAATGCATATACTGTAAGCTAATCAGGACACAAAACACTTAAGAGTGGACATAAGTAAAGGCAAAAGGAATGAAATACAGTGGAACCTCAGGTTATGGTGGGGATCCGTTCCAGAGGCCTCGCCGCAACCCGAAAATGATGCAACCCAAAGAGTCGCGTCTGCTCACGCACGCGGCACGATTTAGCACTTCTGCGCGTACGCGAACGGCGCAAACCCAGAAGTAACCTGTTCCAGTACTTCCGGGTTTGTGCTGGTCACAAGCTGAGGGTGATGTAAGTCGGAGGCAACGTAACCCGAAGCTCCACTGTAATTCAATTTTTTTTTTAATGATCCATAATCATTTTATGTATCCATGAGAGTCAGGCTTATTACTGAATCAGAAGAAATGAAAATTTAGAAGCAAATATCCTTCTTGGAAAAAATATATCCATTGTATACTACAGTTAGTATGTGCTGTTGTTCATGTTGATCAACATAGACAAAAAAAATCATGTGTGAGACATTCTTCAGATTTAAAACTTTTGCTGGGAAGAACTGGCTCACTTTATGTCAACTTGTACGGATCTTCAGTATGCAATATTGAGATTAAAATATTGAAAAATAGCCACATCCTAGTGAGTGCTACCCTTATTTTTCTTGTGTTCTGTGTAGCAAACTCTGACGAGAACTGTCTTTATTTATGCCTAGCTTTGCACAAAAAACTTCCAAAAGAAATAACAGATGCATTGATACAGTAATGATGCAACATGCTGAATAAAAGTAGAACTGCAACAGAGATTTCGACAGTTGTTGCTATATACAAAAGGTCACTCATTCCTTTAGTATAATAGGAAAATTTTCATTCTGGTTATTTGAAAGAAAATGGTTAATGTGCGTATGGAAGAATCCCTTTTATCCGACCAAAGCAGCCATTTCCTTATATAAAAGAATGGACAAATCACTGCAGTTACAGTTTGCTCTCGCACACATCATAGTTGTCATGTGTCATTATTATTATCATCTTTATTTCCTCCTTAAAATGCATTTCATTATATTTTAGCCCAACAGCTTCTCTGGGGATTTTCAGGTAGGACTGTTGTCTGAGTAACTGCTGAACAAAAGTCTAGCATTTGTGTGCGTTTGATTACTGGTTGTTCTGCTTGACTCATGTTCCAGAATGGTAATGGTTACAGCCCTGGTTCCCTTGTGTTTTTTCAGATTTTAATTACTTCTACTAATACTGCTTAAAGAGATATTTGAAAAATAATTTCTGTAAGGTTATAAGAAGAATATTTCTCAGGAAACTGAAGAAACTTGTGAATGCTATCCAATATGTGGTTCATACTTAGTTTTATACACAACAGTTTTCATTATGAGCAACTTTGAATTAGTAAAGTGTTCTACTAGGAACATAGATTTATAAAAGCTTTGTAAAGATTGTATGTATAAGTTGAGCTGATGCAATAGGTCATGTATCTTAATTAAAAATTATATTGCAATTAATTCATAAAAGAGAAAGACAGCAATAAACAGGACATCCAAATAAAAAGCAAAAAAGTTCCTATCTCGCTTCCTATGCCCTTCAAGTTTTCTAGACAATTATTTCATAAAAGTCATATGCCACACCTCTTATTTACAAAAAGAATTAAACTTAAAATTTGAAACATGTATTTAAAATGTTCAAACGATAATTAAAAATTACAGTAAGCTAAAGAGATTGAAATACATGGAAGTGCTCTATTTGTCTGGATAGGCTTACCTGAACAAAAATGTTTTAAGCGGGTGCTGAAAAGAGTACGACAAAGGCTTCCGGTTGTGAGCGACGCCATCGCTTCCAGGCGGAGAATCCCGGGTTTTTCGGAGGATTAAGGGGGTCTTTGGGCGCAGTGACCCCCCGAAGTAGTGTCTGGAGGGTGTACAGACACTCAGGCTCCCGCGGAGAGCCAAAACGCAGACCACCCGGCCGCCAGGTAACTCCACGGAGCGAAGAGAGCGGCGGGGAGGAGAAGCGGGCTAAGGGGAAGCCATAGCTAACTCCGGAAAACGAAGCCCCGAGCTTGCCGGGGGAGCTCACAATTCTCGAAACTAAGGAACCCGGGCTTAAAACAATTCCAGGACAAACCAGGGGAATTAAGGAAAGCACCGGTGGATTATATTTACTTACGAGACTAGCACTATCTCCAATCAATTTGTACGCATTGGGGAAGCAAAGTTGCCGAAAGTGAAAGCGTGTCGCCGCTAGCGGCTACAGTTTCTTTCCCCCCTCAAAGCTGCTACAAACTATCTGATACAAACTAACTCTTTGATTGAGAAAGAAGAACTTAAGCTAAAAGGGGGGAACGGAGGGTCAAGAGCTGGAATTCTAAGGTCCTTTTTGGAATTCTGAAAGAGGAAGCTGAAAAGAATAATTGCAACTCCTTTTTTTTTCTTCTCAACAAAAAGGCTGCGTAATAGAGGAAGTGCTTTTGACTCCATTACACGGTCAGTTTTTCGGGCTATTTCTGTTCCTGTCTTTGCCTTGCTCTGCAAAAATCTTTGTTTGGGTGCCTCTTATGTAACCCATTTGGATTTAATTCAAAGTACTGGTCTCTAAATGGCATCAGAGAATTGAGGAATTGGACAGGCAGCTGAAACCCTCATTTTCACTATACCACGGTTTTTTTCCTTTCCCCCCCTTTTTGGTAGTCTACCCAGTTAACTTCAGGAATCCAGGACACCCAGTGGCCAGAAGAGTAACTACAGCTAGGTTATATTTTTCTTCTCAATCAGTCTCAATCATCATATGTGTTTTATCTGACTCCTTTGTTTAAAGACTGAACTGGACTGAATAATTTTACAACTACTTTATAAACTTTACAAGGAATAGCCCAACTGGGGTAGAAGGTTATTATATATATACATATCTTTATTTTTTTTCTTTTTCTTTTCCCTTTTGTTTTTGCTCCTTCAATTTTGGACTGGGGAAAGAGGACTTGAATTTTGAATCTGGAATCCTTTTTTTCCCCCCCTCTTTTCTTTCCTTCTTATTATTTATATATACCCATCTGAAATCCTTTACGGCATAACTGGACTATAATTGGAAAAACTACGATATCTAAAGGGACTAGCCTAATTGGTGGTAAGAAGATTTTTTGTTTCTGTTCCGTTCTCTTTCTCTGCTTTTTTCGCCCCCTCTTTTCTCCCTCTTCCCCTTCTCTCTGTGAAACTTTTTGGACGCAATTAGTACTTCACTTGCCATCTGTGCTCCATTTGACTCCCCGGTTGGGAGTCCGAACTAAACCAGGTTTTACAACTACTTTAAAAGAACTTATACGGACTCTCCAATTGGATTTGGGACTGGGAACTATATTACGAAGGTTGTAAGTGAATAAGGTGGGAACTGACATAAAATTGAATAATACTAGGGGGGTGCTAACCGCCGTTAAAGGTTATACTGGAAGGATGTCTCACGTGCCTAAGAAGGGTGCAGAGGGCGGGACACCAGGAGATAGGAGGGGATCTAAACCAGATGCAGATTTCAAGACAGAAATTTTGAAAATGTTTGCTGAAATTAGACAGAGTGAAAAGAATATGGAGGATAAATTGGAGCATGTGAATACAAGAATAGAACAGGTGGATACGAGAATTGGGAAAATGGACCAAAAGATAGAGGAAACTGTAAAAGAGCTAAGAGGTCAAATTAAAGATATTTCCAAAAGAACACAATCTCTGGAAGAAGGAATGAAAAAAACAAGAGCAGAAATGAAGGAAGTGAAACGGGAGGAAGAAAAACTAAAAGTAGGATTATCGGAAGTCAATAAAACACAAGAAGAATTATGGGACGCAATCGCGATGAATGAATTGAGGCAACGGGAGGTGAATCTTAGGTTGAGAGCAGTCCCTGAAATACAAGGTGAAAACATCAGAGAGAAACTGATAATAGAAATAGCACGATGGTTGGCAATACAAAAAGAAGAAGTAGAAAGATCGGTTCAAAACGCATTCAGAATAAGAACAAGAACAACTAGAATAAAGAAAACGCCGGGAGATTGTCTGATTACCTTTAAAGACAAAGATATGAGAAGCCTAATCCTACAAAAAAATAGAGAAAAAAGGCTAAATATTGATGGGAATTACATAATCATTTTCAAAGATATTCCAGTAAGACTGTTGAAACGAAGAGACCCATATAAGCCATTGGTCCAAATTCTCAAGAAAAACAAGATTGAATTCAAATGGGAGTTCCCTCAAGGGATCTCATTTACCTACAAAAGCAAGAAACATAGACTTATCAACCCGGAGGAAACAAGTAAATTTCAGAGGCGATATAAGGAGTTGATGGTGGAGGAGGAAGAAGAAAGAGGAGCAGTAGGAGGAGTCGATCCACTGGAGAGGAGGTATTGGGCGGAAAAGGAAAGGGAAGACAGAGAACCGGAGGAGGAGGAGGAGGAGGAAGAGGAGGAGGAGGGAGAGGAACAGGAAGAAGCCGGACTATAATCAATTAGATAAATCAATTAGATAAACCAATTAGATAAATAACTTAATTTGGAAAAAGATGGCGCTAAAATTGTGGAATTGGAATATTAATGGAATGAATGACAAGAAAAAACGAAACAAAATTGAACAATGCCTAAAAAAGAAAAATCTTGATATTATCTGCCTCCAAGAAACACACGTGGCAAGGAAGCACAGGAAAATTTTGATTAACAATAGATTAGGAAACGAATTTGTGTCCTCTGATAAAGGGAAAAAGAGAGGGGTTGTATTATATGTAAAAAAGAACATTGAGGCGCAACAAATTTTCAAAGATGAAGAAGGTAGAATAATTGTAATACAGATTAAATGGCAAGGAGAAAAAATAATAATTGTTGGGATATATGCACCTAATGGGAATAAAACTGATTTTTATAAAAACTTGGAAGAGAAATTGTTTGAATACATGGACCAAAAAATGATACTTATGGGGGATATGAATGGGGTGGTCTCGTTGGAAATCGATAGATTTAGAGAAAAAGACGTAAGTAGAGAAGGAAAATTGCCTAAGACTTTCTTTACTATGATAAAAAACTTTAACTTAATTGATATATGGAGACTTCGACATCCGCTGGAGAAGCAATTTACGTTTTATTCGGAACCAAACAAGTCTTTATCAAGAATTGATCAAATCTGGGTTTCCAGTGAGCTAACTCCAAGAATTCGACAGATTGAGATACAACCAAAAACAATATCAGACCACAGCCCAATAAAAATGGAGGTTAAAGGATATGAAGAAAGATCATTCAGATGGCGACTTAATGATTATCTCTTAGCTGATCAGAAGCTTGTTCAGGAGGCTAAGAAAAAATTGATAGACTACTTTACAGATAACATGAATAAAGGCACAAAAACGAGCATAGTTTGGGATGCAAGCAAAGCAGTTATAAGAGGATTCTTTATTCAACAGAATGCGATTAAGAATAAGAACAGGGAGAAAGGGAAGAAGGAGATCTTAAAACAAATAATGGATAATGAAGTAAAATTAATTAAGAACCCAAACAGCTCAAAAATAGAATATTAAAGTCCTGCAGGCACAATTTGCAATGATTATTAACAAAGAGGTGGAATGGAACATCAAAAGGCTTCGACAGAAAAACTTTGAATTCGCTAATAAATCCGGCAAATGGCTTGCGTGGCAAATTAAGAAAAGGAAAGAACAAAACACAATTAATAAAATTATCTTAGAGGGAGAAGAAGTTGAGAATCCCAAAGCCATTAGGAAAGGATTTTTGGATTTCTATAAACATTTATATAACAACAGAGAAAAGAATAATACGAAGAAAATAGAAAGATTTTTAAAGGAAAAAGGTGTGAAAAAGATCCCGACAGATAAGAAAGACCGACTGAACGCCCCAATAGTAAATGAGGAAATAATAGAAATAATAAAAGAACTGAAGAAAGGGAAGGCACCAGGACCAGATGGTCTAACATCTAGCTACTACAAAGAACTGAGGCACGCCCTAATAGTACCAATAAAGGAAGTCATGAATAACATACTACAACAACAGGATATCCCCGGAACGTGGAGAGAGGCCTTTATTACACTCATTCCAAAGCAAGACTCTGATTTGACACAAGTAAAGAATTATAGGCCAATATCTCTGTTAAACACAGACTACAAGATTTTTGCTGGAATATTAGCAAAGAGATTAAAGAAGATATTACAAGAAATAATACATGTAGATCAGGCAGGCTTCCTTCCGGGCAGGCAGATGAGAGATAATGTTAGGAACATAATTAATATTTTGGAATATCTGTCTGTAAGGACTGAGAAGCAAGCCTTATTAATGTTTGTGGACGCAGAGAAGGCTTTCGATAATGTATCGTGGGAATTTATGTTAAAAAATTTAGAAATGATGGAAGTGGGGAATGAATTTTACAACGGAATAAGGGCAATTTATTCGGAACAAAGAGCTAAATTGATTGTGAATAATGTATATACAGAAGAGTTCAAGATATCGAAAGGTACCAGACAGGGGTGTCCTCTCTCGCCGTTACTATTTATAACAGTCCTGGAAGTCCTTCTGGGTTCAGTAAGGAACAACGACAAAATAAAGGGGGTTACAGTCGGCAAAAATGAATACAAGATCAAAGCCTTTGCGGATGACATAGTAATAACGATTGAAGAACCAAAAAACAGCTTAAATGAGGTATTGAAGGAAATAGAAGAGTTTGGCAAAGTGGCGGGATTTACTCTAAATAAGAAAAAAACAAAACTAATGGCTAAGAATACTGATCTGACTCTGGTGGATGAGTTGCAATGAGAATCAGGAATTGATGTGGCCAAAAAAGTAAAGTATTTGGGAATATGGTTGACCCCCAAAAATATTGATTTATATCAGAATAATTATACTCAGGTGTGGAACGGAATAAAGAAAGATTTAGAAACCTGGGGTAGAATGAAACTGTCCTTCTGGGGCAGAATATCAGCGGTCAAAATGTGTGTGCTCCCAAAGATGATATTTCTGTTCCAGATGATCCCTATAATCAGGGGAATAAGTGTATTTAAAGAGTGGCAAAGAACGCTCTCGAGATATATCTGGCAGGGCAAGAAGCCAAGGATACAATTTAAGCTGTTGACAGACGCCAAAGAAAGAGGCGGTTTTGCCCTGCCAGATCTAAAACTCTATTACGAGGCGTCCTGTCTTTGCTGGCTAAAGGAGTGGATAAAATTAAATAATAATAAATTGTTAGATCTAGAGGGCCATGATAATAGATCGGGATGGCACGCCTATTTATGGCGGGAGAAGAAGAAAATCCACCAAAGTTTCACTAATCATGTTATCAGGGGCTCTATAATAGAGGTTTGGGACAGGTACAAAAATATTCTGGAATTTAAAACTCCGCATTGGTTGTCTCCACTAGAGGTAATGTCGGTAAAAAAAACGAATATGAGATCAAATTGGATAACTTATGGTGAATTGGTAGTGAAAGAGGGGGAGAAATGGAAATTTAAGCCATATGAACAAGTGAAGGATCAGGTCTATGATTGGTTACACTATTTCCAGGCAAATGCAATGTTTAACAAGGATCTAAAAGAAAGGGGATATATGGAAAAAGCGTCTAAATTTCAATTAGATATAATTGACAATGATGTTAAGATAATTTCGAAAATGTACAAAATACTTTTAGAATGGCAAACAAAGGACGAGGAAATCAAGTCGGTCATGATTAAGTGGGCCAGAGATCTTGGTCACAGCATACAACTAGAGGATTGGGAAAAGGTATGGAACGAAAATATGAAATTCACTGCATGTACAGCACTGAAAGAAAATATAATGAAGATGGTGTACAGGTGGTATATCACACCGGCAAAGTTGTCAAAAATGTATAAGACATGTAACAAGTGCTGGAAATGCAAAGAAAAAGAGGGATCTCTCTTCCATATGTGGTGGGATTGTAGGAAGGTGAGGGGCTTCTGGGAATCGATTTATTGTGAATTGAAAAAGATCTTTAAATATTCGTTTGTTAAGAAGCCAGAGTCCTTCCTACTAGGTATAACAGGAAGAGAGATAAAAAGACGGGACTATAAATTGTTCCAATATGCTGCGACAGCGGCAAGAATACTGATGGCCCAGAGGTGGAGACAGGAGGAAATGCCGACTCTGAGCGACTGGAGGATGAAACTTATAGATTACGCGGAATTAGACAAATTGACTGGAAGAATAAGATATCAAAAAGATCAAAAATTCACCGAGGACTGGGGGAAGTTTGCGGCATATCTGGAAACTATATGTGATCAACAAACAACGCTAGTGGGGTTCAAAGAGACTTTGTAATACGGTAAGGAATATTGCAAGATAGGAATAGAGAGGTGTAAACTAATGGTAAACTAGCAATACTATATAGGAAAATGCGAGGAAATAAGAACAATGGATGATTGTGGGAGGTGCTGGTGGAGGCTCAAAAAGTGTAAATATGTAATTATGTTGTAACCAATATAAGTAAATGAAAAACTGAATAAAAATCTAACTGCAAAAAAAAAAAAGAAAAGAGTACGACAAAGATTTCTGCCTGATCCCAGTACACGGGGAGTTCCAAAATGTAGGTGCTGCCACACTACAATATTAATTTATTTTTTAAACAATTTTTATTGTTTTCAGAATGAACAATCAACATCTTCCTGCCTTCAAGAGTGCTACATCTTGCCAAACAAATACAAATACAATACAAATAATAAATAAAAACATAGTCTCATAAGTCCCTGTGAGAAGTAGGTGGTCTGTATCCATGTTTTTTTTGAAGTTCATACTAAATAAAATTGAACCAAGTTGCAGAAAATCTGACTTTTTGTTGGTTCTTTGCTCACATTACTTGTCTATCAGGTTTTTTCATGAGAATTACCTTCCAGAACAAATATACCAATATTCCATTAAGTTAGGATCTACAGTTCTATGATTCAAAGATCTCCAAAATTTAGCAATGGTAAAAATAACAATTTCTTATGCGTGCAGAATGAATATAAAGTGGCACATGTGACAGTGCAAGTTTATGCTAGTTTAACACTTCAAGAGGAATCATGGTATTAATAATAAGAATAAGAATAATAGAATTTATAAGGATAGAACTTTCTTTATGTATGCAACAACAGCAGCAAGAATACTGATCGCAAAGTATTGGAAGACACAAGATTTACCCACCGTGGAAGAATGGCAGATGAAAGTGATTGACTATATGACATTGGCGGAAATGACGAGCAGAATTCGTGACCAGGGAAAGGAGACTGCGGAAGAAGACTGGAAGAAATTTAAGATTTATCTTAAGGACTATTATAAACTTGATGAAGTTTAGAATGTCGAGATTTCATAGAGAGAAAGGGTTGCAGTAATATAAGATTAGATTAAGAAAGGACTATGATGAATTAGGACGGGAAAAAACATTTATAAGTTGCTATAAAATTTGGACATGAGGATGCAGAAAGGGGAGGTATGGGGAAGTCCGAGGAAAGAAGTCTATGAAAGGACATTATGAAATTATATTTGTTTGTTTGTCTGTTTTTTTTATGTTTGTTTGTTATAAAAACTTTTGTAAAACCAATAAAAATTTTATAAAAAAAAAAAAAGAATAATAGAATTTATATGCCTCCAATAACCGGAGGTCTCAGGGCAGTTCACAAAACAAAATCAAAATATAAAAGCACAAAACCACAAAATATATAATCAAAATAAAAACAACCTAATAACCCACTGCCTCCAACCCCCCCCCCCATTTTAAAAGGGCATAGGACGTGCCAATTTATCATGGCTGAATCATGTTATAATCCTAACAAGTTGTAGCAGGAGATTCCATTCAAACCCCTCAGGTGGTCTCAGTAGTGTAAGAAATTATAAGATCTAGGGTTACCTTTATTACAAACTCTTAGCGCAGGGGAGAGCAGAAGAGTAACCGCTCTCCCCCTTAACCAGAGGGCACCCTTTGCGTGCCCACGTCCAGCATCCCCAATCCTCCGAGACTCCCGGCAGAGCGCTCCTGGTCCACCTCAACTCGTCACAGCCCTTTGAGGTTCCCACCAAACCTCAGTTCAAAATGATCCCAATTGCGACGGGCGGAGGCAGAGCCAAGAGAGAGCAAACCAAGAAGGAGTAGTCTTCACTCCAGTCTGCTCTTTGTGTACGTAAGTGGGCAAAGCTTATTTGGTCACTCAGTCAGCTCAAGAGCTTCATCTGCCCTACCCTCCCTTTGTTTATACTCTTTATTGCAGGTTCACTTCTTTACAGGTATGCGGGCACTGCTACGGTCTTACCATGGTTGCTGTTAAAGGACCCAGAAGGAATTTTCCCTGCATTGGCAGGTTTCGCCTTCCCTGTAGCAAAAGGCTCCCCCCCCATCCCCAGGGTTCCCCGTTAAAGGGGTTGTGTTGAGGGGAGTCACTGGCCATACATTGAAAGGCTATCAGTGCACCCCCGTGTTACAGTGAAATAAGGGGCAGGCTGTCTGCGTAAACATACGTGTTCCAGAGCCAGCCCACTCCCCAGACAGATATAATAACCCTGATGTGCCTCAGATCCCTGGCTGGGGACTGGGAGGGATAAATGCCCAATGCCTAAGCCAAAGTCTTCTTACACCTGAATGTTTAAATAAAGTTGTGGTCAATTTTAATCCCATAACACATTACGAGTCATTCATTCCACCCGAGTGGCTCCTGGGGTCGGGGGGGGTTTCCGCCTGGGCACGCAATGGGATCTACCCACATATCTCTGAGTGATTTGCAGTGGATCAACAAGGATTCTGACTTGCAGTTGTTTAAAATGGCAATCAGGCTACCCCCCCCCTTTCTAAATTAGGCTGTTGAGATAAAGAAATGTGGGGGAGGGAGGGATACTTTGTGTGTGACAGGATTGTGAGCTCAGTTCTGGTAATGCGTACAAATTCCTGAGTTTAGTATGTTCCTTAATTCTGAGTATGCTGCTCCACCTCCACGACTAATTTGCACCTTCCTCTGTTTGGTGGATCTTGGGGTTCTAGTAAAACAGATCTCATAAGCCTGAAGTCTGTTTGCCCCTGCCATAATTTATCTTATGGCAACTTCCAATATTTTTACATTTAAAACTCACCCATAAGCAGAGTTGTAGATAGTAAAGATGTAGATATTTTACAATTTCCATTTTGTTTTCCTTTCATTGTTTTTCCATGCATCTATGCAAAGACACTAAAATAGTGGTTAGGACAAAAGGAAGTGGTGGAAAAATACTTTGAAAAGGTGGTTCACTTCTACAGTTAAAATGTAGAAGAAACAAATCTTCTGTAGAAAAGTCATTTCCTCTCTACAGATCTTCCTTTTAGATTGCATAAAGAATGCAAAATAGCATGCAGGTGTGTAGTGATAAAATGAGTCAAATGATTTTCTGCAAAGATGAGTTGTTTGCATATCTGTCTTTGCATGATTGGAATGGTAGTTGCATGGTGGATATTGAAAACAATTATACTTCTGTGAATTTTTTTGTAAAAACAGGAGAAGAAATTCCACTGATCCATTAGGTGGAAAAGTAGTATTATTCTGGTGTACATTGAGAGACCTTTTCAAATTGCAACCTGTAATACAGTATTAATTTCAGTCTTGATTTAAGAGGTAGAAATGTTGGATTTGTCTAGTATTGTCTGCATTTTGTGTGTGTTTCTTGTGCTGATCTGGACCAACCGTCAGTCTATACTTTAGGTTCTTGTTAACAGAGTGCAATATTATACATGATAATAGTTCTGTGATTGAACTACCTTTTTAGGTTTTTCAAATAGCAGGGGATCTAATATGGATTGGTACCACTGTGTTGGGAAGCGCTTTTAAAAATCATTTTTCCTTGTAGCATTTTCCCAATGAAAAGTGCCCCACCCCAGCTGTTTTTTGCCCCATTAAGGACAACCTTTTGTGTACAGTCTGTGTACAAGTAAGGTTTTCCTAACAGAGCAAATAGCACTGGTGTCTTTTTTCTTTTTAATTTTCACCAGGAAATCAGCATGGATTGGAATAAATTTGAAACAGTGCTAAAATCAAATAAATCAGGGTGTTTCTCAAAGATCTATTGAATGATCTATTGAACAGTTAACAATTGTATGGTGAAATAAAATAAATATATAAATAGTGACATCCAAGAGAGCTGTGGCAATTTCTGTTTCAAAAGGGCTCCAATTTCTCAGTTGCTGTGATCTGTAAAGAAAACTATTTTAAAATGGCAACTCAATGGTACTAGACTTTATCAAAAAGTAAAATGACCAGTAAATCAAGAGAGGGAAAATGCTGGATTTGTCTGGAATTAATTTGATTTCTACTATATGTGCTGGCAGTGTAAAAAAGCAAAGTCATATTGGTAAATGGTGATGGGAATGCTTAGAGAAGTATTTCAGAGACAAATATAAGCAGATCCACTGCTATACACAAGAACACAGAGTGTTGTGGAATATTAAATACAAGTTTTACTTATAGTGATCATTGAAAGGACAGTATACTTATACTAGATCCCAACTATAGTAGTGGGGTTTCTGCTGGCTGAGCCAACCTGAGCCTGGTAGATGGGAAACAAGCCTTTAAAATATGGTTCAAGTAACACCACCCTTTTTTCTGGCTTAACACACTGGGTTAAATGGCTGCTCTGTACAGATTTAGGAGTGCAGCAGCCATAATCCTTACTTCAGAAGTCCATGCTTGTTCATTCCTGCTAAGCCATGGTTTGGCTTAACATTAGACGTGAGCTGCGCCAGTGTGCAGGACTAATGTAGAACAGTACCACACATGCTGTGTACTAAGAAAGGAAACAATGATGAAGTGGTAGACTCCTATTGTCTGCCATCCGAAGATAATGTAATTAGTCGGTAGGGTGTCAGGGTAAGTACCAGCAGCTGCCTCTTTCCATGGCTGTAGTAAAGGTGTGCCTCAAAAGGGCAAGTAACCTTTTTGATCAGAAAAAGTCATGGCTTGTTGTTAAAATACTTTGCACACTATCCCATGGCCCTTTGTGGATCATAGCAAGCCTTCAGCAAGGCCAAGTGTGACGGTTTCCTAGCAAGCAGAAGATCTATTAGAGAACAACTCTAAAATAACTGGTGCCCTTTTCTTTTTTACTGGCAATTTATGGTTTTAACAAAAATCTTACTAAATGTCACTCAGTTTAACACCTTTTATTTTTTATTTCAGGAAGAGCATGCACTCAGCTGCAGCTTCTCAACCCTGAACGATTTGCACGGCTCATCAAGGAAGTTACGAATTCTTTATGGCCTGGTAAAGACATCGTGGTACAATGGTTTCCACTTTCTGAAGATAAAAAGCACCCATCTGTTTTGTGGCTTAAAATGGTATGGAAGAACCTGTATATACATTTCTCTGAAGATTTGTCAATGTTTGATGACATGCCACTTATCCCAAAAACAGTACTAGATGGGGATGAAGAAGTCATGGAACTTATTAGATTAAGGACTCCATCACCAATTATTCTAGAAGATGGATCTGAAACTCAGCTTCCAGAATTTTTACCCGACATCATTGAACAACTTGGTGGGATTGTGCTTAAGAAACTAGACTCATCTATACAACATCCACTTTTAAAAAAATATATACATGCCCCATTGCCAAGTGTAGTTTTGCAAATAGTGGAAAAACTTTCCATACAGAAACTGACCAATAAGGTTGCATCATTCCCTGTATCATACAAAAATGCTCTTAGAAACTTCCTTGCTAGTTTAACTGATACTACGGAAAAAGAAAAATTAATAATTAATGAGCTAATCATATTTAGGAGAATTAAACAATCACTTGATGAAGAAATTACTTTTACTGCATTGAAAGGCTGTAAGGTACTGCATCACACTGCCAAACTTCCACCTGATATAAAACTCTCTGTTTCACTAGTTGACAGCAGTGACGAAGCTACCATTCGTTTAGTAAACATACTAAAAGCAGACCAGCTAAAGAGCACAGATTGCATGAAGTTTATTTTAAAAGATATTCAGAGTGACTTTTATAGTAACGATGAAGCAACAAAAGTTATGCTATGGATTCTGGAAAATCTAACTTTCCTAAAAAATGAAAATGCAGAAGTGCTGGATTGGCTGACGCCATTAAAATTCATTCAAATTTCTGAAGGAAAAATGGTGTCAGCTAGTGAACTTTTTGATCCCGAAGTAGAAGTACTACAAAATATGTTCTATGGGGAGGAGGAACATTGCTTTCCCCCTAATGTTTTTAAAACATCTGCTGATACTCTTCATTCTTTGAGATTAATAGGCCTAAAAAGTGAAAGCAACTTGGAAGAGAAAGACATTTTGAGCGTAGCTCAAAAAATTGAAAGCTTGAAGGACTGTGCTAGTACAAATCAAGATGCACTTAGAAGGAAAGCCAGAACTTTGTTAACGATTTTGAACAAAAATTATCCATTACTTCATACACCTGAAACAAAAGCAATGTTGAAAAAAATCAAATGGATTCCAGCATGCAAGGAAAGACCTCCAAATTACCCAAGTTCCTTAATTTGGAAAGGTGATCATTGCAATTTGTGCTCGCCACCTGAAATGTGTGACTTATCTCAGGCTACCTTAGTAGGTTCCTCTGTTCCTCTTGTGGAAGGTGTCCGACTAAATGTTGAAAAAGCACTGGGGATCTCAATCAAACCTAACATAAAATCAGTGCTAAAACATTTCAAAGTAGTCGTAGACTGGCACAGTTCTAAAAAATTTAGTGATGAAGATTATTATCAATTTCAGCACATTTTGCTTGAGATTTATGGCTTCATGAATGATCACTTAGATGAAGGAAAAGAATCATTTAAAGCCTTGAAATTTCCCTGGGTCTGGACTGGTAAAACCTTTTGTTCGTTTTCTCAAGCAGTGATAAAGTCAGCACATGATCTTGATCTTCAGCCGTATCTACATAATGTGCCAAAAACAATGGCTAAATTCCACCAGTTGTTCAAATGCTGTGGGTCAATTGAGCAGCTGACACCAGACCATGTTTCCATGGTCATTCAGAAAATATACCTCAAAAGTGAACAATCTCTTACAGAAGAAGAGAGCAAGCAAAATCTTTCTATTATGTTGAATATTATAAGGTGGCTGTACAGCTGTCAAATTCCAGCTAGTTTAAATACACCTGTTCCTGTATATTGTAGCAAAAAACCTTACAGGCTTACAATGAAACCAATCCATGAATGCTGCTACTGTGATATCAAGGTTGAAGACTTAAATGATTTGCTAGATGATGCTGTTGAGCCAATAATTTTGGTTCATGAAGATATACCCATGAAAACTGCAGAATGGTTGAATGTGCCATGTCTTAGTACCAGATTGATAAATCCAGAAAACATGGGATTTGAGCAGTCGGGTCAAAGGGAACCTCTCACTGTAAGAATTAAAAACATTTTGGAAGAATACCCTTCTGTATCTGATATCTTCAAAGAGCTGCTTCAAAATGCAGATGATGCTAATGCAACGGAGTGCAATTTTTTGATTGACATGAGGAGAAATAATGACATAAGAGAAAATCTTTTGGATCCAGGAATGGCAGCTTGTCATGGGCCAGCTCTCTGGTCTTTCAACAATTCTGAATTTTCTGACTCTGACTTTCTAAATATAACTCGATTGGGTGAGTCTCTTAAAAGAGCAGAAGTTGACAAAGTTGGAAAATTTGGCTTGGGGTTTAATTCTGTGTACCATATCACGGATATTCCGATCATCATGAGCAGAGAGTTTATGATTATGTTTGATCCCAACATCAATCATCTCAGTAAACATATAAGGGACAAGTCTAATCCTGGGATCAAGATTAATTGGAGTAAGCAACAGAAAAGACTTAGAAAGTTTCCTAATCAGTTCAAGCCATTTATTGGTGTGTTTGGTTGTCAGCTCCCGTTGACGGTGGAGGCTCCTTACAGTTACAAAGGGACACTTTTCAGGCTTTCTTTTAGAACACAACAGGAGGCTAAAGTGAGTGAAGTCAGCAGTACTTGCTACAATACTGCAGACATCTATTCTCTTGTGGATGAGTTTAGCATTTGTGGACATAGACTGATAATTTTTACTCAGTGTGTAAACTCCATGGTTTTGAAGTATTTGAAGTCAGAGGAAACCAACCCTGGTGTAGCTCAAGAGACTGTGACTATTAAAAAAAATCTGTGTTTGTCCAAAGCAATAACTTCCCCTGTTACAAGTGTTCTCAAGGAAGCTGCCAAACTCATGAAAACTTGCAACAGTAGCACAAAAAAGCTTCCTACTGAATCACCCAAGTCATCGTGCATATTACAGATAACAGTGGAAGAATTTCATCATGTGTTCAGGCGGATTGCTGACTTGCATTCTCCAGTTTTTAGAGGCCCAGAAGATGACACAGTTTCTTTCTTTGAAATGGCTAAATCTGGACAGACAAAAAGGCCTGCTGATGAACTTCCACAAAAAACAGTAGACTCTACAACATGGCTTATATGTTCTTGCATGGATACTGGGGAGGCCTTAAAATTCTCATTACAGGAAAGTGGAAGAAGGCTAGGACTTGTCCCATGTGGATCAGTTGGGGTTATGCTATCTGAAGCACAGGATCACAAATGGACTGTGAAACCCAATTGTAGCAACTTAGGAGAAGTGTTCTGCTATTTACCTCTTCGAATCAAAACAGGTCTGCCTGTTCACATTAATGGCTCTTTTGCTGTTACATCAAACAGAAAAGAGATATGGAAAACTGACACAAAAGGAAGGTGGAACACAGTATTTATGCGGCATGTTATAGTAAAAGCTTACTTAGAAGCTCTTGTGGTTCTACGCAACATGGTAGTTTGTGGGGAGCTAAATGACTACAATTACTATGCAGTATGGCCTGATCCTGACTTAGTGCATGATGATTTTTCGGTCATATGTCAGGGGTTTTATGAAGAAATAGCTCACACAAAAGGCAAAGAAGGGATCAGAGTGTTCTCTGATGGTTCATCTTGGGTGTCTATGAAGAATGTGAGATTCTTAGATGATTCACTCTTGAAACGTCCAGACATAGGACCTGCAGCTTTTAATATTTTTCTAAAGTACCTTAAAAAAACTGGCTCAAAAAATCTCTGTGCTGTAGACCTTCCATCTTGGGTCAAAGCAGGCTTTGAAGAAGCAGGGTGTAAACAGGTGTTACTAGATAATACTTTTTCAGAGAGGCAATTCTTTTCTGAAGTCTTTTTCCCAAATATCCAAGAGATTGAGGCAGAGCTTCGTGATCCTTTAATGCACTATGTTCTGAGTGAAAAGGTTAGCGAGTTCTCAGAAATTCTCTGTGTTACACCGTGTATTCCCTGTTCTTTGACTGAGCACCCTCTGGTGGAACCTTCAAGACTGATCCACCCTGAAGGTCGAGTTGCAAAGTTGTACGATAAAGAAGATGGAAGATTTCCCTATGGCACCAGTCAAGATTACCTTAATCCCGTGATTTTGGTCAAATTAGTTCAGCTAGGTATGGCTAAAGACGATATTTGTTGGGAAGACTTGGTTGAACGTGCCGAATCTGTAGCAGAAATCAACAAGACTGATCATGCTTCAGCTTGTCTCAGAAGCAGTATTCTGTTAAGTCTCATAGATGAAAAAATTAAATGCAGAGATCCTAGAGCTAAAGAATTTGCTGCAAAGTTCCAAACAATACCATTTTTGCCATTTCTCACAAAACCAGCAGGCTTCTCTTTGCACTGGAAGGGTACTGATTTTGGCCCTGAGACAATGTTTTCAGCGATAGACCTTTTCACTGCTGATTATCAAGATATAGTTTGTCTGTTAAAACCAATCCTGAATGAAAATTCCCATTCCTTTAAAGGTTGTGGGAACATTTCTCTGGCAGTCAAAGATTTTTTAGGCTTGCTTAAGAAACCAACTGTTACTATGGTTATAAACCAGCTGAAAGAAGTTGCAAAGTCCTTTGATGGGATTACCTTGTACCAAGAAAACATCACCAATGCTTGCTATAAATATCTCCATGATGCCCTGCTCCAAAATGGAGCAACAAAAGCAATCATAATTGAAGAGCTGAAAAACTGCAGTTTCATTCTTGTTGAAAATGGCTATGTTGACCCCACAAAGGTGTCTTTTCATCTTAACTTTGAGGCAGCGCCGTATCTCCATCAACTGGCTAATAAATACAGAAACAGCTTTCGTGAGCTATTTGAAAGCGTAGGCGTGCGTCATGCTTTTACTGTAGAAGATTTTGCTCTGGTTCTTGAGTTAATCAATGAGGAAAGAGGAGCTAAACCACTGACTGAAGAAAATTTCCAGCTTTCTAGGAGAATCATCAGTGAAGGAATATGGGGCCTCATTAGAGAAAAGAAGCAAGAATTTTGTGAAAAACAGTATGGCGAGATATTGTTACCGGATACTCACCTTGCCCTTCTACATGCTAATACTTTGTGTTACAATGACTGCCCTTGGATCAAAGTGAAAGATACAACTGTAAAGTACTGTCATGCCGACATCCCTAGAGAAGTAGCAGTAAAGCTTGGAGCAGTACCCAAGCGACATAAAGCCTTAGAAAGGTATGCATCAAACATTTGTTTTACTACCCTTGGGACTGAATTTGGGCAGAAAGAAAAACTGACAAGCAGAATTAAAAGTATTCTTAATGCATATCCATCAGAAAAAGAAATGCTGAAAGAGCTCCTTCAGAATGCAGATGATGCAAAAGCTACAGAAGTTTGCTTTGTGTTTGATCCTAGACAGCATCCAGTTGATAGAATATTTGATGAAAAATGGTCTCCACTTCAAGGGCCTGCACTGTGCGTCTTCAACAATCAGCCTTTTACTGAAGATGACATTAGAGGAATTCAGAATCTTGGAAAAGGCACTAAAGAAGGCAATCCATGTAAAACTGGCCAGTATGGTATAGGCTTCAATTCCGTGTATCACATAACTGACTGTCCTTCTTTCATTTCTGGTAATGATATTCTTTGTATCTTTGATCCTCATGCCAGATATGCACCAGGTGCAACATCAATTAGTCCAGGACGCATGTTTAGGGACCTGGATGCTGATTTCAGAACACAGTTCTCAGATGTCTTGGATCTCTATTTAGGAGATCACTTTAAACTAGAAAACTGCACCATGTTTAGATTTCCACTTCGAAATACAGAAATGGCAAAAACGTCCGAAATCTCCCCAGTGCCATGCTCAGACAGAATGGTGCAAAATCTTCTAGATAAGCTGCGTACAGATGGAGCAGAACTCTTGATGTTTTTGAACCACATGGAAAAAATTTCTATTTGTGAAATAGAGAAAACAACAGGAGCACTTAATGTGTTGTATTCTGTAACAGGAAAAGTAACTGATGGCGATAGACTGAAACGAAAGCAATTCCATGCTTCTGTAATTGACAGTGTCACTAAGAAGAAAGAGCTTAGCAAGATACCTGTGCAACAAATCACTTACACTATGGATACTGAAGACTCTGAAGGTAACCTCACAGCCTGGTTAATTTGCAACAGGTCAGGTTTTTCCAACATTGAAAAGGTATCCAAGAGTGTTGTATCAGCTCATAAGAATGAGGACATTACTCTCTTCCCCCGAGGGGGAGTTGCTGCATGTATTACTCACAACTACAAAAAACCTCATAGGGCATTTTGTTTCTTACCCCTGTCCTTAGAAACTGGGTTACCATTTCATGTGAATGGACACTTTGCCCTGGATTCTGCCAGGCGAAATCTGTGGCGTGATGATAACGGAGTTGGAGTACGAAGTGACTGGAATAATAGTTTAATGACAGCATTGATTGCACCGGCCTATGTAGAACTTTTGATTCAGCTGAAGAAACGTTACTTTCAAGGTACCGATCCAACAGTGTCTGTGCTACACAACACATCTATGCATACAGTGAAAGACACTTTGAAAAAGTTTCTGTCCTTCTTCCCCGTTAACAGACTTGACCTGCAGCCTGATTGGTATTGCTTAGTGAAAGCAGTTTATAGCTGCATTCATGAGGAATCCAAACGTCTCCTACCTGTTGTGCGAGCTCCAAATGTCGATGGCTCTGATTTGCATTCTGCAATTATCATTACATGGGTTAATATGTCTACCTCAAACAAAGCTAGGCCATTCTTTGACAATTTGTTACAAGATGAGTTGCAACACCTCAAAAATGTAGAGTACAACATTACAACACGCAAAACAGTAGCAGAAAATGTGTATAGACTCAAACATCTCCTTTTAGAAATTGGCTTCAACTTGATCTATAGCTGTGATGAAACTGCAAATCTTTATCACTGTCTTGTGGATGCAGATATTCCAGTGAGCTATGTGACTTCAGCTGATGTCCGATCATTTTTGATGACATTTTCCTCTCCGGATTCTAATTGCCACATTGGAAAGCTGCCTTGTCGACTTCAGCAGACAAATTTAAAGCTTTTCCACAGTTTAAAACTTCTTGTTGACTACTGTTTTAAAGACACAGAAGAAAATGAAATCCTCATTGAAGGATTACCTCTGCTCATTACACTTGATAGTGTACTGCAAATTTTTGATTCAAAGCGTCCAAAATTCTTAACTACCTATCATGAACTGATTCCATCTCGTAAAGATCTGTTTATGAACACACTGTACTTGCGGTACAGCAATATCTTACTGAAATGCAATGTAGCAAAAGTCTTTGATATTACCAGCTTTGCTGATTTGTTGCCTTCTGTCTTGCCAAGAGAATACAAAACCAGAGGTTGTGTGAGATGGAAGGAGAATTTTGCAAGTGAATCATGGCTGAAGAACACGTGGCATTTTATTGGTGAATCTGTAAATGTGAAAGATGACCAGGAAGATGCAAAACCAACATTTGATGCTGTTGTTGATACTTTGAAGGACTGGGCATTGCTTCCAGGTACAAAATTTACCGTATCCTCTAATCAGCTTGTTGTACCAGATTGTGATGTCCTGCTTCCGCTCAGTCTTATGCATATAGCTCTGTTCCCAAATTCTCAGACTGATAAAGTTTTTCATGCTTTGATGAAAACTGGTTGTATTCAACTTGCTTTGAACAAAATTTGCTCCAAGGACAATGCTCTAGTGCCCCTTTTGTCAGGACACACAGCAAATATAGACAACCCTTCAAGCATTTTAAAAGCCATACATTACATGGTTCAGACATCAACATTTAAGACTGAAAAATTAGCCGAGAATGATTTTGAGGCCCTCCTGATGTACTTCAACTGCAACCTAAGTCATTTGACATCTGAGGACGACATTAAAATTTTGAGGTCCCTTCCGTGCTACAAATCTATCAGTGGACGATACATCAGCATTTCAAAATGTGGAGCATGTTATGTACTCACAAGAACTATCCCCTCTGTTGAAGTGGATAGATGGACACAGTCATCTTCAGCTGCCTTTCTGGAAGAGAAAATCCATTTAAAAGACCTGTACACTGTACTTGGGTGTGTTCCAGTAGATGACCTTGAAGTTTATTTGAAGCATCTTTTACCAAAGATTGAAAGTCTGTCTTATGACGCAAAACTAGAACATCTGATTTACTTAAAGAACAGGCTCTCTAGCATTGAAGAATCTTTAGAAATAAAGGAACAGCTGTTTGAGAAGCTAGAGAGCTTTTTGATAATTCACGATGCATGCAATAGATTAAAACCTGCAAAGCATTTTTATGATAGGACCGTAAGAGTTTTTGAAGTTATGCTTCCCGAAAAGCTGTTTATACCCCAAGACTTCTTTAAGAAACTGGAGCAGCTCACAAAACCAAAAAACCGTGCTGCATTCCTTGCATCATGGGTAGCATTTCTCCGAAATATGGGACTAAAATATGTAATATCCCAGCAGCAGTTACTGCAGTTTGCTAAAGAGATCAGTATGAGAGCCAACACTGAAAACTGGACTAAGGATACACTGCAGAATACAGTGGATGTCCTCCTCCATCACATATTTCAAGAAAGAACTGATTTGCTATCTGGAAACTTCCTTAAAGAATTGTCTTTAATAGCATTCTTGTGTCCAGAACGTGCTCCGGCAGAAATTGTAAGATTCCATCCACAGTATCAAGAGGTTAATGGAACACTCCCTCTTATAAAGTTCAGTGGAGCCCAAGTAAACCCAAAATTCAAACAGAGTGACGTTTTGCAGCTCCTTTGGACTTCGTGTCCTATCCTTCCAGAAAAAGCTACGCCTTTGAGTATCAAAGAACAAGAAGGAAGCAGTCTTGGTCCACAGGAACAACTTGAGCAGGTTTTGACTATGCTTAATGTGAACTTGGATCCACCTCTAGACAAAGTTATAAATAACTGCAGAAATATATGTAATATAACAACTTTGGATGAAGATATGGTAAAAACAAGGGTTAAAGTCCTAAGGAGCATCTATGAATTTCTTAGTACAGACAAGAGAGAATTCCGGTTTCAGCTTCGAGGGGTTGCTTTTGTAATGGTTGAAGAAGGTTGGAAGCTGTTGAAGCCTGAGGAAGTCGTAATAAATCTTGAGTATGAATCTGACTTCAAACCTTACTTGTACAAACTTCCATTAGAACTTGGCACCTTCCACCAACTATTTAAACACTTAGGCACTGAAGATGTTATTTCAACAAAGCAGTATGTTGAGGTTCTGAGTCGCATATTCAAGAACTCTGAAGGAAAACAGCTTGATCCTAATGAAATGCGTACTGTTAAACGAGTTGTTTCTGGCCTGTTTAAAAGCCTTCAAAATGATTCTGTTAAGGTTAGAAATGAGCTTGAAAATGTGCGAGACCTGGCTCTTTATCTTCCAAGCCAAGATGGTAGATTGGTAAAATCAAGCATCTTAGTTTTTGATGATGCACCACATTACAAAAGTAGAATACAAGGAAACATTGGTGTTCAAATGCTTGTTGATCTTAGCCAGTGTTACTTAGGAAAAGACCATGGTTTTCATACCAAACTGATAATGCTGTTTCCCCAGAAGCTGCGACCCCGTCTCCTCAGCAGTATCCTTGAGGAGCAGTTGGATGAAGAGTCACCCAAAATTTGTCAGTTTGGAGCACTTTGTTCTCTCCAAGGCAGGCTCCAGTTACTGCTGTCTTCTGAACAGTTCATCACGGGACTAATTAGAATTATGAAACACGAAAATGACAATGCATTCTTAGCCAATGAAGAGAAAGCCATAAAACTTTGCAAAACCTTGAGAGAAGGCTTGAAAGTTTCTTGTTTTGAGAAGTTGCAAACAACACTGAGAGTGAAAGGTTTTGCTCCTATTCCTCACAGCAGAAGTGAAACATTCGCCTTTTTAAAGAGATATGGAAATGCAGTAATATTGCTCTATATACAGCACTCAGATAGCAAAGACATCAATTTCCTTCTAGCATTAGCAATGACCCTGAAATCTGCAACTGATAATCTGATTTCTGATACATCCTATTTAATTGCTATGTTGGGTTGCAATGATATTTATAGAATTAGTGAGAAGCTTGACAGTTTAGGTGTGAAGTATGACTCTTCAGAACCATCAAAGCTTGAACTACCTATGCCTGGCACTCCTATACCAACTGAAATCCACTATACTCTTCTTATGGATCCAATGAATGTTTTCTATCCTGGTGAATACGTTGGCTATCTTGTCGATGCTGAAGGTGGTGATATCTATGGGTCGTACCATCCCACCTATACATATGCTATCATTGTGCAAGAAGTAGAAAGGGAAGATGATGAAAATTCCAGTTTCCTGGGCAAGATTTATCAGATTGACATTGGATACAGCGAGTACAAGATAGTGAGCTCTCTTGATTTGTACAAGTTCTCAAGGCCTGATGAAAGTTCTCAGAGCAGGGGCAGTGCACCATCTACTCCAACAAGTCCCACAGAATTTCTACCGCATGGGCCAAGAACAATTCCTCCTCATTTTCCCGGAAGAGAGAGTCACAAATCTCCCTCCTCCTCCTCCTCTTCATCTAAACATCATTCTCCCAAAAAGGCTAAAGCAAATTCTTTATCAGAGATTTTGAGGGAAGTTACATCTGTGATGGAACAAGCTTGGAAGCTTCCAGAATCTGAAAGGAAAAAGATCATAAGAAGGCTGTATCTTAAGTGGCATCCAGACAAAAATGCAGAGAACCTTGATATTGCCAATGAAGTTTTCAAGCATTTACAAAATGAGATCAACAGATTAGAAAAGCAGGCTTTTATTGACCAAAATGCAGATAGGGCATCCAGAAGAACATTTTCATCATCAGCTTCTCGATTTCAATCAGACAAATTTTCATTTCAAAGGTTTTATACTTCATGGAACCAGGAAGCAACGAGTCACAAATCTGAAAGACAACAGTCTAAAGAAAAATGTCCATCTTCTACAGGTCCTTCATATTCCCAGCGGTTTTTTATGCCACCTACATTCAAGTCAGTTGGAAATCCCGTTGAGGCTCGTAGGTGGTTACGGCAAGCTAGAGCAAACTTTTCAGCAGCAAGAAATGACCTTCATAAAAATGCCAATGAATGGGTTTGCTTTAAATGTTACCTGTCTACCAAGCTTGCTTTGATTGCTGCCGATTATGCCGTAAGGGGCAAGTCTGATAAAGATGTGAAACCCACTGCACTGGCACAAAAGATTGAGGAATATAGCCAACAGCTTGAAGGCCTTACAAACGATGTTCACACACTGGAAGCATATGGAGTCGATAGCTTAAAAACTCGCTATCCAGACCTCCTTCCTTTTCCACAGATTCCAAATGACAGGTTCACTTCTGAAGTTGCTATGAGAGTGATGGAGTGTACAGCATGTATTATAATAAAACTTGAAAATTTTATACAGCAAAAGGTATGAGGTTAAAGACATGGTGGTTTCATATAGACATGCCATGTTTCCAGCCAGTTTTCTCCAAGCTATCGTTTTTTGGTGGCATGCTACTGTTTGATGTGTCATGCAGGCAACCATACAGCTTTGTGTGACAGGGGTGGGAGTCATCCTCTTACGCAGTGGGGGTGGGGGGAGGAAATCACGGTCACAGATGCGGTAAGATCTGAATTCACTTTTGCTAGCAAAAGCTATATACTAATGTGATGGAATAAAATGTGACTTATGCAGTTACTGTACTTTGGAAGCTATGCAGTTCCTAGCAGCTTATAAATAAAATGCATATATTTCTGTGGCAATGAGGGCCAAATTAGATGTTCCATGGCAAACCTGGATTTGGGAAACTCGACTATCACTGAACATGCTTTGCTGCAAAAGCAGCCAGAGAATGGCATGATTTACAGTAGAAAAGTGTTTGATGGGAGAGGAGTTTTTAATCCTTCCTTGGCCCAATACTTGTTTCTTGTGACCTCCCATTTTCTCCTATAACAAAGCAAATGAGCGCCTGGGACCTGACTGGGGAACATGAGGGCATGTTGCAAAGGGAAAGTGATAGGCAGAAGGATTAATTGGCTCCTTGCTCTCGGACATTTCTCCATTGTAAACTGTGCTTTCCCACTGCTGCTTTGCAACAGTTTGATGACATCCCTGGATCTGGTAGTGAACATCTTGTTCAGCCCAAGGTACACAGGATTTAAATGTTACATAATCTTGTTTTAAGCAACAGCTTCTTATTAGCAAAACTGTAGAACATGTATTTAAAGATTTGCAGGGAGACTGAGCTGTAAAATATAGTTATGTACACAGTACAACGGTAAAATTCACAGGGCTGAACTGCACTTTATGTAACCAAAGCCTAGGACTATGTCGGTAAAATCGGTTTGTATGTGCAGAGATATATATGTATGTATCCCCAGATTGCATCCATTCAGTTTTATGGTATGAGGTGGTGTCATTTTTCAGTGTACTAATATAAGACTGAGTATGTTACTCTCTTTTATGAAATTGAAATGTTTGGAGAAAAGTCACTTTGAAGCATTCTGTATTCATTTGTTTGCTATGGACATTCATTTCACTCACAGTAATACGATCTGCAGGATCTGATTTATAGATTTGCTGCAGTTTTACATCAAACATTACATCAGAGGTTGCCAAGGGACCTTTGACACAGCACAGTATTTTATTCCTTAATGTTTGATGACTTAAACACAAGACTTATTTTCTTATAACCTACTTTATGTGTTTTTGACATTGTTACATCTTTTGTTGAATGAGAATTGCATGTGCATTACCTAGTAAAATACTTGATTTTCTTTAGGGTTTTTGAAACGGAAACTGCACACCAAAACTTTTTTTTTTTAAGTAGTCTTACTTCAGCTTTTTGTTTTGTTTATATATTTTTCTCATGAGCCATCCCTGGAAATAGTATAATGTCATAAAATATTTTGGTATACAGTGGGATAATTTTTTATTACATATTAAATGGTGCTGCAATGTTACGCTTTTTGATTTTGTCTCACACTGTGGCACATGAGATGTCTGATTTTTAGTTCATAATTTTTCTTTTATAAATTGTAATACTTTTGATAATGCCATGTAAATTATTCAGTATTTGTAAAGAAAATAATGACAACATGTAAAATAAAGCTGCTGTGGATAGTATTTATGTTCCATTATTACCTAACTGTCACAATTATTTACTTGATTAGTACACTGAAACTATAATTTTATGTAAAGAATGTAAAATAAAATAGGGGTAAGATGAGGTTAGATAAATTACAACCAAAATTATTGCAATACAGAAGGACAAAATAGTTGACAGAAGCTCTTCAAGAAAATGTGTAAATAATAAAAGGGCTTTCAGTGTAGAAAATATCTCAAGAAAATCTAGGCTTTGAACCTTCTGGTTGCAAAGCCGTATGATTATTTCTGTTGTTAAGTGCCATAAAATGATTTTAATAATAAACTTGAAGATTCTTCAAATTGGTGTGTTGAATATTTATGTATATTTATTTGAGACTTCTTTCACCAGGACCTTTAGCAGAGGGGGAGAACTCACTTTGGTGAATCAACCAGGCCTTTCTCCCATCCCTGCTGCTCTTTTTGTGATGATAAAATGTGTATTCATTGATTTACTACCCCAATTGCTTTTGGCGAACCATTGCAGATTTACCTTTTCACGCAGAGGCTATTTCATTCTAATGCTATCATGATCTCAAACTAACTATTCCAGTATATTCATATTTTTCTGCCCACATCTTTAAAAAAAAAACAAAAACAAATAATTTCATCATAGGACGTTCATAGTAAATTTACTTTGTGTTTTTTTAATATAAAAAACCAGCAGTATTAAAAATGCATGTTTATTAACCTCTAAAGTTCACAAATCCAGGGTCGATGCAAAATCTGAAGTATGAAAGAAACTTATTCCATGTGTGCTGTGATAAATCCATTTTGACTGTGTTTCATTTTATATGCTGCGGAGAGCACTGCCTCACAAGGATGAGTAGAAGTTATTTTTGGGGACTAACGGATAGAAAGAGTACTCAGGGCTAACCTTCTCTTCCTTTGTGGTCCATGAAGCAAGCCAGAGCAGGGGACCTCAGATGGCCATACCATATGGAGTACCATAACAGAGAAGGGGAATTGTGCAGGGAAGAACTGCCCAGCTCCTCTGCCTTTCCCTTTCTGCATTTACAACAGGGTTAGAGAACCTTTTTCAATCTGAGAGCCATATTGCTTTGTGGGCAGTCTTCCAAGGGTTGCATGCCAGTGGTGGATGGGGTCAGAGGCGAAACGGGGCAGAACAATGGGCCTGACTCCCATCCTTTGCATAGTAAGCTACAGTACATTCCACTATGCATGCGACAGTGGTCTCTGCATCCACCCACCCACTCCTCTCCGTCCAGGCCTTTGTATAGTAGATTACATTTCAGCCATCCATACATCCCTCCATCCAGACAGACAAGCAAAAGGCATGATCACAGTTCAAGGACACATTTCAGCCAGGCAAAAGATCTCAAGAACATGGAGTGGGGCCAGAAAAAGTGCCTGGGGCACTGTATTTGTTTCTTGGGCCTGGGGTTCTCTATTTCTGCTGTAGAGCTCCCCCTGCACACTTTTGGTATACCTGCTTCCATATATTTTGGGTGGTGTTCAGCTAAACATTTGCATTGCATTAATGCTGTTCCAATGGGACTTTGTCACTCTCTCCTGTGTGACCTGCACTGCCCCACATCTGCTCTGGAAGGTTGGAGGAATGTTCTCCTTAGTTCTATGCTGAACTCAATTTGATGCATTTCGATTTTAAATGTAAATGTTAAGTTGCATTTCTGTGCTGTGTAGTAGCATCAGTGACTCTAGACGCTACTACAAAACCTGACTAAAAACAGCCAAAGAAAGTAGTCCAGACAAGCTGTTTATTGACATTCATTCTGATTTGTTTGCGGGGATATTATACGAAGCTACGGCAAGCGTTATCTCACACTTTCCAATGCATTTTCCCATTGCTTTCCTTGTCACAAGAAGTCTGATAGTTTTGGGGAAATGGGTATGTGTGGAAGGGCAGCAGATCAACTTTAACTGCAAAACCTGAGCTTGCCTATATGTGACTGAATCCCACCTGAAAATAGCAGCAGGCTGGCAGCACGCAGCATGGGGCGTTAGCTGCTCATCTCGCAAGCCTGACTATAATACAGGCAAGTGGAAACGACATCAGCCACTGCCAAGTACAACTTTCCATCTGTGCAAACACAGACTTCATAGAGCCCAAAGGATATCTCAGAATCTCCGCTTGTTCCTTGAGGCAATTTGGGCAGCCGCAGTCCAGCATTAAGCATAAGCTGCATGGAAGAAAGACAGACACAAATGGATTTGTTTGTGTAGCAGTAACTTAGGAACAAAAAGTGTGGTGGCACCTTAAAGGTTAATTTATTACGGTGCAAGTTTTGTGGACCTGAGAGCTCACTGGAGCCAGCCCTACACAGAACTGTTGACATGTGCTGGGCCCAGTAAATTAAACGTTGACTCAATTGTGGTGATTAAATGTACATCAGAGCTTCCCTTTTAAAACTAATTTCTACTACAGCCACATTGCAAATTTAAACAGAACATTTGAATCTATGATTGGCGATTCCCCAAAGTTGGGGAAACACTTAATTTTTTTGTGGTTGCTGGCACCTTAACAAACAGCCCAGACGTGAAACATGGCTGAGACCTCAATGCAAAAGACAAATTTCAATAGGGCTTTGTGTCAGTGGACTTTATTCCCACAGCAGCAAGCTCCTTCATGGAGGGCAAGATAACAGAGTGCAAAATGCTCTATGATTGCCGGGAAATGAAACAAATGAAAATGTTCATATTTAAAAATGGGAACTTGATAACAGCTGAATGGAATATTAGATAGTTCTGAATGTGTCGATTGGTAATTTCACCATCAATATATCGTGACTATACATTTAGATAAAATGGAGTCACAGGCACTGCAAGGGATTAGTTGGCTCTTTGTGAAAATCACCAACTACTTAGGGCCAGCATAGTTCTCATATTTTGCTGAAACTAAAACCAGCAGGAAACTGGTAGGAAGACAGCCCAATGTCTGAAATGTCAATGCTGTCGCTCTGAATACCAATTGTAAATGGATCATTTGTTGATGGTAGATTAAGAAATAATTAAAATCTCACCATGCTATCGCTGCTCTGCAACTTGATATCCAGATGAGAAAGAGCCGTAATAGTCCCACTTTCAGCTTTAATATTAATCCCTCGTGGAGCATCCATGGTGAGAGACCGAGTTGGCGATTCAAGCCTGAAAGAAACCAGAAGGAAGATCTTAGCATCTTAATAAATTGTGGTTTTATTTATTGCATTTATTTATAATTTATAAGCCTGTCCATCATAATATAACAACAACAACATGATGCCAAACAGGTCAACACCGTATTGTAAAATCAATTACCATAAGGCAATTTTAAATATAAACTTCAAACACAATTTTAAATATAAACTTCAAATATAAATTTCAAACAGAATGCAGCAGATGAAACAACCAGCAACAGGCCACAATAGCTTCACATTATCCAAAAGCCTAAGTTAAAAAGAGATGTTGATGACGGCTATTTTAGTGCAAGGGATACTGATTTAATGGTATTGACTTCCAAGTGAGAGTTTAGAATTCTAGGCTGGCAGTTGATTCTTCCTAGAAGTTACTGTTAGCCAGCAAGACAATGTCCCATGATGTGGTGGTGGTGGCTGGTGTCAGATTCCTGGTGTAGTTATGGCAGCCGAATCATCTCTACTGCCTGAATAGTCCTAGGACTGTAGCAGTGTGTGTGTGTGTGTGTGTGTGTGTGTGTGTGTGTGACATGCCTTTTTTAAGAAGCTAAACTTGAGTAGCATAACTCAACGACCTGGGTCACAGGCTCTGTAGAGTAGCTAGCTACCTGGATATATTTAGAAAGTTGTTCCTCTGTGAGCAGATTGCCCCGCACTACTGAGTATGTTCACAAGGTAAAAAAGGGTTTGACAATAAGGAACAGAGCTTAGGGGAGTGAACATACAACCATCTTTAAAAGGTTCAAATCAGCTTACTGAAGTTCCAGACAAAAGCCTATTTCCCACACCACATTAATCCAATACATTATGTTTGACATGAAGCAATGCAAGGATAGAAAAGTGGAAAGGCAATGAGTGGGTGGGAGTCCCCTGAAGTTTTGCAGTATTGCAGCAAAAGTGTGGGCTTGCTGCAATGAGCTTGTTCCATTAAGGCCAAGGCAGCTAACCCTGGAGAAGCTGTGAGAGATGGAGGCACACAGTGTCTTTCAGGGAGCTCCCTTACAGACAGACAGACTAAAGAAGCTACTCCCTCAAATGAGGGCTAGCAAACCTCAGGCCTAGGAGCCAAAACTGGTGCTCAAGGTGCATCTATTTGGCTTTGGTTGCCGGTGGATGACTTATGTCAGGAATTGGATAGGGGGAGTGCTGGTTCCGCTGTAAAACACATTGTACAGATTGAATAAGCTTTGAGAATTAAAACTTCTGTAAAGAGAAGCCACAAAATTAATTCTCACTTTGTAAACCTTAAACTCAAGTGAAGCCAAGAAACAAATTATGATACACAAGAGCCTTGAAAACCAGTACAGTAGTACCTCGGGTTACATACGCTTCAGGTTACAGACTCTGCTAACCCAGAAATAGTGCTTCAGGTTAAATACTTTGCTTCAGGATGAGAACAGAAATTGTGCTCTGGCAGCACAGCGGCAACAGGAGGCCCCATTAGCTAAAGTGGGGCTTCAGGTTAAGAACAGTTTCAGTTTAAGAACGGACCTCCGGAATGAATTAAGTACTTAACCCGAGGTACCACTGTAGTGCCACAAGGTGGCAGCAAAGGACAGCAGTCACTTTGACGTCAACTTAGAGTCATAGAATTGTGGAGCTGGAAGGGACACAAAGGGTCAACTAGCCCAACTTTCTGCAATGCAGGAATCAATAGGAAGTGCATCACTTCTGAATGCAAACAAGTATTCACAATCCAGCCAAATAGAGGCACCACTAGTACTGGAATGTAGCCCGAAAGCAAAGGAAGCAGCAAAACTAAAAATGCATGTGTTTGGTCAGTACCACGATGGGAGAGTGTTTGGAAGACTGTTACGTATGTCACACTGAGCCCCATACTGGAAGAAAGGCAAGAAATAAACTTATTTTGTTTGGCACTCTGCTTCTGGTTTTTTAGGGCAAAAGCTATGCCTGTAGGCAAAATTGTTCTGTGATTCATCTAGTCCACGGGTACTCAAACTAAGGCCCAGGGGCCAGATCCGGCCCAATCGCCTTCTAAATCCGGCCCGCAGACGGTCCGGGAATCAGCATGTTTTTACATGAGTAGAGTGTGCCCTTTCATTTAAAATGCATCTCTGGGTTATTTGTAGGGCATAGGAATTTGTTCATATTTTCCCCCCAAAATATAGTCCAGCCCCCCACAAGGTCCGAGGGACAGTGGACTGTCCCCCTGCTGAAAAAGTTTGCTGACCCCTTATCTAGTCAAAACATTTGACATCCTTTCCTCTAATTTTTGTCTCTTTCATTATAACCAGTGTATTTGTTTTGTTTCGCACTAAATTTTCATCATTGTACCTGTGCCCCCATTCACCTTGTTCATTTCTTTGAGAGCCTTTCTTTGAGAGTCTTAGCACAGCTACTACTTCTGGAACCTGGAACCTAATTTATAAGGCAAACAGCTTGAGGTGGCTCATGCAAGTGAGCCAAGCCACCCCTGGAAAGAGAAAGGGGGAGGAGGGAAACCCCAGAATCTCTGCTGCTTTAAACATGAGAAAAATCCTTCTCTAGATGTGGTGAGTAGTTGGATTCTGGTAGCTACCAAAAGCCATTTGCCTAAACATGTGGTGGAATGTAACCGGGTGCATTTCCTCACCAGCAAACAAAACTGCAGGGCAGACACGGCAATTGAGAAGGACAGAAGCAAACTTGCTTCTTCAAGCTGCTGCTTCTTGCCATAGGGAATTTATGTAACAGCCCAGCCCAGTTCAGATCTGGATCTGGACATTGTGTGGGCAGCCTGCAGCTCTGAGACACACATTCCATTGTGTTTCTGGCTAGCATGACCAGCCTGTGGGTGGGTGTCTAAGAAGTTGGTTTGCATTTCAGGCCTCTTCAAACTGGGCAGCTCTTACATGAGCTTACTTTCCATGCTTTGAAATTGTTTTACAGCTTCTACTTTTTGAGACAACATGTTTTTGCTGAAGAAGTGCATTATGCACCTTTAAGCAGGCATCTCAGCTCCAGGGGTTTCTGGAGGAGATGTATTATCTAGATCAGGCATAGGCAAACTCGGCCCTCCAGATGTTTTGGGACTACAACTCCCATCATCCCTAGCTAACAGGACCAATGGTCAGAGATGATGGGAATTGTAGTCTCAAAACATCTGGAGGGCCGAGTTTGCCTATGCCTGATCTAGATCCATTTCAAGCTGCCCTCAGGCCTGGTTGTGGAACAAAGATGGCTTTGGTTTGCCTTGGTGGATGACTTACACCAGGATTTGGATTGGGTGTCCTTGTTGGTGCTGTTGAACATCTCTGTGGCTTTTGATGCAATCAACCATAGTATCCTTCTGGGCCATCTTGCTAAGACAGGACTTGGAGGCACTGTTTTACAGAGTGGGTCTGATCCTTCCTGGAAGGATGAACCCAGAAAGTGGTGCTGGAGGTGGGGAACGACTCCTGCTTGACACTTGGGTAATTGGCCTGCGGGGTCCCTTGGGATTCTGTTCTGTCTCCTGTGCTAATGAACATTTACATGAAACCACTGGGACGCGGGTGGCGCTGTGGGTTAAACCACAGTGCCTAGGACTTGCCGATCGTATGGTCGGCGGTTCGAATCCCTGCGGCGGGGTGAGCTCCTGTCTTTCGGTCCCTGCTCCTGCCCACCTAGCAGTTCGAAAGCACCCTTAAGTGCAAGTAGATAAATAGGTACCGCTTTATAGCGGGAAGGTAAACGGCGTTCCGTGTGCTGCTCTGGTGCCGGCTCGCCAGAGCAGCGGTGTCACACTGGCCATGTGACCCGGAAGTGTCTGCGGACGGCGCCAGCTCCTGGCCTCTAGAGTGAGATGAGCGCACAACCCTAGAGTCTGTCAAGACTGGCCCGTATGGGCAGGGGTACCTTTACCGGGAGAGTTGTCCAGAGTTTCTGGGTTTGGATGCTGATGACATCCAGTACTATTTCTCTTTCCTACCTAAATCCAAAGCAACTGTCTCAATTCTAAACCAGTGTCTGTCATCCCTCATGGATAGGAAACAGCCACTGAAAAGGCCTTTTTGGGACAACACTAACTGGGGAGAACCCAGAGTTGACTCCAAGAAGAATGTAGGGCCAGTGATGGCTGATATTCAGGGAATTGCTCCTTTAGGTACTTGGGTTGCTAGCTTCAGAGAAATCCCGATTTTAACTCTGGAAGAGCAGCTTAATATGGTCATGTTTGTGGCTCTCGCATAAAACTAATTCCATTCCATGGACAGAGCTATCACATCAGATTCCCCCTCTGTTACATGAAGCTGTAGTTAATACATCTATACAGATCAATTCTTTTTATTTGTCATTTTAACATACTGTGTATATGGCCATGCAGGGCCTGATAATACATAATACAGTGGTGCCTTGCAAGACGAAAATAATCCGTTCTGTGATTCTCTTCGTCTAGCGGTTTTTTCGTCTTGCGAAGCAAGCCCATTGACAGATTAGCAGATTAGCGCTTTTAGCGGCTTATCTGCTGATCGGATCAGCTGCTAAGCGGCTTAGCGGCTTAGAAAAAGGGGGGGAAGGAAAAAAACCCCGCAGGAACTTGCAAGACATTGTCGTCTTGCGAAGCAAGCCCATAGGAAATTCGTTTTGCGAAGCACCTCCAAAACGGAAAACTCTTTCGTCTAGCGAGTTTTCCGTCTTGCGAGGCATTCGTCTTGCGGGGCACCACTGTACATAATTTGCTTTTGAGACAAATCCTTACCTCAGCTCTTTAGCGTTGTCAAGACCTCTAACACCTTTAATGAGTGGTGTTTCTATAGAATGTTCACAAAGAGCTCCTTCTGGCCCTGGAAGAGAGGAAACAAACCAGTTGTGGCTGTTAGGTGTCAGAGGGAAGAGACAGCTCCCCTTTCCCGTTACAAGGGGGAAAACAAACTACGGTAGGAGATCCTCATAATGGTCTCACAAAACACCAGGTTCACTGCCCTTCGTGGAATGTGTGTACAAATTCAAGCCTTAAGGGAAGGCATTTTCAGACTGCATATGGTCTTGGAAACCTCTGATACTTGCTTCACATGTCTGTTCAAAGTGTTTACAGGTTGTAAATTGTGATGATCCTATGATCCTTTGTCCTATGTAGATTTGGTATACAGGTAAAAAGTGTTTCTGTGCGCTCTGGCTTCAGTCACGGTCCTCTGTGTGCCAGAAGGGGTTTAGTTATGCTGGCCACATGACCCAAAAAACTGTCTGTGGACAAACGCCGGCTCCCTCGGCCTGAAGCAAGATGAGCGCCGCACCCCATAGTCACCTTTGACTGGACTTAACCATCCAGGGATTCTTTTCCTTTACCTACCTAAACATGTGTTGGAAGCTTCTACCTACTGGTTCCTTGACCGTATGTGGAGCTTCTGAGTATATGAGCAACAGAGGAAGTTATCTTATACCATTTTTACAGACCCAAGTGACTGAACTTGAGACCTTTTGCATGCAAAGCTATGGCCCATCTGCGAAAAGTGCAAGGGGAACAACTCCCTCTTTATTTGCAGCCCCACAACATAACCCATAAACAATTTCCAAGGGACCTCCAACCGCCAGGTAGTTTATCTTTGTGGGGGGATGCTGCAGAGATAAGGAGGAGGATGGGGAAATCCCATTCTGTGTTGCATTGAGGGAAAGTTCCAAGCAATCAAAAACTCGTCTGCAGGATTGTGAGATGTTAGGATCTTACACGGATGTCATGTTATGTTGAAGCTGATGTGGCCTGAGGGTGGGTTGTTAACATAGGATGATGTGGTGTTTATGTCATAAGGATATATGCTAATACAATCATTTTGCTTATTTCACGTTGATTCTACCTCTAGTTAAATGGTTACTGTTTACATTTTTTTGCATTTCATTTTCCTCTGACCTCAGTGCTTACCGTTCCTCCTGCCTCCCCTCCCTTTGTATATATACACCTGAAACTACATGCATCTGATGGACTCTCATCCAGAAAAGCTTGTGCTATTTGTTAGCTGCCACAATACTCTTTCTTGTTTTTGCTAGAACAAGATTGTTAGTCAACTTGCATCATTTTCCTATGAGCGTCAGCTTATTGAAATTTAATTAAGAGACTGTCATCTTTATTCTACCAACAAATTAATAAAACTGAAATAAGTGCTTTCATTTAACAGTGTGGGTGAAATTTTGAAGATGATATTTTGTCTCCATCAACTAAAGTTGGGGCCAGCAGTAAACAAAATAAGATAGAAAGTGAAACCTATGGTCAATGAATGACTATTTTCTGCAGCTGTGAGCTTGTTTTGCTTTTAGAAGAATGTCTTCTTAAAGGATGTTTTTGAGCTGTTCCTTACACTTGCATGCAAACCTGTGACTCGAAGTCTGTCTGTACCAATTGCAACTTCATCTTCATCCACTGTAAACAGAGGCTTTCCATCCAGATTCATGGACTTGATCTGAAATTCCTGACCATCAAATTGTACTATGTCCGGACCTAAGAAGCACACAAGCATTATTAGTATTTTTAACAGAACCATTATCATTTGCTTTTTCTTAAGTTGCATTTATGAGCTGCCAATGATACAATATATTGTGACACACCACCTCTATCTCTGAGCAGGTGTTATAAATTCCAGGGGTACCAGGAGCACTTTAACCCAGGATCTGTTTCCTGTGGAACAATAAGGCACAACAGAGACTGTGGTGTCTTTATGATATATGGTTATTTACACACATATGTAACTTGAAGCCTACAATGCAGGGGTCCACAGCATTCCTACCGCAAGAACACTGGTATTGTCTTTTAAATGAAATCCTGTGTTCAGGGAGGGAGGAAGCCAACCCATTTGCAAATGGGATTTGCACTCTCATCCTTTGACTTGCTAACAGCTCATTACCCCAAAATAAATTAGGCTGAGTTCAATAAACACCCGATTCATGTTGATACCCCAAGATTAAGGAAGGGTCACAATTTAAGATATCTGCCTGACTTAATTAGTTTTCATATATGCTAATAACAGAGGCTTATAATTGGGTCTACCACTCTTCCCGGTTATAATGTACCAATTCTAATTAAATTCTAACATTTATTAAATCTAAACATTGAACAGACATAGATCTATAACAATATGTTTATAAAGTTTAGGGCATTGGGACTGCAATCCTATTCCTTCTTACCTGGGTATAAGCCCTACTAAACACAGTGGGACTTATGTCTGAATAGAGATGTATAAGATTGCACTGTAGATTATGGTCCCAGTTCCCAGCTTTCATTAGGAGAAAAAGTAGAATTTTCCTAATCAAATAAAAAGGAAAAATACTTTGGGGTTGAGCTAGATGGAACACACTATGCAAAAATGTGCACATGAATCACCCCTTAGAATTACAGGTTGCATATGATCCTATGCATCTTTTCTCAGAAGAAAATCCCACTGTGTTCAATTTTTCCTATTCCCTGTGTATAAAACTGCATGCTTAATTTCTAACTAGTCCATATCTAATCCACATCAGTGTAGCATGCTTATCACGTAAATTGTTGTACAAATTGGACACTGGTATCCTCTCTAGGGCTAAACAGCTTGGGGAAGATCTGCAAAGGAGGAGACAAAGATTAAAGCAATCAGCTCAGGTTTTCTTTTCCAGTATTTGCAGGTCCTGCAGTTTTGTGTTCCCTGATAGGAAGCGTCAGATCTCCTTCCAAGGGGGAAGACAGAGGCCTGATGTTGGATGCCAATACACCCCAACCAGGAAAGAATTTATGTCAGTTCATGAATCCCCCCTCCCATTTTGTAAGGGGTGTGGGAAACCTCATGCTCTACCCCTTATATCTGGATGTGGCTATTCAATTGCATTTGGTGCTCTCTCACTCCTGCTCCTTTTGGACAGCAGCCCTACTTGAGTTGACTATCCAAGACCATTTGTATGGCCTCTGGATAGACATGGGATCACCACAATGAATGTGCATATTCAAAACCTTCAAAATGCAAACTGAAGAAACGTAGCTTAAACCTACCCACACTTAATCTGCCTGTGACGTTCCCATCAGGATTGCGTGCATTTAGAGTCACGTTATGAGTGGATTGCAAAAGCAGAGATGAGTCCTAGTGTAAGGGGTGAGGGGAAAGACATGCAAATTTAGAAAACTTTCAGATATTCACCACAGGAAAAGCTAAACATCTTAATACCTCCAATGCTCTCAAGTAGCCTACGATAGCCTTGGTAAATGAGTAACTTCTTACTCATGGGTAACTGAGCAGGCCCTGCTTGCCTCAGCCCTGTTCAAAAGCATTCAAACCATTCCTGAATATACCTGTCAGGAGTGCCAACTTGAATAAAATATTGTGGGGGCCCGGGTAAGCCCCGCCCCACATAATCAATCACATGACACACCATTTGAATGGGAATGCTCATCAACTTTGCAGGAGCCCAGCGTCCTCAAATATTTTATTGTTGGGGGGGGGTCAATGCTCCCTAGGAGTTGGCTCCTATGATACCTGTCTCTTTTTATTTTCCTCCATTTCCCCAGTCCTTCACTTCTGACACCCCCCGCCCCCAAGAATCATAGAAAGTGTAGTTTACTTCTCACAGAACAACAATTCCTAGAGCCCTTAACAAACTACGGATCCCAGGATTCTTTGAGGGGGTGCACTTTAAATGTACACAGCCTCTTAGAAAAGCCAAACACAATAATGAGCTATCACTTCCTTCATCCTATGGTCCAAGACAGGGTCACTCTTGACCTTGTCTCTGGTTTCAGCACCTTCTGATGTGACTGGGTGTATTGAAAAATGAATCCAGACTGACAACAGCTCCCTCTCTAGACCCACAATGCATTGCTGACTTTAACCTACATAAGTCTTGTAGATGATAATTTATGACATGTACCCATTGCGAATTTTCAGACGACCTGTTGATGACCTGACTTACAGCCCAAATCTAAGCGTATTTACTTAGAAAGCCTCGCTCAACTTAGTGGGGTTTAAGCCCGAATGTGTGTGCAAGCAGAATATTGCAGACTTGCTTACCTTTCTAGAGTGAACTTCTTTGGCATATAAAGGATATAAAAATTCTGACTCCCGTTCTAGCCGAAGTCCTTCGCTTTGAACATAAAGGTATCCCATTCCAATCTGTAACGACAAAAGACTCCAAGCTTTTAGATGCACTGCATTTCTTACTCAAGTGATTTTAAAATTCTCACCAGAGTATCATGCCCACCTTCTTCAAACAGTGGATAAAAATGCACAAGAGGAACCCTGACCAGATGAGAAAAGAGGGGAAAGATTATGACAACATTATCACAAGACAGCATCAGGGGTGTGGGGGTGTGGGAACAACCACAATAGGCACTTCCTTATAGTGGTGTTCAGTAGAGATGTAAACTTTCCAGACATTCTGAAGCCATGAAAAATAAGTTCGACCCCCTAATTTCTTTTTTGTGGGGAGGAAACAGACATTTCTGTGGAAATGAGAAAATCTTCAATACTTCTTTTGTTAGCACCCTTAACGGATCAGAAGTCGCTTTATTACCTTAGGGACATCAATTGCATTATGTACAATTTGGTTTGCCATGAAATAATCAGTTTAAAAGTGCAGTTTATTAAGACAATAGTTACACATGCAAAAAAAGATGATGAAGGACTCTTACTGGAGAAAACCACATCACTTTAAGAATCCAAATGGTCAGAGCAAGATCTACAACTAGGATGATGATTAGGAGGAGGACGAAGAGATAAAGGCAGCGCTTCCTCCAACCGTAGATGCCAATGTTGTAGACATATTGTGTTTCTGGTCTCTGTAGGTTAGTACCTGGTGTTGTTGTAGTATACTGTTCACGTACCATCTGCTAGAGAAGAAAAATAATCATTAGAAAATCATTAAAATGTTTTGGACTGCAATGCATAACCAGTTACTTAGCTACATTAATTGATTTTAAAAATTGCCCCTAATGAACTGGAAAGCAATTAAGAAGGAAAAACCCACAACATTATTTGCAGATGGCAAGCATCTTTTAAAAGAAGCACTCTGCCTTTTAGGAGAAAATACCTCTTCTGAGATGATGTCTGCTATGACAATGCAAGCATCATTAAAAAATACAAAAAGTTAATTGATGGAATAATCTAGAATGACATGATTAAGATTTCCTTAACAGCTCTAAAATTATGCTTGCTTTGTCCGTCCCGTCCCCCGTCCCCTGGTAAAATGCTTTAACTGCTGGCTGTAAATTTTAGAAATGACGGCCTTTGGTCTTTTTTCTAGATTATGAGCTATTGCCTATGGTTTGAATAAGAGAGTCTAGATCTAAATTGCACATATCCTCAACTCTGTACTGTTCAAACTCGGGGCTGATCCAATAAATTTTGTGACCTGAGGCAAAGGACAAGATGACACAGCCCTATACTGTGTACAGAAGCTGACCAGGCTGACAGCTGAACCTTACTTCAGCAATGGCAATGGGACAACATTCTCCACCACACTTGAGGGAAGCAGGCTAGCTTTTAGGGGTACATAGCAGGTTGCATGAGGTACACAGCTCTGGCCTCTAGTCTCTCCCTGCTGCTTACTCAATCTGCCTAATGGGTGGGCTGGCCCTGCCCGAAATGCTGACAGCTGAAGGCAGGTGTGGGAACCTCTGACCCAGGGGCCAATATTGGCCCACCAGGAGGTCAAATTTGGGCTGGAATGCCAAACCACACATACCTGCCCATTAGCTGGGTGGATAGCGGAGTGGTGGTCAATCCTGTTGGGTGCTGTTTTGTCAGCACGTTCCTACCCCTCAGGTCAATGTTTACATGAAGGAGGGAACGCCCAACTTTCAGTCTCCTGATATCATGATGTCAGATGACTGACAGGTGGGTGACCTCATTCCCTGTCAGAAGCTGACCTGTGGGGTGGGGAGAGATACATATCTGGTTCACTAGGAGACCAATTGAAATTAATGAATTATGACTGATTTGGACCCACTAATATCAATTTGCCTATTCTTAGTTTCCATGCGCTGCTCTGGTTTGCCAGAAGTGGCTTAGTCATGCTGGCCACATGACCCGGAAGCTGTACGCCTGCTCCCTCGGCCAGTAAAGCGAGATGAGCGCTGCAACCCCAGAGTCGTCCATGACTGGACCTAACGGTCAGGGGTCCTTTTACCTTTAACTTTACAGTGTACCTCGGGTTACATACGTGTCAGGTTACATATGCTTCAGGTTACAGACTCCGCTAACCCAGAAATAGTACCTAGGGTTAAGAACTTTGCTTCAGGATGAGAACAGAAATCGTGCTCCGGCAGTGTGGCGGCAGCAGGAGGCCCCATTAGCTAAAGTGGTGTTTCAGGTTAAGAACAGTTTCAGGTTAAGAACAGTTTCAGGTTAAGAACGGGCCTCCGGAATGAATTAAGTACTTAACCCGAGGTACCACTGTACTCTTAGTAGAACTTAGATGGATGCAATCCATAAAAGATGAATTCCTTCTGTGATTCTTTATACGTTAAGAAATATGTAATTTATAGGGTTTGGGTTTTATTTATGGATATATTGATGCTATCATGCACATCCTATTTAAAGTGAATAGGAATGGTAGAAGAATATGGCTGCAACAACTATTGTTAGCTCAAAGATTCAACAACTCCTATGGCTGAACCTTTATTTTACAACCATGCCGCTATAAAAAACTGGGTTGAAAATTAATGGCAGTCTAGAGGCATGTAGAACTCCTATCTTTAGACATTTACATTCCAGCATGAATTTTGCTTAACCCACATGCTTTGAAAGCATGGGCTTTCTTGGATTATATTCAAAATGAACGAGACTCATAGAATTGTAGAGTTGGAAGGGACCCATTGAGGGTCATCAAGTCCAATCCCCAGCAATGCAGGAATCTCAACCAGATCATGAATGGCAGATGGCCATCCAACCTCCGCTTAAAACTCCCCAAGGAAGCTAAGTTTGCGTAGTTTAAAACTTGGAAATTGAACAACTAATGATTAAAAGTAAATTTCTAGAGTCTGCGAAGTCAGTAGACTTGACAACGTGTTTATTTAATGACACACTGAGAAAATAGCCAGGCACATTGCTGGTTAATAATAGCCACAGCAGCTGCTACACAGTTTGAATTGACAAGAGTAGAACTTCACTACTTACAGTGTGTCCAGAGAGCAAGGAAATAGGCTTTTTAAAGCAAATGTTCAAAAGTTTTGGGGGCAGGGGGAGGAAGAGGTAATTCAATTTGGTGGCTAATAAAGAAAACCACTACTTCCAGCTTCTTTTCATTGCTCATTAAGAAGATTCTCCCTTTCGTTTTCCATTCATTAACCTGTAGATTACTGTTCGTTCATTAACCTGTAGCCATTCAGCCATCACAACCGGCATGGAAAGCATAAAAGGACCCAGCAGTCAGGAATCTAGGCAAGAACTTCACTCTCTCTTTAAAAGGAAAAGAGCAACAAGAAGTACTCCTATCATATGCAACCAAGTCCAGTGCCAACCATATGATGAGACTACCCACCGAACAAGATCTAGTGCTGACTTATCTCAGCCCATGTTCCTCTCACTTCTTCTCTCGCTTAAATGAAAACTCCATTTGAATGTACATTTGACAGCACTTCAGAACTGAATAAGGAGAGCTTGAATTGTTCTTTCTTTCTAAAAAACACAAATAGGATGCTGGAGAGAAGGAAAGATGAGCAAGTCAGCAAAGTGATTCCATCACATTTACTTTGTTTACAAGGTGTGACCGGAAAGTTTGGTGAATGGTCGCAGAAATCGGACAGTGAGAAATATTTGAACATACAATCGGCATTGGAAACCCACGAAATGCTCACAATTGTGTACGGAGCCGAAGCTGTAACTCATAAGACAGTGTATGAGTGGTTTAAGCATTTCCGTGAAGGGCGGCAAACCATCAAAAATGACCCTTGGTCTGGCAGACCGTCAATGAGCAGAATGGCGGCAAATGTCAACAGATTCAGGTAGGTAGCCATGTTGGTCTGACGCAGCCGAAATATATAAAAAAATTGCTACTGGACAATTTTTTATATAGATTTCAAATGTCAACAGAGTTTGTGAGTTATTGATGCAGGATTGGCATTTGTCTGTACGAATGATGGCGGAAGAATTGCATATTCCATGTGCAATCGTTACTGAGGTTACTGAGTTGTCCCATCCTCCATATTCTCCCGAACTGGCCCCACCGGATTTCTTTCTTTTTCCAAAATTGAAATCTGCACTGAAAAGACAAAGATTTTCCAACTTTTCACACGTCCAAGCTGCTGTGATGAGGGAACTGAAAGCAGTATGAAGAGAGGACTTCTCCAGAAGTTTCCAACAGTTCTATGAACGTTGTCAACAGTGCGTTGTATCAGAGAGGGCCTACTTTGAAGGCCTGTAAGGTATGTAAGTTCGAATATTTCTCACTGTCCGATTTCTGTGACCATTCACCGAATTTTCTGGTCACACCTTGTATTTTTTTTTAGAAAATGTATACAGTGGTACCTCAGGTTAAGTACTTAATTTGTTCCGGAGGTCCGATCTTAACCTGAAACTGTTCTTAACCTGAAGCACCACTTTAGCTAATGGGGCCTCCTGTTGCTGCCGCGCCACCAGAGCACGATTGCTGTTCTCATCCTGAAGCAAAGTTCTTAACCCGAGGTACTATTTCTGGGTTAGCGGAGTCTGTAACCTGAAGTGTATGTAACCCAAGGTACCACTGTATACCACTGGATTGCAAGAGAACCTCTGAACAGTTTACAAAAAAACCCACCCATATAGAAGGTACAGAAATCCCAGCTTTCCCCACGCTCTCAGTCTCATGCCCAACTATTCAAATAACAATCACCAACCAATTTTACAACATAAAGATGATTCCTACTGTGTACTACCTGCTGTTAAAAGTTAGCAGTGTAAGTTTGCACTGCCTCTGCTGCTAGCACAACAATAAAGGAAGAAGAATATTTGCTTTCAGAACACTGCCAATTTAATGTGAAATATTTACGCACAACCATGCTGTTTCATAGTACTCGTTGAGATGCTACTCTTTTCAGTCATCTAAAAGAAAGCCAGGCTTTGGAGCCCTAGCCACTTTGCATAATGGCCCACCTTTTGGAGGGGATCAAGTGCCCACAGCTGTTTCTGATCCCTCTGGTGCACCATCTCCATCTGTACTTGTGGCACCAGTTCAGTTTCTAGCTATGCACGTACAAAGTGCATGGATTGTGGGGATGTCCCCCCCCCTATGTTTGTATAGATAGAAGCAGGGCAATCCGTCCCAGTGTGCATAAGAAGGGAACAACACGCTAGGTGGGTGGGTGGAGAGATGTGTCTGCTCACTCCCATCCATGCATCAGGGCTGTCAGACAGGCAGGCACATATCATGCAAACTAACCTATTGTCATCTACAGTAGGAGCCTTGAGAAGCCCTAAATACAGACAAGCAACTCCTTGTGTTAATATACGTAAGCTGAAAACAGCTGCAGACTGCTCACCGCAGGGATCGCGCGAGACATGAAAGGGCTTTCCAAGGCTCCCGAGCTAAGGATTTAGCGCAAGGAGTGTTGCAATCAGTTAACATCACCACCACAATGTTATTTGTGGTGTCACTCAGAAGAAGAAGAAACAACTTTTCACCACTACAGAACTCAATCAATATGGACTGGATGTAATCCTTGTGTGAATTTCCCCCGAGAGAAACTCATCAGCAAACAAGCGCTGAGTCTTCCAAACCCATATTTGAATTTCTAGTAAATATTTATGAGGCTCAGCAACAAAGTGAGTACGAGTGCAATCCTAAGTGGGATGTGGAGGGGGACGAAGCGGTAAATAGCCGCTTTCAAAGCCCTGCTGGCTCCTGGCTAGTCAGAGCAGGAGGTTAGCATAGCAGGGGTTTGCGGGTTGCCGTGCATCTCTTTTTCCTTTTCTTCTCTTCCATTCCAATAATGCGGAGAACTGTTATACCAGCTTCAGGCTGCCACAGAGGGAAGGTCTGATCCTGAGACTTCTTCTTCAAGGAATAAAGGGGTCATGGATCCACCAAGTCCTCTGTCCCAACCCTGCTCCACCTACAGAATGCCCAATTTCAGGGCCTACCCCCAGCCATAACTGTGGAGATATTCATAAGCACTTGGGACATGCCCCTTCTCCGAAAAAAGCTCTTATATCCTGGCAGAGGCATGCTTTTGCAAAGGATTTCATTGTGCCACTGCCCCAATCCAAAGCCCCTTTCTACCTGTGGCTCCTTTTAGCAAAGGGTGGGGGGGGAGAGAGAGAGACAACAGGGGATGCACATCAGATCTTGTTTGGTCTTGGTGAGCAACCTGGCTGCTGAATTCTCCACCAGCTGAAGCTTCCAAACCATCTTCAGAGGCAGCCCTATGTACAACACATTGCAGAAATCTAACCTACAGTTTACCAGAGCATAGATGAACAGTATTTACACTATCCCTGGCCAAATGGGGCACAGCTGGGCCACCAGCTGAAGCTGATGGAAGGCACTCCGTGCCACGGAGCGCACCTGAGTTTGCAATCCTATACTTGTTTATCTGCGAGCAGGCCCCATTGAACTCGATGTGACTTAATTCTGAGTAGGCATCCTTAGGAATAGGCATTATATGATTGCACTGTTACCGACTAATCAACAATAAATTCCAGTTAAGCATATGGGGGTGAGGAGTTTGCTAAATATCAGTTTTGCAGTGACACTGCATTAATAATGTCTCACGGCGTTTCACTACATTGGAAATGCATTTCTACCTTTATCAGTGTTCCACAAAAGAGTGGGATGTGATTATTAAATGCCTCTCACAGGCTACTTTGAAATAAGAGGCTACAAACTACAATATATTACTGGAGCATGCTGTTCTCTGTTTAAGCAAGATAGGGCTATTTTAATTATTTAAAAGCCGGGAAGACAAACATTACCAAAAATAAAGAATTGCACCCTAAGTAAAGATTAAGTACTTTAATTTGTCAGGATTTTTTCATTTTCTAGAGCACAATTCTAGGACTTAGCTTACTGATACAGTGGTGCAAAACTTTTGCTTGTGCAATGGAACTTCCTCCTCCTCCTCTCCAGGCCCTTGCAGCCCTCCTCAAAATCTGCTCCACAGGGTTGGGGAACCCTCTGGCGCAGATTTGGGGGGAAGCAAATGGAGAGAGACGTTCCATTGTCCAACTGCTGGACATAATGTAATAAGCTTAACCCTACCAAAGAGCCCGGGTCTGTGCTCACCCGATCTCCTGCAAATAGCTCAATGCACAAAAGCTAGCATGCAGAGAAGTAAACTGAAGCTGAATCTTGACCATACTATTCAGGAATTACAGTGGTACCTCGGGTTAAGTACTTAATTCGTTCCGGAGGTCCGTTCTTAACCCGAAACTGTTCCTAACCTGAAGCACCACTTTAGCTAATGGGGCCTCCTGCTGCCGTTGCGCCGCCAGAGCACGATTTCTGTTCTCATCCTGAAGCAAAGTTCTTAACCCGAGGTACTATTTCTGGGTTAGTAGAGTCTGTAACCTGAAGCGTATGTAACCTGAAGCGTATGTAACCCAAGGTACCACTGTACTGAACTAAGGGAGAACATGATCCTGTCTGGCTGCAGAAGCATGTTTAGCCCCACCTCCAGAGTCACAAAAATCCCGCATGAATACAAAAGGCTCCTTGCTTAAATGCCTGGGAGAATTTGTATGTCATTTGTGGAAACAGTTTAGATCAGTGGAGCTCAACTGTGGCTGATGCATCACATACAACAGAATGAGCCTTACTGATATATATGTGTATATAATACCACTGGATTAAAAGAGCATATAACCGAAGCACAAGATTTTATATTCACATCCATATGTGACAAGAACGAGTGAAATTCTGTTATTAAATAAAAATGATAATATTTTTCTCAGTAAGAAAATTCTCCATGTAGTTGCAGCCATTTGTTTTAGGGGTGGGGAGGAGGTGGCAGGGGAGACAGAAAACTATCAGGCAAAATAAGCCAAGAGTTTTCTTGGAGAGTGCAGAGGCCATTCATCCTGTGTAAATCAGACTGTCCCCAAAAGAAAAGAGTAACATTTAAAAAAAATAATAATATATTGCTAATCTGTTATGCAATTGAATGCAATGAAGAAAGCTTGCTTTGCTAAGCTGAAGCTCTACCAATGTTTAAATCAGTAATGATATACAAAACATTAAACGTTTGGTGCTTGAAGTTAAGATAACAGGCCCAAAGCGAAGATTAACAGAAGTGCAAGCAGTGTAACAAGAAAAGGACACATACAATTTAGTTACGGTTCATAACATTTATAGATCCAAGCATATGTAAAAGACTTACCTTAGAAGATTTTAAAGCAGTACGATTTGCTGAACTAACTAGGGTCAGACTCTCTCTGCCTTATAGAATGATTTTCTCCACTTGAATCTAGAGTGGAAGATATTCGAGGCGTGGCTGGGCTTGTTTACATGGTTGGCCAGATATCACATTCCACTGCCTTTCACTGGCAACACAGGCAAGGCTAATTTTAATCTATGACAAACTAGCTAGTGCTGCACTAGTGCTTCAACGAGGGGTGAAAAACTTAAAATAATTATTATTTGCAGGGGAATTTACACAGGTTTCTTTGACTTCTGTTCATCTCACTGTTACTGAGAAGCTCAGATCAGCTGGAACCCTGCAGGTGCCCTGAAATTGTGTGTCTATTCTAGCTTTGCTATGAGCAGTGAGTGCAGTGCAATTGCAAAGTAACAAAGCTATATTGGTGTGATCACAACTCAGAGCAGCAAGCGGTGCATGGGAGCGAGCAGTCACACGGACAACATAGTTGCAAGCATTATTATTATTATTATTCAGAAGAACAGGACAAGTCCAGGTGTCAAATGCTAGGTTAAAATAGGTGTGTCATCATGCATATGGTGGCTAGGCGCATCTCCAGATTTTTTGCTATATCTAATGCAAGTATACACTCTTATTTGGCCATTAGTTTTCTCTAATTGTTTCCTCCAGCGAGCTGGTAATTAGATTAAACACCCTTTTTGCATTCCACTCTTTCCTGAGTAGTCACTTGAGAAGGATGCTGCAAGTGGCCCAGGAATTTTTTCATGACCATGCAGAAATTCTGCAGTGGGAAAACTGTACAGTGGTACCTCGGGTTAAGAACTAAATTTGTTCTGAAGGTCCGTTCTTAACCTGAAACTGTTCTTAACTTGAGGTACCACTTTAGCTAATGGGGCCTCCCACCGCCACCGCACCATTTCTGTTCTCACCCTGAAGCAAAGTTCTTAACCTGAGGTACTATTTCTGGGTTAGCGGAGTCCAGTGGCGTAGCGTGGGTTGTCAGCACCCGGGGCAAGTAATTTGCGCCCCCTAACCCTAACCCCCAGATGTTGCGCCCGGTCCGGCCGGCCCCCCATGCACCCCCCACGCTACGCCACTGGCGGAGTCTGTAACCTGAAGCGTCTGTAACCCGAGGTACCACTGTATTGTGATGCCAGCAGATAGACCTGTGTCCTTTGTTTAGCCCTGTCCTTAACAAGATCACCCTTTGCATTAGAGCAGATGCCTGACAGGAAGTCCCTCGCCTATAACTGGGCATTCCTCAAATCCCCAACCTCTTGGGTTTCATGAGTATAAGGCTTGCTAGGCTTCTCCATGCTTCTCTTTTCCCCAAGGAGCTGAACTTCTCTTCAGCTTTAGCTAGATCCTTTCCCCATCTTTCCCATTTCCTTCTCTTAGTCATGTTTGCTGCTTTCTTTGGGTTTATTCAGGATCCTTGTGAGATGCATAAGCCAGAATTTATTTTGTTTTTGGAGCATTGTTAGAAGCATTTATAGAAAGCAGGGTGAATTCCTCCAGTGGATAAAAGAAAATAGCTATGTCCTTGTCCAGAAACACTGGGGGACAGATCTGGCTTTATTGGCCTTTATTGGCCACCTCATCCACCTTTATTGGCCACCCCATCCACAACTGAACCAAAAGTTTCAGAAAACAGAGGCAGCTGGCTGACTCTTTGAAAGACTCAAATCACCAGATAAATTTTTATCAAGACTCAAGTCATGACTGTGCACCTGCATGCTGAAACCCAGGAAATAACTTATCTCTGCACCCTCTTCCTTCAGGTAAGTTATTATTACCATCTCTTTCTGACCTCTATCTCTCATTTCCCCAGCCTCACTGTTTTTCAACCACTGTGTTATCCCAATTCCAGTTATTTGCACTGGAGCATATTCTTCTTATGCATTTAAGCCTCCACTGCAGCCCTTTCTGTTCCCCAGTGCCCTCCCAGCCCCTTAAAGGCAAATCTCTCCTCTCCATCTATTTGTATCTCTACATCAGTAACTAAGCTTAAGGTCCAGGCAATGTGGATTTTGGGTAAAAACTAATCATCTTGCTATTTTGCATTTTTGTCTTGGCACTTTAAGCCACAAAGCCATTTTACTTATGGCCCAAAATTTGATGTAAATACAGTATTCAAGTAGAATAATGTGCGTGGCTCTTGCTATTTTCCCCATATCAACAAGACTTGTGTTGGCAATATTAAATTAGGAGCAGCATAACACAAGAGCCTCTGTGGCATGAACTGCGCCCAGATTAAAGACTCCCAAAGTGGTACTGTACTTCCATAAACATACATGTGGACATGTAGATAGAACATGAGCAGATCCATTAGCACTACACTGAAGGGAATCTAGCAGTTAACTACAGTCATTACCTCGGGTTATGAACGCTGCGGGTTACTCATTTTCAGGTTGCGGACAGCACCGAACCCGGAAGTACTGGAATGGGTTACTTCCGGGTTTTGGCGCTCACACATGCGCAGAAGTGCAAAATGATGTCACACGCATGCGCAGAAGTGCCGAATTGCGTCACACGCATGCGCAGATGCGACGCTTCAGGCTGCAAATGCTGCGGGTTGCAAACGTGCCTCCCGCACGGATCACATTCACAACCTGAGGTATGACTGTACAGGAACCTCTAAGAACCCCCTGTCTATCTCTTGCTTGCTTCGATAAAAATATGCATGCTTTTTTCCCTATCCTTGGGAGGAGAGTGTTTCAAAGTCTGGGAATCCGCAAAGGCAGAAAGAACTGCCTTATATACAACATATGGCTGCAACCTAAAATGGGACCCCCCATGTTCATTTCTTGCCTCTCCCCTGGTAATATACAGGATGAGTAATCCCGTGTGATGACATCGTAATACCAGGCATTCCCTTGCACCACGTCATTGGCTGCTGTTTGTGGAGCCTATGGGATTATATCAAAAAATGTGGCAAGTGAGCTTACATATTGAAATTTATCTAGATTTCCAAGCTTTTATATGATGTAATCAATATGGAAATGCCCACCCAGGATTGGCAGTGCTGGAGTGTTACAGAAAATCTCTCAAATAAATATAGAAGAAAAGGACAACTCAGTACAGATATGCCATTATTTTTAGCAGCAGCCTTATGTCAAGCATAACATTCCTCTCTGAGAATGTCTGTGCACATGGTTTCATTATGCAGACTTGGAAGTAGGAGGGACGCTGTGTGACAGCCATAATAAGCTACTTGCAGAAATTAAGATTTGGTGCAGAGAAAGAGGCAAATTTGAAGGTGGGTGTGTTGTTAAATATCTTGCACATTAGGGCTGGAGCTTCAGATTCTATGCTACATTCTGAACTATACAAATATTTATTTGTTGATAAATAAAAGAAGATTTTAGGAGGCAAAACAGGCCACCTTCTCACCTCCTGAATGCCAGAACTTTGAACACATGACACCGCTGTCTTTTCACAATTGTTTTCAAGATTCAGGATTTGTTTGCTGGGGCACATCCAGTCCTTCACTGTCTACAAACGCCTGTATAGAATCTGGGCTGCCTCTCCCGATTCAGATAGAACACATACACGAGCTGTGTGTCTTCCGCATATTGGTGACACTTCACTCCATTATTCCTGGTGGCAGCTTCCAGTGGCTTTATATCCACAGCGCTAAAATGGACTGCCTCTCTTGGAGATCAGCAGTATCAATTGTCTGGTATGGGGTTCGCCAGCATCACTCTGAGTATAATTTGCTCAGAGTATAGCACTGCCCAGAACACACGCAGCACAATAGAGATCTGAGTGCTGCTTCCAACCAGGCTGGCTCTCTGTGCATGAAGTAACATGCCTAGAGGCTGGAACGGTTAATGCTCTACATACAGTGGACACTAGCCATGCGCTCCCCATTCTGCACACTGTACACTCATCCATACACTGAACAGCTCGGGAGCACATTATCTTACTCCACAGTAGCCGTAAATTTTGTTTTTCATTAACGTTACACATTTGATGATGAAAACTGCTTATGTTTAAATGTGTGTGTGTAAGTGGGGAACGACAACATAAACTTGGCGTGCGAACACTACCAAGCATTGCTCACTTCTCCCTAATAACCCCCCCCCCAAAAAAATATTCTGTGCTTCTTTTGCTGAAGCCTGGAATTACAAGACTAGTAGGATGAGATGAGGCTTCTTGCTTACAGTTTTAGATCATAAATTGAGGACTGGCACATTCCCAATTAAATATGAAAATCTGAGGTACTTCTTTGCTTTCACTGCCACTGATCCTTTATCCACTTTAACATATATGTTAAATTAATATTTTTTTGCAACCCAGTAAATAATCAGGGAGACAGGATTAAGTGGTTAAACTTAACATATATACAGTACTTAAAATATTATTGGAAGTGAGAGCTGGACCATAAAGAAGGCTGATCGTCGAAGAATTGATGCTTTTGAATTATGGTGTTGGAGGAGACTCTTGAGAATCCCATGGACTGCAAGAAGATCAAACCACTCCATTCTTAAGGAAATCAGCCCTGAGTGCTCACTGGAAGGACAGATCGTGAAGCTGAGGCTCCAATACTTTGGCCACCTCATGAGAAGAGAAGACTCCCTGGAAAAGACCCTGATGATGGGAAAGATGGAGGGCACAAGGAGAAGGGGAGGACAGAGAACGAGATGGTTGGACAATGTTCTCGAAGCTACCAGCATGACTGTGACCAAACTGCGGGAGGCAGTGGAAGACAGAAGTGCCTGGTGTGCTCTGGTCCATGGGGTCACGAAGAGTCGGACACGACTAAACAACAACAAAATATTATTACATTTTACAGAAGTGATGTACTATGTTGGGGATTCACAAATAGTCCCTGCTACACACCAGCTGGGGTGAAGTCCTCTGGCACATTATAGAAAGCTGTGCCCACCTGCAATTGGCCCCTTAGCATCCAGATTTCCTTAGCAGAAGCAGCACTGGCAGCCTAACCTAGAGGGAGAGTGAAATGACAGGGAGGTGTGGCTCTGAAGCAGACACCCCCCCCTGCAGTTTAAATAACCTGATTAAAATAAACGGTGACAGAAGTGAAATATTAGATTGATATAAGTACAACAGATATAAAGTCTGAGGTTGGTTTGTTTTTTTAATAAGCTGAATTTTTGCCTCTTGAGCTACAGTGACCTCTACTGGATTAAAAGTTTGAATCATATGGAATGATTTTATTGTCACTGGGCATAGTTCTAAATCCAACTGTTCTATGATAATGTTCAATGAAACCACCATTAAGAGCATTGGAAGCTGCAGTCCTATACCTTCTTACCTGGGAGCAAGCACCACTGAACTCAACTTCTGAATAGGCACACTGTAAATCCCACTGTTTTGAACAGAAGAGTTAATTTTACACCCATATTTCCTTAGTTTGATGATTTCATGAAGTGCTCACAAAAAATGGATATGAAAGATAAATTAATAAGAATGCACCAGTTTGCTGTTGCTGATTAAAACTGCCTTTCAGTGAGTGTTTCAGGCCTTTAATATGACAATGCATCTACGTGCTGTAGAATAGCCAGCTTTTTCTGATACAATTAAATGTTTCATTGTAGATTGCTAAAAATATGAGGATAATTGCTCCCCTGCAATTCAGGTAACAATGGAGTGATTATACATTGTTACGAAGCATTGAAAAATGCAACAGTAAGTTTAGGAAAAAAGGAATTTCTGGGCAATTCCTGTTTTTCTTTTGAATGGCTTGAGGTTATATTCTGGCTAAATATCACCTACGAAGAGAAACCATGCCAGTTTGTGCCACCTACCTATGGTAGATAATCTTTAAATTACTATTTGAAGCATGTTCAGTAGAAGACATTGTGGCGAAACTAAATTAAGGCTAGGACACATGCTAACTCCATGACTGTTTGAATGCGGATGTGAGTTCAATAGGACCCCACATTATTTTCTGGCACGGCTTGACTATTTTAGGCTAGTTTTATCAAGGCAAGTCTATCTCCCCACCATGATCTCTTTGCTCATGGTATGCGACCCGATATTCAGCCCTACGCATAAGACATAGGCAACGTGAGTTTGAAAACATGATTTAGAAAGAAGTGATGGATATGAGACAAAGCTGGAAAAGCATTTTTGAATGCAAGATATTTGCAGCTGAATATACCTAGTCTGTCCGAGAAAATGCTAGAGCTGGAATTAAATCGTAATCTGTGAGCATTGTGGATGGGTGAACAGTTCACATCTTGAACCAGGCAAACAAATATTTGATTGAAGACTCAGCCCTAAAAAGATGAAAGAGATGCTTATTAGGATATGTAAAGTAGTTCATTCAAAGCAACACCATTGAAATATATCCAGATCACCTGATAGGATTAAATCTTTATGACATGCTTGCATAGCAATAAATCTTAACATTCTAATATATGAGAGCTGTGAGAATATGAAAATGCTCCAGATATGAATATGAAAATGTTCAGATGCTTATAAAAGTAGTGCTTAAAAATAGCATTCCCTAAATTCAAAAATTCTGCAAGAGCTCTTTGCCACTGCCTCAGAACAGACATACCAGTGCTGATTTCAGCTACTGCCCCAATGACATTTGATTCCGTCTTGCTCTGGCAGTATGGGTGAATTCCCACATGTCATTACTCAAAGGCTGCAACGTCCAGTGATTACTTCTAACCATTACATTCATGATTCAAATACCATGGGCACAAATTTCATATCACCCAACTCTGTTGGGCAAAATGGATGACACTTAAAAAAACAACAGCAGCAAAGAAAATTACTAAATTCACTAAAATGCATGTTATAAAACACCCAAATCATATTCAGTTGATGAGTCAAGGGAAACATGCATGCATGTAACAAATGGCAGAATGCGTGTTGTGGGAATCAGCTTGAGTTTTTGTTGTTGGGTGCAACAAATATGAGGATGGGGGCCACACAATACTTGTGCCAAGCGATCTGCTAAGCTCAAGATGCTCTTCTGTCAAATTATTTCAATCAACGGAATCAGGCATTCAAATTCTGTGTCTCCTCATATTCCAGACATGGTGTAGAAACACTGCACACTTAAGGCATGATGCTTCCAAAGGAAAGATGAATGTTTAGATTCTAAGCCATGGGGAAAACGATACTTCTGCAGTGATCAATGTGAATGGTCAAGGGATACTGGGAAGTGGAGTGGGGAAAACTCGACTTACAGTGGTACCTCAGGTTACATACGCTTCAGGTTACATATGCTTCACACTCCGCTAACCCAGAAATAGTGCTTCAGGTTAAGAACTTTGATTCAGGATAAGAACAGAAATTGTGCTCCGGCGGCGCGGCAGCAGCAGGAGGCCCCATTAGCTAAAGTGGTCTTCAGGTTAAGAACAGTTTCAGGTTAAGAACGGACCTCCAGAACGAATTAAGTACTTAACCGGAGGTACCACTGTATAGTATGCCCAAGGAGCATCATCTGAATGTTTAGAATAGATTATATATATATATATAGCTGGGAGCCTCAATGGTGCCCCTCTGGAAGCGTCACATGGGGCATAAAACACAGCTAGCCCCCCACCCCCGTAGCTACGGCTCTGTAATATAAAACAAGCCATCTGTGGGACTGCTGAATAACCAGGGACAGCTGTGTATGCAGCTGAGATGCGTGTGTGTGTGTGAAGGGTTGAACGAGAGGGAGGGTGCAGAGAAGACAAGACATCGTCAGGATGCATGCAACACGCGTGCGGTGCAACCCTATAAACACGTTTACTCAGAAGTAGGCGTCCTCTTAACCCAGCGGGGCTTTCTCTCTCGTACTCCGTGCTTGGGACTGCCCTGTTATAAGGAGAACAAGAAGAGGAGAGTGTCGTTACCTGCCGCTCCTCCTGAAGCCTTCCTGCGAAGAGTCCCTTCCTTCCTTCTCTGGGAGGCTGGCACAAGGGCGACCCGGGGACACCAGCCTCCTCCTTTTATCCCGTCTCCCCGTCGGAAGCGGCGCCTTCCCAAAACGCGCGCCAAAAAACAGCAACGCAGCAACCCCACAGGCAGCGTCTCTTCCGCCCGCCGCGGCGCCTTCCCGCCACTTCGGAGCAGGGCCAGGCGACCGGGCAGACACGCAGCGTCCCTCGCGCGGCGGCTGGGAGACCGAGCTGGCGGCTGCTCCCCTCCCGGCTGCGCCCCGGCGCGCGCGCCTCTGCTTTTCAGGAGAGCGAACCCCGCGCAGCCTCCGCCGGCCTGTGGGGGCGCCGAGGAGGAGCGCGCGCATTTGCTCGCTCCCTCGCCGCCAGTTCCATAAGCCGAAGGGGAGTTGGGGGGGGGGGAAGACGAAGGGTCCTATTCTTTGGTCGCAGAGCTGTAAAACCCAAGTTTCAATAAACTTAACCTGTGTTGATAACGAGGGTGGGATTTTTAACCAGGAGGGGTGTGTTTGTGGGTGTGTTCAATGGATATTACATTACACGGTGATAAGTTAACTAAGTCCTAATGGGCACAGGCACATTAAAATTAATCGATGCAAGTTTGTTTTATTATTAAAAAAGAGATTTATATACTGCAGCACGATCAGAGTGGTTCACATCAATTGTACAGTTAAAACACACACACACATGAAAGCGTTTAAATCAGAACTAATCAACTAACTATTAGGGAACGAACTAAACAACTAAAACCAGCTAACTGTTATGGAAAGATGGACTGCATCAGCCTGACGAAATAGAAACTTTTTCAGCAGGTGTTTTAAAACTTGAAACTTCATCCATTGATTTCAGTTGGTCCACCTGAGGATGATTAACAATGGACACACAATAGGTATGTTAACGTGCTAAGAGGAAGGCAAGCTTGGCAAATCCACACTGCGATCAACTCCCACCAGGGAACCAATGTCCCCACTGTGGAAGGACGTGTGGATCCAGAATTGGCCTCCACAGTCACTTATGGACTCACTGTTAAAACCATGTTTATGGAAGACAATCTTACTCGGCTACGAGTGATTGCCAAAGAAGAAGAAGAAAGTTTAATATATACATATATGTAATAAGCAATGCTTCACGTTTGTAAAATGCATGCACCATTACATACTGTATATTATAACAAATATATGATAAGAAACACTTTTCATATGTGAAATACATACAAAACCTGCAGGGCTACAAGATTGATTCACTCTGTTGTTGCCATACCAGGATTTCCAGAAGAATGCAACTGAAAATTGCACTCAAAGTGTCCATGATATTTTATAAAGCTCCAATAGACCTTTGTGGGAGACCACCAGCCAAGGTAAAGAGTTAACAAAATATTTGGATAACTCGCTCTCTGTTTATTGTCTACTGTTGATATAAACTGTATAACCCCTGAAACCAATAAGATTTGGGTTCCAAGTTGTCTGAGTACCAAGGCATTTGGGAACCAAGGTACCACTGTATTGGGAGTTTGAACCCACTGTTTTTAAACAGAGTCTCTGACCTGATATGTAGCTTTGCATGATTTAGATATGGACAAAAGTAAGTACAGTATTAGAAATGTTTCAATCAGCGCTCTCCCCTTATTCCTATTATGTATGTAATTGAAATCAATAGGATGCATGAATCTGCACTGCTGATTATATACATCATAGTGTTGTAAGTTTGGGTGGGAGCTAGGCTGAATGATGCCTGAGCAAGGGCGTAGCCAAGGGGGGGGGGCAGCTGCCTTCCCCTAAATAAAATTCGATAAAAATACATAGCAAACTGAGGTTATTCCCCACCCCCCAACAAAAAATTCTGGCTATGTCCATGTGCCTGAGTCCTCAGTGGCGTAGCGTGGGGGGTGCCAGGGGTGCCGGCCGCACCGGGCGCAACATTGGGGGGGGCGTTTGGCCGGCCCTTCGCAAGACAAAAGTCCATAGGGAAATCTCCGGGACAGCGGGGAAGCGCAGCGCGTCTTCCCCACTGTCCTTGGACCTCCTCCGAAGCCTGGCGGTGGGGCAGAGAGACCTCCTCCTGCCGCCAGCCTTCGGAGCATCCTTCCGAAGCCTGGCGGCGGGAGGAGGGCTCTCCGCCCCACCGCCAGGCTTCGGAAGGCTGCTCCGAAGGCTGGCGGCGGGAGGAGGGCTCTCCTCCCCACCGCCAGGCTTCGGAAGGCTGCTCCGAAGCCTGGCGGTGGAGCGGAGAGACCTTCTCCCCGCGCCAGCCTTCGGATGGCTGTCCTGAAGACTTGTGGTGGGAGCAGTGGTGTAGCGTGGGGGGTGCAGGGGCGCCTGCCGCACCTGGCACAACATCTGGGGGGGGGCGCGGAAGAGACTCGAGTGCTAAAATCCACGGGTTAGGGGGCACAAATTACTTGCCTTGCCCCGGGTGCTGAGAACCCACGCTACGCCACTGTGAGTCTTTTCTAATTCTTGGATCCAGCAAGAGTTAAAACCTAATGGATCGTTCCACTTTTAATGGCCCCTGATTATGGGTTCTTAGTGTAAGAAATGAAGTGGCTCTGTGCTCCCTCTCTCACCTGGCTGGTAGTGAGGACAATAGCTACAGAGTGTGTGTTTGGGCTGGGCTAGAAGCAGGCAGCAACCTGAGTGTGGGTGGCATGCTTGATTTCTGCTTGAATCCAAGGCTGGGTCTATGGGAGAAGCAATACCTTCTGGGGTGTTAATGCTGTGAGCCCCTCCATCTTAGGCTCAGGTTGTATACATGTATGTAAATAAACCATATATCCTAAAGACACCGCAGTCACTGCTGTCCCTCGTTCCCAGGAAACCGAACCCTGGTTAGCCCCCTGGAATCTTGCACTGTTCAGAGATTGGGGTGGCATGCAACAATATTGTCCCAGACTTAAGCTTCAGTTCAGCTTGTTGCATGTACTTTCAGACCATGCCCAGGGGCTAGTCATCAATACACTTTTAAGATATAAGTCCTGGAGAAAGATCAATGTGTAAATGAGTAGTCAATGCTTTCTGCGCTGATCTCCTAACTGTATTTCAAACCTCCCTGAGTTTCTAGTGATTGCCTGTTTTTCTTCTAGATGCTATTAGATTTTGTCTTTTAAAAAATCAAATTACTTTCTAAATGAGTTGTGGGCATTGATTTGTAAATCCTCACATCTTTTTTCTTGAAAAAATAAAAAGTTCATTATTTCACCTTCACTGGAGATTTTTATACAGTACTGTTTGCACAGATTTCCAAATGCTAATAGATATTTTCACTGCTGGTTCCTTCAGCACCCTGAGGTGTAAGTCAGCAACTTTTGCTGTCTAAAAATCATTACAGTTGGTCAAATAGTTTCACTCTGCTTTTTTTCTGTCAAAACCTGACTCCTTCTCTCCAGTTGTCCTAACTAGTATTTTCATGAAGCTTAGATGCAAGTCCTTTCTCTAGTGCCTGAATCTCAGATCACTGTATATGCTATTCAGCTGAAGAACTGTGAGCTAAATTCTGTTATCTGCAAAATAAATTAGTATTTCACAGGGGAAACCAGCAGAAAGGAACAGGAATACAAAAAATGCAGATTTTTAATTTTTTTTTGCCTTGATATAAATGATCCATGATTGGGCACAATAGCTTCAATTTTGATTTCAGGCAATATTAAAGTTTCTCTTGAGTGCTCCCTTGCAGGGCTTCTGCTTCACTCGATTATGATTCATGGACGCTAATGGATTTGCCTATCATCTCTCCTCAAATATCTAGCCAATATGAACACAGAATTCAGTATTAGCCAAATAGTTGCATTCCTCTGTTTTGCAGACTGCGTTTCTCAATATAGAGATCCTTCAGGCATCCTTTTTTTATTGTGCATGCATGATAATTTGTGCTCGTGATGCTATTGGGGTGGTCATAAGCAAACCCCATTTTTAATACTGTTTGCACCAGCAAAGGTTTTGGGGCAGTCCTACTGCTTCATTTCCAATCAGTGCACATCCTATAACTTCCTGATGAAATCCCATGACTTTCTACACCACAAATGTTCTGGTCTTTTTTTCTTTTCTTTTTTTTGTCTCGCTTTTCTTGTGCTATACCCCTCCAGATGGCAATAACTTGGGGAAGCATTGGAGAATAAAGCAGAATAAATCCACTACTAATCCACCATTACTGTGCATTCTACTAGGTCTTGAAAATAATGTATAGCTGTAGCTAGCCAGGGGTCAACAAACTTTTTCAGCAGGGGGCCGGTCCACTGTCCCTCAGACCCTGTGGGGGGCTGGACTATATTTTGAAGAAATAATGAAAGAATTCCTCTGCCCCACAAATAACCCAGAGATGCATTTTAAATAAAAGCACACATTCTACTCATGTAAAAACACGCTGATTCCCGGACCGTCGGTGGGCCAGATTTAGAAGGCAATTGGGCCAGATCTGGCCCCCGGGCCTTATCCTACCCACGAGCTAGATGCAGCTTCGTCCATCCTTTGCAGCATTTGGTGGGATTTAAGTTGGGGCAGAGGAGCCAAGTCCATTGTAGAAGCCCTGACCGTGCCTGTGGATGGGGCTGTGGGTGCAGTTCTACTTCTGGTGGGGGTTAGGCAATTGGTAGCCAGTGTGAGGCCCCAAATGTGTTTTTTAAAAATATTTTTTTTATTAGGAATTTCAACAAAACATTTTATCAAAATACAGATCATCCTTAATTCCCCCTCCCCCTCCCCAAAATGTAACCCCCTCCCCCCCGACATCCCTCAGCTATTCTCTCTCTGGTTTATCAACAAATGTTATTCTCTGCATGTTACAAAATTGTACGGATCCTTAATTTATCTAACTAGCTGTTATCAATACAAAGTTTGTGAATGTTTATTCAAAACCTGCCAAGAAGTCCAGTTCATTTTGTCCAAATGGGGCATTTTGGGGACAGGGCATACGCAGCCTTGGATCCACCAGATTAAAAACCACTCCATTTCCCTTAGAGACATTTTACCCATGGAATTCTGGAGCACTGGTTACAAAAATAAACGCTCCTCCCCTATCATGGCTGGCGCAAGACATCAGGGATTTGGAAGTAGTCACTCCTCCATCGCTTCCCTACCCATCCTGCTTTGCAGGGGTGCCAACTTGAATAAAATACCGTGGGGCCCAGATAAGCCCTGCTCTGCATAATTGATCACATGACATGGTCACACTGACCATTTGAATGGCAAAGCCCATCAACTTTAGGGTATATGTGTTGAAGAAGAAGAAGAAGAAGAAGAAGAGTAGTTTGGATTTGTTATCCCGCTTTATCATTACCCGAAGGAGTCTCAAAGCGGCTAACAATCTCCTTTCCCTTCCTCCCCCATAACAAACACTGTGAGGTGAGTGAGGCTGAGAGACTTCAGAGAAGTGTGACTGGCCCAAGGTCACCCAGCAGCTGCATGTGGAGGAGCGGAGACGCGAACCCGGTTCACCAGATTACGAGTCTCCCGCTCTTAACCACTACACCACACTGGCTCTTGAAGATTCCTTGGCCCCTAGGAGCTGGCCCCTCCTCTGCTGCTTTGGGTTGCTCTGTATAAACCAGGAAGTACTAGAGTAGCTCTACTGTACTCAAAATGGAAGTCTTGCATTCCACACCAGAGCACCTGGGTGGCTGTGTTAAGATCAGCTTGATGGGCAGATGGGTTCGCCCTCTGCAAAGTGCTTCTTTGAACCATATCTGCATTATATACTTGGGTTACATATGGATTTGGCTAAACTGGTGCCTTGATCGCTGCTGCTACAGACATGAGGAGGCCGCTCAGAAAATTCAACAAGTCCTAGGCTAAAAATAGCCTATAAAATTCTAGGCTAAGATATACCATTTGTCCGATAATAAATGTTGGAAGTGTAAGGAAGCTGAGGGGACATTCTTTCACCTTTGGTGAACTTGTCCAAGAGTGAAGGCCTTCTGGGAAATGATTTATAACGAGTTAAAAAAGGTGTTTAAGTACACCTTCCCTAAGAAACCGGAGGCCTTCCTTCTGGGCATTGTCGGCCAGAAGGTGTTAAAGAAGGATAGAACTTTCTTCATGTATGCTACCACAGCAGCAAGAATCCTTATTGCTAAGCATTGGAAGACTCAAGATTTGCCCACACTGGAGGACTGGCAGACGCAATTGATGAACTACATGGAACTAGCCGAGATGACTGCCAGGATCCGAGATTTGGGAGAAGAAGCAATGGAGGAGGACTGGAAAAAATTTAAGGACTATTTGCAAAAGTATTATAAGTTATATGAACTTTAAGATGCCGTATGACTTGGAAGGTTAGCCCCAGCAACGAGAGTGGATTATATATGAAATTGGATAATATTTATGAAAGAATCAAAGTTTAAATGGGTAAAAACGACAATATGCTATATTTTTAGAGTAAATGGAAAATAAGGGATTTAAACTTAAACTGCAATTGAAAGTACAAAGAAACACATGAAACAAGGGTATAATTTGCTGATAATTTTATTGTTAAGAACGCACTATGCGGGAGATGCGGGGAAGTCCGATAGAAATCTGAAATAAGTTGCTGAAATGGTTTTGATTTTCTGTTTTTTATTTTTTTCTATTTTCTATGTTCTTTCTTTTTTCTGTTTTATCTGTAATTGGAAAAAATGTAATAAAAATTATTATATAAAAAAAATAGCCTATAAAATTCTAGTATTTAAATAATTTAGTTCAATCAAAGTTTATAGGTATTTCAGAAGCTCGATTTCCTCTTACTCTGATAATAGCTAAGCGAGTGAGGAATGGAAGGATTTGCATACTCTTGTTAGCACCTGTCAGACAGCAACCTGCTAAGCTATTAGCCCCAAACTGGCAAATCTAACAAAATCATAGCAATATTCTGACTTGCCATGTCATTACTATTGTCTTCAAAGGAATCAAGGAGGGCATGTTTTTCGAAAGTTTGGGAGGCACTGTGGAATAAGCACGTCTTCTCTGTAGGGCAGTCCTTGCAATATCCAATAGCTTCATAGCACACACTGAAAAAAAACCCCCTTATATCTTCGCACAGCTATAACTTCAAATTGCTCCACTGGCCAAGGTGACTGGCAACAGAGTCTTATTACCTTAGTTTCCCTGTGGTGGCTCGTTAGCAATTAGATAGAGCCCAGAAGGCAGCCAGCACTTCTAAGGGGGAATTACCTAGGTCATAACTCTGCTGCTCTCTTTCAATGCTAAGCCAAAAAGCCCCTGAAAAAAAGAAGCTATGGTTTGAGTGTTAGGGTAGAGATAGTACCTCTGGTGGCGGACATGTCGGGCTTCTTCTGGGGTAGTTTGTCCACCTTTGTCCCCACTTGCACTCAGCTCTCATCTTTGGCTCCTAGAAGCTGTCTGTATGCAACAGCAGCCACACACTGGGAAGCAGGGGAAAACAAAGGCTTTGTGACAGCAGGGTGTTAGAATTCCTGATCCATGATTGCAGTCATGGGGTTTTTGTCTATCATATGACGGTATATGTTTTGACTCTACGGAGTGGGAAGGGACGGAGACAGGATGTTTATGTTACTGTGTTCCGTGAAGTGGGACTATTGTCCTTTGTTCTTTCTCTCTTTGCTGTCTGATGCTAGAGAGAGAGGGAGCCATGTTGCAGTGCTCTCTCTGTGTTTATATGTAAATAAAGTAGATTAGTCAAAATGCTGAGTTGCTGGGGTTCTGTCACGTGCATGGTGTGCAAACTCTGCGGATCCCTAAGTGTGCCAGTGTTGGTTGGCGTCGGTCGCTGTGATGTTCGGGCTGAAGAAAGCTTATGAAGCTCCCGAATGATCGACCAGGAGGGAGGGAACATGTCAGTCGGGCATGTGTCTCTGCCAGGGTCCTACTTGAGTGTAGGCCAGGGGTCTGCAACCCGCGGCTCCGGAGCCGCATGTGGCTCTTTTACACCTTTGGCGCGGCTCCGGGGCGGATACTAACGAGAGGAGGAGGCACATTGTGCGCCCCAACACTCCCCACTGTGGCAGGCGCTGTACTGGCTGTGACATCGCATGGGGGCGGTGCGTGCGTTAGTCACGCAACGTCCTGACGTCACCTTCCCGCCCGCCACATTGTAAGGGGCATGTACGCTGGTCACTGCATTGAAAGGGGGCATGTACGCTGGTCACTGTTTTGAAAGGGGAGTGGAGAACACATACACACACACAAAAAGGTAACTTGTTAATTTAACATTTATTTCTATGAGGAGGATTAATTCTGAGGGGTCAAACAAAGAAATAATAAAAAAGTGACAAAAAAGTTATTTTTATAATGACGAGTTTTGCGGCTCCCAGTTTTTTCCCCCTTCAGAAACGGGTCCAAGTGGCTCTTTTTGTCTTAAAGGTTACAGACCCCTGGTGTAGGCTGAACTCCTGACACAGGGGTGGGGAGTCGCTACATAGGGTACATATGTGGCGTCACTATGTATGACATATGCGCCGTACATAGCAATGCCGCACATGCACTATACATACTGGTTTGCCGCTGCCGCCACTCCAGCGCCGTATGGACGGTTCCAGGATCCCTCTGTTGCCACTACAGCTGCGAACAGAGGATCCTCTACGTGCAGCTGTAGCAGCAACAGAGGGATCACAATGCCGTCCATACAGCGCTGGCGGCAAACCGCTATGTACAACGCACGTGCAGCACCGTTACGTACAGCACATGCGTGCGATGCTGCACATGCGCTGTACATAGCGGTTTACTGCCAACTCCGGGATCCTCTGCTCGTGGCTGCAGCTGCGGAGGATTCCCCACATGCATCTGTGGCAACGCGATGGCTGCTCATGCCACTGCGAGTCCCTGCGGGGTGCCTTCTTGTCACCCCCCAGACATGGCACCCGGGGGGCACTGCCCCCACCCTCCCTTGCGACGCCACTGCTGGGAAGCGGCTTTTGGTGGCTGGATAAACCAGCTGAGGGTAGCCAATGGGTCACAAACCCTCAGTGAGGCTCCGGTGAGACCAACAGTGAGTTCAATGGCAGTTTCTGCACGTGCTGTAGAGGAAAGTGGGGTGCAGATGGGAAGGCAGCCCACCCAGGAGAAGGAAATATCTGATCCCAAACCTCTGCTGTCTTGTGGGACATCTTCGGGAGAAGAAACGGCTAAGGAGTAAAAAAGAAACCCTACACAAATCCAGAGTGGCGTCCCTAAGACAATTATGGCACCTTGCCTGCCTTCTTTCAGCAATGCCTGAAGCCAGGCTGGTGCCAAACATATTCCTCTTCTTTCCTTTGGACCACCATCAGTGAGGCCAGGAGGGGCATCTTGTCATCTGGGCAGCCCAGGACCTCCACACACACTGCCCAGGTTTTGTCCCCGGAGAGGTCACTTTGGTGCTGCTAATGCAGCAAAAACAACAGAGTTTGACCCCCGTGGTGCACTTCATTGTCTCTCGAGGCAGACGGATGCCAACAAGCTCATCATAGCCACAGAGTCAGTGCAGGCAGAACATGGTTAGGAAACAGGGATTTCCCCCCAGTGTTCTAGTACACATCCCTGTCCCTCCATCCTCCCTCGCCCAGGACATTTCGTATCTCCATTTGTTTGCTTCAACCATGGTGTAGCGCAAGGGTGACTAATCTCTAGGTTCAAGGGTCGCATTCCCTGTTAGCCAACCCTCTGGGAGCCACATACCAGCAGTGGTTGTGTTCAGCCACTCATAGGCATACAGCCCATATTCCCCCCAACATTCCTCAGATGGATCTCACTCCCCTCCCCAACTAACCCTCCATTTTTGCCATCTCCCCCGCAAAACATTTCCTATCAGAAGAAAGGTGAGTGTCACCACCACTTAACCGAGGGTCCAAAGAACACACACCCTCCACCGTCCTGAGAAAACCCATTAATCCCAATTTTATTTTATTATTTGGTAGATTTACAAAAAGAAAAACACACACCAATAACTAACTATCTATAATCTACCTACTTACCTACCTACCACCAACCTTCTGATTGGCAAGTCCAAGAGACCCACGTCCAAAGATATATACACACCTAAGAAGTGTAATAGGTTTGAATCAAGGCTACTGCTAGCCCGGCTCTGCGGATCCTCCTGCTATTGAATTATACTCTGCAACTATTATGCCATGAAAGCTATGGAACCAATTTTAGGGCTGGAAAAATGTGGTGGCGACGATTATGCGGTGAAATACGGCAACTGATTTCTTTAAACACATTCACTATAAAACCCAAAATACAGTGCAGAAGATTACCTACACTTTCCCTCTTAGCTTCAACTCTCATCTGTCTTTGATGCTAGGATTGACACAGTATTGTGTCCAGTCATGCAGTCATTCGCTTAATAGCTTTCTCAGGAAAATACTTCATTAGTTGATTGACTGTGTAGCACAGTTGCTAGTAGATATCTCTCATAGATGCACTCCATTTCCTCCCCCCCACCAGAAGAACAAGGAAGCTGATACACATCATCTTACAGATTTATGACTCAAATTTGCACTGCATTGGGAAACAATCCATTATAATATAAAACAGCCAGCCCAGAATTTACAAAAAGAATGAACAGCCCTTTGCAAAGCTAAACGCACCCACACAATCTTATGCATGCTGATGTCCAAGGAGACAAAAGTAAAATAAAACCCAGTTTTTAAGTGACAAAAATGTAGGTGACCCCAGTAGTAGAAGCAGGATTATGTAGAACTAAACACAATTTAAGGAAAAGGCTCTTTCACAGTTTGACATCAGTTTCCTTATGATTGTAGGAGAGGGAGCAAGAGCAGAACAAGGTCGTGAGATAAATGACATTTCTTCCTTGACCTGAAATGCTGGTTCTTTTGAAAGTGAACAAAGATTTGTCAATAGGGAGAAAAAGAAAAGGAAACAGAACTGGTTAACAGGAATGTCACAGCGAGCAATGCAATCATTCTGAGCCAGGATTAGATGTTACGTTGGACACAGGTCTGCTATTGAAAACAGCAGCTGTGTGTCTCTTCTGCTTCCTTTAAGAGCACTCAGTGTGTCATCGCATTCCCTGCTCCTGCCCCATTTCATTAGCTGCACTTGAGCAGCGGGCAGAGAAACCGACCCATGGGAGGAGGAGACCTGGGCTGCTGCTTTCAGAGGCAGCCAGGCATCAAATGCAGCATACTGATCTGAGAATTGGGTGTGATATATTTGGAATCATGGCTGGCTCCAGAGGGGGACTAGGATGAACCTCTGCAGGAGTTCCACAGACTCATCACCAATATTCTCTCTTGCACGGGGCACCTGTGAAGGTTGGAGACAAGTGTGAGAAGACAATCCTTGATCTGTGTGCTCCTGTTTCCTCACCGACCAGCCCTGTTTATTAACTCCGCTTTCCTCTTCCTGGCAAACTGCAGTGGTGCCAGTGACAGGAGGTCAGGGAAGTGCCATTGCCCTGCCCAGCCAACAACTTCTGAATACATAATGAACAAGCTCTTCCACCTTTCCTGGGCCACTTAAACGACCGTTTCTACAGATAAAGGTAAAAGTAAAGGGACCCCTGACCATTAGGTCCAGTAGGCCGACTCTGGGGTTGCGGCACTCATCTCGCTTTATTGACCGAGGGAGCCAAGTACAGCTTCCGGGTCATGTGGCCAACATGACTAAGCCACTTCTGAGAAACCAGAGCAGCACACAGAAACGCCAGAGCGGTACCTATTTATCTACTTACACTTTGACGTGCTTTTGAACTGCTAGGTTGGCAGGAGCAGGGACCGAGCAATGTAAGCTCACCCTGTTGCGGGGATTCGAACCACTGACCTTCTGATTGACAAGTCCTAGGCTCTGTGGTTTAACCCACAGTGCCACCTGTGTCCCTGTTTCTACAGATACTCTACCACATCTCCCATCTCAGTATTCTCTAGGCAGCCAAGCTCTCTGACCTTTCCACCACCTTGCTTCCTCTGGGTTGCCCATAACTTCAGCAGCTGCATGAGAAAGTTGGTGAAGCAGAAACTGGAGGAAGGAGATGGCTTACTGTCCAGCCAGTCCACCTTACTCCCAATGAGATCTTTTCCTGTCCTTCCATAGGAGCTGCAAAAAAATTACTGAAACCATTAAGCTACCTTCTTTGTGCTAGGACCCTAGTGAGACAGGTCTTTTGGGCGTGGGTGTGACTGGTTTGAGGAAGACAGTCCCAGGTTGATCACCATCATCCCATGGCCTCTTAAGTGTGTGGACACATCACAACCAGGCAAAAGTGATCCAGGAGGGTGTGAGTTCAGTGGCAGAGACATGTGTGGCTTGGGCAGAGTAAAAACCCTTGTCGTATTGACTACCATTATCGCATGGCTAATATTAACAGCTAAATTGTGTCCATACATTTCCTCCATCCATCCACTACTGGAGTCAATGATTTATTTACAGCATTTATGTACTGCTTGATTATAAACAAACCACAAAGTGGTTTACGAAAAGAATAATGAAATTATCAGTAAAAACAACTACCACAGACACTGGTGGAGGAACGGGGGGGGGGGGAGAGGAGCGCACCGCCCCTGGCACCATCGGGGAGGGGAGGGTACAATCAATGCTGCTGCCCGGACATGCGCCGCGTATCCCCCACCATGCTGGGCACCACACCCCCACAGGTGGTGCGCCACACCCCCGGGACGCACACCAGCCATGCCCCCACCTGCTCTCCACCCCCCCCGATGCCAGAGCATACAGCTTCGCCACTGACCACAGGGGGTCCGCAGCACCATACACATCACAAAAACTACTCTAGAGATATCCACATTTTCAAAAGTTGGGGGCAGCATGGCTTTTGAAAAACAGGGGTTCTGTGGTACTTAGCTAATTGGGAACCATTGACTGAGAACATTCACAAACAATTAAAATCACCAATAAGCTAAAAACCTGTTCAAAACACATGCCAATGTTCTGGTTCAGCTTGACCAAACAAAGAAGTTATTAGCAGGTGCTCAAAAGATGACGGTGAAGGTGTCTGCATTATGGCATTTTGTGGCACCTGTAACATTTCCATTTCAGGATATATATATATATATATATATATATATATATATATATATATATGCAGGTTTTGGTGTCTTCGGGTGTCTTCCCGTGTAAGAGTCGGGGTGTCTGTGCGACGTTTCGACGAGGTCTCACTCGTCATCTTCAGGCTGGTGCTTTCGGCTTCTTGTTCCAGTAACAAGAAGCCGAAAGCACCAGCCTGAAGATGACGAGTGAGACCTCGTCGAAACGTCGCACAGACACCCCGACTCTTACACGGGAAGACACCCGTAGACACCAAAACCTGCATTCCTGTACCCGTGAAAATCTACGAAAGCATATATATATATATATATATATATATATATCCCTACCCTGTTCACATTAACAATTTTATATTACCCCTTTTTCATGGTTAATGCAATAATCCTGCATCTGTTAATGGATTTGTTCTTTAACTACCTTTGTAGCTTTCAGACCTCTTTTGAAAATCAACTGAGACATATATAGTATAGTAACTGATGTAAAATGAATATGCAGAGATATAAAAAAAGAACTGTGGAACATTAAGTGGGGGGGGGATCTGTATCTTTAAGTGTGCATAAAGTAAAATAATAGAAGCCTATTTGCAGGCAAACGATAAAATAGAGATGCCTGGTTTGGATAGAACATTGTGTGCTTATATGGTTTATAACCATATAAAACAAGCAGAGAGTGAGTGAGTAAAATAAACTGTTTCACATAGCAAAGTGGAAAACAAGGGAATAACCACAGATTGTTAGGATACAGAATTAGGGGGATAAATTATATTAAATACACAGAGAGGCACATAAAGTCCCTCTTAAAAGCGTTGTTCGAAATGACAGCATAGAGATTTCAATGTACTAGAATGGGAAAATATTAGGGGGAAGGAAAACAATGGAACTCTGTGAATATTTTTGTGTGTTAAAATAAAGCAAGGAAACCCTCCACGCCCCCTGGGATTTGAGTGAGGAGAATGGAACTTTATTAAAAGGCACTTTCTGTCTACAGAAATTGGATCCATCACTGGAAAATATCTGGGTTCCAGTTTGTGCCTGGCCAGCCAGAACAACTCACTGGGTGACCTTGGACCAGTCTCCATGTCTCTGTCTAAACATCATGTTGCAAACATCAAGTTGCTTTGAGGATAAATGGTGGGATGGATAAATGTGAGAAATAAAATGGTTTTGGATAGAAAGCCCAAGATGAAATTTTGAAATGACAACAATTCAAAACTAAATTTTACCTAATCATATATGAACATGTGTTTTAAGCATTTTATCGCCCAGATCTTATTAGCAGCCAGGCTAGTAATAACTAAATATTGGAAATTCTTAGAGCATGTGACAGTGACAAGTGTGGCAATTAGCATTGATAGAAAACTTAACTACTAAAAATTAAAAATAGCAAGGGAGGTGAAACAAAAAAGACACATTTTCTGTGGATTAGCATAGTGCAAAGAAGGAGGTTTATTATTATTATTATTATTATTATTATTATTATTATTATTATTATTATTATTATTTGCTATGATTGCACATGGTTAACAGGAACAGCCACACAACTGTAACATGATAATTTAAGGGATGTGAACTCTTGACGAAAACTGACCTCACCTCTTCAGAAAGCTGGGAGGATGGGTTTTGCTGTAGTAATAATAAGAGACAACTGCAACTTAATATTTATTTATTTATTTATTTATGGCAGGGATGGGGAAGCTGTGGCTGTGCAGATGCTGCTGGACTACAACTCCCATAATCCTTAATCCCACAATAATCGTAATTTTAATGGAAATACGATACCACAGTGGGACAGGCAGTAACCAAGCAACCTGTGTGCCTGCTTAGTCTGATGTCTAGGTGCTAACTGTTGATGGGCAACTTCAAGACCCCTTCCGACTCTCCCTTCTTATGGGTCTTTATCTTTAAAATGGACTTTGACTACCAGCTTGTTGCACACATCTCTGGGAACTCACCTGTGCACTTCACACATTTACAGTCACTTGGGGGATACCTGCCGACTCAGCCATTCTTTAACTTAGAATTCAGCACTCAGACCCAGACTACTCAATCCAGCAGTCCCCTTCCTCATAAACCACCCACTCTTTCACATGTTCAGTTACCAAAGCTCATTTGGGTGAACTTGAGTTGAACATGAAATGAACTCATTTATTTTGGAAATGGATGGGCGTGAACTGAAGTTCATTCCATTTTGGACATGTTGAATTGTTTGCTGTAAGTACACAGAAGTAAGACCTGTTTGTTTGTTTAAAGTTGCAATGTGCCCATGTTCACCAGCCCTGCCAGCCAACACGCCCCCTGTCAGGATACCCCATTGTACTGGTTCAAAATTCTGAAAATGTCCTTTTCATTTCAGGATTTGCACCATCCAGCCCACCTTAAAACGTAAGGACTAAACTTAGCCGCTTGGGCTTATTCTGAAAATAGCAATTCACCTCAAGACATGCTACGATGGGCAATATGGAACCAAACAACCCTTTAGGAATGCTGATTGACAGCACTAGCAATCTACGGCTGCACAAACTAAGCTACAGTGACGGAGTGCAATTTGTGGGATTGTTGCCTTCTAATTGGTTCTTTTGAGCGACATTGCGATTTAAGAATGCATCAGGCAAAGGACAGGAAAGCAAATCAGTGCAATGATTCTCAAATATTATAAACAAATGATTCATTCTGCTTTCACTGTTGGGACGAGATAAGAAAGAGGAGCCATAGCATTGCAAATGTTTTCAGTTACGGATGTTCAAATAAAAAGGAGTGGGAATACAATGTTATATCCAGATTCTTTTCGGTATACATATATTTGTAGTGAAATGGAATAGTTCAGCATTGGTTATTTCCATTTTGGCAATGCCTTCTTTGTCATATGGTTGCATATGAGCAAACTCCAGGGGGATGTGGGTGCTTGGGCACCCCCGATAATATAATAGTGGGGGACGAGCACCCACAAAGACAATGAGAAAAGCGAGGCACCCTTCTGCGGGGTGGGGGTGGGGAGAGGCTTGTGTTGGTTTCTGTTTCCCTCACTGAGCAGCTGCTGCAAGTCACAGTGCATGTTTTCATTCCACAGTCCAGATACTGTTGGATTCCCACGGGAAAGGGAGAAGGGATGTGACGTTACTGGTTTCCTGTTTCCTTTGTACTGTTGTTTCTTTGTTGGAATTGCTCTCTGCTTCTCACAGAGACAAGATGTGTATTTGTATGCTCTCTGCATAGCTTAGTAATAAAGCTTAGCATTGTAGCCATACCTGCCTCATCCTTTCGTTGCGGACTCTGGGTGTTACTCTGCTGGGCTCAAGCCAAGATGAGCCGTATCAGCTCGGAGGACCGGAGCTGAATTTATCTAACAGCTTGGACTCTGTCAGAATCCCATACCCACCAAGCATGTCCCATCCCCATTGGCCTTACCCATAGATAATACATAAAACATTACAATGCAGTGGGCTGACAATGCTGTTGTCTGTATGCTTCATTGAAAGAAAAGAGTTAAAAACAGACAGCAATTCCAAATAAAAGTCTGGAAGTTAATCCTCCCCCTGTTGCTGTATATGTCAGAACATTTTTTTAATTTAATTTCAAAGGAGACACATTCATAGGTGTCTTTATGTGTGCATGTGTTTCCCCCCCACCTATGCAATACAGAAGCAGTTGCCTCATTGGCTGCCTAGCATCTGAACTACCCAAGCCAAAAGTAGGTTTTTCTTTTCTTTTTTCCAAATAACATTTGCGTCTACACAAAATTCATGGAGGAGGAAGAAGAATGAACCTGCTGGTCCCACTCTGGAGTTCAGGCTGGGAATCTGAGGGTTTAACGCTTTAATTATTTTCACTAAGAAACAAACGATAATATGACATTCTGTAATGAATTTGTCTGTGACCTTTTGGAATACTGGCCTCTCAGTGGCAAATAATTCCATGTGCAGTGGCCCTTAATTGATTTATTCTGGGTTTGCACAGCTGTAATTGCCTTCAAAGCGTTGGGCTGTCATCTCCCAGTTTTTCAAGCTGCTCAGTTTTGGGCAATAAACATATGTTATGATGAAGGCAGTGTTTTTGCTCCACTTTATCTTAGGAAATTGACTGGGCAGTGGTCCCAGTCTTAGCTCAATTTCTGTTTGAATGTTAGCCTGCTGTGGCAGACAGTGTACAGAGATTATACGTTTGCATAAATCATAATATTTCTGTGAATTAATTAAATAGATAATTGGGATGCAGGGATGGCGATTAGATTGTCATGTTTGTGTTTTGAAATATGAGTTCTTCCAGTGTTTCGTGCTGAAAAATATTTCAGTAAAGGATCCAATATATTGAAATGACATTCCATTAGTATCCTGTTCCCCAATAAAGTATCCTAATGGGTTCCTGAACACTGTGGTAATTTGAATCGATTAGTCTAATAGTCGGGGGTTAAAACAGCAAACAAAGCCATAATTAACCATGAAAGATAAACACATCTGTTCATTTTCACTCATTAGAAGAGAAAATATTCTATCAGTGAAACACGGTGGATCTCAGTACAGGGAAATGTTGTGTTATAAGTGTCCTCCTTCGCTGATTATATCAAAAGTCATGGTAGAATTGTCTGGTTGCTCCAGTACTAGAAATCATTATTGCACCTAAGGACTTTCCACCATGTCTTAATGCTTTTTTCCACAATATCCATGCAATTTTTGTCTCTATAATATTTATTTAGGGTGAGATCCAACATCACATCATCAGATGCAATGCTACTTCCCATCCTCACCTCCCCCTTGTATTCTCCATGCCTCCAATCTCCTCTGGTGGCTCCCCAAACCCTCTGGAGTATATTTTGGGGGGCTGTCAGGGCTTAAGAAGCTTCAGTAAGCTCTGCCATAGAATCTCCCACCACCACTATAGGATTGCTCTGCCGTCCATCCCCAGCCACTCTGGGCGGGATGATATACAGGACTTTGTGTGAAATGGTTAACATCTTGCAGTGGCGTGCATGCCTTGATGTGAAAAGGATAAGCTATTGTGAGAATGCACGTGTCACAAGAATGCATAATTGTCATCAGTGTAAATGGTGAACAGCAATGAAGCTTCCTGGTCTAGTTTAAATCCATGGATAATTTGCTAAAAACATGGCGGATGGTCTCTAGAATTTCCATCTCAGCCTTTGGATTTACTAGAATGCTCCTTGGCCCGGTGCGCCAACTCTATTAGGCTGAGGTGTCTTTGGCCCCCTCAAGATTTGTTGGAAGGGGGCTAGGCCCCCTAAATTTTGGGAGCAACCTGGCACCTCTGTCCTTGGCTGAATTTTCGTGGCCGGTCTAAGTTTTAAAGATTAAAAGTTTTGAAACTTAGTTAAGTGGGAAAGCTTTAAACACACACACACACACACACACACACACACACACACCAGTTGGATATTGCTAGGACACTGTTGACCATGTACATTCTAAAATCTTGTAGGCAGGGGGCCATTTCCTTGCCAGAAGCATGGAGTAATATTTACCTCAGCAGTTCAAAGCCTGCTGTGAACGCTGACTAGAGCAATATCCAAACCTGGTTGGACTCTGAAATAATCACTACGAATGAGGGTGCCTGGGTTGTTTCTCTATTGCTTGATATCAAAAAATATAGACCGTTTTCTGAACAAAGGCCACCATGCAGTTTTAAAAAGGTAGCTGGCAAAGGAAGGATCAAATGGATGTTTATTTTCGACAGAGGTGTTGGATGTAATTGGCTGCTACTAATTAAAAACAACAATGCCTTTCAGCTTCAGCGGTTTTGTTCACAGCCGTGATTTCTGGAGCCGATAATGCCTTGGCAAATGACACAACAGCAGATGTAAATAGGCAAGCGTCTTTCTTTTCAGTCCCTTGCGACAAGGTCTTTCACAAGCAAGTTAAAGAGGAGGTATCAAGCATCTTTAACCAGTCTTCTGATGTTCAACAAACCAGCCATGGATGGTGCTAAAAAGACTATGGGAACAGAAAAAGCAAGTGGGTTATTGCTATGAGACTCCTGTTTCCCTCACAGAGCTACAGTCCCCTGTGTGGTGTAACCATCAAATCCTCTTCTCAGGTAACTCTGGGAATGGGTCTTCTAATAACTCTCAGACCCCTTAACAAATGACAGTTTGCATAGCTGTTAAAAGCGGTATGTTATTGCTTTTAACGTATAGTGAAGATGAGGCCTAATGCTGCCCTTTTGAGTTTAATGGCACACTGTTTAAGGTTAACATAATGTGGTATTCTTACAAATGAAAAGGGAAGGAAAGAAAATGTGCCTCTCTTTTTAATATCTAAAATGGAAAGAAAGGACGAGAATACCAATTTCTGCTCAACTCTGTTGTAACCTATTAGTTGCTTCACAGCCATGGCTTACCCTGACATTTACAGAAATATGCAGTGATCACTATCCCTTCCATTTTGAACATTTTCTGGCCTTTAGTTAATTCAGCAGTCCACCATTACCTATATCAACCCATTCCCACTAGCTTTTATTATGATTGCTGTCAGAAGTAATTTAGCAGTTGCATTCAGATCTGGAGAATAGTCTGGTATGCGCACAACGCCCCCCCCAGAAAACCTTCCTTATATTAAACATGCCAATTCTCCATTAGTTAGAGAGACCGGTAGTCTCTTGTAGAACAACAACAACTGAAATAACAAAAACAACTGAAAGGAATATCCTACAAGAAGTGATATAAGAACTAGGTTTTGCCTCCTCACAGAATTGTTAAGCTGCAATGCAAGAATCACAGCCATGATTTATAGATTTACTGCAGTGTGCAATTTACGGCTAAAAGCACCCATCCTTGGATTTAAGCCTTATTACTGCTATCATTTTATTATTCCCGAGGGTAGTGCTGTTACGCTGTAGCAGAAAACAACAATGAAAAAACACACCCCACGACACATCAAACACTTAATAAGTTTATTATAGTTATCATAGTATTTATTGATAAAATTTCTAATCATTAATGGGAGGGAATCAATTTATGTATTTTAGCTATACTATTCCATCCTTACTCAGGAGCAAGCTCCATTAAACTCAGTGGGATTTATTTCAAAGTAAGAGCTGTTTCCTCTGTTTCCATGGAATCCTAAAAGTGCTTACCTGGCAGTAAATGTCACTGAACCCAGTGAGATTTGCTTCAAAGTTAGGTTTGCACTGTGAGCTTTTAAACTCTGCCATGCGCAAACCCTCCCCACCCTCAACTCCTTCTGCCATTCCCTCACCGGATCAGTGAGGTTTACTTCTGACTGGCTTCAACAGGCTGGTTGAACCAGGTGAAGGTAGCCAATGGGTCTTAAATATGGTCAAGAATAGGCATAGGCAAACCCTGCCCTCCAGATGTTTTGGGACTACAACTCCCATCATCCCTGACCACTGGTCCTGTTAGTTAGGGATGATGGGAGTTGTAGTCCCAAAACATCTGGAGGGCAGAGTTTGCCTATGCCTGGTCAAGAAGGTGGTTACTGCACAGTTGCTGTAGAGGGAGATGATGGGTGGGTGGGGCTTGTCCACCTGGGAATTTAGCCCATCTAGGAGAAGTAAAACTCTGACCCTAAACCACCACTGCCTCACAGCTATACTCATTCGTCAGAAAGGCTTTGGAAGCTGCAAACAGTCATTAAAACTTAAAAGGTAATTAACATTAGTAGTATAGACTAAAAAGAGATTAAGATATGTCAACATCCACCTGTCTAGATAGATTTGCCTAAACCAAAATCTTTTAAGCAGGGGCCTAGAAGAGTATGACGAAGGCGCTGATAAAATCATTCTCTGTTGAAAGCATTCAGTGGCGAATGAAGTTTGCTTTTAATAAGTCCTCCCCCCCCATTCTGTATTCATTTCTCTTGAAAAAAAGAGCACACACAGCTGTTGGGCTGAATGTCATTATCACCAGTCTTTTGAAGTATCTTCCACCCAGGAAAGATACAGTATAGGAGGAATAGTTTAGATGTTTTAAATATGCTGAAAATATTTGGATGTTGAAATAGAACACTGGTGCTCTCTGGTGGTGATGAAGTCAAATTTTGTTTCTTCAATACAGAAGAAACCACAGGGGGGCTGCATAACCACACTAATTTGTATTTGAGCCTCATTCCATAATCTCATCCATCCACTCGTGCGTCTATTATTCCTTTGCATCCAAAAGTCATCATCTCAATAGTGAAAGCCATACACAAATGTACAATTTTTATTATTTTTTAAAAGCTACAATTGCTTCTAGATAAATATGGACATTTGAGAAGCAAACAATATTAAGCTGTGTTCCACTCCACCTTAAAATAAAGATGCTTTAAACAGAGTTCAAAATAGCATAGTCTCTAGCTCACAAGATCAAAACGGAACACACCGGACTCACTTTTCAACAGTAAACATTAACAGAAATCATATTTCTTGTTCTGGATCTCCAGTAACTTATTTTCCCCCACTTACACTGGGTTTGTGTGAAAGGATATATCCCAAATGTCAATAGCTCTCCTGAAAGATTTGCGAAAATGAAATAATTCTCTTTTCTAATATTGTTGTGAGGGGGGTGGGGAATGTGGTATGGGAGCTGAAGCCTTGTGCCATTGTAGATGCCTTGCACACATCCCATTTGCTCAAGTTTTTATTATGAGTTTGAGCCCTAAGTTGGGCAAAAAAATCCTACCTTGCAGGGGGTTGGCCTAAATGACCTTCATGGTCCCTTCCAACTCTACAGTTCTAGGATTGTAAGGCAGCAAAGACTGGGGGGGGGGGGAGAGAAGAGAATTTGGAAGCATTAAAATTGATTTATACCTGACTTCCCAATCCAGCCTCCCCCAACACCTTTCAGATGTTCTGAACTACAACAACTCATATCAGCCCCAGGCAACATGGTCAATAGTCAGGGATTATAGTAGCTGAAGGGTGCCTGAGTGGGAAACTTTGATCTATTGCATGGGTCGCCTTTTCAAAGGACACACAAGGTGACACATTGGTAAACTGCATGGATTGTACCCAGCAAAGGCATACTGTACTCAGAGTCAACCCATTGAAAGCAATGGACTTAAGTAAGTTGCGTTACTGAAGTTAATAACAAATAACTTAAATCCACTGGGTTGTATCCAGCGCTTGTCAGGTTGCATCCAAACCTGAGTGATGTAAATCCTCTAGGTCCAATGCATAAAATGGATTTACACCAGTTGGGGATTTTCAAATCCCTCTGCATTTTCAAAAATGCGAATCGAAATGAAGAAACGCGTATAATCAAGGGTGACGTAAGAAATTCTCAAGGGACATGTTAAACACATTTAGGTTCATATTCAGCTATAAAATAATGCCAGTTGCTTCTGAGTACAGGGGGAATGCGGTGTACATGTGTCATCTATTCCTATGAACTGCCCTAAGACCCACAGGACCAATGCGGGACTGCTGCTTGCACAGTGGGGCTTTACCTTCCTCTCCCCACCTCCCCTGGGCCCTCAATACACTATCAGACCTGCCCCAGAGGTTTTGGGGACCCCCTGGAGTAGATTTCAAGGATGTAGAGGTGAAGTCCCACTGTGTATGGACGTCTGCTCAAGCAACATTGGATTATGCCCAATGATTTCAAGGTGGCTACTCTGAGCTTGACTTGCTCTGCGATTACCCTGCGTATAGGAGTGGACAAGTGTTTGCGTACGCCAGTTCTGCATTAGGAACACACTTCTTTTTATGAGCAAAAGGACCATTTAAGGGGGTGGGGAGGGAACACTGCCGCTCAACCCCATTGTACATTATTCAAGCCTTCAAAGAGGATGTTGACACGCTGTCACCCAGACTAAAGGGGATACTTCTCCCATGACAACTAGAGGCCACATATGTGTTTGTGTGGTCTGAGAGAAGGCAGCTTTCAGACATACTGTGGGAGGCCGAAAGCATTGTAACGCTACAAAATTTACTGCGAGGGTCTACAGGGCTTTCTTTGTAGCAAGGAGGGGATATATCTACAGATCTAATCTATGTTTTGTCTGCACACATTCTTTTTTAGCTTTTAGTTGACACTGAGAGTCAAGGAGCTTCGTAAAGCGAGGCCCCAGAAGGAAGACGGAACGCTGAGAGTTGCAATTTTCACATACGCACAGCAAATCTAATGACTATGGAGGGTAGTCGACTAAGCTTTAACCAGAGTAGACCCATATACAAAAATAGCTAACCATTTGCTGCCCTTTCGTGACATCCAACATCAGTTGCATGAGGCAGCTACATCCCTTTGCCTAATGAGAGGGTTGGCCCTGTATGGCTGCCAGGCCAATGAAATTGATGCAAAGCTGTGCATCTCTGAGAATAGGATAGAGGTGAAGCAGTGCTCTATAAGAAACATTACCCAATATAATGAATATAATTCTAATATAATATAATTAGGGAGGAAGAAAGCACAGGCTATGGTTAAAATACATAACGTAAGCGCTCTTAATCCAAAAAGTGTGATTTAAAAAGGCGTTTTCTTAAAAAAAACAAAAACCCCATAGTTTTGTAGAAGTTATTTCTAATGTTTCATTAAAGGGGACTGCTTTATCGAAATTATGTGTTTTTGGTATTTTGCAAACTACAAGGTGATACTATATAAAATAGCCTTTTGTCACTGAATTTCAGCTTTTAGAAGATCCCTTTGTCTGATTTACTTTAGATATTTTTGATACCATCCTCTGCCCCAAAGGTTAGGAAGGAGGTGAACAGCCTTAAGTCCCATTAAAATTTTGTTCTGCATGCAAATATGGAACTAAATCAAGTAAACATGGCTAAATGAAGCAGCCTTTCTGAAACAGAAACCAAATTGTTTCCAACCTAAAAGATTTATTATTATTATTATTATTATTATTATTATTATTATTATTATTATTAGCTGCCTCACTTGACCAAATGTATGGAAATCAGCTGAGATCCCATCAGAGATCATGTGAGTGGGTAATGCACTTGATTTGCCAAACAGGTAATCCAGAGGGCTATTCTTCGGACAGTTTAAGTGGCTTTAACGTAAACTCCTCTTGCAAGAAACTTGGAGGAAGATAAAAAGCACCATTTGTCTTTTGGAACACTTGCTGAAAATTTGCCTCATTACGCAGAGCAGACCTGTATGATGATGCCTGCTGGTGCCTTTTTGATGTGGGAGAATGCTTGTCTTTCTGTGAAGAGTCAATGACCCAGCTTTTCTTCTTCGCGGGCAGAATGTGGGGGCATTCACTCAGGGAACATTCCAGCTCTTTCTGATAGATGGCTTGGCTGAACTTGGTTGCCACTGAGCTACGTAGCTGTAGTAGGATCAAAACTCGGAGCAAGTCTTTGTTCAGTCACAGGATGTTAGCAAGTGGTGGTAGCCAGTCAGTTGACCCAGAATAATTTTCAATGCGAGGACAGATCTTTTAGTTCATATATGTGTAAACAAAGGTTTCAATTATGACTGAGTTTCTTCCCATGGATGTGTGTTTTTGCATGCCAGGATATTTATCATTTACTTGGTGGTGGGAGTGTTGGGGGAGGGGGCAAGTTCCTAGCCTGGCTCTTACATGGAATCTCTTTGCTTTTTATCTGCAAATGTCGACCTTACTTTGAAGCAGACTAAAAAGAATTAAAAAGCAAAGAATTCTAATTCCCACAAGGTTACCCATAGGAGAATTGGACTGACTTTGTGAGCATAAAGGGCAGAGGAAACCCACACACAAATATTTTGCAAGCTTCGCTTACAAAGCAATGCCATACAACCTTTAGAAGACATCTGAAGGCAGCCCTGTATAGGGAAGTTTTTAATGTTTAATGTTTTATTATTATTATTATTATTTTATGCTGGAAGCTGTCCAGAGTAACTGAGGCAACCCAGTCAGATCGGCCAGGGTACAAATAAAATACCGTATTTTTTGCACCATAACACTCACTTTTTTCCTCCTAGAAAGTAAGGGGAAATGTCTGTGCGTGTTATGGAGGGAATGCATACGGGTGGCGGCGGGGGATCTGCTGCAGTCGTGAGCAGAGGATCCATGGTTCCCCTTCCTTCCCTCCTCCGTGGTTCACTTTGAAACAGCAAAGCAGGAGAAGAGCTGCTAAGTGGGGAGGAGAGAGGGACAGAGAGCCTGCTTCTTTAAAGGAGCAAAGCGGGAGAGGAGCCGCTTACACGAGTGTAAGCGGCTCCTGTCCAGTTGGTTCCTTTAAAGCAAGCAGGCTCTCTGTCCCTCTCTCCTCCCCACTCAGCTCGCTACATAGCAGCAAAGTTTTTCAGCTCGCTAAGCTGGGGATGAGCGGGGAGGAGGAAGAAAAGCAGAGCCTGCTTGCTTTAAAGGAGCAAAGTGGGAGAGGAGAGGAGCCTTCTCCCCTTATACCCCTCTTCTTCATTATTAGCAGCATCCTTCTCCACCCACCCCACGCGCGTTCCGTCTCCCCTTAAGCCCCTCTTCTGCATTATCAGCAGCATCCTTCTCCACCCACCCCACGCGTGCTCCTTGTCCTTTGAGTGATTTTCATTCCCTCCCCACTTAAAACGTGGTTACAAAGCACGGATCCACATGGATCCTCAGGATTTTTGCATTGGGCTACTCCAAACTCACTGTCAGATCACATGTCTGTGGCCACAGCATGAACCACAAAAATCATACATCCACTGTTTTGTCTAGAATATTTTTTTTCTTGTTTTCCTCCTCTAAAAACTATGTGCGTGTTATGGTCAGGTGTGTGTTATAGAGCGAAAAATACGGTAATTATAAGCAGTTCTGTGATTCTATGACTTTTTGCAGTTTGGAAAGAGATGGGGGGAAAGTTTAGGAAAGGTGAATGACCAGCAGGAAAACATGTAAATAACCCCACAAACCAATCAGAATGAAGGCAGGTTGAATGCCCATTGTCTTATAACTGCTCCGTAAATCAATCAAAACAAATGCTTGAAAAAGACTGGACATGGTCTAACCACTGCATAAGCTTTGCACAAGGAAATCAGTATGAATGCTGAGAGAGCCAGTGTGGTGTAGTGGTTAAGAGCGGTAGACTCGTAATCTGGGGAACCGGGTTCGCGTCCCCGCTCCTCCACATGCAGCTGCTGGGTGACCTTGGGCTAGTCACACTTCTCTGAAGTCTCTCAGCCTCACTCACCTCACAGAGTGTTTGTTGTGGGGGAGGAAGGGAAAGGAGATTGTTAGCCGCTTTGAGACTCCTTCGGGTAGTGATAAAGCGGGATATCAAATTCAAACTCTTTTTCGTCTTCTTCATAAACAGGTTCTCCCTACTGGAGGTCAGTCTCGTGCCACAAAGCAGGATTGATCCAACAGACCTTCAGATGGTGAGTCAACTTGCCAAGGGGATAGTATTTGGTTGTTTGGACTTTGAGAAATCGTCAGTGGGCAGCATGAGTGCCTGTTTGTCTTCATGAAACTGCAGCAGCAGAAGCAACAGAGGGTCAGTCTAAGGATCATCAGCACAATAGTATCTCCTCATATCATTAGTGGTGGATCCCAGCCAGGCACCATGTATCTCAGGCTTCATTCCAGCTCATCTGCTTGCACCACCCAGTGTAGCGTGTTGCAAGGCTGGAGTGATAACATGGCCCATTCTGGTCATTCATTGACTGGTGAAATAAGCCTCTGTTTCAAATGTCCACATTGGTAAATAACCAATGCACAACAGGATGTGGGTACAGACAGCTTAAATTAGAAGATGCTGTCATTCATGTAATTATGGGTTTGCATTCCCAAGAAAAACAAGCAATAAATTGACATGCGTGAGCTCCTGAACCTCAGCAAAAGTACAGAGTGATGATGTTGAGCCAAAAAAATGTTAGCTGCTGCAGGTCATTGTCAGGAGAGGGTTACTAACCAGATGTCTGTCTGGGGCAGTGAAAGTGCAGCAGATACATATTTTTATATAGAAGCGATCACAAGGAAGTTCAAATTGTCAGTGGCTCTTGTAAGTCAATGTGCAATTTGATTTCACTTTGGATGTAAACGTTCAAAAGGCAAGAAAAAGCCTTTTCAACATGCCATGAACTTAAAACCAAAAACAGTGAAATGGGCACAGGCAGTTTCTGAAAATCATAAGATGCTCAGAGAAACAAAGGTATTGTGTTTGTTTTTTTAAGGTAGATTTTTTTCTGCTGTTTGTGCATCAGTAAACACTGTAGTGTGTATAACCAGTTGCAGCAAATCAAAATCCCAATTCCAAATGCTTTAAATGAAATGTTAGCAGATTATATGAAACATGATTATGAAACGACATATATGAAATTTGTAGAACTACTTCCTGTCTGAGCTCTGATATGTGCCAGCACTGACATTTTGGTGATTCAATAAAAATGAATTTTTGTACTCAGGTTTTTTCCAGTGTTTGGTCTGGTGGGTTTGTTAACTGGGCTCTATTTGTGCCACCAGCTGCATTTTAGTTCTCGTATTATGATTTTATTGTTTTTTATGTATACTGCCTTGAGATGTATTGTAGAAGGTGGCATAGAAATAATTTTATAAAACACACATTTACAGCCGGTTGAAGCCATCAGCCAACTTGTGGTGTGATGCAACAGGTGTGTGGCCACTATCCTGCCCAGCCTCCTTCCTCCCTCTTCCCTAGGCAAATTTTTCCAGCCTTCCCTCCCTTGGTTTTCTCAACCTTGGGTCCCCAGATGTTGTTGGACTACAACTCCCATCATTCCTAGGCAGCAGGGCTAATGGTGAAGGATGATGAGAATTGTAGTTCAAGAACATATGGGGACCCAAGTTTGGGAAAGGCTGGTTAGAGGCTCCTACTGAGGCTATTAGTGGCTGGCTTACAGGGCTGAAAAGGAATTTTACTCCCAACCGCAACTGGCCCTTGGTTGGTGGTTAGCAAGCAACTGTTTGGTGTTTTACCTTCATTGTTACAACTTGCTAGAAATGACTAGCTTGGGTGGGCTGGATAAGTCAATAGCCACCTCAAGTTACCAGTGGTCCCACTTGTAAGGTTTTGCTCCATGCTGCGTCCTTGATTCTGGATAAGTCCCAGCAGGTGTGGGAGGCTGAGGGCACATTTTATATCGGAAGCCCTTTGGTCAACAGATCCTCACCCAATGTCTTGCCAGCCCCAGCCCCACCTGGTTCTGCTAGCCAGTAAAGTTGTGGCTGGTTTTTGATACATGTATGTTTCCTGGTCCGTAATTGGTTTGCACCCTCACCTAGACCTCATGGGGCCTTCCAGGGCAGCGGCCTCACAATGAACAGAAAATCAGGGCCCAAACATGGGGCAAGGGAAGGGATGAGGATATTTCATCCCAACCCAGAGGACTAGGAGGCTCAGCCTAGATGACAAGGCCATTATGTATGTCTGAATTGTGGTTAAGCTACTTACTCATTCCAAGGCATTAGTGGAGGCAGAATCAGGGTGGGGAGAGGAAGCTGCCCCCAGTTTGAAAAAGGAAGAGGACTGGGACTTAAATACAAGGAAAAGGTGTGCTTATGTGGAACTTAAGTTGTAAGTGACCACAGTATGTGAAATGTACAATACCGTTATTGTAAATATTAAAGTGGGAATCCTTCACTCGAAACTTATTCATTTATTTTAAACACTTCTATGCAATTCTTCAGGGACGCAGGTGGCGCTGTGGGTTAAACCACAGAGCCTAGGGCGTGCCGATCAGAAGGTCAGCGGTTCGAATCCCCGCGATGGGGTGAGCTCCCGTTGCTAAGTCCCTGCTCCTGTCAACCTAGCAGTTCGAAAGCACCTCAAAGTGCAAGTAGATAAATAGGTACCACTCCGGCGGGAAGGTAAACGGCGTTTCCGAGCGCTTCTCTGGTTTGCTAGAAGCGGCTTAGTCATGCTGGCCACATGACTCGGAAGCTGTACGCCGGCTCCCCTGGCCAATAAAGCGAGATGAGTGCCGCAACCCCAGAGTCGGTCATGACTGGACCTAAAGGTCAGGGGTCCCTTTAACCCTTTACCTTTACCTATTTAATTCTTCATTGCAAAAAAGCAATTCTGGAGTGGGTCACAATTCAATGTGAAACTCATATGCATTTAAAAAAACCCACACAAAAAACATACACAGCAGAATTGTATTTCAGGGATTCCAAGATGACAAACTGGGATTGAAACACAATCATTATAATACTATAATGTACCTTTCACTCTGCTTGGGGGATCCCACACTATTAAACAGGGCACTGATTGGAAAGGTTTTTCTTTCTTTTTTAAATAGCATTGTTGTAATATAGTGTTACAGCACTCTAGCAGAGTGTTTTTGCACTATACCTCTCTGGCACATGACCATGAGCGTTGGACTGAAGTCAAGCAGGTGCTTCTGGGCATGTTACTTTCATCAATGAATGTGTGACTCTGCGCTTCACAGGGTAGCAGCTGCTTGTCTTTGCAGGATCTTTTGTGCAAAGATCACGCTGATAGGGCTGGGACTACAGACTTACTTCTCTCAAAGAAAACGCCAGGCTGATTCTCATTTTGCTTCTCTTTGTATACACTTGGTGCAATATTGTGACTAGGAAGGTATATGGCTGGCTCTTTAAAGAGCTGGAAAAGAAAGGCCGAAGTTATTTGAGCTTAGCCTACAGGAGAACTCCTGTTACATAGTTTGAGGGAACAATAGACGTCTGCACCTGAGTAGGCTTCTGCCAAAGCTGATCTCACTCAACTGCAGATCTTGATTAAATCCATTAAGGAGAGAGAGAGAGAGAGAGATGGATTTCTCTACATCTCATTATGATTGCTTTATAGGCAATTGTCAGGGGTTCAGAAGCAGAGACGCAGAGAAGGGTGGAAACAGAGAGCGAGGGGGAGGAAGCCGAAGGGAGAATGAGTGATGATGACGACCCGAGATCTCCAAGCCTAAGCAGTGAGTCAGAGGACTCCCAAAAGGGAGCCCCAGTGAGCAGAGCAAGGGGGGGATCCGGGGGGACACCCCAGGAGGAAGGGAACAGAGGAGATTCAGAGAGCAGCAGCTGGAAGTCGGGACCCACGCTCAAGACTGAGAGCAGCAGGGAGGAAGGCAGCCAGGCATCGGGTTCCGGAGGCCGTCAGCAGGAGGGAGGGCACGAGTCAGGGGTGGTCACGCCCTCCTCAGAGAGCGAGGCAACGGTCAAGAGGAAAGTAGAGAGTTGGGCGCGCGCGCCAAGTTCAAATGCAGCGGAAGCTGGAGCAGTAAGCAGCCCGGAGAGTGAGCCAGGTCCCAAAGCCCGCCGAAAGGAAGCGGAAGGATCAGGGGGGTCAGCGTCAGAGGAGAGTAGAAGGGAGGAGTCCCAGGGGGGCAGAAGGACCCAGAGACGTAGGGAGAGGCGAAGGAGGTGGAGCAAGGCTAGGGTATTAAGCTGGTGTGCAAGAGGCGGGGACTCAGATGGGTCTTCGCCGACCTAGGGCAGAAGGTGTAGAGCTGCACGCTGCAGTTCGGAAATGAAACCTGTAACTCAATAAAGACTCTTTTAAAGTGGACGCTGTGTGGCGTGGTCCTATGTGAGCTGGGACCTGGTAGCAGCTCTGACAGTAAGACCCATCTCTTCAAAGCTTCAGAAACCTGAAACCTCGCAGCGGGAGCAGAAGCCGCTAGGGGAGGAAGAGGGGTGTCTGTAAGCAAGCTCACAAAGGTTAGCAAGATGACGGAAGAACAGAGGATCTCCGCGCTGCAAGAGGCAGTGACCCAGTTGTCCTCAGAGGTATTGGCTTCCAAGAAACGGGAGGAGGAGACTACAGCCGCCTACAGAGACCTACACGCCAGGTTTGAAATGCTTGTTAAGCAAGGGCAACCGGGACCCAGACCGGAGGGCGTGGGATTGGCACGGAGAGCAGGAGGGCTTGTGGCTCACTTCGATGGGACTTTGCAACAGTACCCTAATTTTAGAGCAGACGTAATGTGCGCACTGCAACTGCTGGCAAAAGACTTTAGAGATGAGGAAGAGAAGGTGGGGTTCATATTGTCCCATTTGCATGGGGATGCCAAAGCCTGGCTGCGCAATTTGTGGAGGGATAAAGATCCGGCGCTTCAGAATGCAGATGCCTTTATCAAAGCGATGGATGCGTGTTTTTTGTCTACTATTGATGTGGATCTTGCCAGACGGGAGATTCATGGACTAAAACAAGGGAGGGCGAGCGTCCGGCAGTATCACGCCCGATTTTTTGCGCTGGTCAGTGCTTTAGAATGGGATCGGGATTCGCCCCCTGTCAGAGACCTCTTCTGGGAGGGTCTAAGTTCTGCGGTTAAGGATGAAATTGCAAGGGGGGAGAGGCCCCGAAGCACGCAGGAGGTGGTCCAAAGGGCGCTGACTGTGGGGGTGAGGCTGGAAGAACGTCCATGGTGCAGAGATGAAGGACGTGGAGGGCGCGAAGCAGCGAGAAGTTTCTCTTTCGTTCCGAGGGAAGCAGCGCGTGCGCAATCCACACCTCCGCCAGGAGGGGGAGGGGAACCGATGGAGGTTGGAGGTGCAAGGGCTCAGTCAGCAGCCAGAGCCCTAGCACCGGCAGCAGTGAAAGCGAAGCCTCCTAGAGGGAACAGGAAGTGTTACATCTGCGAGGATCCAGGCCATTTGGCGAAGGAGTGTCCCCGGAGGCTCCACAAGCACACTGCAGCCTCAGCAATGGTGACTGCAGCAACGCAGCAAGGAGAACCACAGCAGGGAAACGACGATGTCTGGCTGGAGACGGAGGCACTGGGGCCCAGCCAGACGCATCTGTGAAGCAGTCCCCAGCGATATTGCAACCCACGGATCCCCTCCCACCCAAACCAGTAGTGCAGCTCACAGCATCTCTCCAGCTACCCGACGGCGTCACTATCGGAGTGCCGCTTTCTGTGGATTCTGGAAGCAACGCAGACTTTATAGCGCAGAGCTTTGTGGAGCAGCACGCTATACAGCTATTGCCTGCCACTCTGCCCCTGCAAGTCGTCACAGTGGATGGCAGAGAGTTGCTAGGGGGGCAGGTGGTGAAGCAGACGCCACCGATGGTGATGCGCCTTGGCAACCACAGGGAAGTCATCAGTTTTAATGTCACCCAACTGTCGGACACGCCCATTGTGTTGGGCATGAGTTGGCTGGACAGGCACAGTCCGACACTGGCTTGGTACCAGAGACAACTGATCTTCGGCTCCTCTTATTGCGCAGAACACTGCATCCTGCCCCGACGGGAGGGAGAGGAGGAGGAATCACAACTGCAGTTGGGAACGTTGCAAGCGGTCCCCCACAAATACGCGAGCTTTTTGGAGGTCTTCTGCGAGAAGGAGGCGGACAAGCTACCCCCTCACCGGCCATATGACTGCAAGATTGACCTCCTACCGGGGGCGACGCTGCCGAAGGGGCGGCTATACTCCATGTCTGAAGATGAAATGCAGGAACTCAAACAGTTCATCGAGCATAATCTGGAGCGTGGCTTCATCAGAGAGTCCAAGGCAGTGGGGGGCAGTCCCGTTTTCTTCGTGAAAAAGAAAGACACGCCCCAAAAAAGACTCGTTGTGGACTACCGCCTTTTGAACCAGATGACCAAACCGTCTGATTACCCCATGCCCAGGATTGACGACCTCCTCGCGACGGTGCGCAAGGGACGCGTGTTCACCAAGTTGGACCTGCGAGGGGCGTACAATCTCATCCGCATGCGGGAGGGCGATGAGTGGAAGACGGCCATGTTCACACCGCTGGGCACCTACGAATACAGAGTTATGCCCTTTGGATTACAAAATGGCTCTCACTGTTTTCAAGCTTTTATGCATCACGTGTTGGAGGGACTCCTCTACAAGACATGCGTCTGCTTCCTGGATGACATCCTGATTTTCTCTGACTCGCAGCAAGCTCACGACCGAGACGTGAGGGAGGTGCTCAGCAGGTTGCAACAACATAGACTGTACGCCAAGCTGGAGAAGTGCCAGTTCGACACGACGGAGGTGGATTTCCTGGGATACAAGTTGTCGGACAAGGGGATAGCCATGGACAGCACCAAGGTTCGTGCGGTATTGGATTGGAAGAGCCCGCGCAACCGGAAGGAGGTCCAGCGGTTTGTCGGCTTCGCCAACTTCTATCGCAAGTTTATCAAGGGGTTCGCGATGCAGACGGCAGCAATTACGGACACGCTCAGCTCCAACAAAAAGAAATTCATCTGGACGGAGCAGGCGGAACAGTCCTTTCAAGCGCTCAAGCATCTCTTCGCATCGGAGAAGCAACTGCTGCATATCGACCCCAGTAAACCGTTGAGGGTAGAGACAGACGCGTCAGACAGAGCCGTGGGAGCTGTCCTGCTGCAGCGAGACCCGCAGGGGGTGTGGCGGCCGGGAGCGTTCTACTCCAGAAAGCTCAGCAAGTCGGAGCAGAACTACACCATCTGGGACAGGGAGTTGCTGGCCATTCATGCAGCTTTCAAGGCGTGGAGGCACTTCCTAATCGGCGCCAAGCACACGGTGCAGGTCTGCACGGACCACAAGAATCTGGAGCACTGGCGCACGGCTCAGTTCCTGAACCAGAGGCAGATACGTTGGGCGGAGTTCTTTGCTGACTTCAATTTCCGAATAGAGTACGTCCCAGGCGACACCAACATCATGGCGGATGCACTGTCCCGAAAACCGCAATACCTAGAAGAGGTGACGCCAGCGGCGGCCATGCACATCTTCGCACCGACGGCGTGGGCGTGTGCCTCAGCTACAGTAGACCTGGATGCGGTGCGACGTGCATTGCGGGACGACTCATTCGCGCAAGACAAGATGGCGGAACTGCTCAGAGGCACGGCTACCACGGACGAGTTCCAGGTGCGGGACGGCTTGCTCCTACGCAAAGGGGCTGTCTATGTACCAGGAGACGACCTTCGCGCCAAGGTACTGCAACAGTTGCACGACGCACCCACGGCCGGTCACTTTGGCACAGAGAAAACGATGGAATTAGTCGCGAGAGACTTCTGGTGGCCCAGGCTGAGAGGGGAGGTCGCGGACTACGTCGCGAGGTGCGACACCTGCCAGAGGGCCAAGCCGGTACACAGACCACCGGCGGGACTGTTAGAACCGCTGCAAACACCGTTTGAACCGTGGGAGAGGGTGGCCCTGGACTTTGTGACGGATTTACCCAGCTCGAGAGGCAAGACAGCTGTGCTAGTGGTGGTGGACTTGTTCACCAAGATGGCACATTTCATTCCGTGTGCGAAGGTGGCCACGGCGGAACAAACCGCCAAACTGTTCATAGATCACGTGTTCAAAGTGCATGGCCTGCCACGGTCTATCCTGTCCGACCGCGGACGCCAGTTCATCTCGTCTTTCTGGCAGAAGCTGATGGGTTTTCTAAATGTCAAGGTCAATCTGGCATCAGCAAGACACCCGCAGACCAACGGGCAAGCAGAGAGGGTCAATGCCATCATGCAGCAGTACCTGAGATGCTATGCCAATCAACAGCCTGCGACGTGGGTGGATTACCTGCCGCTAGCCGAGTTCGCTTACAACAACACGAAGCACGTGTCCACAGGAGTGACGCCGTTCTTTGCCAACAATGGGAGGAATCCCGGAACCTTCCCGGGACTGGAGAGAGTGGGGGAAGGAGAACCACAGACGGCGGACGCGTTCGCGTCAGAGCTGCAGGCGGTCCACGATCAACTCAGACGGCAGCTGGAGCTAGCTAAGCACGCCTACAAGGTGCAAGCTGACAAGCACAGGCGGGTTGGCGAAGTGATCCAAGTGGGAGATTGGGTCTGGTTGGCAGCCCACGCAGTGCCGACCAGGTCACTTGCCAAGAAGAAGTTGGGGCACAAGCAGATCGGTCCGTACCAAGTCGAAGCGCAGATCAACCCGGTAGCCTTCCGACTGGCGCTGCCGGAGGGTTCCAGAATGCATCCGGTGTTCCACAGGTCGGTGCTCACTCCCTACAAGGCACCTCACAGGTTCCAGGAGCCAGGGACGGCGCCAAGTCCGCTCCGGGAACGGACGGAGACGCGGGAGGTGAAGCACCAGGACCACATCAACGAGGTCACGGAGATTTTGGACTCCAGATGGGGGGAAGAGGGAGTCGAATACCTCTTAGCCAGAGAGGGCACCCGGGCCAGCGCCAATAGCTGGGTACCAGACTACGCTTTGGAGGAACCCCTGCTCAAGGACGAGTTTCATGCCCTCTTCCCACACAAACCCATGCCAGCGAGCTTCTTCGACGACTGGTTGTTCACACCCACACTTTCTTCCAGCACGTTCCATGGATTCGACTCAGAAGGGGAACCCGCACGGAGCACCCGTTCCCCAGAAGGTTCACCGGCAGGTTCGGCATCAGGCAACTCGTATTGGTGGGACGATCGACCAGAGGAGCAATGGCGCAGGAAGTGGCTGGAGATGCCAGGTCGAGCGACCGACGCAGAGACTGACATGGACGTGTTCGGGGAGGACCTCGGGTTCGAGCACGGCGGTACAGAGATGGAAGAGCAACAAGTCAACGTCGACGACCGCGAGGGGGAAGACTCGGAGGTCTTCAGTTGGCGGCCACCCACGGGGAGCGACCTGTATCCAGCATTCCCTCCCATGATGATGGAGCACCCAGCACCCACACCTGACAGCGGGGAGGGGGGAAGGGGGGGCTTCGAGGGGGGGATGGATGTCAGGGGTTCAGAAGCAGAGACGCAGAGAAGGGTGGAAACAGAGAGCGAGGGGGAGGAAGCCGAAGGGAGAATGAGTGATGATGACGACCCGAGATCTCCAAGCCTAAGCAGTGAGTCAGAGGACTCCCAAAAGGGAGCCCCAGTGAGCAGAGCAAGGGGGGGATCCGGGGGGACACCCCAGGAGGAAGGGAACAGAGGAGATTCAGAGAGCAGCAGCTGGAAGTCGGGACCCACGCTCAAGACTGAGAGCAGCAGGGAGGAAGGCAGCCAGGCATCGGGTTCCGGAGGCCGTCAGCAGGAGGGAGGGCACGAGTCAGGGGTGGTCACGCCCTCCTCAGAGAGCGAGGCAACGGTCAAGAGGAAAGTAGAGAGTTGGGCGCGCGCGCCAAGTTCAAATGCAGCGGAAGCTGGAGCAGTAAGCAGCCCGGAGAGTGAGCCAGGTCCCAAAGCCCGCCGAAAGGAAGCGGAAGGATCAGGGGGGTCAGCGTCAGAGGAGAGTAGAAGGGAGGAGTCCCAGGGGGGCAGAAGGACCCAGAGACGTAGGGAGAGGCGAAGGAGGTGGAGCAAGGCTAGGGTATTAAGCTGGTGTGCAAGAGGCGGGGACTCAGATGGGTCTTCGCCGACCTAGGGCAGAAGGTGTAGAGCTGCACGCTGCAGTTCGGAAATGAAACCTGTAACTCAATAAAGACTCTTTTAAAGTGGACGCTGTGTGGCGTGGTCCTATGTGAGCTGGGACCTGGTAGCAGCTCTGACAGCAATGCTCTTGGGTGAAATAAGACAGATTTTCATGCAAGAGACAGTAGGAAAATCACACTGAGTCCCAGACTTGCTTTAGGATCCAGCCAATTCAGCAGGAAAACTTTGGCCAGGACGTCAGTAAAACTCTCATTATTGGAGTTTCCGTATGTTTAAAGGAACTGTCTGAGAATTTGTGTATACTGTAAATCCCATTTTGCCTGCAGTGGTGAAGCACCAGCACAAGAAAAAAAGCAATTCTAGCTGAAGTCATAAAGCTCTGTCCTGAAGCAGTGAAATCAGAAAATACAGTGGTACCTCGGGTTAAGTACTTAATTAGTTCCGGAGGTCCGTTCTTAACCTGAAACTGTTCTTAACCTGAAGCACCACTTTAGCTAATGGGGCCTCCTGCTGCCGCCGCACCTCCGGAGCATGATTTCTGTTCTTATCCTGAAGCAAAGTTCTTAACCTGAAGCACTATTTATAGGTTAGCGGAGTATGTAACCTGAAGCGTATGTAACCCGAGGTACCACTGTAAAAATAAAAATCTACAAATGTAGAACATGATCCACAACTTTTCAGGCATACTAGCATTACTTTTCCTTCCTCTTCTCTTTTCAAGTTAGAAAGAGAAAGCCTCCCTCCCTGTTCACAGCTGCAAAGCACATATTGGTTATGTTTATTATATTTGGAAAATAGCTCACAGGTTTGATCTCAGATTTTGAAACAGTAGGAAAATGAAAGGGTCCAGGTTATTGTGCTAAGCCTGACAGGCTGCCCACAAACATCGCAAAGGGGACTATCAGAGAGACCTAAATATTTTAAACACAGTCAAACGCCATCAATTGCATTAATCAATCTTATATAATCATTGAGGTCAGGATGCACCTAATAAACCCCACGAAGCCCTGTGTAAGGGCTTCCACTTGTGGCAACAGAGCTTTCCCCTCTCTCCTCCCCCTGTGTCCCCCCACCCCCTGAAATTGTTGGCGGGTGGCAGGCATTGAGAGAACCCCCAGAATGGCAGACCGGGAAGGAGAAGTGGGATGATTCCGTGTGGCAAGCTAAAATGACATAGCCTGCGGTTGAATTCCACTTTGAATTTCTTAAAATTTAATCATACACCTCCCCACTTATGCAGGGTTTATGCTCTTGGGTACTGTGCCTCTAGTGAAATTGCATATAAAGGAACATACCATCTTAAAAGCCTGCAAACCACCCTCTAAACCAGGCGTCCTCAATCTCACCCCTCCAGATGTTTTTGACCTACAACTCCCATGATCCCTAGCTAGCAGGACCAGTGGTCAGGGATGATGGGAATTGTAGTCTCAAAACATCTGGAGGGCCGAGGCTGAGGAAGTGTTATGTACTGAGAACAATAGGATCCAAATTGCAGCAGTCTGATTAGTCCTAGAACAATAGGATTCAGAATGCAGCAGTCTGATTGGTCCTAGAACAATGCAGCAGTATGATTGGTTGGCAGGAACCACCCAATCCTGCTCCAGATTGAAGTGAATCCACAACCTGATTGGCTTACAGTAGAATTCCAGAATTAGCCAATCATGTGCAGCCCATTGTGTAAATAATGTATATAAAGCAGATACTGTGAGGGGACATTCATTCATTCCTCCTCACCACTATGAGCTGAATAAAGAGCATGAAATCACTTTGCGACTCTGAGTATATTTCACTGGCGACGAAGGTGGGATCCCGCTGAGCTGACTGCCACACACAGCACCGCAGCACCGCCACCTGCTGCACCGCTGCCTCGCACCGTGTATCCAGGCTTCAGCTCCGGGACACAAGGAACTCAGAATGGCAACCGACAGCAGCTTCTCGCCATTCAACCCAGCATCTGGAGACTGGGAAGCATACGCCTCCCGTTTCACCTTCCTCCTAGAAGCCAAAGGGGTCACCGACGAAGAAGACGCCAAGAAGAGGGCGATATTCTTCAGCGTCTGCGGAGAGGAGACGTTTGAAATCGCCCGGGCTCTCCTTGCGCCTGAAGACGTCGCTACTGTTCCATACAAAACAATAATGGAACAGTTGAAGGGGCACTTCTCGCCGCAGCCCTCAGTGGTGGCTCGTCGAAATGCCTTCTACGCAAAGCGACAAGCCCCTGGGGAAACCATAACTGGGTTTGTGACCTCTCTCCGCCAAGCCGCCCGGTTCTGCAACTTCTCAGAGCTGGAGAACATGCTTCGTGACCGCCTCGTCGGTGGCCTGAAGGATGAGAAGCTGCAACGACGCCTCTACGCTAAGAAGGACCTAACGTTCCAGGTCGCTCTGGAGGAGGCCCTGGCAACGGAAGCTGCCGAGAGGTCGACGCAAGAGGCACGGCCGAGCCAGCCATCCCAACCGAGGGTCCACCACGAAGACCTCACCGACGACTCAGGATCCGACAGAGAGGAGGTGCACCGAGTACAGCAGCGCACTCAAGCAGCGCACAGACCACAGCTGCCTCGACGAGAAGGAGGAAACTGCGCAAGCTGCGGGGAGAGTCACGAGAGGAGGACCTGCCGTTTCCGCAACGCAGAGTGCAGGCAGTGCAGAAAATCGGGACACATCGCCCGGGTGTGTCGGGCTCGGCCCACCCGACACCAGGCATCAGATGACCAACCCAAGAGCCCCAGGTCCCGGGGCCCAACGCACCAAGGCAACTCGACGGAGCTCACGGACTGCCAGGTATACCAGTTGCCCCACCCCAACGTAGAGAAAATTTATGTAGAGGTACAGATAGAGGGGGCCCCATGCCGCATGGAGCTTGACACGGGTTCAACTCTATCCATAATCTCGGCAAAGACCTTAAGGAAACTGTGTCCTACTGGGGGTCCCAAACTCAAGCCGGCCCCATTCACTCTACGGGACTTCCAGAAACGTAAGGTCCCCACAATGGGGGTGGGGACCTTCAGGGTGCAATACCGAGGGCGGACGCGGCAACTGGACTTGCTTGTGGTCAAGGGCCCCTACATTAGCTTACTGGGATTGGCATGGTTTGGACCACTGGGGCTAGCTGTCACCGGGGTGAACCACACTAGCTTACAAGTGGACGTGGACGCCATATGGAAGGAATTTCCAGGGGTGTTTCGACGGGAAATTGGGACAGTATACGGGCCCCCCCATTGCTCTACAGCTTGACCCCGCAGTACGACCGGTCAGGCTCAAGGCCCGCCGGGTCCCGTTCGCCCTGAAACCCCGTATAGACGAGGAATTGGACCGGCTCGTGGAGCAAGGAGTGCTGGAGCCGGTGCCTAATGCCCCCTGGGAAACCCCAATCGTCACACCCGTCAAGCCTAATGGTTCGGTCCGCATCTGCGCAGACTACAAATGTACCATAAACAAGGCCCTCACGGCCCACGCATACCCAGTGCCAGTGGTCAGCCATGTCCTTGCCACCCTGGCTGGGTCGAAAATTTTTGGGAAGCTGGACTTGGCCCAAGCATATCAACAGCTGCCAGTAGATGAGGCCACAGCAGAGGCACAGACGATTGTGACGCACAGAGGAGCGTTCAGGGTAAAGCGGCTGCAATTCGGGGTCAGCGTGGCACCAGGCATATTCCAGAATCTAATGGACTCTCTCCTTAAAGGGATTCCTGGTGTCACCCCCTTCTTCGATGATGTGTTGATTGCTGGGCCCACACCAGAGGAGTTTGAGGACCGCCTCCGCACCGTTCTGCACCGTTTCCAGACGGCGGGTCTCAAGGTGAAGCGGGAAAAATGTCTACTAGGAGTGCCTCAGGTGGACTTTCTGGGATTTATGGTGGACGCAGAAGGGGTCCACCCGACTGGGGACAAGGTACGGGCTATTTGTGATGCCCCAGCGCCCAAGAGCAAGACTGAACTTCAGGCCTTCTTGGGACTATTGAACTTTTACCATTCCTTCCTTCCCCACAAGGCGGCGGTAGCGGAGCCCCTACACAGACTCCTGGACAAGCGGGCCCCTTGGGTGTGGGGCCAGCGCCAGGAGGCCGCATTCCAGGCAGTCAAGAACTTGCTTGTCTCAAACTCTGTCTTGGCACACTTCGACGAGAGGCTGCCAGTGGTGCTAGCATGCGATGCCTCACCCTATGGCATTGGCGCTGTCCTGGGGCACCAACTCCCGGATGGAAGAGAGGTACCGGTGGCGTACTTTTCCCAGACACTCAACGCAACCGAGCGGAACTACTCGCAAATTGACAAGGAGGGTCTGGCAATCGTGAAGGGAGTAAAAAAATTCCATGATTTCTTGTACGGGCGGCCCTTCACCGTGGTGACTGACCACAAGCCGTTGCTTGGCTTGTTTGCCCCCGAAAGGCAGACCCCCCAAGTGCTGTCTCCTCGCATCCTCAGGTGGTCAATTTTCCTTGCCAGCTACCAGTATGCACTGGTTCACCGACCTGGGAAGGCGATGGGCCATGCGGACGCCCTCAGCAGGCTACCACTACCGGAAACAGGCCCTGACCCAGCACCTGCACAAGAGGTTATGAGCCTGGAGCTGCTTCCCGACCGCCCCATTCAGGCACAAGAAGTTGCACACCATTCCAAGAAAGATAGGGTCATCTCCCGGGTCCTGGACTGGGTGTGGAGGGGATGGCCCAGCAGCAGCCCCGGGCCAGAATTCGCCGGCTACACAACCCGCAAACATGAACTGTCGGCCCACAAGGGGTGCCTGTTATGGGGAAGCAGAGTCGTTGTTCCCCAGCCCCTCCGCAAAAGGGTCCTCACAGCCCTACACGAGACACATCCAGGGGTAGTAAGAATGAAGGCCCTTGCCAGGAGTTATGTGTGGTGGCCGGGGATTGATGGAGAGATAGAGGCCTGGGTCAAACACTGCCAGGCCTGCCAAGAATCCCGCCCAGATCCCCCAAGGGCCCCAGTCCAGTCCTGGGAGTCCGCCCGAGCACCATGGTCACGCCTGCATGTGGATTTCGCTGGCCCATTTCAGGGGAAAACATTCTTCATAGTGGTGGACTCCTACACCAAATGGCTGGAAGTCGCACTGGTACCGTCCACTTCCACGTCCGCAGCCATCCGGGTACTACGCAGGCTGTTTGCAACCCACGGGCTCCCTGACACTCTCGTCTCAGACAACGGGACCGCATTTACGTCAGGAGAATTCCAAACCTTCACAGCACAGAACGCCATCCGCCACATCCGTTCGGCGCCGTTCCACCCTGCCACCAATGGCCAAGCAGAACGCATGGTGCGGACCACCAAGGACACCCTTCGCCGCATGACGCAAGGGGACTGGGAGTACCGCCTTGCCACATTCCTTCTAGCACAGCACAGCACCCCCAGCTCAACGACTGGCCGGAGCCCCGCTGAACTACTAATGGGTCGGCGCCTTGCAATCAGATTGGACCGCCTTCACCCCAATAGAGCTCAGGATGAGGTAGTGGTGGGGGAAGGCAGGAACCCCCGGACCTTCGAAGCCCAGGACCCAGTGTACGCAAAGAATTTTGGGGCAGGCCCAGCATGGGTACCCGCCACAGTCACCAGGGTCACTGGCCCAGTGTCGTATGAGGTGCTAACGGATGGGGGGCAATGCTGGCGCCGCCACTGCGACCAGATACGGCGACGATTCCCGGGAGAAACCCAGGAGGAGGACAGGTCAGAGGAGTCCCAAGGGGACAGCGGGGCAGTGAGTCCCATAGAGCAGGAGGGGCCAGCAGGAGAGGCAGAATCAGTAAATACAGAGAGGACCCGTGAGGCCGAAAGGACACCGGAACCAGAACCACGAATGAGCGAGCCGGTTGCGCCAGACCAAACAGGCCCATCACAGCCAGCATCCTTGGAACACGAGCCAGAACCTGAACCCCAGACCAGGGAACACCACAGGCCGCAACGCACACGTAGGCCGCCGGCATACCTTGAGGACTATGAATGCGACCTCCCGGGCAGGACTGGAACTTAGAGGGGAGGGGTGTTATGTACTGAGAACAATAGGATCCAAATTGCAGCAGTCTGATTAGTCCTAGAACAATAGGATTCAGAATGCAGCAGTCTGATTGGTCCTAGAACAATGCAGCAGTATGATTGGTTGGCAGGAACCACCCAATCCTGCTCCAGATTGAAGTGAATCCACAACCTGATTGGCTTACAGTAGAATTCCAGAATTAGCCAATCATGTGCAGCCCATTGTGTAAATAATGTATATAAAGCAGATACTGTGAGGGGACATTCATTCATTCCTCCTCACCACTATGAGCTGAATAAAGAGCATGAAATCACTTTGCGACTCTGAGTATATTTCAGGAAGCCTGCTGAAACCTCTGGAAACCCTCAAAAAACCCTTAAAAACCCAGCAGCACTTACCAGACTGGCATGAATGGTGGCAGTGGTGGCTCTGGGTCTTCTTCATCACTGGAGGGCAATGTGGAAATGACGACAGGAGGGGTGGAACAGCACCCTGAAGGGCCTGGCTGTGATTTTGCAACACACTTGCAGTTTCCCCACTGTTTGGGGGCCCTGTTTGCCCTTTTGTAATGTAAATCAATTTATTTATTTCCCGACAGCATGTGTATAATGGCAGTACAGTGAACAGCAATAAAAATAAAACTAGGTTCTAATAAAAGCATTCTGGGAAATGATATATAATGAATTGAAAAAAAATGTTTAAAATAACTTTTATAAAAACAACAACCCAGAAGCCTTTTTATTAGGAATTGTAGGTACCAATATTTCAAAGGAGCAGAAAAGACTTTTTATGTATGTGACAACAGCCACACGGATGCTACTAGCCCAGAGATGGAAAGAAGACAAAGTCCCTACCAGAAAAGAATGGCAAACTAAGCTGTTGGAGTATACTGAAATGGCAAAACTGACCGGAAAGCTCAGGAACCAAGAAGGCCAAAACTTTAATAAAGAATGAGGAAAATTTATAATTTACCTGGGAGACCACTGTGAGCAGATGAAAACATTAGCAGGATTGCAATAACACTTGTAATGTAGCAAATACTATGGACAAAATATGGATTACTAAATAATATGCAGTTGAAAAGGTTGACAGTAGGACCCATGGAGGGGAAGGTGGGAAGTCCAGAGATTCAGAGTAATCTCTAAATAGGGATATGTATTTTGTATTGTTATAATACTATGCTTGTAAAATCAATAAGTTTTGAAATAAGTTTTATTTCAAAAAATAAAAATAAAAATAAAACTAGGTTCAACTTTAAATGCAAACTGCTTACACTCCTAGCCAGTTTGATTTCTTCCATTTCTAATGCCACCACTTATATGGGATAAATCAGTTCCCTTACTAAAAGCTTCCATATCTGGTCTTAGTGCTGAAAATGTTCCTTATTCTCATTTTATCCTTTTGCAAGGGATTTTTTTTTGGGTGGGGGCAAATTTGTAAGAGCTTTCCTTAATTCAAGAATGCAGAAAGTTTAGGATTATTACTACATTTTCAGCAATGAGCAAGTGAACTGTAGATTTTAGCAGTGCCGTGTGGTGGAGCTGGAGTACAACACTTTCTTCCGTATTTTTAGGGATTTTGCCAAGCACTCTTTGGAGTGTTTAAGTTGCCACAGTTGGCCCCCTAATCTATATGCAGATCACTAGCAGCAATGCAACTTCCTTTGTGAAAAGATTTCAAGGACTGCTGCTGGGCAGTAAGCAGTCCTTTTTGTATGGGAGATAATAAAAAACTGACCAATCAATAAGAAACAACTGCATCAGTGAATTTTGTTTGCTTGCTTGTTTTCTAGTTTGTTATTTTATTTTATTCAGTTTGTATATTGATTTTGTAATGATGATGATGTTGATGATCTAGTCCAGGTATCCCCAAACTCGGCCCTCCAGGTGTTTTGGGACTACAACTCCCATGATCCCTAGCTAACAGGACCAGGGGTCAGGGATGATGGGAGTTGTAGTCCCAAAATGTCTGGAGGGCCAAGTTTGGGGATGCCTGATCTAGTCTCTAGCTTTCTGCACAACCTCCCATGCTATTCTAGAGTTCTTCAACCCAATTGATCATTGAGGGGGGTCTTTACAATGGGGAGGTTAAAATAACTGAAAACTGCCTCCTCTCCTTCCGTGAGCAGGAGATTTAATGAGTGGACTTCTTCTCATACGATCTCTGGAGTCAATCCTTTTGGGTTACCAGGAAGGGGGTTGCTACAGCCCTCAAGCTGTAGTAGTCTCTCAGTCCTGAAATAATGTACGCAAGCTGTTTCCCCCATCCCATTCAAGTTAAGGAATCCATCGCAGTTGTTCCACCCACTGGCTTTTCCACAGATACTGCCTGGTGAAGGGTAGAGTGTTTGCTTTGCATGAAAAGCCCTCAGGTTCAGTCTTCAGCATCACCAGGAAGTGCTGAGAGAGACCTCTGTCTGCAGGGTCCATGTGTCCCGTTTCCCGGCTTGAGGTGAAACAGGAAAGCCCGCCCTGTCCTGCTGCTGTGCTGCCCCACCGCCTCCGCAACCAGTGGAGAAGCAGCACAGGCATCAGTGCCGACTTCCCATGAAATCTCATGAGATCTCACCGAACGATCACAAGATCTCTCTTGCCCCATGATATCTCAACAGGTTTTCAATGAGATGTCATGAGATCTCACTGGAAATCGGTGCAGATGCTAACATGGCTGCTATGCCAGTGGAGGGGCACCCATGGGACACTGCCTCAGGGGCTTCTGCCTCCTGAGATGGCTGCTTTACCTCACCTCATGGTTGGGCCAGGCCTGCCTGCCTGAAATCTTGGAGAGCATCTACCAGCCCATAAGGGAATGAGATGAACCAGTGATCTGAAGGCAGCATCTGCTCCTGGGATGGTTCTATACTGTGGTACCTCGGGTTAAGAACTTACCGGTAATTCGTTCTGGAGGTCCGTTCTTAACCTGAAACTGTTCTTAACCTGAGGTACTACTTTAGCTAATGGGGCCTCCCGCTGCTGCCGTGCCACTGCCGTGCAATTTCTGTTCTCATCCTGAAGCAAAGTTCTTAACCCGAGGTACTATTTCTGGGTTAGCATAGTCTATAGCCTGAAGCGTCTGTAACCTGAAGCGTCTGTAACCCAAGGTACCACTGTACTTGGATTTTGAAATCACCACCACGTGCTGTAGAATAAACACCAGAAGCACAGTAATAATGGAGAAGCAATGCTGGTAAAGGGAATCAACTCGGGCAAAAACAGATGCTAGAGTTCCTTGAACACTGTAGAGTTTTTGGCTTTAAATATATAAGGTGGTTTTGACTGTAACACAAAGTCCCCCCAAAAATGATTGAGGCCTCAGGTTCAATCTGGGAATTTCCATTGCACGGTGGGAAACCACAAGGCAGATTCCTGTCACAGAAAAATAGTCACAAGTGGCTGATTTCTCTCAATCGCCTCAAAGGCTTGCATCCAAAATGACCCAGAAAGGTATGAGGGTGTCATATTTTTTTTTGTTTTTCTTTGTATTTACTTTGCAACATATCTTTGACTAGGACAAGTTTCTCACTTGATCTGAAATGTCTTTTTACAAGGATGATTTGCAATGTGTCAGAATAAAAGCCAGCAGTTACAATTCCCTGGGAAAAATAATAGTTGGATATCTATGAATGGTGACAGCAAGACGAAACAGAGTCCCAAAGCTTTCAATGCAAAAAACCCACAAAGAGCTGCTATATTTGGACTTGTTAACAGTTCTGAATATTTTCTCCACTTGTGTTTCTTTCTTTTTAAAGGCTGGTCTCAGAATTCAATAATAAGTCCCACGTCCCCCCTGGGATCATGAGAGGTGATTTAAAATGAACTTGCTCTTAATCTGCCCTATATTATTTATTACATCCAGTTAATCTATGGAATTCACTCCAGCACAGGGCAGTGAAGGCAGGCAGTGAAGGCCGGCTCAGCCATGAGGCAGGATGAAGCAGCTGCCTCAGGTGGTGTCTCCGCAGGAACCTCACCTGCCCTGCTTCCTCTGCCACTTGCAATAAGTGTCTCTAGCATTGGTGCTGATTTTTGGTGAGTCTTCTCGCTGGAAATTGGTTCGAGTGACAGAGCCGCTTCTCTGCCAGCGGTGGAGGTGGGACCAGGCAGTGGCAGTGTTGGTAGTGGCAGGTGACCTGGTGGGGAGAGGGACAGCAAGCACAGCAGGGCAGCATTTCCACCTCCAACATTTTGGGGAATCACAAGTGGAGAGAGTGAAATAGTGCTTTGCTCTTGCTTGAGGGACCTGGGGATCTAGTTGGCCACTGGGAAAAGAGGATGATAGACTTGATGGGCCTTTGACCTGATCCACCTGGACTCTTCTTCTGTCGTTTCCTATAGTATAAGACAGACGACACAGAGACGGCCAGCTGGGAGCCGGGCAACTGTATATAGTTTCTGCAAAAGCAGAAATTTGCTTCCAAATGTTCCTGAACGGGACCCAAAGTTGCATCAAGCCAATACCACAGAGCCTAGGACTTGCTGATCAGAAGGTCAGCGGTTCGAATCCCTGCAACAGGGTGAGCTCCCGTTGCTCGGTCCCTGCTCCTGCCAACCTAGCAGTTCGAAAGCACGTCAAAGTGCAAGTAGATAAATAGGTACCGCTCCGGCAGGAAGGTAAACGGCGTTTCTGTGAGCTGCTCTGGTTCGCCAGAAGCGGCTTAGTCATGCTGGCCACATGACCTGGAAGCTGTACGCTGGCTCCCTCGGCCAGTAAAGCGAGATGAGCGCTGCAACCGCAGAGTCGGTCACGACTGGACCTAATGATCAGGGGTCCCTTTACCCCTTTACCTTAATGTTGCCCCACACGGTCCATTGCATTTTCACATCACTTTCTTTACTGCAAACAACAAAAAATCCTTAGTACCTATATTTGCGGAGCCGTTTTATTGTTCAAGAGCACCAAAGCCCTTTACTCACAGCAACAGAATTGGCTGGTACGTGACTGAATTCCACTCACAAAACAGCAACTGTCTGGAAGCAGCCTTAGGGAGGAATTCAACATTGTGCTATTACACTTGTTTTGTCAGCGCAAGCCTTTCTGTGTGCTGTTCAGGAAGTTATCCTGACTGCATCCCTTGCCCCCGTGCCAATTTGGGGGCAGCAAGGGGCATGCAGAGGGTGTTTGCGGAAAGACTGTGCATAATCTTACACACATCTATCACTCTCCCTCTTATTCACTTATTAGCTAAATTAAAAAGGTCCCCAAATTGTAAGCTTTCCTCATAGGGGAGTTGCCCCATCCCTATTATCATCTTGGTTGCCCTTTTCTGAAAACTTTTCCAGTTCTGCAATATCCCTTTTGAGGTGAGGCAACCAGAACAGTTAGGATGCGGGTGGCACTGTGGGTTAAACCACAGAGCCTAGGACTTGCCGATCAGAAGGTCGGCGGTTCGAATCCCTGTGACGGGGTGAGCTCCCGTTGCTCAGTCCCTGCTCCTGCCAACCTAGCAGATCGAAAGCACCTCAAAGTGCAATTAGATAAATAGGTACCGCTCTGGCGGGAAGGTAAACGGCGTTTCCGTGCGCTGCTCTGGTTCACCAGAAGCGGCTTAGTCCTGCTGGCCACATGACCTGGAAGCTGTACGCCGGCTCCCTCGGCCAATAAAGCGAGATGAGTGCTGCAACCCCAGAGTTGGTCACGACTGGACCTAATGGTCAGGGGTCCCTTTACCCTTTACCAGAACTGTACAGATTTGAATAACAGCAGTACAATATTGGGAGTTTTTCAGCCTCTTTCCTAACAATCTCTAGCATCCGGAGGGATAGCTTAGCCACTAGAGCATGAGACTCTTAATCTAAGGGTTGTGATTCGAACCCCCAACAGGGTGAAAGATTCCTGCATTGCAGGGGGTTGGACGAGATGACCCTCATGGTGTCTTCCAGCAGTATCTATCTATCTATCTATCTATCTATCTATCTATCTATCTATCTATCATCTATCTATCTATCTATCTATCTATCTATCTATCTATCTATAGAATTTGCCTTTTTCAGAACTGCTGCACAGTGGGCCAGCATCTCCATCCCACTGTCCACTACAACCCCAAGGTCACTGCCAGTTCAGGAACATTTATGAAAAACTAGGAATTTTTGTCCCACTGAATTCCATTTGCCGTTTTACTGCCCTTTCGCACAGATCCTTAGGGAGCTCCTTGCAATCCATCTTTGCTTTAACCACCTTGGACAACTTTGTGTGATATCTATCAGATCACCCCCAGTTCATTGTTGTTGTTTAGTCGTTTAGTCGTGTCCAACTCTTCTGACCCCATGGACAAGAGCACGCCAGGCACTTCTGTCTTCCACTGCCTCCTGCAGTTTGGTCACAGTCATGCTGGTAGCTTCAAGAACACTGTCCAACCATCTCGTCCTCTGTCGTCCCCTTCTCCTTGTGCCCTCCATCTTTCCCAACATCAGGGTCTTTTCCAGGGAGTCTTCTCTTCTCATGAGGTGGCCAAAGTATTGGAGCCTCAGCTTCAGGATCTGTCCTTCCAGTGAGCACTCAGGGCTGATTTCCTTAAGAATGGAGAGGTTTGATCTTCTTGCAGTCCATGGGACTCTCAAGACTCTCCTCCAGCACCATAATTCAAAAGCATCCCCCCCCCCAGATCAGCCAGGTATTAAACAGAGAAGCCGTCCCCCCACACTTCAGAGTACTTTTGAGTACTGTGCTGCGTTGCTGAAAGTGCATCGATCTGAAAGACTGCAATGGGAACACTTTAGAAGCGGAAACTTTCAGCTGAGGATTAGTACTGGGGCTTTGGTTCGACAATGGTATCCTGAACCCCGAGAGATAATGTCCTTGTCTTGAAGTACTGCTTCATGTCAGTTAAAAAACATCAAAACATAGGTTTTAATTTGCAGCGACAGCATCTGCACTGGAATATGGATTGAAATGCAGCGAAGCAGGCAGGTTGATACTAGCCCTTTGTTGCTGTCTGCATAGCCAGGTATTAGTGAAAGAAGCCAGAATAAAAAAATAAAAAATAAATCCCAAAAGCGGATACTGGTTTCTTTAAAGTCTTTTGTTCATTAGTGAGAGACAGCGATGTTCTGACCACACACAGTTCCTTCTTGGCAACCACCATGGGAAGAGCCTTATATTAGGTCAGACCATTGGTTCATCTGCCCGAGTAACCGTCTGCTCTGAATTCATAGAATCATAGAATTGTTGAGGTGGAAGGGACCCCGAGGGTCATCTAGTCCAACCCCCCATAATGCAGGAATCTCAGCTAAAGCATCCATGACAGATGGCCATCCATGACAAATTGCCAGGAACTTTTCTGACCTTACTGCTGGGGGTCTTTCCATGAGTTAAAGGCTATAGACCTGTAACACTTATCAGGAAGTAAGTCCCACAGAAGTCCATGGGGTTACTACTACGTAGACGTGAATTGCATACCCTGCAACTGCCCTGTTTTAAGTGGGGCTTCCCGGATCACAGAAGTCAGTCCCAGCTTCCAGACCGGCACCCTGGCAAGAGTCAGCAGGATCATGCCAAATGGGTGTGAGGGAGTCGTTATCTTTTGCAAAAATGCACTGACTCTTGTGCAGTAATACTAATTGTATCGTTAGTTCACAGAATTGAACTACGAGCTTTTCTTTTGTTTCTCTTTTATTCCTGAAGTCTTCAGACTCTGGAGCAGATGGGAAGAGAGTGAATAAGGCATATATGTATGCAGGCTTAATGGACATGCCTCTCACAATTATCTCCCTGCCCCCCCTTGTCTAGGGAGAAGTTATGTAGGTCTATGGAAATTTGTGGCTAAATGACAGCTAGGCCACTTTGGGTTGCAGGCACTGGTCTTATTCCAATTTCCAAATGTGTAAGAGCAGCTTATAAACATTTTTGCAAGCAAATTTCCATAATATAATGTATTTTTAAATATTGTTTTCATGGGCATGTGCATTTGTATGTACAATTTCCCTTGGTATATGCATTATTGTACGCCATTTTTGCAGTGCAAAATTCGGAGAAACTGCAAATTTTATTTTATTTATTTATTGTTTATATTTCCCTTCCTCCCAACAGGGCAGGAAGCAATGGACAATAAAACATATTTAAAACAATTACATTACAGAAGCAAACTTGAATATTAATTGTTTTAATCTGAACATGTTGCAGTAGAAGCAAATTCAAATTTTCCAAGCATATCTGAGATGAGAGATGCAGTCTATTTCTCCTAGGTTATCAAGACAGATAATTTTTTCAGCTCAGTGTGATGGAGAAGCCCCTTTGGCTATGATTTTGTTAACCTAATGCTCTTTAAATTTAAGACTGACCCCAAGATTGCCATGACAGCAAGCTAACATAATCTCATGTCTGGAAATGGTAAATGGTATCCTACAGAGATGTCTCACAACTATTGCATCTGACATGCCCAATAAACTTTTTTTCAAGCGACTGACACTTTCTAAACACTTAGGTCTATGATTAAGTACCACAACTTCTGGATAGCTATAACATCCATTTCTAAATCACATCTCTCCTCAGCCATTAACTCCACCATGGAAGGCACTTCTCAGTACATTGTTAAGGTCAGTTGAATACCTTCCCAGTTTGGTATCATCTGCAAATTTGATGCTTATCCCCTCAGTACCTTTAGCCAAGTTGTTTATAAAGATGTTGAACAACAACTGGTCCAGGACAAAACCCTAAGGCACTCCACTTGTCACTCCCCCCCCTAGATGATGATGAGCCATTAATGAGCAGAATATCCTGGGTGACTTTGTCAAAAGCCTTACTGAAATCACAATACGATACATACATCCTCTGTTATGTACTGAGTTGAATAGGGTCCAAAAGGCAGCAGTCTGATTGGTCCTAGAACAATAGGATTCAGAATGCAGCAGTCTGATTGGTCCTAGAACAATAGGATCCAGAATGCAGCAGTCTGATTGGTCCACAGGAGCCACCCAATCCAGCTCCAGGTGAAAGTGAATCCACAACCTGATTGGACTACAGGTGAATCCCGGAATTAGCCAATCATGTGGGGCCCATTGTGTAAATAATGTATATAAAGCAGACATTCTGGAGGAACTTCCATTCATTCTCACCACTATGAGCTGAATAAAGAGCATGAAATCCACTCTCGACTCTGAGTATATTTCACCCTGCAACATCCTGCTGATCAAAATCAGGACGCTTGTTTTTTTGGTCCCAAGTTCCTGTGGGAGCCAGCTGATTCATGTGAGAGTGCAAGACCAAAAAATGAGTGTATTTTGGTCTGGTGCTCTGGTGCTGTGGTCTTACACAGCTCTGGAGGCTCCGGCAGAAGCAGGGGCATCTGTAAAGCTGTAGATTTCTGGTGTAAAAGCAGCCCAGGAGTTCCTGATACCAATTAATGGAAACCACTTTAGCTGGAGGGGTCAGGACTGAATCTGGGACATTGTGCTTGCGATGCCTGGGTTCTGCCACAGAGATATGTTCTTTCCCTGATTACGTCTTAGCTGTGATCTTGTGATTGCACTGGTGTGAAGAACACACCTGTTAATTTCTTTTTTAAAAAGCAGAAAAGCATTTGTATAATCTTCAGCAAAGAAGAACGCTGTAAAATAAATCAAGCGACGTAATCCAAATCAATTTGTGGGAAGGTATTAAATCGTTTTAATAATGTGTTCAGTGTGTATTTAGTGATGCAGGCTGCTGCATGTCTTTCAAAAAGAACAACAGGAGAAAAGTAATTGGGATGTGCTTGTTTCCTTAAGAGACTGCAGCATGTTTACCCAGTGTGCTCTAGGCTGCCGTACCTAATGCTGGTTTGCATTTGTCTTTCAAGGTGTTTTGCCCTCAAGGCAGCTGTGAAGGAAGTCTTTTGAGCAAGACCAAAGCGTGTGACGTCAACAGGACTGAAAGCCTGGTAAAGCATAGAAGCACTGCACTATGAAGAGGAAGAAGAAGAGTCTGGATTTGATATCCCGCTTTATCACTACCCGAAGGAGTCTCAAAGCGGCTAACATTCTCCTTTCCCTTCCTCTGTGAGGTGAGTGGGGCTGAGAGACTTCAGAGAAGTGTGACTGGCCCAAGGTCACCCAGCAGCTGCATGTGGAGGAGCGGAGACGCGAACCTGGTTCACCAGATTACGAGTCCACCGCTCTTAACCACTACACCACACTGGCTCTCTATGAGAGCCGCTAACCTTTTAAAAATAAAAAACCAACTTTTTGGGGTGTGTGCATGGGAGGAGTGGTTTGGGTGGGAAAGTCTGCTTCTTGGAATGAGCCTCCTGAGGTTGACTGTTAGCCATGAAACTATGGATGAGCCTTAGCTTGATGGCTGGCCTAAGAAACTCAGTGCTCAGCTTAATTGTTCAGCAACTTCATGGTGGGATTTCCCTCTCTGGACAGAGAATGGACAAGCTCCAACCTCTTCCTCTCCCAGTAAGAAAGATGGTGGATCACTGCTATGAGTGAATATTAGTAATTTGGAGAGGCTTACATGCCTGCTGATCCAATTTGTGTAATGGAGGAAAACTGCCCATGTCTCGCTGTCACCACACATCTGAGATTATGATTGATATGGGCACAGATGGCTTTTTTTCAGCAAGAACTCACTGGAAATTAGTTCCGGCACCTCTCAAGTGGCCACCATTGCCAATGTAAAATAACAAATAATAATAAAAAAATATTTATATCCCGCCCTGCCCAGCCAAAGGGCGGCTAACAACAATAAAATAATACAAAAGAACAAGGGAAGCATTCATGATGAGTTCTGGCACCCCCTTTTCTAGAAAAATAGCATTGGGACACAGAGGATGTAGGAGCACCTGAACTGCAGGATGTTCCATGTCTTAAAATGTGGGGGAAATCATGCAAATTTAGCCATAATTTGTGTCTCCAGAGCATCCATCTACTCCTGCATTATGGGAATTGCATTGCTGGCCCTCTAAGTGGATGAACAAGGGTGCTGATAGGAACATAGAGAGCTGTCTTAGAGTGACTCAGACTACTGGTCCATCTCACTAGCATTGTCTACATTGACTGGCAGCAGCCCTCCAGGGTTTCAGATGAGGGTCTTTCTCAGTCCTATCTGGGACTTTCTGCATGCAGAGCAGATGTTCTCCCACTGAGAGAAGGCCCTTCCCCTCTGACTTTCTATAGCATGGCCAGCAAATGTTTAAAAGTGTGGATGCTAATCTCAAATAATCCTGCATCCAGTATTTTAAACATTGCCTGCTCTGAATCAAGGAACCTTCTCACTTTCTCTGTGAATCATGTTCTGTCACATATTTGTTTATGGTTTACTTTATTATTTTTATTATTATAGTTGTACCTTGGAAGTTACAACATAATCTGTTCCGTCAGACGTTCGGCTTCCAAAAATAGGTTGCAAGCTAGAACAGTTACCTCCAGGTTTGCGATGTTCGGGAGCCAAAACGTTCGAGAACTAAGCTGTTTGAAAACCAAGGGACGACTGTATTATTATTGATTAAATTTGTATATTGCCCCATACTCATAGATCTCAGGGTGGTTAACAACATAACATCACGATATATATAAAAAAGCAGAAAACACATAATAAAAACAAAAAAAAAAAAAACCCCAAACCTTATATTGCTTATGGTTTACTTTATATTGAGTGGAAAGTAGTTGGACCAAAGCAAGGCAACATCTTGTTAGCTTTTGAGGCATGCACTTATTCTTTTCTGGAATGCAGATATTTTAAAGCCTTGTTAAGCTCAAAGAGGAGTTCCCCTGGCTATCTATGTGCTAATTTATAACAGCTCAGAGGAGCTTCCAACCCCTTTCCCAACCAAAATAATAAAAAATCTGCCAGCCTCCTGTAAATTGGAGTAGAAAGGCTCTTCTCGAAAGGTAAACTGGTGATGAAATACTTCATTAGTACCTCATTTGTAATTTATGTCCGCTGAAGTAGCTCACAAAGCATCAGAATGCAAGTCACCGATTATTTCTCAGAAGAACAGTCTTTGAGGTCACTGAACTGCATTAATTATAACCTTGTGTAAAGTGTAGCCTGTCTCTGTGTCAATTACCAGCATTTGATAGCTAAAATTATGTCAAGCTCTGTTCTTCTTCAAAACGCGGCTGTACATTCTATATATAAAAAATTCGAATAGACTCACAAAAGAATACACACATAGCTAATTAGCGGGGGTCATTTATTAAACTTCAATTTGACATAACAGATAGAAACTCAGAGAATGTGGGAAGAGGAACCCAGCTCTGCAAAAATAAACCTCTGCACTTATCCCTTCATCTCCCCTCCTCTTAATCATTTGGAAGGTGAAAATATCTAGCTTGCTCACTGAGAAATTATTTAAGTGTACTGTGATTATGTGCTAGCCCATTGCTATTAAATGTGACCTGGTTCAAATGGATGTGAAAGCTGCTAATTGTTCGCTAAAGCCACGGGACTTAGAAGATGAATCTGTTGTTCACATTAATCAAACCTTATCTAAGAGCACTGTCCTTCGATCTCAGGGATTTCACAGTTTGATATTTTAAACACTTTCACAATCTTGCAAGAACTATGAAGTAAGTTTCATAAGGCATCGATGCAAAGTGTTTCTGGGAGCATACTGGTTAATTTGCACCCAGGCGGTATTTCCATAAGGGCGGGGCACCCTGTGGAAATTGTCTGCAGGGATGGGATGGCAATCCTCTGTCACCCAGCTGCCCATCGAGAGCAGGAACATTGCAAAAACTCTCTGCCATACATTAATATCGCATCAATGACTTGCTGGCAAAAAAACCCAACACCATTCTGGAGGGCCCTTAGAATAGAACAGGCACAGGCAACCTTCGGCCCTCCAGATGTTTTGGCCTACAACTCCCATGATCCCTAGCTAACAGGACCAGTGGTCAGGGATGATGGGAATTGTAGTCCAAAACATCTGGTGGGCCTAAGGATGCTGTCAGGTGTTGTTGCGGTTGCTCAAGAGTAACCAGGAAGGACTCCGACCTATGTTTTACAGGCTCTATTTTGGTGCAAACTATTTACAGTGAAGCGGGACACAGGTGGCGCTGTGGGTTAAACCACATAGCCTAGGACTTGCCGAGCAGAAGGTCGGCGGTTCAATTCCCTGCGGCGGGGTGAGCTCCTGTTGCTCGGTTCCAGCTCCTGCCAACCTAGCAGTTCGAAAGCATGTCAAAGTGCAGGTAGATAAATAGGTACCGGGAAGGTAAACGGCGTTTCCATGCGCTGCTCTGGTTCACCAGAAGCGGCTTAATCCTGCTGGCCACATGACCTGGAAGCTGTACGCCGGCTCCCTCGGCCAATAAAGCGAGATGAGCGCCGCAACTCCAGAGTCAGCCACGACTGGACCTAATGGTCAGGCGTCCCTTTACCTTTTCTATTTACAGTGAAGAGCCCCAAAGCTCATGTCTGGCTCAATCACTAGCAGAATCCGGGAGTGGTCATTTTTGTACCTCCCCCAACATAAAAGTTTCGTTACCTCCAACCATTTCCGCCCCTCCCTGCGCCTCAGACTACTGCGCAGGATGGGTGATGGCAAAGGTGTGCTTCCCTCCTCTCCGGCTTGCTCAGGCGTGGTGTTAAGGCTCTCTCTAGCATCCTCTGGTCCTTGCACCTCTCCCCCACTGGAGGTGGGGCTTTCCTCCTCCCCAGAAGAGGAACTGCTTCGCAAGATTTTTGGAGGCTCCCTGTAACACAACTGCCCTTCTATTTCTCGCCTCTGAGCCGATGGCAGTTCCCTGACAGATGCCTATGCCTGCCTTAGAACAACCAAAGTAATAACTACTAACAGATCCAGAACACTGAGTTAAAACAGAAACAACCACTGCTACCAACATACAAGCAGCCACACTCTCACTTCTGCTGTTATTCTGTTCCGCTTACTCTGGACAAAAAAGGTGAGGCAAAACGACATGTTCTCCCTCCTCAAATATTGTCATATGTGGCAACACTGAAGGAAGTGAGGCAAACTCACAGCAGGAAGTGGCAGGGCTCTTTTAAAAACAACATTTTGAAAACAGCAACCCAGGCAGTGCGCAAGGTAAGGTGATGCAACAAAGGAATTTCCACACTTGGAAACTCATCCAAAGACTGAATGTGGTCATGTTGCACAAGAGTTGGCTTTTGGGAACCGTGCCTAAATTGGAAGAGAGTTGGTTTAAACTTTTGTAATGCTTTTAGCAGCCTGACTGGCTGGATTATAACTGAAATTTTTGGGGAATGTTTGCCCTAGTGCAATCAAGAGTTTGGATTAGTTGCTTAGTCATCTGCTCCTTTAACCAATAAACCTCCTGAAAAGTTAAGGACACACACTTGTTTGTTTTCAGAGGTTATTTTTTTGACTCTGGTGTGATATTGTAACAGGGAATAAAAGGAATATTCAAGATAGCCCATATGTATGTATGTTACAATATCTCACACTTCGTTTAGTAATACACACAGATTTACATAAAGGTAAAGGGACCCCTGACCATTAGGTCCAGTCGTGACCGACTCTGGGGTTGTGGCGCTCATCTCGCTTTATTGGCCGAGGGAGCCAGCGTACAGCTTCCGGGTCATGTGGCCAGCATGACTAAGCCGCTTCTGGCGAACCAGAGCAGTGCACGAAAACGCCGTTTACCTTCCCACCTTCCCGGTACCTATTTATCTACTTGCACTTTGACGTGCTTTCGAACTGCTAGGTTGGCAGGAGCAGGGACCGAGCAACGGGAGCTCACTCCGTCACGGGGATTCGAACCGCCGACCTTCAGATCGGCAACCCCTAGGCTCTCTGGTTTAACCCACAGCGCCACCCGCGTCGCTCACATGCCACCAATTGTGTGAACAGTTGAAAGACAGGGGAAGCACCAAATGAAAATTCTGAGAATGCTGAACATGGCTGCATATTGTCTTCGTATGCTTGCTACACTTCAATAAGTCCTGGCTAGAGTAATACCTCCCAGTAATCTGTGACTATGGAACATGATCATTCCTCATTTTTTACCTTTACCATTCCTCATTGGGTCATTGCAGGTTTCTGCCCCTCCTTAGAGTCTCCCCCACAAAAAAAAAAATCTACTAAAGGTGTGCATATATGTCAGAGTTGCTCCCCGATCCTAGCTCACAGAGGATCACGCTAGCCAGCGATCATTAAGTAAAAGTCTTTATTGAGTTACAGTTCCCATTCTCAAGCTGCTGCGTGCAACTCTACGTCTTATGGTTAGATCGGCGAAGCTCCGTCTGAGTCTCCGCCCCTTGTGCACCAACTTAATATCCTAGCCCTGCTCCACCTTTTCCGCCTGACTGTTCTCCTCTGGGTCCCTCTGCCCCCCGGGGTCTCCTCCCTCCGGGACTCCTCCGACGCCGACCCCCCCGGACCCTTCTGTCTCCTTGCGCCGGGCTTTAGGACCTGGCTCCCTCTCCGGGCTGCCTACTGCGTCACTTTCCTGTGCATTTGAACTTGGCGCGCGCGCCCAACCTTCCACTTTCCGTCTGACCGTTTCTTCGCTCCCTGATGGAGGTGTGGCCACTCCTGACTCGTGCCCTCCCTCCTGTTGTGAGCTGCCAGCGCTTGATCCCTGGCCCCCTTCCTCTTCCCTGCTCTCTGGCGGTGACGCTGGTCCCGATCTCCAACTGCTCCCCTCTGAGTCCCCTCTGGCTCTATCTTCCTGGGGTGTCCCCCTAGGCTCCCCCCTTGCCCTGGCCACTGGTGCTCCTTTCTGTGAATCTTCTGATTCACTGGAAAGACTCGGAGATCTCGGGTCGTCGTCATCACTCATCTTTTCTTCTGCCTCCTCCTCCTCGCTCTCTGTTTCCTCCCTTGCCCTTGCCTCTGCTCCTGAACCCCTGACATCCATCCCCCCCTCGAAGCCCCCTCTTCCCCCCTCCCCTCCTTCCGGTGCGGGAGCTGGGTGCTGCTGTGTCAGGGGGACGAATGTCGGGTACAGTTCGCTTCCCGTGGCGGGCCTCCATCTGAAGTCTTCCGGTTCTTCCTCCCTGCTCTCGTCGACGACGGTCACCTCCGCTTCCATCTCTGTGCCGCCGTGCTTGAAACCCGGTTCGTCCCCGAAAACGTCCATGTCCGTCTCTCCCTCGCTTCCTCCTGGGGGCGTCGCTCGTCCTGGACCCTCCAGCCACTCTCTGCGCCACTGCTCCTCTGGTCTATCGTCCCACCAATACGAGGGTTCTGAGGCAGATCCCGAGGGTGACCCCTCCGGGGAACGTGCGTCGCGTGTCGGTTCCTCGTCCGAGTCGAACCCCCGGAACGTGCTGGCTGAAACGTGGGCGTGAAAAGCCAGTCGTCGAAAAAATCAGCTGGCATGGGCCTGTGTGGGAAGAGGGCATGAAACTCTTCTTTGAGCAGAGGTTCGTCTAGAGCGTAGCCTGGCACCCAGCTGTTGGCACTGGCCGGGGTGCCCTCCTTGGCGAGAAAGTATTCTACCCCCTCTTCCCCCCATCTAGAGTCCAAAATCTCTGTGACTTCGTTGATGCGCTCCTCCTGTGCCACTCCCCCTTGCTCGGTTCTCTCTCAGAGTGGACTTGGTGCCGTGCCTGGTTCCTGAAATCTGTGAGGTGCCTTGTAGGGAGTGAGCACCGATCTGTGGAACACCGGATGCATCCTGGAACCCTCCGGAAGCGCCAGCCTGAAAGCCACCGGGTTGACCTGCTCTTCGACTTGGTAGGGCCCCAGTTGCTTATGCCCTAGTTTCTTCTTCGCCAACGACCTGGCCGGCACTGCGTGGGCTGCTAACCAGACCCAGTCTCCCACCTGGATCTCTTCGCCAACCCTTCTGTGTTTGTCCGCTTGTACCTTGTATGCGTGTTTGGCCAGCTCCAGGTGCCGTCGCAGCTGATCGTGGACCTCCTGCAACTCTGACGCGAACGCATCTGCTGTCTGCGGCTCCCCCTCCCCCATTCTTTCCAGTCCCGGGAAGGTTCTGGGGTGCCTCCCGTTGTTGGCGAAGAACGGCGTGACCCCCGTGGACACGTGCTTCGTGTTGTTGTAGGCGAACTCGGCGAGAGGCAGGTAATCCACCCACGTCGCAGGCTGTTGATTCGCATAACATCTCAGGTACTGCTGCATGATGGCATTGACCCGCTCCGCTTGCCCGTTGGTCTGCGGGTGTCTAGCCGATGCCAGGTTGATCTTGACGTTCAGGAAGCCCATCAGCTTCTGCCAGAAATTCGAGATGAACTGTCGCCCTCGGTCGGACAGAATAGACCGCGGCAGACCGTGAACCTTGAACACGTGGTCTATGAACAGTTTGGCGGTTTGTTCCGCCGTGGCCACCTTAGCACACGGAATGAAATGTGCCATCTTGGAGAACAAGTCCACCACCACCAGCACGGCCGTCTTGCCCCTCGAGCTGGGCAGATCCGTGACGAAGTCCAGGGCCACTCTCTCCCATGGTTCGAACGGAGTTTGCAGCGGTTCCAACAGTCCGGCCGGCGGTCTGTGCACTGGTTTGGCCCTCTGGCAGGTGTCACACCTCGCCACGTAGTCCGCGACTTCCCCTCTCATTCCGGGCCACCAGAAGTCTCTGGCGACTAATTCCACCGTCTTCTCCTTGCCAAAGTGCCCGGCAGTGGGCGCGTCGTGCAGCTGCTGCAGTACCTTGGCGCGAAGTTCATCTCCTGGCACGTAGATGGCCCCTTTACGTAGGAGCAATCCATCTCGCAGCTGGAACTCGTCGGTCGCTGCCGTGCCCCTGTGCACCTCTGCCATCTTTGCTTGCGCGAAGGAGTCATCCTGCAGCGCTCTCCTCACTGCCTCCAGGTCAACTGTTGCCGCAGCGCACGCCCACACTGTTGGTGCGAAGATGTGCATGGCGGCCGCTGGCGTTGCCTCCTCCAGATACTGCGGCTTACGGGAGAGAGCATCCGCCATGATGTTGGTGTCCCCCGGGACATACTCTATTCGGAAGTCGAAGTTCGCAAAGAACTCAGCCCAACGTATCTGCCTCTGGTTCAGGAACTGCGCCGTGCGCCAGTGCTCCAGATTTTTGTGGTCCGTGCAGACCTGCACTGTGTGCTTGGCGCCGATCAGGAAGTGCCGCCACGCTTTGAACGCTGCATGAATGGCCAGCAACTCCCTGTCCCAGATAGTGTAATTCTGTTCGGACTTGCTGAGCTTCCTGGAGTAAAACGCTCCCGGCCTCCAAACCCCCTGCGGGTCTTTCTGCAGCAGGACTGCTCCCACGGCTCTGTCCGAGGCGTCTGCCGTTCGTGAGCTCGCTAGTAGGCACCCGCTTTCTCTCCTCTCCGTGAGGCCGTAGATGCCCACAATTTAAGAGACGGAGCTTACTGTCAGAGTTGCTCCCCGATCCTAGCTCACAGAGGATCACGCTAGCCAGCGATCATTAAGTAAAAGTCTTTATTGAGTTACAGTTCCCATTCTCAAGCTGCTGCGTGCAACTCTACGTCTTATGGTTAGATCGGCGAAGCTCCGTCTGAGTCTCCGCCCCTTGTGCACCAACTTAATATCCTAGCCCTGCTCCACCTTTTCCGCCTGACTGTTCTCCTCTGGGTCCCTCTGCCCCCGGGGTCTCCTCCCTCTGGGACTCCTCCGACGCCGACCCCCTGGACCCTTCTGTCTCCTTGCGCCGGGCTTTAGGACCTGGCTCCCTCTCCAGGCTGCCTACTGCGTCACTTTCCTGTGCATTTGAACTTGGCGCGCGCGCCCAACCTTCCACTTTCCGTCTGACCGTTTCTTCGCTCCCTGATGGAGGTGTGGCCACTCCTGACTCGTGCCCTCCCTCCTGTTGTGAGCTGCCAGCGCTTGATCCCTGGCCCCCTTCCTCTTCCCTGCTCTCTGGCGGTGACGCTGGTCCCGATCTCCAACTGCTCCCCTCTGAGTCCCCTCTGGCTCTATCTTCCTGGGGTGTCCCCCTAGGCTCCCCCCTTGCCCTGGCCACTGGTGCTCCTTTCTGTGAATCTTCTGATTCACTGGAAAGACTCGGAGATCTCGGGTCGTCGTCATCACTCATCTTTTCTTCTGCCTCCTCCTCCTCCTCGCTCTCTGTTTCCTCCCTTGCCCTTGCCTCTGCTCCTGAACCCCTGACAATATACAAAACCAGGAGTTTTCCCAAGTCAACTGATGCCTTCCTTTTATGCATGGGAAAAGAGGAATGAAGCATTTGCAATGGAGGGAATGATCGTAGAATTCTAATTTCCATCACCTGTAGGCAAACCGATTTCAGGTTGTTTTCTCACATTTCATGCAGAGGCAACAATTTTCCTGCGTCACACAGCAAGCTGTTGTGATATTTATAATGCCACTGGGTCGTCCCCCCCCCCCGTGTTGCATCCTTTACCTTAATCTCTTTTTCCACCTGCTTCAATGAATGGACTATTGAAAGTGCGACATCTGTGGCAAAGATAAGAGATGCAAAGAATTTGTAGCAGGTGGTAATTACAAGGCTCTGTGATAGTCATGGCACCGTCTGTCTTGTTGAAGCCAAGACAATCTCCTGCCTACACTTGGAGATAACAGATCCAGCTTGGGCACTGAGGCTGTCAATAAAGCAAAGAATTCATAATTGTGTTGTGGGTTGATAATCAAAGGTGACATAGAAGAAAGCTATGATGAGGTGAATTCTCATTTTGTTGGAGGCAGGAATGGCTCTCAGAACTCATTACCAGTTCAGATGCACACACGGATTTGAGCGGTTGGGAAATTTAAAAACTGCTCACATAGAATGGATTTTGTGAATGCCAATGATAGGATATTATAATTGCTATATTAATTACTTTTCTTCTTCAAAGTGATGTACAATTAAAAAAAAATATGAAAGAGGTTCAAATGAGAAAGTGCAGGTGGTTTGAAAAGGATCAAAAGGAAACCAGCACAGCAAAGCAAAATTAAACCTCTGTATAAAACCAGAGTATAGACAGGTGCAAAGCCCAGCTCTCTGCTGCAAGGAGCTTAGAATGTAAATAAAGCTAGGAGCAGGGGTGTAGACAACATTAAAATCTCCTAAACTGACATCACAGCCACACTATACATTTAAAGCACTATTATACTGCTTTAGCTCTCGTTGAGCATGCTGGGATTTGTAGTTTGCTATGGGCGCTGGGGACTTCAGCTCTGTAAGGTCAGCACCCTGAGCAAACTACAGTTCCCAGCATTCTCCATGGCTGTTAAAGCAGAATGATAGTGCTTTAAATGTATGAACATGACTTACGTTCCAAAAACAGCTTGGGAATTTTACTCAGAGACATGCCACTTAAAGGTATGATCGATTGATAGTCGTGTTAAACCACCAATTTTATTTTATTTTAAAAACAACACTAGAGATTTTGAATTACGCCCATCCAATATCATGCTTTTAAAGAAGCAAACTGGTGCCAGTTGGGAAGGCTATGTGCGCAAGATTCCTGGGCCAGGACACAATGTTTTTCATATTCCCCTTAGAAGCCCTGACAACTTCCCTCCTATTTTGTATCTGCAAGAATCTCTGTAAGAGATTACAAAGGAAGGAAGGAAGGAAGGAAGGAAGGAAGGAAGGAAGGAAGGAAAGGAAAGGAAAGGAGGAGGGGGAGGCTCAGAACACTATGTGAAAGTTAAGAAGGAGAGAACGTCTTGAGGTAAGAGGTGAACCTGCTTGAACTTTCTGTCTTCCAAAGGAGCAACACCTTAGACAGGGTCATCCCAGCACAGCACAGCTTACAAAAATGTGTCTTCCTTTGGTTCAGCCAGGTAAAAAGAGCCACACTTTGTCTGGTATTTCAATGCTTGGCTACCTCAAATCAAACGTCATTCCAGAGGTATGACTATGACTTGCTAATATTTGGAATAATGGCTCTAGCCGCTCCATCAATTTGCATATCAGGATGATCTTACAGGTACTCCTAAAATGTGCTTGGCCAGGGTACAGCATTTTCCTCCTGTCAGGAGGGGGGGGGAGACCACCACCCTTACTGACATCCCATGCCAACATTCTTTACATGGTGAGAATGTTCACAGTATCACTGAAGTAAAGTACAAATTCATGAATCCGCTAGCTTGGAAAGATTTGTTAAAGGATAATGCAAATTAATGGAGGATAGGTGTAGCTAGGGATGACAGTTCTCTGTTTCTCATGACAATCCGTGACATTTCAGTGCAAATATCTTCCTTTATAATGTTGTTGTTGTTTAGTCATTTAGTCGTGTCCGACTCTTCGTGACCCCATGGACCAGAGCACACCAGGCACTTCTGTCTTCCACTGCCTCCCGCAGTTTGGTCAAACTCATGCTGGTAGCTTCGAGAACACTATCCAACCATCTCGTCCTCTGACATCCCCTTCTCCTTGTGCCCTCCATCTTTCCCAACATCAGGGTCTTAAGAATGGAGAGGTTTGATCTTCTTGCAGTCCATGGGACTCTCAAGAGTCTCCTTCAGCACCAAAGTGAGGCTTTAGGGATGGGCAAATCTGTTGTGTTCGGTTTCTCCCAGTTTCTAATTTTTCCAGTCTTATATTCACTTCTCCATATTTCTACATCAAAGTTCATCAGCAGCTTATTGCCTTCTTCTCTCTCTTCCTGTTTGAATTTTCCCCAAATATAATGCAATTCAGAAAGCTATTTTTATGAATATTTGCATTTTTATACATGTTTCACCATGGTATATGTATTTTTGGTATACGTTACGTGGTTGGAGAGCTGCAAAATTCAGAGAAGTGTGAATTTTGAATGGCAGCTGTGTGTTTCAGCTTATGTATTGTTTCAGAATGTGTGAAAGAAGCAGGTTCACCTCCAAATGAGAACTGGATCGAATTTCTCCTCCATCCTTAGTAAGCGATCAAAGCCATTTTGAACTAAAAATAAACCAAGGCACCAGAACGAGCTCATTTCAAAGCCTGTTGATTCGATTGCTGCCTTAAACCTGAAATGTGATTAGACACTTGTCTAAAATGCAACCTTCCTCTCAAGAAAAGAAAAGAAAAGAAAAGAAAAGAAAAGAAAAGTAAAATAAAAGAATCTCCCTCTGATTTTTTTCTTTGGGTTTATTGCCTTGGTCCCTCCCCTATACCAATTTTCAGCAAATAAAATAAAATAATAAAAATCTCCAAATTGTGTCACACTACCATGTGGTTGAGGGAGTTTCCCCTTTTTAAATATGGAACTTGGCCACCTCCATTTTTATAGAATAAATCAATTGATCGTTTTTCTGTGTGTGCTTTACCAGAACAAGTTATGACGGATGCAGCCCAGAGTAACCTCCACCACCAACATACCAAACTTTTAAAAAATCAAAAAAAAAAAAATCTTAACCTATCAGGTGTCTTGACAATTAGTCCTTTGTTTGAACTAGAAAATACTTTCATAACAGAATCTGGAGAAGGAATTTGGGAGGCTTTCAGCTCACGGTGTTTGCGAACTCAAAAGTTGTTGATCCTGTTGCTTTTGTTTCTAAGATGAATGTGCCTAAATTGTTACAGAGATCATATACTCTGTCTTTGCCTCTGCAGTCCCCATTTCCAGCTCTTGCATGTGGTTGCCATTAACACGTTTATAAATGCCTTTGCGGTGCTGTTGCATTTTCACATAATATTAAAATCCTCACAAAAGTGCTTTGCTAGATCATGTAGAATTTGATCTACAATCTAATTAAGCTAAATCCTGTCTTTCCTCAATATTACAGCTAGCATTCAAGTGCACCTAGAGCCCAGACACGCTTCCTTGGAAGCAAATCTCATTGAATTCGGTGGGATTTATCTCCAGTGAGTATGCTTAGGGTGGAATTATTAGACTGGATCTACACAGCCGGTGGCAGATCATTGTGAAAGGATATAGCTCAGTGGCAGAGCGCATATTTTTGCATGCCAAAGGTGCTAGGTTCAGCATCTTCAGGTAGGGATGGAAAGGATTGCTGCCTGAAATCCCAGAAAGCTGCTGTCAGTCAGTTAGAGTCAACAGTCGGAAGGTGGGAGTGGAATGTCCTGCTTGCTGCTTTTATTCCAAGTTTAGGTTTTGGTCATGTGTGTGCTGCACCATGTGGACAAACAGCTGTGGGGAGGAGGTTTGAGGCCTTGAGGTGGGGAAGGTTTCAGGAGGGCAAGCCAAAGTGGTACAGTCCACTCAGTTACCTCTGGATTCTACCGCCCACTGCAGGAGTTGGCAAACCTTTTGGGCTGGCAGGACCATTTGGAATTTTGAGAAAGTGCCTTGGAATTTGCCACCTATTTTGAGAAAGTGTACAAAAGGGGGCACTGGCCTCACCCCCACCCCCAAATTGATTTGGGTCTGGATTAGAGTTGTGTGTTTCTCAGGTCAACCTGGATTGTGTAGGGGTCAATCTGGGGCCATGAATCAGATTGGCGGAGGGCTGTGATTCTTCTTCTTCTTCTTCTTCTTCTTCTTCTTCTTCTTCTTCTTCTCTTCTCTCTCTCTTTTGGGGTGCTTATTCAAAGATGGGATCATGCCATCTCTGTACTGTCTAAAGTGGTATAGTCTAAGAACAACACTTGACTTTGCTGATAGTTGATTTTACTTCAAAATACGTGGGTTTAGGATTGTCCTCAATGGAGTTAGCACATTGCTGTATAAATGAATAGAAAACCTCTCGCACATCTGGACTATATCTATGAGAACTATTACCATAAATCTACACTGGACCACCTTCTGTGCTAGCTACTCCCTGCTTAAACTGCAGCAACTAAAACTAACCTGTTTACCAAAGAGCATTTCTTAAATTACACATTAAAAAAATAATAATAAGGAAATTGGTAGCTGAGCTTTCTTTTCTCTTCCGCTTGCAGCTTTTATATTGTTGTATATACAATCCTACACACAATCCTATGCAAAATGCAAGCCCCGCCGAGATCAGCGGGACTTACTCCCAAGTAAGTCTGCGTAGGACGAGGTCTTAAATTGTTCCGCAAAGGTCGAAAAAGACACCTCTTTTGCATTTCAAGGGTCCATGTGCCCTGCAATATGCATGTTGGGTGCGCGTAACACATTAGCGAGCAATAAATCTTCTCTCTCTAATTCATTTCTGCCATGCAGATCAGATTATGAAAGGTTAAACCATTAGACAAATGCTAATGCACCCTGATGCCTGGAGCTTGTCCAAAAGGACCTGCAGCAGCTGTCAGCCTAATTAAGCCAGATGTGTGTTAAGTATAAATGGACCTCCCAGGAGGAACAATAACAGACTTCAGGTCCTTAGAGAATTTGAAGTACCAGGCGGTATAATGTTTCTGAAGGGAACATCATTCTAGCCTCTCAATTTTTTCTCCTCATTAGCACCATCTTGATTCTATTCTAGCGATACTCAATTTGGGAGGCGGGGAGAAAAGAGAGGGGTGTGTCTCACGTCAGACCAGGAAAGGGCAGTACAAGCACCCATTCTCAGCTTATCCACTCAATTGTGACGTTTACTCTCATCACCACTCCCTCGATTCGTTTAACGCCTCTGCTTTCACTGTGTAGCTCATTAAAGAAAAAAAAGCAAGACCTTTAAGCAATGCCAACTTTGCCACCCCCAAACCCTGTAAGAGTCTGCGTAAACCATAAAGCAGTAAAGAGAATGTTAATAAGCCCTTTTTATGATTAACAGCCGCAGAACAGGGAAATATTCAATAATTATGGGCATGGAATGTGCAATAAGATGAAATGAGAGAGAGAGAGAGAGAGAGAGAGAGAGAGAGAGAGAGAGAACAATTACAGAAAATGCTTTACTAGCTGTAAATTAATTCAAATTGTAAGGATTTTTGGAACTTGGGTGCTGTTGTTTTTGTTTTTTAAAGGAAAAAACCAAAAACAGTGTGCCAATTCTTGGAACGAGAAGAAGCTCCCACTACTGCCAATGGAAGCTTTTTAAAAGCCTGATTAATGCAGGCATGTGATATTTCCAGGGGAGGGGTGTAACTGGGGAGGCAACTGCTAACCCTTCCCTCCCTATGTGTTGCAACCTCTCTGCTGTAAATTATCCCCCCCCCCACTCCTGTGCAACAATTGGGCTTGAAAAAGCCTAACATATCCAATATGCGGTTGAGCACCTGCTGTCATCATTCCAGTTACATCACGGACACAGGAACCAGGGTTGCCAACTGACCGTGGGGAAAGCAGCCCAGTTTGCCCGTCTGCCTTTAGCAGCGGCTTTGATGAGCAGAAATCGGTGGGTGAAGGTTTCCTGAGCATGTAGAGATAAACACAATCAGCCACAGGTGTCTGCATAGCAAGCTGGGCCTTAGGGGCCTGTTCCACTGTTGATGGCCCTAAAAGAAATTCATCGAAAGGGGAAATGTGTTATGTATCATAGAGGAAGAGCCGGACTCAGAGAGCAATCCAGGACAGCACAAGCGCCACATTCTCTTATGGGGGCTGAATACCAGTGGTGAACCTGTCTAGGGGCAAAAAGTGCAGTGTATGTGACTCTTCCCTTTGGAGAGGAGGCTACATACACCATAGAGAGGTTTCTTAAAAATATCTCTCTTCATCCAGGCAAGCAAGAAGCATTATAACAGTTCAGGCCAAGCAAAACCACACAAGGAGAGAGTGGAAGGGGATTGGTGAGAGGTGTGGCCTGGTGAGAGTCCTGAGGGCCAGAAAGGGAAGCCTAGAGGGCCACATTTGGCATACGGGTCTGATGGTCCCCACTCCTGCCACAAGTAAGCCCCATTGCATTCCAGAGGGATTATTATTACTAAGCAAGTGCAACATGAACCATCTAATGTAAATCTGCTCTGGAGATTTGGGAGAACCCCAGGAACAGATTTCGGGGTCACAGAGGTTTAGGGAAGTACCAGTGCATAGCTATAACTCCTTGTACTGGTGGAACTGTTTAGTTGGCTATGTCCCTATATTTTTATAACAAATTGAAGTTTTTAGTTCTGTCAGTTCTGTGAAGGCACTTGCATTCCAAACCTTCATTTCAAAGTCGAGCTAATTCTTCCAGACAGATTGCCTTCTGGAAATGGAGCAATAGAATCTAGGATTATCACACACACACACACACACACACACACAATGCCAGGGCCTCTGTGACTTTAACAGAAATTCAACAGGTGCCAACTTTTCCTGGCACTGAGATACAGAGATGGGTAAAGTTGCAGCTGTTGATACTTTTTTTTCTGCTGCAAAGCCGTTAAAATGTTTTTCATTTATACATTCCTCATGTCTTACATTAATGGCAACTCTATCCACACACTCAACATTTGGAGAATGCAAAATCTTGTCAGAGATTTTGGCTGAGTGGCATGAAAGTGGTCCAAAGCAAATTTTGAGAAGAAACGCATGGAAAACAACTATTCCACCCCCAAATTGGAGAATGCCTTCTATTTCTGAGCAAACCCCAAATCTTCCAGTTTTATAATCACAGAACTTCAGAGTAAACCTATGTGGACAACAGTGACATTCTGAAATTTGTCAGAACTGTCTGCCACTCTCCAAATTAAATCTCGGGGGTCTGATTCCTTTTTCTGTTAGTACGTACATTGGGGGAATGAGTCACTTAGGGTTTTAAAAACTATTGTGAGCTGCATCCTCAGTGTGTCAGGTGAGCCATTCTGCCTGTGTTTGTCACCACTGGTCACAATGTGCTCCACTTACCTGAACACTATTAGCTCCTGAAGTCAATACATACTGAACATTTTTTTCTATATGTGTATAAGTTTATGGATTGATTATCGATTAATTATGCAACTGTCAGTTTTGTGAGATGTGTACCCCAGCTTTCCATTAGCATGCACAAGGCAGCTAACAAAAGTACGATTGAGCAAAACAAAAATCCAGCACAAATTTATAGAAAACATAAGACTTGTTTTGGTCAAGTGCAGAGTATGGGTTTCTGATAAAATCTGTGGATTTTTGTATTTTATTGCACCCTGGAAACTGAGCATAGGAATTAACGATTTAATGTATTAGTTTCCAAACACATATTTTTCCAATGAGGCCCTGGTTTAACTGAAGATGGGCTGGGCATCTGAAAAAACTTTTAAGAGGAAATATGTAGAATATACATCCACAGAATCTAAAATCTTAGATTTGGATTTTCTCCTGCCATAAAATCCATAAAATCTCTGTCTTTCTTCATAATATGAAGTATGTCTCTAAATGCTGGTTTTAAACTCCCGTACACTTCAGAAATTTTAGTGTGCAAAAGTTTAACCGTGTTTGTTTACTTTCACTTACCAGCTGTATGAACTCTGAGTGTCTGGAGGTCTAAGGGGCTGTTCTGGAAGAGAGACATTTTCATTTGCTAGTGCATTAAGTAAAACATTATGATATCAAATATAATAATAATAATAATAATTTCTTTGAATAAATAGCCCGTAAGTAAAGGAAGCAAGTCATGAAGTCATGTTGGAATAATAATTTTATTGCTTCGCCGATTGCACAAATGCAATGCCGATCGTATTTCTGAATCACAAATGTATAAACAGTGTTTTCCCCTACTAAATGTCAAGTGCAAAGTGTTAGGTTACAACCTAAGCAACGTAATTGCTTTATGACACACAGCTGTTTCTGCAGTTTGAAGGCAACAGCTCACCACAGGAGGGTTTTTGAGCAGACACTATTGGTGACAACAAAGGATGGACCTTGAGATGTGGGGTTCAATACACTGATGAATTGATGTGAAGCTGTCTTATCTTGATTGATCCTTGAAGCCTAGCTGCATCATGGGAGATTTCAGGACAGACCAAAAGAAGTAACTTCTTCCCCAGGGCTCTTGTTCAGTGGTAGAGGACCTGCTTCGCACGTAGAAGATCCCAAGTTCCTCCAAATAGGGTTGGGAGAGTCCCTGGTCTGAAATCCTGGAGAGCAGGATGGAGCAATGGTGTTAGGGCTGGGTTCAGATGTTGGTCAGCACACAAGAAGCAGAGACGGTCAGCGTACAACTCTGCAACCCTCCCGGCAGGACTTGCCCCGGAAGAGCAGTGGTCAGGACTGACGGTCTCCACCTTCCACCCCCTCTAAGGCTCCTCCTCTGCCAGATGTTTTGCAAGCAGCCTCAAACTTCGCCTGGGCATCTGTCATCTCTGTTCTGCTCTATGGACCCTTTGTATCCTTGGAGACAAGGGGAAAGGGAGCTTGTCGCAGAAGGAGAGGCAGGTTCCCGGGACCCTTCTGCAGCCTCTGCCCCCTCCTCTGCCTCAGTCTCTGAGTCTGAATGGCTCCCTGTCACCAGCTCTTCTTGCTCACAAAAGCCTGTTGCCCCTTCAGCATCCAGCCCCTTCTCCCACCCTTCTCCCTCTGACCTCTCCTCGGTGTCCCGCCATCAGATGGGGCCTCACAAAACCCAACAGTAATAAATTAAAAAGCCATCCACTTGACTGTTCATGATGCCTCAAATCAGCTGCTTCACTCTGTCTAACGATAGAGCCAGATCTGCCTTGAATCTTTCACTTAATGTTTGTCACATCCTTTCCCTTCTGTTTCCTTCAGTTCTTCACATCCACCCGTCTTTATTCGCCTGTTTGTTGCTGATTTTGCTAACACGCGACATGATTTCATCTATTAATCAGCTGCATTTAAATAGCCCCAAACTCCACATGTAAAGAACTCCACTTGCCTGCTTTTTTGTTTTTGTTTTTTAAGGGATGAAAAACAAACCCGCATTCTCTGCTGTAGCCGCAAAATTCCCATTGAAGCTGCTTGAGTAATTGATGGCATAAGTAGGTCTGCTGAGTTGATATTAGAATAATGCTTGGATAAATAAACGGAACGTTTTGGTGCTTTGTAATCAAAACTAAACCCTGTACTACAGGAAAATAGAGAGTCAAAAGGTTCTTGAAGGCCGAAGACAGACAAGTTTTGCTTTCATGGTATGTAATCTAATATCCTTCCCCAAAGCTCAACAATAACTATATGTTTGCTTAACCATTTCACCAGGGCCTCTGTTTCCTCTGTGACAGGGATGTCCTGGCCATGGCAACCTGGAGGAATTTTTAGGAAACAAGGTGCTTGCTCCTAACACCCCGCCCCCCCACCCAAAGTGGGATGGAGGATTAGCCTTTGTTCAAATAAGAAAGAGAATTTATTTGCACAAGCAAGCCTCTCAAGAGCACTTTACTTTGAGGAATGTCATTCACTGTAGCCTCAAAGTGATCTCTCCTTTACATGAGTCCCCACCCCTCCTTTGCGTTCTGCGAGGGGATTTCTGTGTCACCAGGAACAAAGACTTGTGCAAGTAGGGAGGGGCCAGACATTCATGGGTGTTCATCGCTCAACGAGCACAACATCATATGAGACAGCGATTACAAGTCACGCAGCATAGCTGGATTTTCTGACCCATCTACCAATCGCTTTCAACAGCATTCAGCTGGGAGGGAGACAGGTTTGAGGAATTCAGACTTCATGAATTATGGTACAAGCTGACTAGATCTGGATGTCCTGATCAGGCCTTGTTCGTCTGTTGGTTTTCAGGGTTCCCCAATATTCTGATGCAGCTCGCAGCTTGAAAGATGTATCAAAATACATTTTTAAATGCATATTTCGAGAGAAAACACATTTAAAAATATGTATTTAAATATGTTTGTGTGTTTCTATGTAGTTTTTTTAAAAAAGAAATGTTTGTTTGCTATTACCACCCTCAAAGTAGTGTTTCTTTCTGAAAGACAGTGGGAGACCACCCCAGGGGTTACACTTGTGTGTAATGTATATGTATTGCCTTAGCTGCAATATGTGCATAATAATATTGATGTATCTTTCAGGGCTGATGTGCAGATTACAGAAAGAAAGTGCACACGAAATGCTTTGACCACTTTATTGCTATATAAAAATGCTAATGTTGATACTAATTGTTATTAGGAAAGTCATTCCAAAAGTTGCAACAGCTCGGATGCCTCCAGACAGACAGTACTCATGAGAGGGATTCTAGTGCATACCGTCACGTCAGGTTTGTGCAATGAAAGCAGATTCAAGGACTCTGTCCCTCTAAGTGCAACAAGTCCACTTTTTTAAAAAAGATCAACAGGAATATGCATTGAAAAGTGTGGGATGAATGGATGAATAACTGGAAAGTGTATAAACACCCCATGAACAAATCAGGATGAATGATCATGGTCATAGAACCACCCTGCAAAAAAAAGGGGAATGACTGCTCCAGAAAGACTCTGTCCAGTGAAGTTGTCCTGTTGGCGCATTGACATCCGCCTGCACAATGGGGCTTCCTCTTCCCATCCCCCCCCCAAATTTGTTCTGGGTTCTCTCCAACCCTATGGAGCAGATTTGGGAGCTCCTAGGGCCCACAGGGGAGAGGAAGTCCAGTTGTGCAGGTGGATGATTTCATTGGTGCCAACCCATAGTCTAACAACCCCATAAGCTTTGAGGAAGCAAACCAGACTGGATGCTGAATAAACAGTCTGATGGGGATGCTACAAAGGCTCACTAAATATTATGGTGTAAAGGGGGATGATGGGGTGGGGAAAATTGTACCTCCCACCTATGTATGATTTAGAGCAGTGGTTCTCAACCTGTGGGTCCCCAGATGTTGTTGGACTACAACTCCCATCATCCCTGAGCTCTGGCCTTGCTAGTTAGGGGTGATGGGAGTTGTAATTCAACAACATCTGGGCACCCACAGGTTGAGAAAGGCTGATTTAGAGCATTTGCTTCACCATGGCCCCCGGACAGTGCCCTATGGGAACACACTTTCACAGAAGCAAGTGTATGGAGAGAAGAAATGTACTTGCATTTCTGCTTTTCATTGCTTCCTGTAATATGCAAAAAAAGAGATCTCACCATCAACACAGCAGGAAGATACATGGCTTCCAGGTTCATGTGGAGCTGATGTGCATTAACGCCAAAGGAGTTCTGCAAGTCCTCCCTCCCTCCCTTTCCATGTAACACAACAGGTGGTGGCAGTGCTTTTTTTCTAAAAAAGAGTTTAGGGGTACTCTCATTTTGACTCAAGAAAATCACCATTTTATATTTCAAATCGGGGGAAATAAATAGAGTAAATGGACAAAAATCCAAGGATCCACAAAATGCTTAGGGGTATGCGTACCCCTGCGTACCCCTAGAAAAAAAGCACTGGGTGGTGGAAAGCAGAGCCATGAGAACACATTTGCATCTTGCTGCTCTTGCAGGGTACAAAACCATCCCAAGTCACACAATGACCTGGTTCAGACATAGCAACAAACCACGGGAGAACTGTAGCTCAGTGCGTATTTTGTATATTACAGAAGGTCTCAGGTTCAATATCTGTCATCTTCAGGTAAGGCTGGGAAAAATCCATGTCTGAAGACATAGAGAGCAGGTCTGAGTCAATGTAGATAATGCTTAGTTACATGGGATTAACTTGATATAAGGGAACTTCCTATTATACGTTCCTTTTTAAATTTCATTTATGCATTTTTTCATATACCCTACATTTTTCATCCTATCATGGTCTTTGTATAAACTTCCCAACCTATCTTTCCTTGACATTCTATTGCATCTTCTGTTGGCTTGCTCCACCTCCCTTTATTATTTATTCTGTTCTCCTTCCATTCATAGTCCTTTTGTTTTATCTACTGCTGTTCATAGAGTCAGCCCTTCAAGTTGTTCCCACCCTATGTCCCATTCCTATTCCACACACGTCCCTATTCCTATTTAGGAGTAAAGCACATGTATTAAGTGATTCTCTTAAGTGATCCAAGAAAATAAAGATCAGCATAGGTAAAGGGGCTCTTTCATTCACCGTCACCCTGCCCGACAAGATCACTTAAACATAATAAGGGTGATTAGTGTCCTTGAGTTTAGGAGAACCTTGAATGGATGGGTCAGATTAGTGGTGTTTGGGAGCAGAAGATGCCTGATCTGGTTATAGCACTGGTATTCCAGGTGGAACGGTGCAGACCCCATCTAGCTCAAACACAGATTTTATGGTGACGGCTATGTACACATGGCTATGTATACAGCCTCGGCCCAGTATACCTGAAGGAGCATCTCCACTCCCATTGTTCATTTCAGATGCTGAGGTCCAGCGCCAAGGGCCTTCTGGCGGTTTCCTCCCTGCGAGAAGTGAGGTTACAGGGAACCAGGCAGAGGGCCTTCTTGGTAGCGGCGCCTGCCTCGTGGAATGCCCTCCCATCAGAAGTCAAGCAAATAAACAACTATCTGACTTTTAGAAGACATATGAAGGCAGTCTTGTTTAGGGAAGTTTTAAATGTTTGACGTTTTATTGTGCTTTTAATTTTCTGTTGGAAGCCGCCCATAATCAATTATTATTATAATATTACTATTATAATATTACTATTACACAGCTCTGAAAGCTGGCTTGTAAGAACATACATGCAACACCTGCTTACAGACTGATAGAACAGATTGTAAGTCCATTTGTAGGAATCTTTTCGCTGCATTTCATCCTCACCTTTCTTCCATCTTTGCAATCCAAGGGGGAATACATCAGGTCTCCCAGCCAGACACTGGCCAGCCCTGGGATCTGCTTAGCTTCAGCAAGTTGGCTGCATTATGTGCCCTCAGACCACACCCCAGGATTATGCAGGGAGTGGTACAAACTGGCATGGATTTGTCCCGAACAAATCTTGCCAGATTAATCATTCTCATCCATACAGTATATAGTAGCTTAGTAGACTGTAGGAATGCTATACAATTTATCTTGATTTCAGCAAAGCATCTGACAGAGTTTCCCATGATGTTTTACTTAGCACCCTGGTTAATTATGGGCTAGATAATAATACTGGCAGTGGATTCACAGCTGGGTGGAAAAACATACTCCAAGAGTGCTCATAAATGGCTTCTCATAAGACTGGAGGGGAGGTTTTAAGTGGAGTGTCCCAGGGCTCTGGTATTGGGTCTGGTACTCTTCAAATTCTTATCAAAGACTTAGACGGACATAGGGAGGGAATCTTTATCAAATCTGTGAATGACACAAAACTAGGAGGGAATGACACAAAACTGTTTAGGGAAGCTTTTAATGTTTGATGTACCATAGTATTTTAATATTCTTTTGGAAGCCGCCCAGAGTGGCTGGGGAAACCCAGCCAGATGGGCGGGGTATAAATAATAAATTATTATTATTATTATTATTATTATTATTATTATTATTATTATTATTATTATTATAGGAGGGATAGCTAACACACAGGAAAACATTCAAAATAACCTTGACAGAACTGTAACCTTGATTGAAACTAAAAAAAAAAAAAATTCATCAGAGGCAAATGCAAAGTTATGGATGAAGGCAATTTCTTAAAAATAAGAATGCACTGGGCATTCTGTACAATCTCATGGCTATTTGCAAATTGTTTGCAGTTATTTAACTTGCATTTCGTTGTTATTGTTTTGCTGTTAAGTTGTTGATATTATCTAGTACTGCAGTACTATATGTGAAATGGATTCCTGGAATTTGTTATATTTGGAGTTGTTTTACAGGATGATAATGTGACTTCTGTTGTGTATTTGAGTAGTAAAGCACCTTGAGTACAATAATGCAGAATGTTATTCAAATTGAAAATGAGCTGAAAACGAGCTGAACTGCACAGTATGGGTTTTGAAACAGATCTTGGAATATTAGTTGAACCTAAGCTGAACACAAGTGGTGCAGCTGCAGAAAATGTGAATTGATTTTAGGTTGCATGATTAATAGAACCATAGTTTTGAAGTTGTGAGAACTAACCAACCCCATTATCCTACACTAGTCAGAACTCATCTGGACTAGGCCAGTTCTGGGCACCACATTTTCCGCAGGTTGTTGGGAAATTTGTTCAGAGGAGGCCACTGATGAGAGTCAAGGGGAAGCAAGTGCTATGAGGAAAGACTGAAAGAACTAAGAGTGTTCATCTTGAAGAAGAGAAAACAGAGGGCCCTTGTCACTTAAAGGCAAGGTTGTAACAGAGAAGAGGGCAAGGACTCTGCTGCCCCAGATCTAATGGACTTAAGTTACAGGAAGATAGTTTTTGGCTGAGCATGAGGAAAAACATCTCAATGGTAAGAACAGTTTGATAATGGAACCAATTACATGGTGGGGTGTTGCGCTCTTCCTCTCTCCAGGTCTTCAAGCAGAGGTCAGTCATACATCAGTTGAGGATATGCCAGGTCTTGATCTCCTACACCGAGTAGGGGATTGAAAGGTGGGACGTCCAATAGCACCTCAAAGTCTTATGATTCTATGCTTGCATCCGTAGGCTCTTATCTAGCAAGAGATACAAACATAGAACCCAACTTGTATATTCACATGGCTCCTCTCTACGAACATGGGAAGCCACCTTAGATCAAGCCAGACCAATGGTCCATCTAGTTCAGTACAGTCTGCACTGACTGGCAGCAGCTCTCCAGGGATTCAGGCAATGAGTCATTCCCAGCCCTACCTGAAGAACCCAAGGACTGAATCTGGGACCTTCTGCATGCAAATCTGATGCTCTACCACTGAGTTGTTTAGAACAGTTAGGTACAACCCATAGAGACCTTCTCCATGCAAACTTTCTTGAAATTTGTGAGAGCTACACAAGAGAAGTCCCTTGCGTACTGTTCCAGTTGATAATTTTGCAGACTATTTGTGTATGACTGCTTTAATGATTGCAATAACATTTTATGAACATTAATGCATCTGTTTATTTGGATTTTATACAGTAACAGGGTGGGATTGCCCACTGCCTCCCTAAAGGACTGAAATCCCACCCTGTTTAATGTTAACTTGCCATATTGGTGCTGCTCACATTTGTTTTCACATGTTAAGTGGTCAGATTCGTCTGACACCTCATTATTTTGAAGCAAAAGGCACACAATTAACTCAAAATGACATTTTCTTATAGTTGCCCTCCAATGACCTCTTCCTGCAAGATGTTTGCAAGCAAAGATACATATCACAGCCAGTGGTCATAGACCAGGATAAATATTTTCTGCTGTGCGAAGACTGTCTGGCAGCTTACCAAGAATTTTGCATAGGAATGCAGCTGGGTTAGAGATCCTAAGCTAATAAATTTCAGCCAACAGACTGAAACATCCCATTTTAGTACTGTGGCTAATCCTAGCGACCCACCCCTCTGCCTCCACACACACACAATTTTAATCTTAATTATGCTAACAGGGACATCTTCAAAGTGGCTGCTTCTAGGGGACATGATCCCAAGTTACCATTTTGTAAGCAAAGTCATCAGGTTGTCTCCAATGATAGCCATACTCAGAGAAGTTCTATTGACAGGTATGGATGGTCCTGCCAGTGAGGGGAGGAGGTTGCCAAGGTGATGAGGGAAATGATGTCACACAGGGAAAACCATTGTCCTTAAAAAAACAACACAGAGGTCTGGATAACAGGGGTGGTGGTGGTGAGCAGACAGATGGGGAGGCGATGCTTTGAGCAGGGGCTCTTGGAAAGGAGAAAGGTAAATGAGAAGTAGCCCATGAGCTGCTGTGAAGGCCAGAACCATCTTGGCAGGCTGGGAGAGAGACACAGAGATGTCTGAGAATCCAATGCTGGGCTCCTCCAGAGATGTGAACGCTGTGAAATCTCCCTCCATTGAAAGCATCTGGTGTAAGTATGGGTAAATAAATCATATTTCAAAGACACTGCAGACTCTGCCATGCCTCATTTTCCCAAATGGAACATGGACCCTGGTTGAGTGCCAAAAGCTCTTAGGATCTCATGCACCCATAACACAGTGTTTCTATACTTGCCCCTGCCAGTACATGGAATGGAAATTTCAGCTGAGCATAAGGTTCTTTCAGGTTAAGGACTCTTCTGACCTCTCTGCTAACTCTGGGTTGCCAGGTTTCAAGTGCACTGAGCCAGGGGGAGTGATAAATATTCAGTAGTAGATGGCAATGGAAAGTCGGCTTCTTTTCATGTTTTGCTTGGTTTAGGAGCTTGGAAAGCTCGCTTTGTAATTCCTTCCAGGTAATAGCATTCTTATTCTATCTTTTTCCAGCTTCTTGAGAGGGTCATTTGATTCAAATTATAAGCATTCTGCAGAGAATTAAAATCTCAGAGAGAGAGAGAGACCCGTGTTTCCAAGCTCTTGCTGAAATGCTCTCCACACTTATGCAAGCTTTAAATCTTCTGGATTCTCAGCAGACTAATGTGTGTAACTGTATGCACCATCACAGCCCTTGGATAGGATAATATGCTTGAAATGCTGGCATAGGTCTCTGTGCCAAGCATTTGATCCTGCTCTGACATACTTGATGCATGTACTTGCCACTTCTGAGATCACAAATGTTGTTGTTGTTTAGTCGTGTAGTCGTGTCCGACTCTTCGTGACCCCATGGAACAGAGCATGCCAGGCACTCCTGTCTTCCACTGCCTCCCGCAGCTTGATCAAACTCATGCTGGTAGCTTCGAGAACACTGTCCAACCATCTCGTCCTCTGTCGTCCCCTTCTCCTTGTGCCCTCCATCTTTCCCAACATCGGGGTCTTTTCCAGGGAGTCTTCTCTTCTCATGAGGTGGCCAAAGTATTGGAGTCTCAGCTTCATGATCTGTCCTTCCAGTGAGCACTCAGGGCTGATTTCCTTAAGAATGGATAGGTTTGATCTTCTTGCAGTCCATGGGACTCTCAAGAGTCTCCCCCAGCACCATAATTCAAAAGCATCAATTCTTCGGCGATCAGCCTTCTTTATGGTTCAGCTCTCACTTCCATACATCACTGCTGGGAAAACCATAGCTTTAACTATACGGACCTTTATTGGCAAGATAGATCACAAATAACAATCTAAAAGGATTTGCTGAGTTCACATTAATGCTCATTTATGAAGGTATGTGTCCTTGCTTATGAGCCTCTGGGAAAGGGCTGCAACTCAGTGCTTGAGCATCTCCATTCCATGGAGAAGGTCCCAGGTTCAATCCTGGGCCTCTCCAGGTAGGACTGGGAAAGACTCCCTTCCTGAAATTTTGGAGAGCTGCTGCCAGGCAGTGTAGACAATACTGAGCTAGATGGACCTACAGTCAGTATAAGGCAGCTTCCTGTGTTCCCATGTTGCATGTTCTTATATTTTCCAGTGGTGCGGTGGAAGAGAAATGCAGGGAAGTGCAGCATCAGAGCAGGAGCAATGACCTCCTCCATCAAAGTGACTGATGGACCTTCTGGCAAGGGAATGAGGGGATAATGAGGCTTTTGAGTTTTGCAGCTTGTAGCCGTTTAGCATAGATGAAGTCAGAGAATGAGGAAAATAATCCAGCAAAGCCAGTGTGGTGTAGTGGTTAAGAGCGGTAGTCTCGTAATCTGGGGAACCGGGTTTGTGTCTCCGCTCCTCCACATGCAGCTGCTGGGTGACCTTGGACTAGTCACACTTCTCTGAAGTCTCACAGAGTGTTTGTTGTGGGGGAGGAAGGGAAAGGAAAGTGTTAGCCGCTTTGAGACTCCTTCGGGTAGTGATAAAGCGGGATATCAAATCCAAACTCTTCTTCTTCTTTCCCTTGATGGGGTTTGCTACTTCATGCTACCAGTTTAATGCTCACACTTCCCAGCAATATGGTTTTCATTTTTATATTATTATTATTATTAAAAGGTGCAAGTTGCATTTCAGCTGGATGCAGGTCTTTTGTTAAAGCTCAATGTGTTTTCCAAGTAAATCTATGCAGTCAGGAGTAAGCACCATTGAGTTTAATGAAGCTTACTTCCAGGAAACCATGCACAGGATTGCAGTCACACTATGTTGTTGTTGTTGTTTAGTCGTTTAGTCGTGTCTGACTCTTCGTCACACTATAAGCAATAGTAAAACTTGAAATTTTGCATTTAATCTAGCTAGGAAGTTAAAGGAACACACAGGCTATATAGGTTGTCATGATGAGCTCCTGCACTTCAATATATGCCATTGATATATATGGGGCACATGACATGTTCAGCGGATGCAGATATATAAAGTGTGGAAATGATTTTGCATCTTACACTTCTTAGGAATCTGAGGCAGAGTGAAATCCCCAGCTGTCAGGAGGGCATCTCTCAGTAGCTCTCAGTAGCTTCCATTGATGGAAGAATTTGATTAGCTTCTCAACCTGCTGCATTAGCACATGGCCTGGGCAGGTGTGCAGCTGGTTTGCTGAGTTCATGCTGAATACTTATGCTTGTGAAGCCTATTGGTCATGTCGTAGATCAGGGACAACCAACATGGTGCCTTCCAAAAGTTTTCAGAGTACAGTGGTACCTCGGGTTAAGTACTTAATTCGTTCTGGAGGTCCGTTCTTAACCTGAAACTGTTCTTAACCTGAAGCACCACTTTAGCTAATGAGGCCTCCTGCTGCTGCCACCGGAGCACGATTTCTGTTCTCATCCTGAAGCAAAGTTCTTAACCGGAGGTATTATTTCTGGGTTAGCGGAGTCTGTAACCTGAAGCGTATGTAACCCGAGGTACCACTGTACTATCAACTGCAGCCAGCATGGCTAATAGTTGCAGATGATGGAAATTGTAGTTCAGCAAAATCCCAATCACACACATTGGCTTCTTGTCGCTTGAGCCTGCAACCTGCTCTGCCACTAAGCCACCATGCCTCCCAATATTTTATTGCCTTACAGAATCCTCTGGCATGGGTGTAACCAGGATTTTTGTTGGGGGTGGGGCAGATCCTCAGTTTGCTATGCATTTTTATTGATTTTTATCCCCCCCCCTCCGGTTACGTCCATGCCCTCTGGGATTACATTAGTGATTTGTTATAGAAATCAAAAGTACATTCTGTGGCGTTTGGCCCAGTCAACAGGGGATTCCTCCCCCCCAAAAAAACATACACCTTAATGATAAAAAGCAGCATGTGTTTTCAGTCAGATGTATTTTATGGCGTGCTGTAAAAGTTACCCACCGCAGTTCTGCATTGTGTCACAGACAATAATGGAACTGCCTTTTACAATGTCGTTGTATTTCATTTTTGGATGTATACAGTAAAGGGCTGCCATGGCCACATTCAAGCGACATCTTTAAACCATTGCACAGAACTGAGTACCGTGTTTTTCCGTCTATAAGATGCCCACATGTATAAGACACCCCTATTTTGGGGACTCCGGTTTAAGAAAATGGGGGGAGATGGCCCTGTGTATAAGACGTCCCCTAATTTTTGACGTTATTTTTTAAAGGGGGAAAAACCTAGTCTTATACATGGAAAAATACGGTAATTTGTGTTCTTTGTTCATGGAGAAAGTTTCGTCCTTTAAACCAGGGGTGACCAATGGCCAGGGATGGTGGGCGTTGTCAGAAGTGAGACCAGCGGGGAGGGGAGCTTGTGGCAGCTGGAGGGGGAGACACGACTCTTCACCAGCCTGACTCATCTCTGCCTCTTGGCCTCCCTCCCCCAACTTTGGCTTCTGCCTCCGATTCGGCCTCTCTGCCACAGACTCTCCCAGCTCACTAAGCCCTGTTACCTGTTCTGCTTCTGCCCCCCCTCCTCATAGTCTTATCTCCCTTCTTCCTCTTAACCACTCATCAATGTCCCACCACCATTCCCTCAGCTTTGAGCCTTCTTTCTTTGGGGGGTTCCTCAGCCGGTTCCTCCCACCACTTCTCTGTGTCCAACCAGTCCATGACAGAAATTTCAGTTCAGTGACAACTGGAGGGCTATATTTTTCCCATGCCTGTTCTTGTTTGCCCATTCGTTTAGAGCCTGTCTGTACAGGGAAAAAAAGAAAGGGTTAAAAACGTAGACCAATAGGAAAGCTGGAGGTGGAGCCTACATGTGTATAAAAGGGCTTAGCCCGCGGTTTGTTAGAGTTGTTGGTGGGTAGTTGGTTGGTTTTAGTGGGTTGGCTTGTTGGGAAAGGAAGTTGACAGCCAGTTGGAAATAGAAAGACAGTTAGGGCAGTGGGTTCTTGAGTGAGGGGAGGTAGAAGAGATAGAGAGAGGAAAATAAGACTAAGAAAGTAAAGAGTAACAACGTTTGGAATGCCGGAAAAGTTTGTTTGTGTCTGAAATAAAATACACTCTTCTTTATTAAAAAGACAGAGCCTGAAGTGATTTTACCGGGGAGGACCTGGTTGGTGACAGCGGATTACTGGTGTACGGGTCAATAGTCCAGGAGACGACCAGGGGCTCCATACGAATGCCACAGCCTGTTTTAAGAATATAACAATAGGATTGAATTTGTGCTTGGTTCCGTGGCAAGCATAAGGTCGCTGCATCTACAGGACGTGGATGACTTCGTCATACAGGCAGAGACATCCTGGGAAGTTTAAAGGGCTCTCTTAATCCTCCCTTTTCCCTTCCAGGACAGAGACAGCCTCTATATATCAAATTCACAGGAACAACCCCATGAAAGGAGACCCGGCAGAGGAACATGTCAGATTAGCAGCTTGAGATAATCTGAAAGATGAATGTCTATCTCATTGAGGGTGGCCACCTATGCATTGTTGATGAAAAGGAAATGCAACACATTAAAAAAAAAAAAAGGACACAGGTTTGCATAAGATTTCCATATGAAAATGTATATGAACCGAAGCAAATTTAGAAATCATTACTATTTTTTTTTAAAAAAAATAGAACTACATCTCACAGCAGTGTGGAAGACTCTCCAGGTGACTTGTATACCTGCTCAGTCTATACTTCAGATGCTGACTGTTAATGAGCAACTTCAAGGCCTCTGTGCTTCCTTCTTAGGGTGTGTTATCTTTAAAAAAGCTTGGACTCTTCAGCATTTCAAACAGAGAGCTGTCCTTTGATAGACCTC